>NC_141689.1:1017049981-1017689981 GCF_964263255.1 Lissotriton vulgaris
CGTGGCAGCCTCAGGAGGGGTCTCCCAGTCTCAATTACTCCGCACAAGCGCCAGCAAGCACCGCGGCCAGGCCTTCCTGGGCCAAGCACAGGCAGTAAGAGTCCTCGGGTCTCTGCTACCCGTATGTCAGTGGTCAGGTCTGCCGTGAGTCTCGCCTCCAGGGTGCCAGGTCGTATGCCGTCTCAGGAGTACCCCACGACGGTGCCAGGGCAAACACTTTGCATACACGGCTGCAATCCAGCGGGGCCGGTTGCAAGCACCTACTGCGGTGCTGCGTCGTCCGAGCCCTCCACGCCAGCACCTCGGGAGTCCAAAGCGTGTGACAATACCAGGATCAGCTGCCCCAAGCAAGGGACCCGTACTCACGGCTTGTCAGCTGCGGCCTGGAGATCAAAGAGGGTGCAGCCACGTTGTGTCCGATCGCCTAGAGCCTCTGAAGCTCTCACCAGTTTGCTGTGGCTGGAGCCGTGGTCTTGCATTCTCCTCGCCGCTGGACAGGCCGCAGATCGTTTCTCGCCGGTAACTGAGTCTGTCCCAACAAATGCGCCGATTGAAGGGCCTCAGCGGTGATCCCAGCCTAGCGCCAACAAATCCTCCCTTTACGCACGTGTGGATGGGTCGGATGCAGGCTGGAACTCAGGAAAACTGAGTGATTCGCAGCGGAGCTTCAGCAAGATGCGTCCGCCATGTTGGCTCGCTGGCCACGCCCCCATTCACATTTTAAAGTAAGCCTTTTTGCAATCCAAACGCACTTTTTGTTGCCCACGTAATCCATTTTAGCTCTGCAGAGCTAAAATGGATTATGTGTTATCACTTTCTGGATCTACGAAATATGATTCTGCTGTATTGATTTTTTTGCGAATAGAAATGAATTCTCTCTTGTTTTAAGAAGTAGAATATTTTGTTTTGACAAACTTTAATCAGATAATGAAAAAGGCACAAAAGTAATGTTAATATAATGGATTTGAGATACATAGAGCTAACAAAGATGGATATTTGGCAGTTCAGCTGATAATATCACTAAGGGTTGTGGATTATGGAATTGCCCACTATGCGGAGTAAGAGCAACTCCGCTCTTTAATGAAGTCTTTCATTTAATGGGCACTATGATCATTATGTGTTCTCTTACCCTATCACCTCCAATTGGTCAATGGCTCCATCCCAAAAATACAGTGTTGTATCTCACACCTATAAAATGACTGGTTGGAAAGAGAGACACGCTTTGCTTGTTACTTGTCAAACACTGCGGGCTTGTAGGGGGTGGGGGGAGATGAAAACCCATGGGTTCTTGCCCCATACCTTCCCTGGACTGAGGTTTGAACATGACCCCCAATCCACCATCTGACATACCTCTCTTAGAACAGATTGTGAGTGCAGGAGAATGCAGAAAATTGGTCACAGCACTCAATATAATGTGCTCATCCCTCCTGTGTACTCCTGGATACCTAAGTGTTGGTTTCACTAAGACACAGATTGTCACACAAATCAGGCTATATCTAGGGTAATATGGATGGGCAGATGAAGACCTCTCAGAAAAATGTGTAATTGGGATGAGGCATGGCCGAATCCAATATGGCTGAGTTGTGGGACCTGCAAAATGTGGGTCTTGAGGCAGGCTGAAAAGCATTCAATACGCAAGCACATTAGTGCAGTGCAGACTTTCCAGAAATATGATGTTCCGGGTGCAGGGTAAAATTGGGAAAATGTGTGGACTGGGAGAGAGGCCACCCATCCAAAGGAACACAACAGAGGGTGTGGCAAATTGACACTTTTCAGTGACATTATTTGATTGATGGCATTGCTCCCACCCCGGGTCTGTGATAACGGTCTACGATTGTGTTGGGTTATGTGCAACCCATATTTGAATCTGGCCAGTTTGTTACAGATTAATTTTACAGCTTTCCTTAAATGTCTGAGCCGGACAACAGATTTAATATTGTGAGCAATTTTGAGGTACTGTGTGCTTGCGGCAGATAATCGTTTCTCCACCCAGTTAAGAACTGTCAAGCTGGCCCTAGATGGTTTGATTCTCAATATTCCCTTGCAAACAGATGGCTTGGTGCCAGAGCGTCATACAAGCAAAAATTGAAGAGAAGGAAGAATTAGTTAAATGAGGAGGACTCAGAGTGCCTTATCATTGCTGCCAAACAAAGAGATCATAAGCCCTTTTGGTCTACAGGTAAATTGTGTAGGTCTAGTGATGTCCCAGATAATAGGATGTGAGCAATAAAAAATCTAATTATTGGGTTAAGCACCTTTCATCAATATATTGTTTTCCCTCAAGAGTTTCTATGTCAAATTATTATGCTATGAATTATTTGGAGGAGCACCCCAGATTAACCTCCACTGTTGAGGAAGTTACTGAAGCCATTTGTCAGTCTTCTAGGTCAAAAGGCCTGGTGGTCTTCTAATTGGTCTAGTTAAATGTAATGTGAGGTTTTGGACCCGCTTCTTAGTAATGTGTTTAATGACCTCCCCACAGTACTCTGCCTGAAACTTAGTCATCTTCAATAATTGCGCCAATTTTCAAGAAGGGCGATAGAACCAAAGTGTTATCGACTCATATCCCTTATTAGCAATGTGGTTAAAGTTAGAGGAAGGGTTATTTTCAATAGGATATGAGTATGGGACTGGGAACACAATTTGTTTCATCATAAGCCAGCACAAGTTCACAGAACAGTTGGGCACAGTGGAGCAGTGTCTTAGTTTGCACCTCATCGTGGTGAAATATACTATGGCTAGGCACTGCCTATTGTACCCGGTTTTCATGGAGTTTCCACTGCATTTGATTGCATAAACAATGTAGGCTGTGGGAGTTGTTGCTGTATTTAGGTCCAGAATGTAGAACTGCTGCATTTCTTGCATACATTACATGAGAATTTGACGACTCAGGTCCAGTTCGGTTCAAATGGGGAACTCACTGAACAATTCAAACTTGCCTATGGTGTGCAGGAAGGGTACTATTTGGCTATAATGCGTATCACTTTATTCTAAAGAAATGTAACCTCGTTTTAACCAGTGCTACTAAGAATGTTCCTATGATCGTCAGCACAGCTTTTCCAGTATTGTTGTACACACACCCAATGCCTTGTGTAAGTTCATTGACTTTTTTGTTAATTTTGTGGTGGAACTTGATTTGTCAACCAACATTAGCAATCCTAGATTATGACGTGTGGCTCCAAGAGATGTAGAGTTCCCTCTTTGGCTTGCAAGAACAAGAGACTAATTAGTCAATTTCCCATAGTTAGGTATTGTGTTTGACTCTTCCGGCACCTGGAGCACTCACATGTAAATTATGCAGGGTGATAGGTGCACTGTTGGGTCTCCCATAACCAACTGGCCACAAGGCCTTAACTCTGCTTTTATCTATATATAAATCTCAATGCATCCCAAGAACATGTTATGGTGAAGGAGTTTGGGGGTATTCAAATAGTCATCCTCTCCAGGTTGAGGAAAAAGTTAGTGAGCAGCTAGCTCTTTATTTTTCGTGGAGACCTGGCGTTGCCATATTTAAAAGATTCAAAACACAACAGTTAGAAAGAGGGTCCAAGGGCAAGAATAATGACCCACATCTAGACACATGCCCCAACCAATAGTACTAACAACAAACAATGTCTAGGGGTCAGAGAAAGAAAAAGAAACTCAAGTATGAGAACCATCCAAGACACAACTAATTACTAACGGAAGTGGAAAAACCCAATTGTGTATATAAGTGTGACAAAATAAGTGGGCAAATCTCAAGGGTATGGGAAAATATTCCCATCAATTGCCGCTCTGTACCACCCTTTTACATCATATGGGTTCTCCTTACTAAGCATGGGCGAATTTTGTGGATCTCGCGTTCGCGAATTTTGCGGATTTGCGAACTCGCAATCCGCAAAATCCGCGAATTCCCGCGAATTTGCGGATTTTTTTTTTTTGTGTTCGCCCGTGTTTCTGCCAGTTCGCGAGGGTTTTTACAATTTCGCAATTTGCGAACTTACCTGTCGGGTCGCAAGTTTTGCGAACTTGTTGTTTCTACGTGTCCAGCCTGTTTGGGACACTCTTCTTCATCACTGCCACTCTCTGACTACTCATGCCACCCTCTGGCCCACCCATGCCACCCTCTGTTTCATCACCACACCCTCTGGTTGTCCAGTGTACATTATTTTCGGCAAAGCAAAGCACACCTTCCCTGCCTCAAGTGACCTGAATTAATTTGGGGCTGATTAATGTGTCACAGAATATTTTTTTAGCTGGCACCTGCTTCCTTAGTGCGCCCTGATTAGTGATCTTTTGCACTTGCTAAGTGCTTTCATTGTTGCAAAATTAGTTACAACACCTGCCCTGCCCCAACTGACAATAATGAATTAGGGGCTGATTAATGGATTTTAACTTCCAGCCTGGCTCCTGCTTGTCTCCCTTAGCTGTAATTCAGGACCTTTGTGGCATATGTGTAACTATTCTGAGGTTCAGAGCAAGGTCACATAATAGTTGCAACTGGCAACTGAACTCTGGAGGGGCCCCTCAGGAAGCACTACAGGAAATGGCTACTAATGATGAGCCTGAACTTTTGAACCTGGTAAGTAGTTTCAGTTTTGCTAGGATCGTATTTCTGCAATTTAGCACTTATTCGCGGGGCGCGAAGTTGTACTGGGAAGCCGCGAACTCACGCGAACAGTGCGAGCAGTGCGAGCAAAATCCGCTGCTCGCGGATTTGCGGATTTTGCGGGAGATTCGCGAATCTCGCGGATTGCGAATTTCCCGAAAATCCGCAAAATCCGCGAGCGGAACGGATTTTCCGCCCATACCTACTCCTTACCCAGCAGAAAATGTCCACAGCCTACAGATGTTGTCGTGGCTGGAACGTAACCATTGAACTGTATGTGAACAAAATTGGTGGTACAGACAATTATAGTGTGAGTGGTAACTGAATAGCAGTGCAAAGTGAACGTGAAAACATTATTAAAATTGGATAGAACTGAGTAGAAGACAAATTTTAATAATTTCTCTCAGTTCGCCCATGTCAGGTCCATGCCGGGATCCGTCCAGAGACCTCTTTCAATCCCTACGGTCAAAAGAAGATTTACTACATTGCAGCCATTTCCAATCTGGGGCTCCATCCAGAAATTAGTTCATGTCTGCAGTCAGAGGGAGGGTTAGTTAGCGCTTCCTGATTGTGCCACCGAGTGGTAGGGTTAGCGTTCTAGTCTTTCCAATTCTGTCCGCCATTTCCTTATCCCGCGCGTTCTATGTGGCGCACTTCAACTGTTCTATTTCGGCAGTTCGACGCCCTGATTTTGGCTCCTGTCAAATCACTGCGTAATTCCTAGTTTTAGTCCGAATTCCAGTCAGAATCTCCTGAGACTTTAGTTCGGGGCTTTGGGAGCTTGTTTCGCTCCAGTTCCAGACTGATTCCAGCAATTAGAAATCTGCCGCAGCTCCGCTTTTCCCGTGTTCGGCGGAGTCGGCTCAATTCATGAAAGCGGCGTTCTTCTGTGGACAATTCCTGTTGGCAAGTAATTCTTCCGCATCACCTCAGCTCTTCCGCGGTAAGAATATTTTGTCCTCAAAGACCTTTGTGGCGCAATCTCTGTCCAGCGCAATTGGGTTATTTCAGTGACTGAGTTTCCATGGTCAGGAAGAGTGGCTCGGTGTCCAAGTAGAACTGTATATTGGAATGGTCAACTGAGTTTCAGAAAAGACTCTTCAGAGATTCAGCCTAGGGCGTGGAGTATAGACATTCATCTACAGTCCAGCGTCAGTGTAATTCATCAAGTAAATGAGAGTATATATTATATGCATATGGTAATACTGTTGTCTACCACCTCTACTCACCTCAACTCAACCAATCACCTATTGACACTAACATCAACAAGAGCCCTTTAATCTTCCATAGAACTTTTTCGGGCTCTGCAAGAGAGCGGCAATTTCCACACTGAATCAGGTATGAGAGAAGTGAGCTGAGAGAGAGAGTGTGTGGTGTTTTCCCAAAAAAAGGTTTGAACGTTAGTAATGATCTGTTAACTGTTTCAGGTGTTCACCAGCTACTCATTCCAGAGGTAGTGACGAAGACACCAGTGTGGAAGTCTCTCTTTGTTGTTTGTTATCCACTTCCCCTTTCCCTTCCATTCCTGGACTTGGAGCAATCCGGGTGCAGGGGTGACTGGGAATTTGGAAATAATCATCATAGAAGCCTTGGTCACTCGCTCCCACGGAAACCAGGACAATTCAGGTACTGCTTCTGACAGATTGAAGTGCCTTTATTACCTTCCGTCTGGGCGAGATGGCAGAAGGATTGGATGTCAAAGCCTTGACTTCGGTGTTAGAGGGTTTACAGAAACAGTTGAGTGAAACTAGGGAGGAAGTTAGGAAATCTAATCAGGAGGCTAGTTATTTGCGTCAGAGAATAGATGAGCTTACTGAGAGTCCTCGTCCAAATTTTGGGAGTATCAAGTCATCAGCTTTTGGTTCCTCTCCTACTTCCTCTTCCTCTACAGAGTTAACTACACAGGTAGTGCACGCAATGTCCCCCACGATTCCATTGGCCCCCCCTGAGAGATTTTAAGGAGATCCCCATAAGGCCCAAATTTTCCTTACACAGTGTTCGTTACACTTCCTTTGTAAGCCCATTTTGTTTAAGGAGGATCAGTCTAAAGTGGCGTTTGTGCTGTCCTACCTGAGCGGAGATGCAGCAGCGTGGTCGTTGCCCCTGGTGGCTTGCAACGATCCTGTGCTGTATAAATTTGAAGATTTCAAGGCCGAATTCTTGCGAATCTTTGATCGAAGAAACGTCTCACAGACCACAGACAATGAACTTCTAGAGTTGAAGCAGGGAAATCGAGACTTGGTGGCCTATTTAGCACAATTTAATAAATTAATTGTAGAAACCAGTTGGCCCGAATCTAAGAGGACAGCCATTTTTTACAGAGGTCTAAAAGATGAGCTGAAGGATGGATTGGCCCAGATTCCCAAAAGACCAACCGATGTATCAGAACTTATTGATTTAGTGTTACAGATTGATCAGCGGCAGGCGGAAAGACGAAGTGAACGTCGGAGGGATGTTCGTACTCTCCCACCACGATTTGATCGGGCTAGGTCGGAGTTTGCTAAGAACCTAGAAGGCCAAAGTCATGAAGAACCCATGCAGGTGGGAACGATTCGAGGTCCTCTTACCAAGGAGGAAAGAGAAAAGAGACGTCAAGGCAAGTTGTGCATGTATTGTGGTCAGTCGGGCCATTTTGTCAAGGAATGTCCGAAGAGGCCAAAGACCAGCACGTGGGTAAAAGACCGGCTCCACCAGTAGACGGAGTTGCACTGGTGGGAGCGAGTGAAGAGACAACTTCAAAGCCACAGTCTTTAGCAAATACCCTGCAATCAGCAGCCCCGCATTTGAATTTGCCATGTAGAATTGTGTTTGGAAAGACTCAGATGGAGGAAGTTTCTGTGATGGTTGATTCGGGGCCAAAGGGAATTTCTGTGACATCCAGTTTGCCAAATCTTTAGGAATTCAATTCGAAAAGAAGTTAAGACCAGAACCAGTTCGAGCAGTGGATGGCACCAACTTGTCTTCGGGGCCTATAGCCTATGATACTGAACTGATAACCGTAGTGGGACCAGGAGAACATCAGAGTTACATTCGATTCAATCTCATTGATGCTCCTCAGTTTCAGCTAATACTGGGTTTGCCTTGGCTTACCGAGCATAACCCCCGGATTGATTGGTCTCGGCGTTCAGTAGAGATGAGCTCGGATTTTTGTCTTAAGCATTGTTTTCAGTCTACACCTGAGACTACCAGTTCCACCTTGTCATTGAATTTGGCTAATCAAGTTCAGATGATTTGTGCCTTGGAGGCACCAGAGATTCCAGAAGAATATCAGGACCTGAAGGAAGTTTTTAATGAGAAAGAAGCTCGAAAATTACCGCCTCATCGAGAGTATGACTGTCGGATTGAATTGGAGCCGGGGGTTTCTCTACCATGCAGTCGTATTTATGCTTTATCGGAGCCCGAGAACATCCATTTGAAGGACTACATAGAGCAAAATTTAGCCAACGGTTTCATCCGACCCTCTCAATCTCCCGTGTCGTCGCCCCTCTTCTTCATCCCTAAGAAGGATGGGACTTTGAGAACATGCATCGATTATCGAGCCTTGAACCTAGCTACAAAAAAGAATCGTTATCCACTACCCCTCATCTCAGAACTTCTTGATCAGGTCAAGGATGCTTGTGTATATACTAAATTAGACTTACGTGGGGCATATCATTTGGTGCGCATGGCTGAGGGTGAGGAGTGGAAAACTGCCTTCCGAACCAGGTTTGGATTGTTCGAATACCAAGTGATGCCCTTTGGGCTTTGTAACGCCCCAGCAGCTTTCCAGCATTTCGTGAACGACGTGCTTCGAGAGTTCTTGGACCGCTTTGCGGTGGTTTACATTGATGATATCCTCATCTATTCAAACAGTCGAGAGGAACACGTTGGCCATGTACGGGCTATTCTGGAACGGCTGCTGGAGAACCATCTGTTCGTCAAGCTGGAAAAGTGTGTCTTTCATTCCTCCAGGGTGGAATTTTTGGGCTTTGTTTTATCCCCGGAAGGAGTATCCATGGATGATTGCAAGTTACAGGCGATCAAGTCTTGGCCTGCGCCAAGGTCAGTGAAGGAGATACAGAGTTTTTTGGGATTCATCAATTTTTATAGGCGTTTCATTTTGAATTTCTCTGAAAAAGTGAGCCCAATTACCCGTCTTCTGAAAAAGAATGTACGATTCATCTGGGAACGTGAATCAGAGGAGGCCTTCCAACAGTTAAAGAAAGCATTTGTCACAGCTCCAGTTCTGCAACACCCCAACTTGAATGAACCATTCTTCATCGAAGCTGATGCATCCAATTTGGCGATTGGAGGAATTCTGTCTCAACGTCATAAGGACACGGGTCAACTTCATCCAGTGGCCTATCATTCTCATAAACTTTCCCCTGCTGAGGTCAACTACTCCATTGCAGATAAAGAACTCTTGGCGGTAAAAGAGGCCTTCAAAGTGTGGAGACACTACTTGTTGGGAGCGAAACATGTGATCACCGTCTTTACAGATCATCGGAATTTGCAATTCTTAAAAATCAGCCCGCACATTAACTCCCAGGCAGCTGCGTTGGTCGCTCTTTTTTGCAGACTATGATTTTGTCTTGACCTATAAGCCAGTCTTTTCAAATGGAAAAGCTGACGCCCTTTCACGTTTGAGTATGGGAGAAGAAGTCGAAACCAAAGTGGAGGGATTTATCATTCCTGAAGAAAAGATCGTAGCTATTGCAGTTGAAGATAAATTGGAGAATCGGATTAGAGAAGAATTTGCTAAAACAGAATTTTCTAATTGGGAATTGGAAGGTCCAGATCGCAGTGTAAGAGATGGGAAACTATTTTTGCAAGAAAAGATGTTTGTTCCCAGTGATGAGTTGCGAAATGAAGTCATTCAGCAATTCCATGACCATCCATTAGCAGGCCATAGAGGAGCCAAGAAGACTTTGGAGTTAATCAAGAGAACCTTCCTTTGGCCAGGCATGGATGCTCAGGTGAGGCAGTACATCGCCACTTGTGAACCGTGCGTTAAGGGCAAGAGTTTGAGACAATCCCTGCAGGGCCTTTTAATGCCTTTACCAGTAGCTCCATCCCCCTGGCACACGGTCTCCATGGATTTCATTGTAGACTTGCCTACTAGTCAGGGTTATTCAGTGATTTGGGTGGTGGTGGATCAGTTTACGAAAATGAGCCATTTCGTCCCTTTGAAGGCACTCCCCACATCATCTCAATTAGCTACACTATTCCTTGAAAACATTGGCAAACTGCATGGGGTTCCAAAAGTGGTTATCTCAGATCGGGGACCCCCAATTTGTTTCTCGGTTTTGGAAGTCCTTCCTTAAGGGTTTAGGAGTCGACTCTCGTTTGTCCACCAGTTTCCACCCAGAAACGGATGGACAGACGGAAAGAGTGAACCAGGATTTAGAACAATATCTCCGGATATATTTGATGGATCAGGAGGGGGAATGGCCTTCTTTGTTGAGCACTGCAGAGTTTGCTTACAATAATGCAGTCCATTCCGCTACAGGTTTTTCTCCCTTCTTTTTGAACTCTGGTCGTCATCCCAACATGCTGGTGGGGCGGGTGGATGTTGAGGTCCCTGCAGCTGGGGAGGTGATACAAGAGTTGCAAAGATCCTATCAGGTAGCCTCTTCTAATCTCAAGAAGGCAAAAGATGCTTACAAGGTGCAGGCAGATAAGAAGAGAAGAATGAGTCCCATGTATGAGTCCGGGGAAAAGGTTTGGATTTCCACTCGACACATGCGATTGAGGGGGAATCGGAAGTTTCAACCCAGGTTTGTGGGTCCTTACCCTGTGGTTCGAATGGTTAATCCGGTGAGTGTTAAGGGAGCTCTCCCAAAGTCCTTGAAGATCCACCCAACTTTTCATGTCTCCTTGATTAAAAGAAACCCTCCAAATTTCAGATGTGTCCCACCACCAGCTCCAATCCAAGTGCAGAGTTCAGAAGAATTTGAGGTCAAAAGAATCTTAGATTCTAAGTTAAAAAGAGGGAAACTCTTTTATTTAGTGGACTGGAAGGGTTATGGTCCTGAGGAAAGGTTGTGGGAACCCAGCAGTAATGTTCATGCTCCCCGATTGGTCACAGAATTCCATAAGACTCACCCTCTGAAACCCAGGGAGGGGGCTTTGGTGGGGGGTACTGTCAGGTCCATGCCGGGATCCGTCCAGAGACCTCTTTCAATCCCTACGGTCAAAAGAAGATTTACTGCATTGCAGCCATTTCCAATCTGGGGCTCCATCCAGAAATTAGTTCATGTCTGCAGTCAGAGGGAGGGTTAGTTAGCGCTTCCTGATTGTGCCACCGAGTGGTAGGGTTAGCGTTCTAGTCTTTCCAATTCTGTCCGCCATTTCCTTATCCCGCGCGTTCTATGTGGCGCACTTCAACTGTTCTATTCCGGCAGTTCGACGCCCTGATTTTGGCTCCTGTCAAATCACTGCGTAATTCCTAGTTTTAGTCCGAATTCCAGTCAGAATCTCCTGAGACTTTAGTTCGGGGCTTTGGGAGCTTGTTTCGCTCCAGTTCCAGACTGATTCCAGCAATTAGAAATCTGCCGCAGCTCCGCTTTTCCCGTGTTCGGCGGAGTCGGCTCAATTCATGAAAGCGGCGTTCTTCTGTGGACAATTCCTGTTGGCAAGTAATTCTTCCGCATCACCTCAGCTCTTCCGCTGTAAGAATATTTTGTCCTCAAAGACCTTTGTGGCGCAATCTCTGTCCAGCGCAATTGGGTTATTTCAGTGACTGAGTTTCCATGGTCAGGAAGAGTGGCTCGGTGTCCAAGTAGAACTGTATATTGGAATGGTCAACTGAGTTTCAGAAAAGACTCTTCAGAGATTCAGCCTAGGGCGTGGAGTATAGACATTCATCTACAGTCCAGCGTCAGTGTAATTCATCAAGTAAATGAGAGTATATATTATATGCATATGGTAATACTGTTGTCTACCACCTCTACTCACCTCAACTCAACCAATCACCTATTGACACTAACATCAACAAGAGCCCTCTAATCTTCCATAGAACTTTTTCGGGCTCTGCAAGAGAGCGGCAATTTCCACACTGAATCAGGTATGAGAGAAGTGAGCTGAGAGAGAGAGTGTGTGGTGTTTTCCCAAAAAAAGGTTTGAACGTTAGTAATGATCTGTTAACTGTTTCAGGTGTTCACCAGCTACTCATTCCAGAGGTAGTGACGAAGACACCAGTGTGGAAGTCTCTCTTTGTTGTTTGTTATCCACTTCCCCTTTCTCTTCCATTCCTGGACTTGGAGCAATCCGGGTGCAGGGGTGACTGGGAATTTGGAAATAATCATCATAGAAGCCTTGGTCACTCGCTCCCACGGAAACCAGGACAATTCAGGTACTGCTTCTGACAGCCCAAATCTAAAAATGTGTGACATACTAACAGATTTAACACAATATCTGTTCGCAATATGGGTCAACATGTTTCAGCATCCGTGGTAATTATGCCACTGCTTTCATCAGGACCAGAAGGGTTGCTACTGCTTAATAGTGGAAATAAAAATTATATCACCTGTAGATTCCAGGTTCTTCTAAGTTACTTAATCCACCACAATACTGTTGTAACGTTGTATGAAGGACAGGAGACAAGGAGTGACAAAGGAGAAAAAAATAAACAAAGATAAGGACAAAAACAATACAAAAATGTCAAAACATGTAGGACATCGTGTATATTTTGTCAACAAAGAGTATGTGTAATTTCCATTACTCCGTGCTAGTAAGCCACTTAACCATTAGGTATGGGGATAGCGCATCACCCCACCTGGCTGCCGCTCAGGTTAGAGGAGCACCGCTCTAATTAAAAACAATGAAAGACATTCTGTAAGTCGCTAGTCACAAGTTAGACAGATGTAGATAGTACTCAACTCATCAGCAAGACATAGCTTACAGTGTTACTGCCTATTGTTCTCTCAGCAGAGCACTATTGGGAGCCTGATCGTTTATAGCCCACAATATGCAGTTATGATATTGACACCGCAGTTGTCCGTGCGCTCAATGGTCTTATAAATGCACACGCAAAAAACCCAGCTATGCTTAGCTAAGAATAACAATTCTGCTATTTCAAATGGCCTCTATGTCAAAACGGCGTTCGTGAGAGCCTGATTGCATGCTGCCCGCAAGGTGCAGATGGTATCAGGCACCTTAGTTTGTGCGTGCCACAGTCTTAATGTGCCCCCATTCGACGCCTCTAGATTTTATTTTGTCACACTTATATACACGATTGGATTTTTCCACTTCCGTTAGTAATTAGTTGTGTCTTGGATGGTTCTCATAGTTGAGTTTCTTTTTCTTTCTCTGACCCCTAGACATTGTTTGTTGTTAGTACATATTTCAAAGATCTCATCAAATTTGCAATAATTACACTATGGTTTTCGATTTGGACCAACCCTGGAGCAAAAGTGAACAGGGCTATTATTAAGGAATGTGTATTGTTAGATAAGGGTTTATCGACCCCGTGTATCGCTTATATTGAATCTACCATGAAGGACCTTGGTCATCCAGAGTTATTTTTCTATCCATCTCTTATGTGTAAGAAGGTCAAAACTGTAGCGAAAGCTCTTTCCATGCAGAAAAGGCACACTTTAAAGGCGAGCACCAAACTTCATAAAGTTACTGTTCAACCTCATCTAACTTGAAAGATAACTATGGCCTAGAACCTTACCTAATATAGGCAATGAGATGGCAGAAAAGATAATTTTTATTCCGTTTCATAGCGGGCTCCGTTCACTACTTACTTAGCTTTCCATTGGGATGGAATGGTCTATCTCGTGTGGTGGTCTGTCCTTGTAATGGCAACTTAGAGAAAACCTTTTACACTTTTGTCTTTTTCTGTAGATTTTATGAATTTTTAACCAAATATGTTATTACAGTTTTACAGTTATTGGGGAAATGTGATTAAATTCATTGGCTTTACTCTATCTGCAGTTGTTACGACGTGAAGAGGTTTGTTTCGCAGTTGGCATCTTTTTTAAATCTTATGTTTTTTCAAGGAACAGTCTAGCCTATTGAATTGCTTGAATATGTTTTTAAAGAATAGCTTTTACGTATGCATGTCTTCCGGTTCTGTTGAATATTATTCTTGTTTTACTATTATGCATGTTTTGTGCATCAGTATCTTTGCCAGCTTGTTGGCACCAGCCTTCGGATTTTGGTGAATTACTGTAATTATTTATCCCAATGTGTAAATGTTTAAATTGTTTTACTTTTATGCATACCTTTGGTTTATGAATAAAGAAGAACTGAGTGATTGATTGATTAAGGAGATTCCGTTGCTATTATCAGTCAAGCACCTACTTTATCCAAACCACTGAATACTAAACTAGCACTGTTACACCACTTTCCTAGCACTCAACAGTGTAGTAAACCAATGGCCACTGACTGACTACTGCAATTCTACCAATCATAGCTTGTCATCAAAGAAATCTATATCTTAGAAACTGTGTGCCTCTCTGGCCTATGTCCAATGAACTTACACGGGCAGATAAATGTCATCTGAAGGCATGTAGTAAAAATGCACCAAGTTAAGCCTGGGTCTTCAAGTGCCACAAATTTGGTGTAATGCTCTCCATTCCAACGATCTCCAGTTTTGTGCTGCTCCTCGTTCACCTAATATTTAGACTTATGATAACCTTAACTTTAGTGTTGTGTTTCCCTCTGGGTATATTGAGTCCAACAAATCCATAGTGTCATGTGCCCTCCCAGTTCCTGGTGTCTTAAATTGCATCCTACCTTTCTACCATATTCACCATATGTGTCATACACTAAATAGTTTGTGCCACATTTTATGGCAACAATTGGACATGTGGCGTTTTTGTGTCTCTTCTTCTTTCTGGCTGCTGCAGGGACACCGAGATGTTGTTTAAACAACTTCAAACAAGCTTTATGTGAGAAAGTGATATGACATTTATTGAATTGTATTTCTATTATATCTGCAAAGTTTTGTAAGCATATTATTTTGGTGTTCCCACTGTGGCAAAATAAAATGCATTAGTAATGATTGTGGCATGATGGTCCACATGTAGGAATAAAAAACAAAAATAAGAAGAGGTTTCCAGGCAGAAGATGTATTCCTGAATTGTGCAATTGGGGTAACAGAGGTTGAATGCATTGATGTCAACTGTAACAGCTCTATTACACATAACTGCTTAATTCGTAGAAAATATAAGCACATTGACGCAATGTTTTTATTAGGAGCCCAATGTATGGTTGCCAATGGCAAGGCTTCCTAGTTTTGAATGCTGCTAAATCCTTTTTCTCCCATCACTCTACAGTCCCAGTATCTTTATTTCACTCTTGTGTGTGTTTTCCTGTCCCTGCTTCTGCCTTTGACCTACAAAAAAGCAGCTTATATCCTCTGACAATGGTCTCTCAACAAGAGGTGAAATGTTTATCCTCGTGGTTGTGGGTGAGACGGGTCTATGTAAAAACGAAAGAATGGGAGAAGGCACGATCAAGAGTCCTAGGTACCACACACAAAACCAGGCACCCAGTATAGTAAGGGCTGGTTTTAGTAAACACCAAAGTTACACTTTGCCGGGCTGATTGCCATCATTAATACTTTCCATTTTTTGATACAAGTAGTGAGGCTTTATGGTACCTCTGAGTCTCTGATAAACCTCCAGACTACTGGGGTCAGAACCATAAGCTCAGAAAAACCTACCACGAGCGTGAACAAGCCACTAACATAACATAGTAAGTATCTTAAAACAGTGATATGCTAAATATGCACTCAAATTGTCATATCTAGTTCCATCCAATTATCAGAAAAATTGTAAGTGGGGTGAGTTATGCAATTGATATATATGTAGACACCTTGCAGAAGTGTGCCAAAACTAAGAATTCCAGATCACCTTTTACTAAGCATACTGGATCACCCTTTACTAAGCATACCAGAGTACCCTTTACTAAGTTTACTGGATCACCCTTTACTAAATATACCATACCACCTTTTACTAAGCATATCATATCACCTTTTTCTAAGCTTACCGGATTACCCTTTACTAAGTATACCTGCTCATCTTTTATTTATATGTACATGCCACATAAGAGCCTTAATAATTGATAATGATAACAATGAAGACGTAAAGCCCATGGTACTCAATGGGCTCTTGTTGAACCCTGGCAACGAACATCTGATTGGGCGTGAGAGTAGTCATGGTCCATTGACGAGCTGCGGTGAGTGAGGAGCCAATATTTTTTGCAATCCGCATTGACGCCTAAGAGGAGAGTATTTCAAGGCAACTGTCCCAGGAAGCTGTCCACTAGCAGAAGATGAGATGTACATTATCCAGGTCATCCAGAAAAAGCCCAAAACAAACCTTAGTCCAAATCACGATAAAAAGTCTTTCCCAAACATTAAAAGAATGCCCCTAAATTATCTTTGCATTGCAGGTATAAGCTTGATGAGGAAGGCTAAATATTGGCAATGCAAGACGGAGCGGTCCGCCCCGGGCAGCACAAGTTTTGGGGGGTGCCCCCCCCACGTCTCTTACCTGTGGCCGTCGCAGGCGGAAGCCACATGAATCGCCAGCACCCCCACGCTCCTACGTTGGGCCACCTCAGGCGGTAGATGCAGGGGCCTCCATTGACGGCATAAGCCCTAGCTATGCCACTAAGGCTAAAGAATAGTAAAATATGTATGCATTGCAAAATATAGGTTGAAGCTCAGATTCCTCATAGTTCTTTTCCACAAATTGCTGCTGCGGAACAACTCAGGGTTTTCAACATGAGGTTGAACCTGTAGTGCTACGGATGGAACCACATCTAATGATTGCAAATGCAAATTCTAATGGGAGAGAAGGTCCATATGTTGACCATCTGTCATTTTGTAACCTGGGATGTCTTCGCTCGATCCATGGGACCCTATGCTATGAGTATAGGGAGTACAGAGCAGATTTGAAGACGCGGGCTCCCTGTAATGTCTACCACTCATAGGTAACTTCAGTTCAGATTGGGAGGGAGCCCTGATCCATGTTGAAGTAATATGCTGACACCGCTGCAGAATTAATGGCTCCCATTACAGAGCTGGATTCATGTGTCCCTGCTTAAGGGAGCGGTTTACATGCTTCCGGCTTTGGCAAGCAGCAAGAGAGCCGCAGAATAGAATCGTCCAAGAAAGCCTCATTAAAAGTGTATATAGTGATTTTGGGGCTAGTTTAAATGTTTGAAATGAAGGGGTGAGTCGAGGTGATTTTAGAAGTTGCCTTCAACATCCCATGAAGAAAGGGTCCGAGCATTGCTCTTGAGAGGGAGTCCCAGGCTAGGACCGGTATGATAGTTGTTGTGCAGCTGGTGCACATGATGCCCCAGAACACACACATTGGTAGTACTTTTGTGGGCTCTGGGACTTAGTACCTGGTGGCAAGTAGTACAACCCATGCCGCACCATTCTTCATAGTAAGGGAGAAGAAATATTTATTTTTCATGAAGGTGGGAACAATCACTTTCTACGTTTTTCATGTACATTTGGATCGCTACCTTCACTTCTCATTCACCATTTGCTGCATAATACGTTGTTTTAACAACCAAAAAGACTGTTTCTTGCTAAAAAGGATGGAAATTAATCAAAATGGAGGACTATGTCGAGTCAGACAATTTGCAAAAGTGGAAGATTGCTCTACTCTGCTTTTTAGAGACATGGCAATGTTGCTTGAATAGTGAAAACACCCTTTTGATTGCCTGAATGACATCATTTTATCTACAGAGAGAAACAAAAAACCCAAATACTTGAATGTTTTTCATAGAGGGTGGATAGCAAGAATCCTTCTTAGTTAGGATGTTGTCAATGTTGACACTGAATATACAGTTTTCAAAGTGGCAATTATTTCAACAGGGCATTGAGACTGTAGAACAATCACAAATATTTTGCATCGATATTTTGAATCCAATGTCTTCAATCTTAACCCCTTCACTGCGGGGGTTAATCCCCCGCTGTGCTAGGGGGAGGGGGGCGCGCACAGTGCCCGCATGCTCATGACGAGCTGAGCTCGTCATGAGCTACAGTGCTCCTGTGCTCATGACGAGCTCAGCTCGTCACAGGTGCATTGGCTCCGTGGAACGTTCAGCACAGCGGGGAATTCTCCCCGCACCTGAGCGTTCCACGGGCCATGACGAGCTGAGCTTGTCATGAGCACCGGAGCGCCGTGGCTCATGACGAGCTCAGCTCGTCATGAGCATTGAAGTGGTTAAAGTACCTTCTAGTGAGTCGCATATGTAAACAAATGAATTGCACTCAACTGTTCTGTAGAGCTGTTTTGCCACATATCGCAACTTAATTTGCATTTCCTTGCTACATAACTTTTTCATCCTGCCACATTATTCGGTCCTCCACTGCGAGTTAAAAATTAACGACCTTGCTTCTGACCCCCAGACTGGAAAAATGAATTTAGCATAATAGGAAAATCTGAAATATTGTAATGAGGATTGTATGGAAAACACTCCTCGTCCGTCTTCCTCGCCACAGTAGTTACACGTGAGCCCCCGGTCCCACAGAAACTCCAAGCCAACTTTTAGCATTCTAGTCTCCCTCTCCCTCCTCCAAGATGGCCCCCAGTGGCTACAGCCAATCCCATAAAGGGATACAGAAACCAGCCAACTGACCTGTTTTTTTGGTTTCTGCACTACTCCGAGTGCTGTTGGCCTGATGTTCAGGTGAGTGGGGGCTGGGGTCTTGCTGGAGCAGCCCCATATGTCCTTTGGTAGGTAGAATGGGGGACCTTAGTAGTGGTGTGTTTTTTTGTATTCTCTGGTGTTCCTTCGGTGTGTTTCGATTGTTTAAACGTTTGTTTTTCCCCCCTTCTATTGCCATACTCACTCCGTGTCCTGCTATAGCGGACTTGGTGGAGTGTTTCTCTGTGCGTGTTCGTTCGGGACTCGCTTCAGGGGGGCCGCACATATGCTTCCTGCTGGACGGGCTGTTTCCTGTGTCTGCGCCCCTTGCCGACCGCGCGTCCTGCTTAGCGGACATAGAGCGGTCGGATGTTTTCTTTTTGCACGTGCGCTTACCTGGGGGCCGTTTGGATTTGTCTGCGGCTGTGGGAAGCGCATTTCCCCATGCTGTTGTCTCTTTTGCCTGGAGGGGTCCGGGACTTCATTACAGAGTGCCCGCTGGACTTCCTCGGTTTTTATGTATGTTTGGTGGGCGTTCTGTGGGAGTTTCCACTGGTTGCCTAGCAACCTCAGGTCTATTTTACGGATCAGGTGTTTTATATGGATTGCCTGTGTTTTTCACTCGTATTTGGCTATCATGGAGTGTGGTTCTTCCGATTTGGCTGCTCCTGAGTCCTTGGAGGCTTCTGGTTCTGGGGTAATGATTCCTTCTATGGAATTGTTACAGAAGATGATTAATTCTGCTGTGGCTGCTGCCTTGCAGGATAAGGTGCCTGTTCCTCCTGCTAAGAAAGCGGGGGCTGAAGACGCTCCCGCTCTTGACTCTGAGACGGAGGAGGATGTGAACGTCAAGGGACGTTTTGTGCAGGGTGCCGACCTTAAGGTGGTGCTTGGTCACATTCGCAAGAATTTGGTGTTTCCTGATTCTGTGGTGCCTCTGGAGTATGATTTGTTCTCTCAGTATCAGCGTCCTGAGCCTGATTCTTTGCCTCTGCATTATTCTGTGTTGAAAGTTTTGGAGACGGAGTGAAAGGATGTGGACAAGGGCCCTTTTCTGCTTTTTTTGAATAAACGCTATCCTCTTCAGGACTTTGCTGTGAGATTCCCTTCCTCAGTTAAGGTTGATTCCTTGATGGCCATTATGTCCTCTCATGGGACTGTGGTGTCGGAGGATTCCTCTCCTGCTGACCCTGTGGATCGTAAAGTGGATGGCGCGGTGAAGCGCACTTTTGCGGCTGCTAATTTTTCCATCCAGGCTGCGGCCTATTCCTCTTACGCAATCCAGTCTTTGCTTAAAGATTTTCAGTCTTTGTCTGAATTGTTGGACCAGGGGGAGGATGTCTCTTCTACTCTGGCGATGATGGAGCAGCAGGTTTACCTGCTTTCTGATGTTTCTTTTGATTCGTTGGGGGCGGCGGCTTCTGCTGCTGGGTCTTCTGTCGCTGCGAGACGACAGTTGTGGCTCCGCTCCTGGAAGGCTGATGCTACGCAGAAGGGTCTCCTGATGAAAATCCCTTTTTCTGGTGTTAAGCTGTTTGGCGCCCTATTGGATGAGATGGTGAAGAAGACGGCGGAGGACTTTAAGCTCCTTGCTCCTGAATCTACGGGTCGCTTCCGTGCCTTTTGTTCCCAGAAGGTTTTTGGCCCTTCTCGGAGGGGCCGTGCTGGTCAGCCCTTTCGTGGGAGGGGGCATGGCCGGGGTACTGCTTCCTTTGAAAAATCCAGGTTCTCCTGTGCTTCTGCCTCCTCCTCTCCAGCTTCGAAGTCATGACTGGATCGCTCCTGGAGTGGGTCCGGTTGGGGGTCGCCTCACTTGCTTCATGGACTCTTGGCACAAGACTGTGTCAGATCAGTGGGTGCTTCAGGTGGTTTCCGAAGGTTTGCGTCTTGGGTTTACCCAGACTCCCCCCAGACTGTTTCAGATCCACTCCTTGTCCCAGGGACGCTCTATAGCGGGTGGCGCTTTTGGAAGGAATTGAATCCCTTATTGTGAAAAATGTGGTGATTCCCGTGCCCAGCGATTAGTTGGGGTTGGGTGTTTATTCCATTCTCTTCCTAGTACCCAAACACACAGAGGATCTCAGGCCTGTGATGGATTTGAAGTGGGTGAATACTTTCCTTCCTCATCAGCAGTTCAAAATGGTTTCACTCCAGGTGATGCTTCCTCTGATGTCTCAGAGGGATTTTCTGGCCTCGATAGACTTGAAGGATGCTTATCTACATATGCCTGTTCACCCCGACTCTCAGAAGTTTCTACGGTTCTGCGTCCTGGGTCGACACTATCAGTTCCAGGTATTACCTTTTGGACTCTGCTCTTAGCCCAGGGTTTTTACTAAGGTTCTGGCTCCTCCTGTTGGCCATTTACATGGGGATGGCATTCGTGTTTTTCCTTATCTGGACGATATTTTGATTTCTGCTTCTTCTCTTTCTAAGGCGGAGTTGCATGTCTGGAGGGTGTGCCATGTCCTGGAGCATCACGGATTCCTGGTGAATGTTCCGAAGTCCTCCCTGGTTCCTGCGCAGGAAGTGACTTACATTGGGGCTCTTTTCAAGACTCAGTTGGGGATGGTGTTCCTGCCCCCTGCTCGGATTCTGTCCCTAATGTCTGCTGTTCGTTCCCTGTTGTTGGGGCTTCTCATCCTGTGAGCCTATGGTTCAGAGTACAGGGTCTGATGTCGGCGTCTCGGTAACGGTGCCGTGGGCTCGCCTTCACATGTATCCAGTGGTGTCGCACATTTTGTTGCATTGGGACCCCTGTTCCCTTGATATGGATGTTTTGATCCCTGAGTCCTCCGAGGTTCGGGTGGTCCTGGGTTGGTGGTTGGACGAGGTTCATCTGTCTCGGGTTATCTCTGTCTGGTTGTTCCAACTCGGGTTCTCACTACAGATGCCAGCCTGCTGGGATGGGGTGCTACTCTTGGGGATTCCACGACCCAAGAGGTTTGGTCTCAGTCTGTGATGTCCTGTTCTTCCAACTACAAGGAACTGAAGGCTGTTCTGTTGGGTCTGTTGGCCTTCTCGGATCTTCTTCGGGGTTACCATGTGCAGGTCCGGACAGACAATCAAGTTGTGATGTCTTATGTCAATCATCAGGGGGGTTGCCGGGTTCTTTCCCTCAGTTGCCTCAGTTGTCAGATTTGTTCTTGGGCGGAGTTGCACCTGGCGTCCCTGTCTGCAATTTACCTGCCTGGTCAAGAGAATGCTGTGGCAGACTGTCTGAGCCGTGTGTTTCCTTCCCTGAGGTCTTTGTCCCTGAGGCCGTTGATGTTCAGGAGGTTAAGGAGAATGTTTGGGTCTCCGATTGTAGACCTCTTTGCTTTCCAGTCGAATGCCAAAATCCGCTGCTTTTGCACGATTATACCTTGCCGGGATGCTTGGAGAGTGGATGCTCTGTCATTCCTTTGGCCGAGGGGCCTGTTGTATGCTTTTCCTCCTGTTCCCCTGATTCCGGCTGTCTTGCAGAAGATCAAGAGGGAGGGGTCATTTGTCTTTCTGGTTGTTCCGGGGTGGTGCCGTCGCCCTTGGTATCCCCTCTTGTTGTAATTGGCTGTGACACCGGGGTGGGCCTTGCCGTTCGTGCCTTACCCTCTGTTGGGCCCTCTACTTCCTCTACCTGTGTTCCGGTCCCTGGGTCTGCGGGCCTGGCTCTTGAGAGGGATTCGCTGATCCGTGGGGGTTGTTCGTTAGCTGTTGCTGGTGTTATCCAGCAGTCCAGGAGGCCCTCTACGCTGAAAACCTATGCTAAACATTGGGTTTCTTTTGCTTCTTGGTGTGTTCATACCGGCCTGGTGGTGGCTTCTTTGGACCGAGCTCGCATTCTTGATTTTCTGAATGATGGTTTTGAGTTGGGTTTGGCCATTTCTACTCTTCATGCACAGTGGGCCGCCATTCGAGCCTTTCATGTCCTTCCTTTGGTTTCGGTGGCTCCTTTGGTGGCGAGGCTTTTTAAGTCTCTGTCTTTTCAGCGTCCCCGTCCTATCCTGTGTCCTCCTCCTTGGTACCTTCCTTTGGTGTTGCGTTCCTTGCAATCGCCTCCTTTCTAGCCTTTGGAGTCGGTTGACTTGAAGTTTTTGACGCTTAAGGTCGTCTTTCTGGTGGCTATTGCCTCTGCCAGGCGCATTGGGGAGTTGAGGGCTTTCCTACGGTCTGCTCCGTTTTTGGTTGTTTTGTTGGATCGGGTGGTATTGAGGCCTCATCCTAATTTTGTTCCGAAGGTTGATTCCTTCTTTCACTGGTCTGCGGAGGTGGTTCTTCCTGTTCTGTGCCCTGATCCCTCCTCGGCTGAGGAGTGTCTTTTGCATCTGTTGGATGTTCGGCGTGCCTTGTTGATATATTTGTCACACACGTCTTCCTTCTGTAAGGTGGACAATTTGTTTGTCAATTTTGGTTTGTCCCGTCAGGGCTTGAAACCTTCCCTTTCCACGGTCAGTCGTCGGATTAAGGAGACTATTTTGTTGGCATATGATTCGGTTTCCAAGGTTCCTTTCCATCCTGTTCAAGGCCATTCCACCAGGTCTGTGGCTGTCTCTTGGGCGGCGTTTAAAGGGGTCTCCATGGAGGATGTTTGCTGGGCTGCCACTTGGTCGTCCCCTCATACCTTCATGTCCCATTACCGTCTTCAGGTTGGGGGTGGGGACTCTGTTTCGTTTGCCTCTTCTGTACTGACTGCTGGTGTTCCTTGATGGGGTTTCTTTTGTTTATCTGCCTCTTGTTTAATAAACATTTGGTTTTGATGCCTTCATCTTGTGAGCTGTTTTCCTTGCATGAAGCTGATATGTTTTGGTATCGGCTCACTTGTAACTACTGTGGCGAGGAAGACGGACGAGGAGGTAATGCCCCGGTTACTTACCGGTTACTTACCGGTGATCTTCATTACTCCGAGACCTTGTCTTCCTCGCCACAGTATAGTTTCCTTTCCCTCCCGGCCCTGTTGGTGGCTTCATGTCTGCGGCTTGGTTTTTCAGGTTGGTTGGCTTGTTTTTGTATCCCTTTATGGGATTGGCTGTAGCCACTGGGGGCCATCTTGGAGGAGGGAGAGGGAGACTAGAATGCTAAAAGTTGGCTTGGAGTTTCTGTGGGGGCTCACGGGTAACTACTGTGGTGAGGAAGACAAGGACTCGGGGTAATGAAGATTACCGGTAAGTAACCGGGGCAATACAAATAGCTACTTGTTGCCCCCAAAATATCAAGCAAACCTCAGTGACCTGCATTAGCCGGAAGTGAATAACCAAAATTAGTGAAAAGGGACGTATGACTTTACTCACACTTACATTTTTTGCTGATATTGAGAATTATACTGTGAACGTTTCCATTACAAATTGACATAGTCTCCACAGAGTTTAAATTGTAATGTTAATTTCGTAAACTGAATACGAAAAAAAAATTCCACGGTGAGGTTCTGTCCTTTTGTACCGAGCCTGAGCCGATAGCCCTAAGAACAGCCGCGAGATCCGACTACGTCACAGATACTCCAATCCATTATGAATGACAGTCGGGCGCGGGGGCGAAGGGACCAGGTGAGGAGCACTGGAGCAATGTAATTGTTTAATTCCTGCCTCCTGCCCCCTCCCATGCCTAGAGAGGCCCGGGTTATGAGGCGAAGTCCCGGGAATCATTGCCTCCTCATCCGGAATCAAAAGCATACAGGTCTGAACATTATTTCTCGCCGCCGGAGACGGAGATTAACTCCGAGAGCTTTGTGCGCCGCCATTCGTATGACAACCACCAGCTCTCGGAGCGGAGCCCCGCCAGCCGCGGAGGAAGCCGGGCCTGCCGCAACAGATGACGCGCAGCACCTGCAGCTGCGCTGCCAGCCGCTCGGTGCACAGACATCCCAGTGAGGAAGTCACCATCTGCTGCTGGAGGCACCGAACTGCCAGCTGGAAGGCAGGGCAGAGGCGCGTGCATTTGTTTAAATGGACCCCCTGACGCAGGAGAGAGCTGGCCGCGGAGAAGCCTCCGCGTGCCTTGCCAGGAACCGCACACTTCAGGGTGCGGGGGATCTCGGGATGAAATAGGAAGATACATTAGGCGGTCCCAGGGAAATACCACTGAGAGACAGCGAGAGGTAACTTGCAAGGATAGTGAAAAAGAGCCCATTGTGAAAGGCACATGGAAGTTATTGTTGTTTTCACATTCTCTCGACAAACGAAGCAATATTTATTTTTCTGATCTGTCACATGAAGTTTTGTCTTGCTGGAGCTGCTCTCTCACTATGCTTCTTCCGGGCCCAGCTAAGCAATAGCCGAAAGTGGTTCTCACAATTTAAGCCTCCCATTCTTTCCAGTGTATGTGTGCGTGGCTGTGTACTTTGTCTCTTTGTATGTATGTGCAGGTGTGCTCATGACTCGTGTAGGTGTGGGTGTCTGCGTGTGCGTGAGTAAATGGTTGTGTAAGTGTGTGTTTATTTGAATGCACAGTTAAGTCCATGACCGCCACTTACTCTACCCCAGGCTTTACATATTGACCCCACCTCTCACCATTTAGAGCTGCTATGCATGAGTGTACTGCACGTCTGTTGTCTCTTGGTTGTTCTAGAGGGTCTGGGGTGACATCATTACCATATTTTCGAAGGGGTTAAAGTGTGAATAGGCGTTTGAGTCATCCATGTCACCAAAATTGAGTGAACTTGAACATGTGAAGTGATACTTCTTTTTGAAAGTGACAGCTTAGCATACCACTTGACATGTGACATGTTACTTGTCAGTGTGCGACAGTGGCTTTCCAAATGAGCAACCCTGACGCTCTTTCCTTATTTAATCTGATGGGGTGGGATATTGAACATGGTATCCAATGACTGGCACCATGGTTCCTTTGTCAGAACACAATATCTTCACACTCTTCCGCTTGACCATCTACAGCATTTTTACAAGAGTCTTTCTTTTTTGTACTGGGCACTTTAATTTTTCTCTTTATTCTGTTTTCAGTTTCGCTTTGGGGCATGCAGCAGCCTCACCCCAGTTTGTCTTTGAAGTATTTCTCTACAGAGGTATCTATGGACCGTGGTAAGAGGAGAGTTCTGATATGATGTGTTAGGGCTTTAAGTTGGCCAGATCCTGCCGGTGCTCAGTACAGGCAGTTCTTAAAAGCAGGTGCTGAGACTGGTCCCTATCAGGCTCTCCATCTTTGCCCTCATCCTCAGGGTGAAAAAAAATCTTAATTCTTCAGCAGTACCACCCTTCACTGTCTTTGATGTTACTTGAAAGAGACTCGTTATAGTTCTTTCACAGTCTCATCATTTCAGAACTGAAGCATTATCAGTATAAAATACAACAAATCCAAAGCTGTTGCTTATTTATCTTATGCAACTGACATCCACTGGCAAGCTAATAGTCCTGGTTTGTTGTAGGTGTAATGTTACTTGTATTATATATCTGGATGCAATGACAGAAGCAGCAAATTACCAATCGGTCAGCACACTATGCTAAGCACAGCTTTTTAGATTACTTTTTAAGCCATGCCCTAATTACTTGGGCCACGCCTCTTTGAGGGACCCTCTAGATTTTGCATCCCACTTAAAGCCCTGTGATGTGTTAAGAAAGCTTTAATAAGGCATTCACAGTAAGAGAACTCTTGACAGCAAATTAAGGGAGGGAGGGGAGGATCACAATTATGCTGGGACAAATATAAATATTGATGGGATTCCTGAAAGGCAGATGGCCTTCATCATTTCTAAGTACATAGGAATGTACATTCACAAACCATCTTGGCCCTTAGAACCAATACTAAATCCTTGTGGGCAAAAATGCAGGTATCTTGATGTTTGACACTGCATATGTTTCTGTTGATGAAAAGGTAGTGGATGGGACGGACCAGAGCCACATGCATAAAGGGGATATATGCCTGCCCTCTGCTGCTACAGCTCCTGCTTCAGTGCCAGGATACCCTCCCGGGTCAGTTGGGCTCTATACAAATAACATAACACAACAGGACATAACATCTGCAAAGTAATGTGTCACAGCAAGAATGAAGTCGTAAACCGTCTATACCCATCAACATCAACGTTCTGAATGTCTAAACAAGACCTGCTTTAATCCAACCTCAAGACATTTGGTACACTGCAAAAATGAAGAGAGGGCAGACGTGTGAAGCCCACATAGACAATGCAATGATATCACAAATGATGTTTACACTCAAGTACCAAGCAAGAAAATGCATTTCCTGACAGGGTATAATTTAAGAGTACAATCATATCTGTGATACAGTTCCAGAATATACTCTACTACCATCATGGATACTAATTTAAAGGTGGTACAAATTCACAATAATGGAGAGAGAATGGCACAGTACGTAATATCAACATGCGGTCTAATGGTGATAATGTGTCACCAGTGAATCCTCCCTTTTCTGACACACAGACGACAAGCTATTGATCCAGCGGAAGCGTAAAAGTAATACATTCATTTTCTAATTTCCTCCACTGCTTACTCATTTATCTCTCTAACCTTACTGGGGCCTTTACGGTCAAAAGAATCACAACATTCCACTTACCACAGATGCGAATGGTCCTGTGATGGATCTTTCTCCCCCAAAAGGAGGGGTGGGAATTAAGTGTCCAAACCACATTAGTCACCCAATGAGCACCATTAATTGGTGACTAACTAACTAATTAAAAATGTAAGCTCAAATACACTACTCTCAGGACCATACTGTAGAAATAAAGTATTTCAATGGGAAGACTCAACCTCCAGAAGAAAGTCTAACCATAATTATGCACACAAGGAGCTCTGCCACCGCTTCACAGAATGAAAGAAGCAGAACTTGAAATTCTGAAAAGATTCTCTGATTTTCCCTACAACACATTTATTCTGATCAGAAATATAGTACAGTTCAATAAAGAACATCAAGACACAATAATAGACTCAGGCAAATTAGTTAGTTTGTTATCCAAGATCTATACAAATAAGACATCTATGAAGTGTTTCAGTCAAGCACATTAAATACATCAAGTCAGAAATTCCAATCCAAAGAAGGATGGTTTAAGAGTTATGGATTCCAACTACCATTTAGGTAGTGGGTAGATAGCTTCCTTAACAGCATTAAAAAAGCTTCTAAGCAAAGGGGCGAAAAGGATCAAGTTTAAAGTCCCCTAAGGGCAAGTCCATAAGCATGGGCAAAAAGAGAGAATCAGTAATAGCAATAGTTCAGTAAAGAAGGATTCCAGACCAACTGCTTAGCATAATGACAGTCCAAAAATAGGAGAACAAGGATGGTTATAAAATCATAGAAAAGATATGCATGCGTCCGTGGCTCACGCAAAGAAAACAAAAGTTTGGCTTTGTATTCAAATTAAATACAAGTGGCTTTGCCCCTCTTTTGCATTTCTTCTTTACTCTCTCTGCCGCTGCAGATGATGTTGTTTCACCCGATTATGGTCCATCCATCACATGGTTAGTTTACTTACGACTTTAACAAAAAATACATTTGGGGCCATATGTATGAAACAGATTTTTAGTCGCAAACGCTGCGATTCGCAAAAAAGCAGCATTTGCAACAAAAAATTCGCAAAACGTGATGTATTAGGAAAATCGCATCGCAATATTAAGGAATCACAAATTGCGATTCCTTAAATGCTATGTATCAAGCACCCAAGTTGTGCGATTTCTCCTTAGGAAATCGCAAATTACCACCATCTTCAAGTTGGTGGTAATTTGCGATTTCTGTCAATAATGCACTTTTTGGCATGTTTCAAAGTGCATTGTGGCACACATACATAAGGGCATGTATGTGCGCCATATGCGCACACATGCTCATTTCAGGGGTGCATCAGGGTGTCCTTATGACACCCTTGCATCCTTGAAATTATTCTCAATTTGCGATTCTCAAACTGCAAATCGCAAATTGAGAATCACTTCCCATTCATTCCTATGGGCCTCCTGGCCCATAGGAATGAATGGGAAGGTATTCCTTAATTGCAATTTTGCAATTTGCTAATCGCATTTAAGGATTACCAAGAAATCGCTAAATATTTGCGTTTTTTTAAATACATCCCATTTTGCAATTCTCAAATGGCATGTATGTGCGCCATATGCACACACATGCTCATTTCAGGGGTGCATCAGGGTGTCCTATGACACCCTTGCACCCTTGAAATTATTCTCAATTTGCGATTCTCAAACTGCGAATCGCAAATTGAGAATGATTTCCCATTCATTCCTATGGGCCTCCTGGCCATAGGAATGAATGGGAAGGTATTCCTTAATTGCAATTTTGCAATTTGCTAATCGCATTTAAGGAATACTAAGAAATCGCTAAATATTTGCGATTTTTTGAATACATCCCATTTTGCAATTCTCAAATAGCGATTCCCAAAAATCGCTATTTGAGAATTGCAAATACGGATGTTGATACATTTGCCCCTTAGATACTCCTGCAAACTTTCCCATACTGTTCACGGGAAAGTACTCGCTTTCTGGGCCTCACATGTTTTCCACCTGTAAGAAATTGCAAAGTACCAATCCATGTCTTCAGCTTATAGGTCAACTTCTCACCAGAATATTCAACAGTGAACTTTAAAGGAATGTCCTTAATTTGAAATATGTTGCATATTTAGTACAAATAATGAAACAGAAAGTGCAAAGGTTCACTGTGATGAGCTAAGGAAGAAATGCAGCATCAAGTAAAAGCACGTTGAAAAGGCTTTTAAATGCATATGCCAGTTTTCAAATGATTTAACTAAATTAAAATCAAATATAGGGTATTAAATCAAACATTTTTTTTTTTTTTTTAACATCATTTTTATTGCATCAGCAATATAAATGTACAGACAACATAATTATCAGTTACAATACAACATGTACAGGCTTCGTATGATCCAGTCGATCTCCATTCGGGGGGTCACCTCAGCCTTGGCGCGGGTGTCCTCATCCCTGCCCAGTTCTTGTAGCTCCTTACAATGCCTGATCGATTCCTTAAGCAAATAACCCTGGGTTGCTTTTGCGATTTTCACCCCTCCCCCTCCCCAAATTTCGGTACCCCAACATCCCTCCAAAGCAGCCTCCTACCCACCCTCCCCCGTGGTCGCTCTGCGCTGGACTAACAGTGTAAAAGTGTCCGGTGTGATGCAGGAGGAAGTAATCTTTCACTAAGGTGTGTTCTCCTGTGTAGTGATGGGGTCCGCCCTGTCCAGTTCGCTCTCGCCATCCTGCCCCTCATCGTCCACATCCCGGAGCGCCTGCACCATCACTTCCCATGCAGTCGCCCTTTCCAAAGCTTTCTCATCATTCAACCTCCATGCCATCTGGTACCGTAAGGTACTTTCGCACGCGGCCCATCTCAGGCATTCCCCATACCATCTTTTATACGTGGGCCCCGCTTTGGACTTCCAGTTCCTTGTGATCTCCCGCTTAGCCAGAATAAGCCCCAAGTCCATAAATTTACTAGTCATCTTGTTCCTAGGCGTGTGCGGGAACCAATGAAGGACACCAACCGCTTTGGTAAACTGGATATCCCTATCCGTCGCGACGTTAAGGGCCCGCCCAACTTCCTGCCAATAGTCTCCCAGAGAGGGGCAATCCCACAGCATATGGCACAAATCCGCCCCAACTGTATTACATCTGGGGCAGGCAGCGTCGGTCGCCCCAAAGTACTGTTGGATTTTCCCGGGGGTGAGGTATGCCCTGTGGATGATATAGAAATGAATCAATTGAAACCTGGCATTCCTCGAGCTCTTCCGTGCCCGCCTCAGCAACTGGCTCCAGGTCGTGTCTGGTATCTCCACCTGAAGGTCCAGCTCCCACTTGGCCTTCAGGGCCGCCAAAGGCTGCAAGGCCTCCCGCTGCATCCTAGCGTACAGGCACGTGACAGCCCTAAAGGTTCCCGCCGCCATCATGGTGTACTGGCAGGCCATCGAGGTGCCTGGCTCCTGCAGCCCTTCCCCCCAGTGAGCTTGCATGGCGCCTGTGACTGCTGCGTGCAGCAAGTAGTCGCCCCTCGGAAGGTCAAATCGCTCCTGCAGGCCCTGGAACGGCAGCAACACCCCATCTTCGTAAAGGTCGCCCAACATTTGTATTCCCGCCTCCTCCCGGCCTAGTAAGCGCGACCAGTCGCCTCCATGCGGGAGGGCGGTGACCATCCCCAGCGGAATTTCGGGGGCATACATAAAGCGGACACCCGCCCGCTTACGGGCTCGGTCCCAGCAAAGCCGGAACGTCTGCTCCTCGACCGTCAGGTCTCCCACCCGGAGCTTCTGGTGCAGCGTAATATACGCTAGAACATGTCGCGGAGTACCTTCCATTCTCGCATCCTCGGGGCCTCTATACACCCTCGCCACCTCCTGAGTAAAGGTCTGCAGCTGCGCGGCTAAGTAGTATCCTTCAAAATCCGGCACCGCCATCCCTCCATCATCTTTGGGGCGCAACAGGGTGTCGAGCGCTATGCGCCTCCTTCCCGTGCCCCACAAAAAGGCTATGACCAATGACCTTAGGCGCTTGAAAACAGAACTCGGGACCCACACCGGGAGCGTCCTAAAATAGTACAAAAGCCTGGGCAGGGCTATCATCTTAAGCAGGGAGATTCTACCCGCCAGGGACAACGGCAGAGTTGCCCAGAAGTCCATGGACCCCCGCAGAGCGTTGATGCAGCGAGTAATATTGCCCTCCAGAAGGTCGGGCGGGGTGTGGTAAACATAGACCCCCAAATAATGCAGGCAGCGCGGCTCCCACCGGAGTTCCTGAGCAGTGAGTGGGCACGGTTCACCCGGCCTCAGGGGGAACAGACAGGATTTAGGCCAGTTGACCCTCAAGCCCGACAACCGGCCGAACTGCCCCAGTAGCTGCCGCGCCCCCTGAAGTTCGGGGCCCGCATCGGCCAAAAACATCAGCAGGTCATCTGCGTACAGGGATATGAATTGCGGTCTCCCCCTAAATGATAAGCCTGCGTAGTGGCGGCCCAGTCTGGCTTCCGCCGCGAAGGGTTCCATCGCCAACGCGAATAGGAGCGGGGATAGGGAACAACCCTGTCTAGTGCCACGTTTAATCGGGTATTGTCCCGAGATCAGTGTGCCCACCCGAACCCTCGCTACCGCCTCGGTGTACAGGACCTTGGTCCATTTTATGTATCCGTCCCCCAGCCCGAAGCGACGCATCACCTCATACAAGTACCCCCACTCAAGACTGTCAAATGCCTTCTCAATATCAATGGAGAGGACAAATGGGGAGACGGCGTCAGGCCAGTCCGCACCCATCAGTCTCGTGAGCCTACGAATGTTATGAGTGGTGTTGCGTGTTGGTATGAAGCCACACTGGTCACCGTGAACCAGGTTTGTCATGTGCACCAGCAGTCTGTTGGCCAGAATTTTACTGAGGATCTTGTAGTCCGTCGTCAACATAGACAACGGATGATACGAGGACAGAGCCGCACTCTCTCTGCCCGGTTTCAGGAGCGGGATCATGAGGGCCTCGCACATGGAGCCCGGGAGTCGGCCCTTCGCCTGTGCCTCGTTGTACACCTCGCGCAGCCGTGGGGCAAGGTGCTCTAGGTATTTGCCATAAAATTCGATTGGCAGTCCGTCGAGTCCCGGGGTCTTATTTCTAGCCATCTGCTTTACAGCACGACCTATTTCCCCAAGAGAGATGGGCCGACCTAGCTCTTCCGCCTCCGAGTCCTCCACTCGCGGCAACTGTAACCCGTCCAAAAACTCTTCAAGCTCGTCCGCCCCTCCCGTTCCACCACTCTCATAGAGCCCCTCATAATAAGCACGAAACTTATTCAGGATCCCGGGTTGAGTGTGGCAGGGCTCCTCCCCTGGCTCCTGGATCCCCATGATCAGCACACCCCTCCGGACGGGGTTAGCAAGCCAAGCCAGCATCGACCCCGCCTTATCACCTTCCGCATGCGCCCTTGCCATGTACTCCTTGTGATCAAAACTGCGCAGCCGCTCTAGCTCTACCGCCAGCCCCTCCCGTGCCCCGCTAAGCCCCTCCTGCAACTCAGGGTGATTCGGGCGCTTCTGCTCTAGGTCCCTCAGCCGCGTCTCAGCCTTATCTAAGTCATCCAGCAGTGTTTTCCGGGCCCCTGCCGTGTGTCCAATACAGTGTCCCCGCACCACCACCTTAAACGCATCCCATTCGACCGCCCTAGTGGAGGCCGAGCCACTGTTCTCCTCAAAATATCTCTCAATGCGCTCACCCAGGGCCTCCCTGAACAACAAGTCATCCAGGGTGTCAGGTTGCAGGCGCCATGTTGGCACGCAGTTAACAGTCACCATCCATTCCAGAGATATCAACAAAGGGTTGTGGTCCGATAGCGTCCTGGCCAAGTATTCCGCCCTTCCCACCGCGGGGAGCACACACGCCGAGCAAAGAAACGCATCCAGCCTCACGTGCAGGTCATGTAGGTGCGAGTGAAAGGAATAGTCCCTAGTGGTGGGGTGCAACGCCCTCCATGCATCCGTGAGGGCCCAGCTTTCCTGCCATTCCAATCTACGCTTAGCGACCCTATGCACTGGGGACGCGCGCAGCGGGGGATGGGATCTATCTAGTAACACATCCTCAACCGAGTTGAAGTCCCCCCCCAAAAGGACCGGCCCTGCCAAATAACCCGCCAGTTTGCCCGAGATGGTAGACAGGAAGGCGGGTAGGTCTACATTAGGAGCATACACATTACAGAGAGATATCACCCTGCCTCTCAGCCTCCCCTCCACCGCTACATATCTGCCCTCCGGGTCCACCACTGACTTCGAAACCTGGAAGGGGACCCCCGCCCGTATCCAAATCAGTGCCCCCCTTGCAAAAGCCGAAAATGTCGTGTAAAATAACTGCCCCCTCCAGCGCCTCTGCAAAGCAGCCCCCTCCTGCTTGTTAAGATGTGTCTCCTGCTGGAAAGCTATATGAACCCCCCTACGCTTGATGTACGCCTGGACTTTATGTCTGCGCGTCATGGACTGCATACCCCGCACATTCCAGGTCACACATTTCAGCGCCCCAGTACTAGCCATCCCCCCCTACACAACCGGACCAAAGAGCAAAGAACAATGTCCGCATAAGTCCCGCGACCACGGGTCCACCCACCCACCCTCTCCAAACAGGAAGCTGAACCCCTCCAACAACAACTACCCCCCGAGCAACCCCAACTGCTCGCATCTCCCACCCCCCCAGGACAGGCCCCCCCGCAACTGGAAGTACCCCCATCCAAACCAACACTCCCGACCACCCCTCAAGGAAAGGCGGTAATAGTCGCAGTCCCCACTGCGGTGACCTTAGGGGCCAGTAAGGCGTGGCTCAATGCAATGGAACCTCAAAACAAATCAGCCCCGTGCACTCCATCCCACAATCCCCACCTTACAGCTCCCCAAAACCTCAATCAATAACGTTCCATTGCTGCGGGCCCAGTGCCCCGGTGTCCAACCAACGAGTTCACTCCACCAGTTCAGTTCAACACGCCTCCAGTATCTCCCCCGAAGTCTGCGGCGTCACAATAGGGCCCCGGGCTCCACCAAATTCCGACTGTCCAGTCTCTGAGCCCGTGCCCGGGTCTTCCGATTCCGTGCCCTTCCCGGACCGACTCCTGGCGGTCCTAGATAAGTCCACTACCGCCTGCAGTGCCGCCTGCCTCTCCGCCTCCGTCTGCGACACCGATGGTTTTCCGGTCCTCTTGCGGTTCCTCCTGATCCGTTGGGATTGCCTGACCGGTTGCGCCACCTTAGCCTCCTCCTCCCTGGCCTTAGCACCATCCGTACCCGCTTTATAAGTGTCCCACCAGTCCCAAGCATCCGCGGAGGTCGTGAAGAATAACGTTTTCTCATCCACCACCACTCTTAGCTTGGCAGGGAACAACAGGGAGTACTTGATGCCTTCCTGGCGGAGCTCCCGTTTGAGGGACAGAAAGTTTGCCCGGAGCCGCTGCGTCTCAAATGTATAGTCCGGGAACATGGTGACTCTGTTGTTATCCACTTGAAATGGCCCCGCTTCTCTCGCCCTCTGTAGGAGCCAGTCTCTGTCCCGGTAGTGGAGCAACTTAAACACCACTGGGCGAGGAGGAAGGCCCAAGGCTGGCGGGCGCGCTGGAACTCTATGTGCCCGCTCCAGGGAGAAGAAGGGGGACAATCCTTCCGGTGCCACCTCCGTCCGCAACCAATTATCAAGGTAGCCCACCATGTCGTCGCCTTCGATTTTTTCCGGCAGGCCCACTAGGCGAACGTTGTTGCGCCTGTTTCGGTTTTCCGCATCTTCGGCCCTCCTTTCTACCACCTTCAGACGGTCCATCACGTCCGCCATCTGGGCCTTCATTGTGGCTTGGCCCGGGGCTAATTCTTTAACCGTGGTCTCCACGGACTTCACCCTGTCCTTAAGTTTGTCATGGTCGGCCTTCAGGAGGCCCAATCCCGTCGCCACCTGAGCTATATCCTGCTGCAGGGCGTCCTTTGTGGTGGCGATGGCCTCCAGGATACGATCCTGCATCCGCTGCAATGCTGCTTGGTCTCGCTCCGCTCCCTCCGCGGCCTCAGTATCGGTCGCGCCATCTCCCTTCCCTTTCGTCTTCCCCATCTGGGCCGGCTCGTGCGGTGGCCCTCGGGTACTGTCCTGGACGTCCTCCGTCTGCCGTTGGGTTCCACTCTCCGGCAGGGCTCCCGGGTCCGAGGTTATCTCCAAAACGCAGGAAACACTGAATGACCGCAGCCCGGCCGGCGCCAGTCGTGCCAGGGGCCCAGGGTTCTCGTCGCTGGGTCACTATCGCACTGTCGTCGCCCCTACCAGGGGGGGTCCCCAGTCTCCGCCCGAGGGCGCGCCCAAGGTCCACTCAGCACCTGGGGGGAGAGGCGCGATGCAGCCGTCAACACCCCTGTGTCATCAGGGAGCAGTCCTTAGCAGGACTCCAGGCAGATGTCTCCGTCGCTTCAGAGGCTCATGCCCTCGCCGCCATTTTGGGGTCCGCGACTTCTCACCTGGGTCCAACTTTCAAAGCCGAAATATCGCTGTGGAATGGCTCGGTGTCGTCTTCCGTGGGCCCCGGGCCCTCCGCAGTGCATTCCAGTACCGGATGATACTGGTTACATCGGGGTCCGATCAGATATTCAGGATATTTTCCGGGATCGGGCACGGAGCTCCGAGCTCACGCTGCCTACCTCCTCGGCATCCAAGCCACGCCCCCTTTAAATCAAACATTTATAATGAAAAGGAAATAAATAGTAGTGCTTCCAACTTATAATTACATGAAACTGGGTAACATTAACTATGACCTACTGTTATACATTTTCAAATTTCATACATCTAAGTTAATCTTAAAAATCATTTTTACTAAAACGGTTTCTTAATTTCTAAAAATATTTTCTTAACTATCATTGTAATATGTTTTAGCTTCATATCTTCTAATACCACATATATGCACTGCATTCTTCTTTTGGTGCACAATAATAAAAGGCAATAGAAATGCTAGGCCACATTATTCATCTATGTTGATTTTGTAACTATAAACACTCATAAATCAGTTTTCTCATATTAAACCTTTGTTATTAATTTCTAATAATAAGCAATTGTACTATTTTTGCAACCATGTATATTGCTACAATTTCAAGCATGCTTTGAGGTGCTGTTACTCAGTTTCTGTGTTTCTTTGTACTATGGGGTCGATTAGGATCGCGGACGGACCCCAGAGCAGGAGGGAACCTCCGCATGGCATGCGGAGTTCCCTCCTGTGCAATTAGGATGTGACCGCCACCCTGGTGGTCACATCCTCTATTTTTAACATCCTCTATTTTTAACATTGCGGCGGGTGCAGCTTCAAGCTGCACCCGCGGCAATGTTATAAATGCACGCATTGCATTTGCATGCAGAAAGAGGCAGGCACCGCACATGGGGGGTACCATAGGTACCCCCCATGTGCACCCCCCTTCACCTAGGGGGCCCGCAACAGGCCCCCGCAGTGAAGTTCCGTATGCTTTTCCACGGCGGAAAAGCCGCCGCGGAAAAGCATTACTCACTGGCCATCCTAATATGGTGGACGGTGTCTGGAAGACACCGTCCACCATATTAGAGCTTTTCCGCCGCGGTTGTAATCCGACCGCGGCGGAAAAGCTGCGGACGGAAACCAGGACCCACCAGCCATCCTAATGTGGCGGTGGGTCTTTGGTCTGTCCGCTGCGGTTTTTCCGCATCCTCGGGGCCGGCGGTGGCTTCCGCCGGCCCCGAGGATGCGGAAAAACCGCAATCGTAATGACCCCCTAAGTGTGTAATGCACTTTTAGGTTTTTGTGTCTTAAATCAGTAATGTGTCATGCGTGATAAAATCTGATATCACACTTAATAAATACCAAAGTCAGCAAAGGTATGACACCTTGGAAGAGATCACCTGGTGAAACAGTGGCTAATGCAAAGGCAGGCTATCTCTACCTCATAAAAAATGCATCTATAGTTATTAGCTGTGCATAAACTTACAAGATGTCAAGTACAAAAAGAACAAATGCATTTGGTAGGGATTTGTGTACGGTTTCCCATAGCAGTTGGACGCATTTCATCAACGTATGAGAATACACTTGATACCAATTGGTTGCGAAAATCTAAGATAAGAAAGACACTAAAGTGGATTCTTAGGCCTACAAGTCTTCGATCTAAACATTCCTCTACTTTTCCTACCTCTGCAAAATGCTGTGGTCTTCCCAATGGTCATTGCTTTGCATCCATGAGGATGACCAAGTTCAAATGAAATGATCTTTGACTTGAAAGATATAAATTACATTTCTTCTGTGATAAACTCTTGAGAAATAGCCCAGGCATAATGAGAACTGGTTGGTGAGTTCTGGTGTTATAAATTGCACTGAGGTTAAATCCATTGGGCCCAATACAGAAAAGTAAATATATACATGCGTATTTATTAATTTGTATAATTAATAAAACATCAAGGTGTAATTTTACACCTTTTGATATTTACCATTTTTAATTGTAAATTTACACCTAGGTGTAGACTTACAATGTGCCCACCCACTCAATAAGGGGTGGAGCCTCCTACAGCACAAATAACTACTACTAACTTTGCACACGTAGGTGAAGATCTTCACCACTGTGGCAGGGCCCTCCATATTGAAAAGTTTGGGGAAAACGATTGAAGTTTGTTCAGTCTTAACAATATATAAACATTGCTTGAATGTATAACTTAAATGTAAATTTGTATTATTAACCAAGAACTAATAAATTAAAATGTTTCCGCACATCAATTCACTGAATTAAATGTGTATTTAATAATGAATCAATTTAAATATATTTTTTCAATTTCGTAATAATTTTTAAATAATATAAAAGCGTTTGGGGGTTATATTGTTGTGCACCTATTTTCACTAACATTTCCATCTATATTAAAAAAAATAGAACATATTGTTAAAAGTTACATATTGAATTAATGAAAATTCTTTTTCATGTTTAAAAAAAGTGTAGGTAATGTTATTATTAAAATAATAAAATAATAAAATATAGCTATATATATTTTTTACAAATGTATATCAGTGTATAATAGTGATGATTGTATATATTCACGTCCCAAGATACTTATATTTGGTAAAGTTAAATATTACAAAAAAATAATGAATACATTCACACCAATTCACAAAAAACGCACTTTCTGGACCAACATTCTGCCAAATTTGGTGTAATTCCATTCGACGGTTCATGCTTTAGTCATGTTAAAAAATGAAAAATCCCCATAGACATAATATGGGGAAAACGCATTTTGGGACCCTCCTTTTTTCTTAACCCCAGCTTGATGTATCACCCCAAAACTTTCCACAAGCAGCTGAACCAAAAAGGGAAAACTTTTAGTCGTAACTATAAGAACCTACTGGCTGTTGCCAGTAGGTAATATATATATATATATACATATATATATATATACACGAACATCAAAACCTTATATAGGGACCTTGAGAAACAAGGCGCCTTAAAATTACAAAGTGGTGGGAGCATTACTCCCTGACAAAGTATGCTGACGCCGGACGGGCCCTAGAGGTCTACGAATTTTGCTCGCTCCGAGCTTCAAAAAGCCGAATCCGCAAATGCTAAAAGAATGGGGCCAAAGCAACCTAGCTGCATCTATGAACTTAGTTCATATATTAATATAATATGCAGCTATTGATAGAGCGGAGATCCTGAAATTAATTGAAAAAAGTCAGGAAGAAATCGACAAGATAAATTAAACAGAGATCACTAAAAAACTAAAGGAATCAATGATGGATAGACTCAAATAACATGAGGACAAAATCAAAACCAGGAAAGTGAGTAAATTTGCGCGCGATCAAGCCGACTATGCAAACGGACAGATTTTCACATTTGCACGAAAATACAACAACACCAACGCCAACAATACAGTGAGAAGGGAAATAAACAACAACCTCCTCAAGTAACTGTAAGGGAAGCTGGTAGTAAAGATGACGACATATCCAGCATGGATTCTACCACCCTTTCTAGTGCATCTAGCTAGGATTCGCTAAGAAATGAACAACCGGAAATGATTTTAAATCTAGAGGAAGAATTGGATTTTTTAGTCGCGGAAAGACTTCAAACCTTGCGACAGCGCCAAAGGAATGTGGCAATAAACGCAGGAACAAAAAAAAGCCGAGAGAGAAGAAGGAGTCAAAAACAAAAATACACAGAAAAAGAAGACAAAGCGACAGTGGCAGAAGAGGAAACAGTAAATATAAAATCGATTATAAACCTCTCTGACGTTACTTTAACTAAAGCGGAGCAGCAATTACTTTCTCTCGGTCTTAATTTCTGTCCTTAACAGCCATTTAAATATGCCTCGACAAGAGTAGATGTTTTTTGCTTCATACGGAAGCTGAAACTCAAAAAATTATTTGCTCTACAACAATTGAAGTCCAGTTCTAATACGCCCTCTACAAGCACATATAATGAGGAACCTCAGTTGCTGACAGCAGGTGTTCCGGCTTTGCTACATCTGCATGACTTAAATCAGGCTACCAACTCTCAACCAATGGGTCCTGATGTGGACCTTAGTACTCAAAGGAGATTAAGCAAAATGAATATGGCACACAAGGGAGCAGGCGTGACTCCATTTAAAAGCAAGTCAGATTTTGTCCCATTAATGGCTAAAGATGTGCTAGACACATTTCACAATTGTATCACTACGGAAATCAAAGCGCTCTACAGAAAAACTAACAATCGTAAAAGGCAAAAATTCAATCAAAAATGGGCCAACTATTATGCACTAATGAAAAAATTAAGTAACAATACTAACATTGTGGTGAAAACTGCAGATAAAGGCAGGAATATCGTGATATGGCCTAAATCTGACTACACAACAGAGGCATACAGACCATTGCACGATACTGCCTGTTATGCAAAATCCGTCAACAAGGAATATTTGAAGGCCAATGAAAGTTTAAATAAACTCCTACTAAGATGGCGTAGGGAGGGCCTCATTTCTGGAGAAGAGTATAAGTTTATGCATAACGAATTCCCGGTACTACCAGTCTTTTAGCTAATACCGAAAGTCCACAAAGCAATGACGCCCTTACCCGGCAGACCGATAATCTCGGCCATTAATAGTATGGGAGAAAAAGTTGGACAATACATAGATTTCTTTTTACAGGACTTGGTGAGTAACCTGCCCAGCTATGTCCGAGACACTAGCGATTTTTTGAAAAAGATAGAAGAAGTTGAATGGCAGGACGACATGTTACTAATAACTTTGGATGTTGAGTCCCTATACACAAGTATAGCCCATGATTGTGGCCTTAATGCAACAAGACACTTTTTGAATCACAGACCTGTGGAATTTTATGAACACAACAAGGTTGTACTAAGTTTAATGGACTGGTGCCTCAATAATAATTATTTTGCATTTGGAAAAGAAGTGTGGAGACAACTGAGGGGTGTTGCGATGGGAGACTGCTTCTCCCCAGCTACGCGTGTTTACACGTGGGCTGGTGGGAGGAGCGGGTTCTCACCGTCACGCACAGAGTGTGGGTGAAGGAAAAAATCATCAAATATTTGCGAAATATTGATGATATCTGTATTGTTTGGCAAGGAGAAGAGAAATAAGCTATTTCTTTTATTGAAGAAATTAGCAATAACTCCCTGAATCTGAAACTTACATCACATATCAGTGGTAAGCAGGTGGAGTTTCTAGATGTTAAAATCTATATAGATGACAACAATAAAATACAAACCACACTTCACAGAAAGCCGACCGCAGGCAACACCACTTTACATGCCTCAAGTCTCCACCCCAAACATACCATCAATAGCATTCCCTTTGGAGAAATGTTATGGCTAAAAAGAATTAGCAGCTCTACTGACGACTTTGAAAGATGTGTGAGGGAATTACGAGACCGGCTGAAAGTCCAGGGTTACTCGGACTCTATGTTTGACCAAGCTTTGGCTAGAGCTATTCTCAGAACACGAGCGAGTCTCTTCCCAGCTGATATTGGCAGTAGTCCTACTCTAGAATGTAATCAGATTGCAGATAAAAAGCCAAATGATTATCCCAGATTCATAACGGCCTTTAGTGATCAGGAATCCAAGATCAGAAAGATCATTAACAAAAATTGGTCTATTGTCCTTACGGATAATGTCCTAGGGTCTATGTTACCGCCCAAACCATGGGTGACTTTTCGCAGAGCGCGTAGTATGGGAGCGGTTCTGGATCAGAGCAGTCCAGAACTAAAACAAAAATCCATTTGGCTGCAACCTGCAGCAGGGTTTCGCAAATGCTCCAGTTGCAGAGCCTGCAAGTTTGGTGTGAATAAAACCCACTACTGTACCCACTTTAGCTTTGAAGAAATTCCGATCATTGGCAACCACGCATGTAAAACGGAATACGCTGTGTACTTCCTGACGTGCACCTGTGGCCTTAATTATATAGGCAGTACCAAGCTACAGGTGCACGTCAGGATCTTACAGCATCTCCGAGCCATTTTACACAGCGATCCGTCTTATCCAGTGGCGCGCCATTTCGAAAACAAACACAACAAGGATGTGAATTGTTTAACGTACTATATAGTGGGAGCAGTGCCAAAACTCCACAGGGGAGGCAATAGGGAACTTAAATTAAGACAACTGAAGTCCAGCATGATCCTCGAGTTTGATAGCAAGTGGCCCAATGGGCTGAATAATACAGAGGACTTGCATAACTCTCTATAATGGGACTGCCCAGTTACAGGCTTCTTTACCCATGCCTTTGATATGCGTTCTGTGACCCCGGGTAGTCAGGTTCCCTGTTGCCTGGGGGGAAAATCTCTAGTGAAATGATTTTCTGATCCTCTATTCTGACAACAAGATTCCCCATGGCTAGTCAGGTTCCCTGTTAGCCAGGGATTTGCGACTTCCAGTTCCTCAGCTCCTTTAAGTAAATATATTCAATATCCTGTTTTTCTAGTAGATCTTTTTTAGCACTTTTTTATACACAGGGTGTTTTTATCACTTTTAAATGATAAACTCCTAAACCAATATAAAATGTTTTATCATGCTTTTTATCTGACAAAATGAGGTTCTATCTTAATTGTTTAGATAGCATTGATTTATCATATATATACAGGTTGTTTTATCATTCACTATAGCACTTTATCCTGATTTATTGCACGTGTTATTCAGCTTCTTGCACTTTAGACATGGACTTTTTATCACTTTTAGTAGCACGTTAAGGTTTACCCGCCTGTCCAAGTAACAGATCCTCTGCTTCGACATACTGATGTGCACGCATGATGTACTATACAGTAATGAGATGCTTTATTTTGCACAGCCAAGGATTTATCCAGTGATATCTGTAAATTAGAAATATTTATAATTTTATTTCTGAATGTTGAGTATGTGGTCGCTTTTAAACGGCTAACTCTAAAGTTATTTTTGCGTATTTGCACATAGAATTGTATTGTATAGTATGTTGTCCATGTTCATGGTCACATGACCTGGTCAGAGGGTGGTTGTATGCGGGCCACCAAGCATTATAAAATCAAAAAAGTTACAACCAGTCATTGCATGTGAACAAGGGCTTGCTCAGCCCGAAACGCGTCGTGTACTTTCCACCAGCTGAACTGAAATAAAAAAGAACCTGTAACTCGATCCAGAGGTCCGTCTCCTGCTTTCTGCTTCGCTGATCCGAGTGGGGATTAGAAGTGGCGTTTTGGAGTTTTGTATATATATATATACTCCAACAATCTCCTCTATCAAGAAGAACACAGGACACCCAGAGCTTCTGTTCAGGAATTTATTCTGGCAGATGAAAAAGTCTCCACGACGCGTTTCGCCACTAAGGCTTGATCACGCTCGTCAAGTTTGTGTTGACAGCCATTTTTAAAACCACACAACACCCTCGTGCACAGTTAATAATACGAAAAGCGGCGGACATATTGTAATGGACATATAATGCTGGCATTGTAATGATATAAAAAACATAGCGCAACATATTAGTGCAGCCACTGTCTCAGTAACATGTTCTCTAATACTGTATTCAATGTAACATTATTACGACATGTTTGTTCTTATCGCGACAAATATTGGAAAATATATCAAATTAATGTCCAAAGCATATCTCAATATATGTATCATAGCGGAACTCATATTGTAAGCAAAACCATCTCATCCTGCATTACATTACAAAGATATATTACGAACTATGTGGCGTATATGTCCTTGATTCTGATTGGCCACATTGTGAAAGCTGCCCTATGATTGGTTGTGTGATCGCTAGGAGACAGTAAACAATTGTCCATCGCGTATTGGTCAAATGGCAACATATTGAGTAGAGATCCGAGGAGCTAGCCTAAGTAGGCAAATATATTGCTCCGAAGAGACATAAAGACCATTAGTGACCTCTAGAAAAAAGCCTCTGTATAAGATTAGCAGTCCCGCCCCAGTGGGCAATTCGACTGTAAACACAACCATCATTCCAATAAATTTGAAGGTAGAGAAGAAGTCCCGCCCCAGTGGGCAATTCGAACAACCACAATGTCTATCATGATGGTACAGATTCCGCATTATCATCAATTGTCCTCAGCTACATCGTATTATGTGAAATCTAAAAATAATGAAATAAATATAACTTTAAAATCTTGTTACCTCAAGTAAATCCCACACAGCCTGATTGCTAAAAGGTCTTTGGAAGCCATGCCCACTTTCTCCACCGTTCTGCAAACACGCCTCCTGCTGAGGGACCTTGGGGACCAAGAAGCCCTCCTGGTACCTCCTGTAAGTCCTACACAGTGGGATTCATGAGAGCTCATTGAAGGCCCGCCCCCGTTCTCCACCACTCTGCAAACGTGATTACTACTTAAAAAATCCATAGAAATTAACTGAAAAAAACAGTAAATGGAATAAAAAAAACGTAGAAATTCACAGAAAAAAACAATGGATACAAGGACGTTATAATTAGACTCAGGTTTCACTTGTACAAAACCAGTGAAATTCAGCAGTTATAGTTAGTTGAACTCACTATAACTCACACGCCTGCTTTGCATTGCTTATGACCTCACATATTACATCACTCATGGCATGGTCAGTGACATCACTGATGACATCATAAATGACATCACTGATGACATCTCACATGAGGTCACTGATGACATCATCCACAAAATCACTAACTCACCCACTCACATCCCATATAATCTTTCATACACCCACTCCCTCTCCCACAAAACCATTCAAAAACCCATGCCAGTACTAACACACCCACTCACTAATTCATAGATCTACACACACATCCACTCATTCAACCATACAGCCAATCACTTCCGGCTAGGGGAGGAGCCACTGAAGTTAGCAGTCTAGCTGCTCCCTGGCTATTTTAGTGTCATGGCTCTCCTGATGCGCATGGGACACGTGCAGCGGGTGTGCCACTGGCATGCCAAAAGCATGCCAAATACAAGCCCATTTGCGCACATCTGTGCACGGCCATCACCAGGAACCAGGACCCCTGCTTTTTTTAGGTCAGATACTGCTCCCTGGCAAAGATATATTTACTCGGGTTAGGAACTCCTAGACATCAGATGCTTGCACAGCACATGGCGCTAATCTTTCCTGCAATGGGCCTGTGAACTTTGATAGAATGGGGGGTCCTCTTTCCTGTATATACTGCCGATTTCAAAGTCTGGAGCTAAGACAGAAATCAGGTAAACTGCCTATCACTGACATGATGTTTAGGAAATATGTTAGAGACATTTCTTCTGCACCTTCCAATACTCTACCTTCTAGGCCTAATTGGATGTGGAAATGTTTTCTGAGCAATTTAAGATCTTTACCTTAGCATGCTCTAGATATGCGGGACTTACTCACCTCAGAAACCCCTGACCAGGGGTTCCTCACAGAGACGTGGCTTAAACCTAGCTCCACCCCTTCCATTACTGTGGCACTTCGGAGAACTATTGTATCCTCTGGATTGACAGGGAGAACTGGGCATGTTGAGGGATTGCCGTCATCTATAGAGACTCTCTCAAGGTCTCTTTACTTGAACAATGTTCTGATGATAAGATAGAGATTTGTATCTTCCGAATTGAACTCTTGCCCCAGGAGTGCTGGAAAGGCGCTCTGGTTTATCGCCACCCTGGACCACTCTGTGACATTACATCACAGTTAATGGACTTGATGGCGCCCTACACCATTTCTACCAAACACTTTCAGTTGTTAGGAGACTTTATTATACATAGTGAATTTGCCTCCATGTTACTTGCTGATCTGGCAACTATAGGACTAAATAAGATTATTGAAAAGCCCAAACCATTTGGCAGGACATACACTAGATCTTGTACTGTCCAACTCCATGCAAATTTATTTTGGAGGCCCCCACACTTTGGTATGGTCAGAACATTCTCTGATTGACTTTCACATTTCAGGGGCTGAGGCAGAGATTATCCACTCAAATGTCTCCCATAGCTATAGGAAACCGGGGCGGAAAATCAGTCCAGACACCTTTATGAATGAGTCCTTGGAGGACTCGATTTGGGAGTCAAGAAATATCATCACCAGCTTAACTGCCTACCACAAATCAGTAAAATCAGCCATTGACAGGCTAGCCCCTCTGAAACAGCAATTTAATAATGCATGTCAGCCACATGCAGCATGGTACCGATAAGAATTATGTAAGGAGAGGACTCTCTGCAAAAACTTAGAGAAACGCTTACATTGCACACATCACTAGAATGATAACGAAATCTACAAGGGTTCCTTAGCTTGTTATAATGTAATATATGAGGTCAAAATCAGTGTATTGTGGGGTCGCAAGTTATAGTTAGCTCAGCTAACTATAACTGCTGAATTTCACTGGTTATGTACAAGTGAAATCTGGGCCTAACTATAACGACCCTGTAACTTTTGTTTTTTTGCAGAGATTATATGCTGCATGTCCTGCAATAAAGCCTTTTTTTCAAAGATTCCCCTGCTGTGTCCCACCAATTCTTCTTTGGAAGTAATCTTCTTTTGCAAATGTGCGCGCTAGCCCCTGGTGCGCTTGGGGGACCCATCTGTAGAGCTGGCCGGAGTATCATCGGCAAAGGGCCTCGTGCTCTCTTTCCAAAGTGCCAAGGGATTGGCTTTGCCCCGGCCCCTACATCCAGGGACAGATTTGCTGCTGTGGAGAACAGCTCGTGACTACACGAGGAAAACTGCTAACTTTGGTGGAGTTTCCAGTACCGCAGTTCCTGGCTATGAGGTAAGGCGTTTGGGGACCTGGGAGAGAAGGCTGTGGCAGTTATAGTACCAGGACACTTTTGCCTGCACATATTTACGCTACTCATCGTTACTAGAACTCACTTGGGATTTTACGAGTCCGTTTCAAGACGTTCTCCCGCTTAGACGACATGGTGCTTCCTGGGAGTGGTAGTCTACCAATGCAGGCTGCCATGATGTCTCCAAATACAGGACTCAGCTGGGCTTCCATCAATGGGAGCTTGACTCTCAGTATGAATAGCGGATTGATGCAGTTACTGGTTACAAGCATATGATTAAGGGTAATCTTCCGAAACGCGTCATGCTGCTTGTCCTGCAATAAAGCCTTTTTTCCAAGGATTCCCCTGCTGTGTCCCTCCGATTTTTCTTTGGAAGTAATCTTCTTTTACATATATATATATATAATTGAATTAATATAAAATTAGCTCATATGGGGTGTTATTTAATTTACTTGTCTCCATTGTTTTCTGTGGGACTCTGTTGACATACCTTTGATTGGTACTTTATTTACTCCAAGGTTGAGCTGGAGTACATTTAAGTCTGTTTTGCCACATTTAGGGCTGTAGTAACTTTAGAAGTGCAGTTTGTCAATAGCTGTGTACTTTCTCTTTTATGGATGCATGTTTGAATTAGTATGTTCCTCTCTAAACTCTTCCTTACATTTCCTTAAAGCTCTCACATTTAGTAGTATGTATTCCCCATGTTACAGCTTTCCCACTTGTCACTCCTGTATTTTCTTCAAAAAGGTAATCCAACATAAGTGAAGATCTCTGTCACTTTGCCAGAGATCTCCACACAGAAAAGATGGAAGTGGTGGCGGTGGAGACCTCCAGCCGTAGGTTTGTACATACCATTATTTGTTACATAAATAGTAGTACTGTAGAGCTACTTTACATACTATTAAGTGCTTTTTGGGAATGAGGCCCATTGTTTTCTTGGGGGGAAAGTAGGTCAGACTCACAGATCCTTAGAGAAAGTTGCTATTTTATTTTTCAAATGACTACTAACACAAAGTTGAAAAATGAAATTCATTTACTGTAATATAAACAACTTTGTTAAACATACTTATTGAAAACTTTCTTCCAGGTTTTTGTGCACGAATATAGAACAACAATTATACCAGAGTGACTCAATTAATCTCCATTTTAAAATAAACACACCTGTCTCTCTTTAGAAAACAATATATTGTACATACTTATTAAAGCTGCACAATCTATTGAAAGTCTGAATTAGAAACATCTCATTAGCATTATGTCATTAACATGGCAGAGAGTAACTCACACAGCAATACAAAATTAAATGTAATCATTTAAAAATTACAAAAGACAATAACATCATGAAGTATAGCAGAGTCGAAAAAAAGTCAAATTAACATCTTTTGACGTAAATTAATCAGAATATAAAATGTCATTGAAAATATATTTAAATAGTATATAGTGGCAAACGATTCAACTTGAAGAAACCTTCAGGTAAGGTAGAATATATTTCAGGTTTTTAAATAAAATACAGCATACATTACAAACTGCTTCTACATGAAAAAAAGCCAATGCCCTTATGTGATTGAGAGGCATTAGACTACTGTAGAACCAACGAGTCACAGGAACTTCCATGTATAGGCTTTATTCCCACTCACATTTGAACCATAGCTCCATGCAATACAATGGTGTCATTCTTTGTCACTAATGTACTTCCTGGGGATAAAATGACTTTGAAAGAAGTATTTCTTGGAGCCATTAATGTAACAGGATGCCAATGCTCACATTCCAACATGTGCGATATGTGCAGAGAGCAAAAATCCTTATTCAGCAGGCCTTCTTATACAAATACCACAATCTCCCTAGCCCATGGAATACAGGGGCATATTATCAAGCAGGGCGTTAAAAATTATCGCTGTTTTAGCAGCAGAAAACTGCCGCTAAAGCGGCGATAATGGGCTTGATAATATGGCCTTTTGAATTCCAATAGAAACCCATGTTCTGGTGTGAACATGGGCTTCTATTGTAATTCTCCACGGCATATTATCAAGCCCATTATCGCTGCTTTAGCGGTAGTTTTCTGCCGCTAAAACTGCAATAATTGTGATGCCCTGCTTGATTTACATTCCCCACAGTGTCCTATTTATCAAAGGGATTGCGTCGCTTTTGCACTACGCAACATGGTGCATACACAATGCAATCCTAAAATGTAATTAATCAAGTCAGGCAAAGCAACTTTGCTTGGCCCTGAGTGGCTTGATAAATCAGGAGTAACTCAACGCAGCACAACTCCCTGTGTTGCTTAGCCCCAGAAAGGTCTTCAATGTCTCATTGATCAATACAGTAGTTGAAGGCGTATGCATTTCCCTCCAATTTTTGATTCAAACTGCGTTTGAGGAAGATTAGAATACCTCATAGACTGGAGAGGGTATAATCCTGAGGATAGGACATGGAAGTAAGGTACAGGCTCCATGTCTAATGTTAATGAACGATGGGTGTGGCTAAGTTTTAAATCCCCTCCAGGTCTAGACACTATGCTTACTTTTAAGACTTCTGCATAGGAAGGAATGGCATATCTTCATCCTCCTGCTTATAAAATCCCTTACCAGTTGACCCCAACACTTCAGCAGCATTACTGCATTGTGCTCTCATGTATTCTGCGTCGAGGCACTTGGACTAACCAGACCTAGAGGCCACGTTTTTTGTCAGTTTCTGCTGAAAGATCAAGATCCAAGTAAGATTAGTTCGTCAGTTAGCGATTCAGCTTGTATGCGTTACCCATATTTTTGCAGTTTCACACCTGAAGTTTGCATTTGGGACCAATGTGCCCACAAAAGACTTTCACCAAGTGTTACATCCCTTTGAAGTTGGGCTCGTGGTTCAGCATTAAAAATTCTCTTGGTTCCATGGCAGTGGTCGAGATGCCATGGACAATTCTTTAAAGTCTTAGGGGCATATTATCAAGGGGGTTTATCTCTGCTTTTTTGGCTTTAAAAGCCAAGAAAGCGGAGATAAAATTATCTCCCTATTACCTAGCTGTGGCTAACACCAGTTAGCGACAGCTAGTAGGAGATAGCGACCATCTTGAGCCCCACTTTGCATGTCCGTGATATTTATCACTAATGACATGCAAAGTGGGCGTGCCAAGATGTTAGCGACTGGAAACAGTCGCTAACATTGCTATCTCCTATTACCAACTTTTGGAGATATTCGCACTAAGCGCGAATATCTCCAAAAGCTAACACCTGCCCTGAGCAGTTCTTAGCCATGTTATCCAATGGGAGGTGGATAACATGGCTAAGAGCATTAGCTAGGTAATGCATGAATATCGCGGACTTTTCCGCGATATTCATGCATTGTGGCCGATTTTTATCGCATTTGCAATAAACCTTGGTGATACCAAGGTTTATCTGCGATAAAAATCGCCGCAGCTCAGCGGTAAATTTTTGTCTCTAACCAGGCAATAGCGATAATTATCGCTATTGCTTGGTAATATGCCCCTTAGTACTTTTGGAATTTAATCCTGATTATGTTTAATTGAACTTCTGACCATATCAAGGTTATGGGATTTCACCGAGTAATGCCTCAGAGCTCTATGGCTCTCAGTTTTTGCCACAAAGTTTGATGTAATGCATAAAGGGAATTCCAGAATCTTTCTGCCTATGTGTCCTAGATTACGTGAATATTTTTGTATACTGCTTTGTTCCTTTTATTTTAATAGTATCTTTATCAGGCTTATATTAAAATTTCTTGTATTATGTTCACAGAACAACTGAATATGCATAGAGAACTGGTACTGCGCAGCTTGCTTCCAAAGGTGACTGGATAAGCACCGTTAACTGGTATTCAAGCAGATGAGGAATTCCAAGGTCGATTTTGTAAATATAGACTGATCCTCAGTGGAATTATGATTGCTGTATAAATCTTGCTCCATACCAATTAACATCGCTTTTCCCAGACCACTGACTGAACCATACAGCTTAGTGCATATTATTCACTGATAGTAATATGTTGTTCTCTGGAATAGTAACATCCATACGACAATCTTGCATTTTGCGTTCAATGAATATTAGATGTATTACAGACGTAATAATTATTTATTTTTATTTTATTTATTTTATTTATTTTTATTTTGAAAGTTTTATATAGCGCGAACAAGATCTTCGCAGATATCAGAGCGCTTTACATAGGAGAAGAGCAAATATACACAGATACATCTATAGTGTTAAAAGTACAGTGAAATGATATCATAAACAATCAAGTAAGTCAATTTCAAAGTCAAACAAAAAAGCAAAGGGTTCGAACAAGTAGTACAGATGAGCACTGAATCTTTGAAGTTGATCCCCAGTAGTGGTTCAAGTGCATTTAGCCATGAGGATCGCTTTTACTTCTTTCTTGAAAAGTATGGTAGATGGGATGAGCCTGGTTTCAGGGGGGAGTGAGTTCCAAATCCTGGGAGCCATTCCTGAGAAAGAGCGTTTGTAGGTTTTTTCTTTGCGGAATCTTTTAGGCTTTAGCAAAAGATTGTTTGTGCCTCTAGTGTTTCTGGATCCTCCAGAAATCGTCAGCTTCTGAGCGAGGTATCTAGGTGAGCTAAGGTGGACAGCCTTGTGCGTCAAACAAGCGATTTTCAGGTGTATCCTGGCTTCAAAAGGCAGCCAGTTCAGGGATTTGAAGTCAGGGGAAATGTGTGAGTGTTTTTTTGATCCAGTGATAAGTCTCGCTGCGGCGTTTAAAGAGGCTTTTATGGGTGCCGTAGTAGCTAGGGGGAGACCGCAGAGGGCGGTGCTGCCGTATTCTATTCGAGGTATGACAAGTGATTGTACCGCAGTTTGGAAGTCTTTGGCTGGAAGGAAGGGTTTAAGTTTCCTAAGGGCGTTGATTTGGTAATTTGCTCCCTTAGTTGCTTTGTTGATGTGTTCCTGCATGCTGAGATTGGTGTCGAGTGTTATGCCCAAGGATTTCGCTGAGTCCACGATGGTGGGTTGAACATTGAGTGCCGTTAGGTGTTTAAGCCACATTTGTGCGGTAGTGATCTTCGCGGGAGGTGAGATCAAAAGGAACTCTGTTTTGAGGGCATTAAGTTTGAGATGATTAGCGGCCAGCCAGGATTGGGTGCTACTGATCGTTGAGTTCAAGAGCGTGATGTCATTGGGTGATTGAAGTTTGAGATAAAGTTGGGTGTCATCAGCATACATGTGGAAGTGTACATTGGATTCTTGTAGCAAGGTGGTGAGAGGTTCCATAACTAGGTTGAACAAAGTTGGGGATAGGGAGGATCCTTGTGGTACACCTAGCGATACAGGTCTTGGCGCGGACATCAAGTTGTTGCTCTTGAATTTCTGCGACCTGTTATGCAGAAAGGACGTGAACCATTTGAGCACAGTTCCAGATAGGCCCATTCTTGTGTTTAATAGTTCGAGTAAATTCTCATGTTTGACGGTGTCAAATGCGGAGGAGAGATCAAGGAGGATGAGGAGGCAGGTATCGTTATGATCTAGGATTTGGAGGGCGTCATCGATTATGTGAGTCATAGCAGTTTCAGTACTGTGATTTGCTCTGAAGCCTGATTGATGAGAGTTGAGAAGATCAAACTGAGTAATGTGTTTAGACAATTGTATTTGTACGCATTTTTCCAGCAGTTTGGCAAGAGTCGGAATGTTGGTGATGGGGCGGTAGTTGTTGAGGTCAGAGGGGTCGGCTGTAGGTTTCTTTAGCAAGGGTGTGACTTGTCCAACTTTGAGGGAGTCGGGAATGGACCCTTGTTGAAGTGAGCTGTTAATGATTTTAGTCCAGAGTGGAAGGAGCGACGAGGTAAGAACTTTGACAGCGTTAGCAGGAAGGGGGTCCGTGAGGTGATTGGAAGGTTTCAGAGTGCTGAGCAGTTTGCCAATTTCTTCTTCCGTGTAGGTGACAAAGGTTGACCAGGTGGCATTGTTTTTTGGTTTAGATGGTGCTATGCAGTGGGGTTTGGGGTAGCGGCTTGCATCCATGAGTAGATCATTCTTTATGTTGTCAGTTTTTTGGATAAAGAAAGAGGCAAAGTCTTCGCAGGAGGGAGCTTCACCCATAGTGTTGAGAGGTTGGGGGTGTTCTTTGGATTGCGTTCGGATAAGCTCAAACAGCTTTCTCGGACGATTTTTGGCTAGGTCAAGCTGACGGCTGAAGAAGACTGATTTTGAGCGTTTTATTTTCCTGAAGTAGGCATTTCTCTTTTTCTTCAGGGTTTTTAGGTTCAGTGCAGAGGGAGCTGATCTCCAGGTGCGCTCTGCCATTCGCATGGCGCGTCTGTCGTCATTGAGACTCCCGTCGTACCAGGGATTGGAGATTTTTGCGGAGGCTTTTTTTAGCTGCAAGGGTGCGACTTCATTAATTATTGAGGACATAATATTAAGATAGTGATCAGTCAAGGATTGGACGTCCTTAACGCCAGTAGGAGGAAGTAGTAAGTTGCAGCTGTTGGGGGGCAGAGAGTTTGAGTTTAGTTTTTTCATGTCTCTTTTCCAGACTTTGGGCCTGGCGGATTGAACAGGGTTAAATTTAACTTTTTCATTGATGAAGAATGTGATAATATGATGGTCTGACCAGTCACAGGGTTGGATAGATTCGAGTTGGATAGAGGCTTCTTTGGAGATGATAAGGTCGAGGATAGAGCCTTTCTTGTGAGTTGGACTATTGCAGATTTGAGTGAGGTCAAGGGCGTTAAGGAAATTCTTCAGACCTTTTACCACCGCATCATTATGATCGTTCCAGTGGAGGTTGAAGTCACCAAGGTATATTTGTGTGAGTTGTCGCCCGGAGTTGGTTGAGATCATATCCATGATTTGCTGGGAGAAGGTAAGGTTGTCGCCGGGTGGGTGATAAACGCCGTGAAGAGTGCAAATCGGTTTGCCCTCACTGATAATATCGAGGCAGATGTATTCACAGGAGGTTGGGGAGGGTAGGGAGGGGGAAGTTACTTTCAGGACAGAGAGGTTGCGCCTGTGTATACATGCGATTCCGCCACCTTTTTTATTGCCAGTCCTGTCAAGTCTAGTGATGTGGTAGTTGGGGGGAACCAGAATGTCCATTATAGGTGTAGAAGATTCTGTTAGCCATGTTTCAGTCATGATGATTAAGTCAAGATCCAGTTTTAGGATGAGATCGGCGATAGCGAAGGAGTGTCTTGCGGCTGATCTGCAGTTGAGGAGAGTGCATTTGAGACGGGGTGTGTCGAGGGTGGAAGGGGTTCTAGAGCGAGGGGGACTTTACTCAGGTTACTATGGATAGCTATTCTGTTGTTCAGTGTGGGGGGTCTAAGGGGATTGGAGTGAATCGTAGGAATGGCAGTGAGAGTGTCGGGTGTATTGCTATGGGGAGCTGGGTCGTAGGAGCGGAGGAGGGCGATTGTGTCGAGGTCCGAGAGAGGATTACAGGAGCGATGGGGGCGGTTTTCGCGGTTGTGAACAGGGATTGTGGTCCAGTGCGGTGGGAGTCGAGTGCGAGAGTTCGCCGCCCGGGTGGAGGTCCAGTTGGGAGGGGAGGTGATGGTGGAGGCGCGTGCGGGCTGTCTGGGATGTGTGCTGAGTAATTGTTTGATGATGTGAATGTCTTGTTTGATCTGGTGGAGGGTGTTGGGTGAGGGGTGACTGGAGTGTGATAGGCAGAGTAGTTGTTGTTTGATGATGTGCATGTCTTCTTTGAGCTGGAGGAGGGAGGTCGTAGTGCAGTCCAGTGTGGGAGATGTGTTGGAGGTGGGGATGGGAGGGTCGGGAGTTGTGTTGGGGGTGGGGATGGGAGGGTCGGGCGTGGGTGACATCGGGGAGATGTTGGTGGTGTGGATGAGAGTATTGGTGGTAGGCGGAGAGTGCAGGGTGGAGGATGGGCGTTTATTAGTGGTGAAGGGGGCGCATGTACGGTAGTGAGGGGTGAGAATGGGGGGGGGGGTGGGATTGTATGTGGTTCTTTGTTGAGGAGTCGTAGTTGAAGAGATAGGGGTGGCGTGTTCTGCGTGGTTGGTTAGTGAGTGGAGGTGAGGGCTGAGAATGGGGGGGATAAAGGGTGGGGTTTATCTGTGAGCGTGTCGATCAGATGCTTAGCTTGATTAGGCGGGATGTGGGTGGGGGCTGTGATGTCATGGGTGAAAAGAATGGGAATGTGGGCTGGTGTATGGGGGAGGGGGTACGGCTGGTGTATGTGGGGCCAAGATCAATGTCAGTGATTGAGGGGTGTGGGGTAGCAGCAGTGGATGGGAGCATGGCTAAGGTGCCGGAGGTATAGGAGAGGTGCGTGTCGTTTTGGGGCTGCGCTAGATTAGCGGCGTTGTTGGTATGGGAAGTGGTGTCAGGGGTGAGCGGAATGGTTGTGGTATGAGTGGGGGTCAAGATGTTGGTGGGGGGGGGGTGCGGCTGGTGTGTGAGGGGGAGAGGTCTGAGTCTGTGAATGAGGAATGTGGTGTGGCTACAGTAAGTGGAGGAATGACTGTGGTGACGGGGGTAGAGGAGAGGTGCGTGTCATTTAGGGGCTGAGCTAGGAGAGAATGGTTGTGATTGGGGGCTGTGAGATCAAGGGTGATAGGACTGAGAGTGCTGTGAGTGCTGTGAGTGGGGGTCCGTGGTTTGGAGAGGTGCTGTATGAAAGTGGGGAACAGGTTGTCTAGTAGTTCCAGGTTCCTGTCTGTGGATTGGATAAGGACAATCCCGTTGTTATAGATAGTGATGGTGGTTCTGCCCGGGAAGAGTTGGGAAGGTGTGATGGTGAGTGTTCGGCCATGAGCGGATTTCCTAGCATTGGAGACGGTGAGTAAGGAGAGGAACGTTTTTCTCCATTGAGCTCTTCGTGTGGTGTGGAAGATAATATCAATGTTTACGGCACCATTGACCGGTGAGAAGTAGGTGTCTGCAAAGGGGGTTTCAGGGTGGGACCTCAGAAGATTGTGTTTAAAGCGTTTTGCAGCGTTTTTGGTGAGTGCGGGTGGGTAGTTGATTCTATATGTGTGCTTGCCGATGAGCTCCATGTTAGGGTGACGGAATAGGTAGGGGCGTGTGGGTGCCCAGTAATCGCCGGTTGCAGGGAGTAATAGTGACACAAGTAACAGCCAGGGTATATGAGTTAGTCGTCAACGCAAACAGGGATAAGAGTTGTAGCAGGAGCGGAATATAGATGCAGACAATAACTTCCCTGGCACAGGGGCGGTACCGGAGGGCACCCAAAATATGTGCAGTAGTAATCAGTGTGTCCGGGAGGGAACGGTGTAATGAGTGCAGGTTACATCAGTGTGACAAGTCTACATGAGGAATTAATTGGTATATTGCAGGAATAGCAGTAAATTCGATGTGGGTTACAAACAAAATAAAGTGGACGTATAATGCTAATCATATGCAGGAATAAAAATAAAATACCTATGCAGGCAGTAAAAAACCTGAATCGAAAGTGACAGTAGTGAGTATGTGTCAGTAGCGAAATACACTTGCAAACAAAAGTCAAATGCAGAATAAAGTAGACGTACAATACTAAACATATACTGGAATAAAGTACCTATGCAAAGTGTAAAATACCTGAATCGAAGGTGAACAATAGTGAATAGTCAAAAATATGTGAGGTACATGAGTCAATAGCCAGATACAATTGATAACAAGAGTCACATGAGACAGGTGGCGCTAAATACAATACCACTGTAGAAGGCAAAAATATATGAGGTAGCCCTCGGTATATTTAATTAATTATTTTTCCTTATGTCCATAGCTGTGCCAAAAGTGATTATTTGTAAAACAATATGTGGAATTACCCTTTGCAAAGAATTCTGCAAAATGTACAGTTTTAAATGGACTAGAATATCTTCTCTTGCAGGTAGTAATCATGTTCATCATCTAATAACACGGCAGTGCTATAAAACATCTACATCTTAATTTTCCACGCAGGGCAATTCTTTTTGATGTTAACATATCTACCATCTTTGAAGAAAACTTTTTCTTTTCCATGACTGTAACTGGTTAAACGTAGTGCAATTTCTAATTAAAAGCGAAGTGATTTCTAAACATATATTCTTTGAAACATCCAAAGGTGATGGTTTGAAGGCTTGCAATGCGCCACTGGCTTTGAATTGAATTGAATTGAAATAAAATGTATATCGCGCAACTAAGCCCGTAGGCATCAAGGCGCCTCTCATGGGCTCTCATGGGCCACATTCCAGTCAATCAGTGGCGTAACGAAACTTGATGGAGCCCCCATGCAAAGTACATGGAGGGGCCCCACATGCTCCGGACCCAGTTAGGTGCTCTCGGGCGAGGGACCCGCCGCCTATGGACAGCGCCAAAGGGGGCAACTGGAGCTCGGTGGCCCACCGGCACCAAGGGGCTATTGTTACACCACTGCAGTCCATTGTTTTTTGCCCTTTGCACCACTCCAGTCAGTGTGAAGCCGTATGCAAATCAGTTTGGGTCAACCTTGTAGATCAACATTCTCTTTTGGGGAGGGTTAAACTCAGATTATTTTGGACAGTCTTGATTTCCTTCTAATTGTTTTTGATGTAACCGGTTCTGTTTAAAACGTTTCATCTCTACATCCAATTTTCTTCATTTATGTGAGTTAATACTGTTTCAATTTTTATCTTTTTAGCTAAGTAGGACATTATCTCTGCAGCAGCATTCTGCTTTAGGCAAAGTGCTAAGTAAGACAGAGATTCTTCAGGAACAAGTTTACCTTTTGGGTAAGATTGCTTTGTATTTGTGGGAGCTCAGCCACAACTCAAATCTACATTTTGGCCTCTCTCCCACAACACATCAAAATATGATTTAATACAATGTTGTGTGATGCACAATGTAGAGGTCTGCATTGCTTAACTCTGTTTATTTTTATAAGGCTAATGCAACATAGTGGGAGATAATAAAGTGAATACTATCCTGGTTGGTACGTTTGATCCTTGAATATTTTTTGCGTGGTTTTCACTTGCATTTTGCAGTCTTTGCATATTGCTTGATTATCATAATTGCCTATTTAACATCCTAATGATGCCTTAACCGTTGCAAGCTTTTAACGGCTAATAAGCTTTTAATATTTAAAGCCAATGAGTTTGTGTTTATTGGTGTGTGTACTCTGCAGAAGAAGGTAAGCCATAATTCTTATTTTGAATGCACATTTGGGTTTAGGGATGATTGACCCAGAAAATACCAAAAGCGTCATACTGTTTTATATGAGTTTTTCAAACATAGAGTAAAAAAGAATATAATGTGTCACCAGAATTTGAGTTTGCAAACAACAGAACCCTGCTGGGTAAGTATATAACAGAGAATACCAGGGTAGCTCATCTATACGTATATCATACGAAAACATTTAAGGAGGCTGAGTAAGAATCTGCCTAGTACAGAGGTGTATCGCTATTTGTACTAACTTTTTCTTTCATTATAGAGAATGATTAATATATTTCTATATTTAAAATGTTTATTATTGCACATGTCATAATGCTAGGCAGGTAGCATAATAGCCACAAGGTTATCACAATGATTTATTTTCAAGAGGGTGAGCATTGTGTTTCTCCCTGATCCATACAGAGCCTGATTACAGTTCAGGTGAAGCACTATTCCCAGATGGGATACCACTCTACTTGATCATGACTGACTCATTTCTACTCCCAGTTTTTCCAGGTGTGAGAACTTCGGACTTGATTTAATTATCCAGTCATTCCAGTCAGTAATCCTGTATGAGGCTTTTAATGCAACAGTTAAGCCAGAACTAATCTTCCGTTACCCCCACCCCCCTCCTCTCCCTACTCCACTCCCTCCAACACAAAAACCTGGGCACACATTTAAAACATACACAGAGCCAGTGGTAAATGTTTGTATTAATCCTCTCAGAATAGTGATTAATATGTGGAATTGCATGTGGTAATTCTGTGTTTGGTCAGTTATCCCCATTTTGAGAAGTTCAACTTGTAATTGCATGGTACTGGCAGGGTGGTGCAGTACAGTAATAGTAATTGTGTGTGTGGAGTTTGTACCCTGCTATTATGGTGAAACTCACAATCGGGCCACTGTTTCTTAGAAGAGGTGCAGACTCACGTAGTTTTAGGTCGAAACCTACCAGCCAGCACAGCTGTCTGGTTTGCTAACAACATCTTGGGGACATTCAGAAAGCTTTCCTGAGAATGCATTTCATCCATTGCTTACCATTGGCTTCGTGGTTTGTAACTCACATTTGCTTTCTTTCTCTTCACTGGCTTTATTTGTTTTAGGCTGTCCAGCTTGAGTTCATCCCTTCTCATGCTCAAACACTATTTACTGTATTCTTCCACCAGTAATGTATTTCTGTAATAAGCCTTTAAATCTTGTTTTTATCTTGTCACATATGCTTTCAAAGATGGAGGTCAAATGTCAGGTTCCGCCTTCCAGGGAGCTTGGTGTTTACTTATACTCTAAGCCAATGCACCCTACCCCACACTATTCAAATAAGCACCACTGCACTCTTCTCCACTGCTTTCTTTGCCAATCCACTCTAAGCCATTGTAATCTGCTCTGCACCACTACACTCTACACCACTCTACTCTACACCACTCCACTCTACGCCACTTCACTCTACTCTGAAACAATCTACTCTACGTCACTGCCCTCTGCACCTCTCTACTCCACTCTGTGCCACTCCACTCTATGCCCCTGCAATCTATTCTGCACCACTCTACGTCACTGCACTCTACATCAATGGACTCTACACCACTTTACTCAAAACCAATGAATTCTACACCAATTTACTCGGCACCACTGTACTTTACGCCACTTCACTCTAGTCCACTCTATGGCACCCCACTCCATGAAACTCCACTCTATGACTCTCTAACACCACTCTATGACACTCTACTCCACTCTATGCAACTCAACTTTACAACACTCTACTCTCCATTATGCCACTCTATGACACTACTCCACTCTGCAACACTCTATGCAACTCCCTCTACACTACTTCATAACACTTTACTTCATTCTATTCTACTATACAATACTCCACCCCACTATATACTAATCCACTCTGACACTTTATGCCACTCCACAGTAATCCTGTCAAAATTCGTTTGTGCGCAACTGGTTAGGGGATAATATCAGCAAGGTATTCCAACTACATCTCCCACAAGGCCCTGCGCTCTGCTGGGAAGGTAATGCCTATTTAATCACATGACTAACCAGGAAGTGTGTCGGAAATACTGCAAGCCGGCTGGCTGTTCAAGCGGGTATTTTTCACCACAGGATTGTGTCCATTGTTGCAATGATTCGTTTTGGATAATTGGTATACTTTTGTGTGGCCTGAATAGTTAGCGCGGCTGCGCTCTGTTTGGGAAATTTGGCATTTCTGGTTTAAAGGTCCGCCGTTGGTGAGCCAACGTAGTGCTCGTGCGGGGGACGATTTTTGGTTTTGGCTCGTATTACTGTTTGGAGCATTCCGGTCCTCCGTTGGTGAGCTACAGGAAGTAAGCTCATGCGGAGGAAGTTTTCTTCGTAGTTATCGGATTGTGGCATTGTCCTCCGTTGGAGAACCGATTCAGAGCTCATGCGGAGGACGGACTATATTTGATTATCGGACTGCATTTTCGGCCGCCTTGACTCACGTGGTCCTCCGTTGGCGAACTCGAGGAAACGAGGTCATGCGGAGGACGATTTAAAGGAATCTTATTTACCGCATTATATCGGATGGTATTTACTTTATTATCAGAATCTTTTCTTCACGTGAACCTCCTACAAGGAACAACATTTCAGGTACTATTCGAATGAGTGCTGTTAACTCATTTTGAGGAACTAACTCCTACGTGCCTTGGTTTATTATTTAGTCCCCCTTCATCTGACTGTTGAGATTGTGGAGCCTGAAGATATTCCTGAAAGCTAGAACCTGAAGATAGGTATGAGAGTGAAGCGGAGTATTATTACATATCGGGCCATAGCTAGCATTAGGGTCTTACTGTTGTTCTTGTTTTCCCTTTGCAGTTTCGCCAAATGCTCTCCAGCCTAGACCAGGGAACTCAGCATTCATATGTGAAGTTATACAGACAGTGGCGGTTCGTCCATTGGGGGCGTTGGGGCGTTGCTCCACTATCCATGGACGACCGTCACTGCTCACAACATTTGTCTGACTGACACACTAAAAAAAGAATTACGAGCGCACAAGAACAGCAGTTGAGGCCAGACCGGAGTCACAAATCGTGACGTCATCCAGTGCGATCGCGGAAGGTGTGGCGGCTGGCCTGCAGCACTGAGTGGCATGTGGCAGGCTGGCAGCGTTTTGGCAGGCAGCAGTGTGGTGTGCGCATTTAGGACAAGTCATTTTTATGACTTGCCCATGCATGCGCACACACACAATAGTCCCTTCCCTCCTCCTCCTCCCCTAGCCGTGACACAGGCAGAGACCCGGGGGAGCCGGGTCTCATTATGGGCAGTATTAGCCCTGCTCTTTAGCCAATCCGGGCGCTGTGGCGATGTCATGCCTGTGCCAGGATTGGCTAGTTCACGCGCACGAGGATGGACTTGTGATTGGCGCCGCTGTGGGGACGTCACTGCGCCCTAGCGTGGACTGCAGAACAACAACACCAGAGTCACGAGGAAAGTGACTCAGATCTCGTGACTCGTGCCTGTGCAGGCCAGTCCAGTGTGCAACAGTTGTCTTCTCTTCGAGACGTGAGACTGAGAGTCAGTCTGTGAATGTCTGAAACCGCCCGTAAGTTAAGTTCTTTTAATGGCTGGCCTGTATAATACCACTCTGCTGTGGGTGTCTCTATTCGCTATTGTTAGGGAGTAGGTTGTATGCGATTATTTTATTCATTAGGCTAAGGTTACTGTAGTAAATGAAGTAAGGAGGCAGGTAAAGGAATAATATGCATTTATTATGCACTACAGAGAATAACTGGTGTTCCCATCAGGAAGCAGGGAGCTAACTGACCAGAGAGAACACAGTAGAGTATGACATCAGGAACACATGGAATGTAAGCCTTAAAGGAACACAACAAGACATAAGTGTAGAGAATACAACATATCCTCTTCCCTTCGCATAAAAAAAACAAAATAATAAGCACATGCTCTCCATTACACAGAACACATCACTCACAAACAAAATCGTGTAAGTAACTCGGAGGTCTCCTCACCCTCTGGCCTCTACTAGCACCAATACCATTGTTTGACTCCAACCCACGGTTAGATGAAGATGAATCGACCCCACATTCAGCCTTCTTATACAGTGCCACTCGCCTCAAATTCCAACTCTCTCCATTAAATAAAGTCACAAACCTTTTATGAACCGACTTGACCTTAAATGGTCCACTGAACTTCGTCAACCCAACGCCAACTCGTCCAGGTTTTACTTTCACCCAATCATTCACTGCAAAATTACACCTGCCGGCTGGTTCATTCACATTATCAGGGGCCACAGGAACGCCAGCGTCCAGATACTCCTTCATCCATGCAGCGACAAGTTTGGTACCAGCTGAACGCCCCCTCATGACACTGAAAGGAATCTTACCAGTCACACCATTTTCAGTAGTTCTATAGGCCCAGACTAGGTCATTAACCAAACCTCTCACATCAGCCCTAGATGAAATGGCCATCTGAATCGCACCTTTAACCATCCGGTTCGCCCTCTCAACTATTCCATTTCCCTGTGGGTTGTAAAGTGAGGTCCTTGAATGTGCAATACCGCATTTTCCCAAAAAATTAGCCATCTCCAAGGAAGTCAATTGTGTACCATTATCAGTGATAATTCTTGTGGGAAAGCCTTCCTCTCTGAAAATTTCACCCAACACGGTAATAGTGCTGCCCGTAGTGATCTCCTTCATAAACTTAACTACCAACCACTTTGAAGAAACATCAACAACCACTAAACCAAACCTCATGTCATGACTCAACTGGTAAAACGGGCCAATGAAATCGAGGCAAATGGTGTGCCAAGGACACCCTGGGTCCACTATTGTGCCACAACCGGATTGACTACCAACTTTAAGCCTCTTCTCGCTCTCCACACAGTCTGTACATCTTTCCACCCACTGAGAAATCTCCAAGTCCATACCCGGCCACCAAAAATTTTCTCTAACTCTCCTCTTAGTGAGGGACTGTCCTAGATGACCCTCATGAGCTAACTTAAATAGAGTAAACCTCACCTCCTGTGGAGGAATAAACTTATCCTCTTTTAAAATCATGAAACCTTCTTTGTCCAAGACAGACAAATGTTCCAGAACCTTCAGGTATGGACGAAGAGCAGGGGATAAGCAACTCTCTCTCCTTGGACCCTTCACAATTAGGTCTTTCACCTCTCTCAACACCTCGTCCTTAGCCATGGAGGTATCCCACCAACTCTTGCTAACTGCTCCAGCACACATATCCACTACCTCATCCACAGTAGCCACAGACCCTTCTGAATTGAGTGATTCTACCCCCAACTTGTCTACTATCTCCCAAGGTAGCAGAAGTCTAGAGAGACCATCAGCTTGGCAGTTCCTCCAACCTGGAATATACTCTACAGTGTACAAATACTCCTGAATTCTCGCAGCCAACCTAGCTAACCTCGCCGAACCCTTGCCAGCCCCGCCAGGTGACAGAATTTTAACTAAGGGTTTGTGGTCTGTCAACAACGTAAACTTGAACCCCCACAAATACATTCTGTAATACTCGCAACCCCATGCTGCTGCTAGAGCCTCCCGCTCAATTATAGAGTAATTCCTCTCTGCCGTTGTGAGTGTTCTCGACGCAAATGCCACAGTTTTAAGTCCAGACTCATGCACCTGAGCTAACACTGCACCAACCCCCACAGCACTCGCATCCACTGTCAAAACAGACTTACGGTTGGTATCAAACGGTGTTAAGATACCAGCTTCACAAATTTCAGTTTTGATCTTTTGAAAGCAATCTTCTTGTTCCACACCCCACACAAACTTGCATCCTTTTCTCAACAACACCTTAATCTTTTCAGTTTTTCCTGCAAAATCTCTTACGAACTTAGCATAGTATTCAATGAGGCCAAGAAAAGACCTCAACTGATCTTTATCAAGCGGAGGTGGTGCATTCCTAATTGACTCTAATAAATCTCTCTTGGGTTTAACCCCATCAACCGACAGAGTATATCCAAGGTACTCGACTTCCTCCACCGCAAATTTGCATTTCTCTTTCTTTAGAGTCAAGCCAGCTTGTTCCATCCTCTCCAAAACAGTTTTCAAAATTAAATTGTGTTCCTCAACAGTCTCTCCAAATATCAAAACATCATCCTGGAAATACACCACGTTGTTCACTCCCTTTAGTACAGCCCCCATCATTCGTTGAAATACTCCAGCTGCAGAGGCAAGTCCAAAAGGCATACGCGTGAACTGATATATTCCCTCAGTTGTTATAAAAGCTGTCAATGCCTTGGAGTCTTGGTGTAATTTAATTTGATGATAAGCGCTGCGGAGATCCAGCTTAGAAAAATACTTTCCTCCCTTTAGTGACAAAACTAACTCATTGATATTCGGTAGTGGGAAGTTGTCCACTACAATGTTCTGGTTCAAGGTGCGAAGGTCCACACAAAAGCGGAATTTTCCGTCGGATTTGGTCGTGATAACCACAGGAGAAACCCAGGGTGACGTTTCGATCTGTTCTATCACCCCTTGGTCTAGCATCTCCTTCAACATCTTCTTCACTTCCTTATAGGTGGTTTGGTATTATGAATTGCGCCAAAAACTGCTTGTCATTCGAGTCACTTTTACTCTTGTAGAGTTTGCTGTTGATAGCGCTAGGTACTGCTTACCGTTTAAGTCACCTCGTTTTCGTTTGCCATCGCTCGTCTTTTTTTTTTAAAATATCCAAACACGCACCCAATATTTGCTACAACGCGTTGCTCTGCTCCTACAACGCGTTGCTCGGGTTGCCTAGTAACCAGGAACACTACACAAAATGGCGTCTACGTAGCGTCATTACATCACTTCCGCCTGGCGCTGTGTGACGCTGGTCGCTGGTACGCTTTCTCTTCCTGTGTGACGTCAATAGCGCGAATGGCTCCGTTCAGGCGGTAACACACAGAGAGTTCCAGAGCAGGTAGGCTTGTGTTATTCTGCACGCGCAGAACGTTGAAGGATGCCGGATATTTTAAAAGATGCGGCGGATTGTTAAAAATTTTTATTTTTCTTTCTTCCTTTGACTTGAAGCACAAATCAACTTCAAACGAAGTGAGTATCAAAATCAACTAGACAGTAGAGGTCCGCTTTGACAGTAGGGGTCCGTTTTTAAATAAAGGTGCAGTTCTTTAAAATGGTAATACTCTTCCCTTAAATTAATATAGTCGAAGTTGAAGTACCCATAAAGAATAAAACAAAAAGTCTCTCAAACTCACCACTCGTTTGAGGAAGGAGTCAATTCCAAAAGTTGGTTTCCTTTTCTTTTTTTTTACAGTTCTTTTGATTTGTAAAAAAAAATCAGTTCTTTGTTCACTGCTGCACTTGAAACTGCCACACTTTTACTTGAAGTGTCTTGAGATGATTTCTTTCAAATTCTGCTCTTGGTAATTTTCTTTCCTTTTCAATTTCTTTTCAACGTGACAATTTCTCCTCTTGTCTAGTTCTTTTCTAGTTGCATATTTCACCAATGAATTTTGCGTGGTTCTTCTTTCACCAGTGGAGTTCTTCTCCCTCTGTAGTTGTTCAGCTCTCTCTGCTCATCGTCGCCATGTGTAGTAAATGAAGTAATGAGGCAGGTAAAGGAATAATATGCATTTATTATGCACTACAGAGAATAACTGGTGTTCCCATCAGGAAGCAGGGAGCTAACTGACCAGAGAGAACACAGTAGAGTATGACATCAGAAACACATGGAATGTAAGCCTTAAAGGAACACAACAAGACATAAGTGTAGAGAATACAACAGTTACTTTATTCTGTTGGCGTGAGCATCCGTTAATTATGTGCCATAATCTGAATGCAGATATTTTATATTTAAGCATTGTGTTTCGACTGTATATACACCAGATAGGCAGTACTGCAGATAGGGCTTGGCGGTCACATACGTTTCGGTCCGAAATCATTTTTGATTTATAAGCTGAACGCCTGGTTCTTGGGTGTCTATTGGTTTAATTCTCTAGCTAAGTGCGGCCGATGCATGTGAGAACGGCAGAAGTGAGCTGTCTGGAGAACATCAAAAACGCGATTAAAACCACCACCCTGAATCAAGGGGGCATACGACAATTGTGTTAGCGCTGTCAATAATATGGGCCAGAACACTGAGTGGATTTAATAACTTGTTCATATGCTGAGTGGCCAGTGTCTCCTGCAAAAATACAATGTGGGTGTTCCTCTTGTTGTGAGACAGCGTATTCTATACCTTTTAGCTAGTGTGCTGACTGGTTTGTACTACATTTGGTGCTATGTCCCGAGTTCCCAACCTAGATTTATCTCAAGGATAATAGCCTCAACTTGCACAAATGTAAAGCAGGTTGAGTGATTAACATTGATTAAAAGGAGAACGAATGAAGGGTAGCTTCACGAGTGTGCTTTAAGGTTCTCCTCTCTTTGACTTCTGGGAGACAAATGGTAATTTCCACGTGCAGTCCATTAACTGACCCTCACAGAGGGCTCTAACAGGTAAAAATGCCTACTTTCCATGGATCTAAAGCTTGGTAGATAATGCTGTGTTTCACATTCAATAACAAAGTGACTCTCTCGGTGCCTTTTAAATACTCAGACAAATACAACTCCCAAAAGAGTCTGTCATTATTGGGGTAAAGGCATAAAAGAGCAGAAAAACGTACACAGTTGTCCAATTTGTCACACAGGTGCAGGTGCTATAATTGTTTGTGTGTTCACTCCCAGACATAATAAATTTTCTTCCCCTCTGAGCTTTTATTTTTTGGAACGCATTATCCACGCCTGGTACACTATGCGTTATTCCTTTACTTTATTTACTTTATTCTATTACTTCTAGGGCAGCCGCCGCGCTATATAGGCAGATGTAACATAACATAACATATGGATGTGCACGTCTCACTGTCTGTTTCCATTTTACTCTCTTCTTCTACATCTGAGGCTAACTCGATCTTTTTTGGGGGCTCGTTCACCGTATCTTGGCAACTCTCTTTTTTTCTCATCTGAATCTTTCTCCGTCAGTCTCTCTCTCTCTGAACCTCTCTTCAACTCTGCTTCCTCAACTCTTGCTCACTCACTTTCTCCTACTCCCGCTCTTTCCTTTGCTTTCTCTCTCTCTTGCTCACTTTCACCATTGTTTCTGTTTGAAGCTCTACTTCACACTTTTACTCTCTCCCTTTCTTGCTCTCGCTCTCTCTGTCTCTGTCTCCCACATGTAGACCCCGTGGGCCTTGGAGAAACACGGTGGTTTTGGGGCCCTGTTAGGTGGCACCACAGGCAGACAGAAGCAGAGCGAAGCTCTTTGGGAATGGTAGGGTGGCAGCCTTAGAGGGCAGCCTCTTCAAGAGTTCCTTCAAATTCAGCTTTTGGAGTTACAGGGTTTTGAGGCAACACCAGACAGGGATAAAACAAGTGCTGGACTTCAGTGACAAGCAGGAATGAACGACAGCTCCATAAATTAGGTACTTCTGTAAACAATGTTAATCCCTAGCATTTGATAACTTTGATAACTTTGTTTTGTATAAGAATAGTGACACTGAATGAGAGCATGAGATATGAGTGCACTTGATGATGCTCTGATTAAGGCAAATGTTTAGATGGTTTGATCCGGAACATAGAGGTGTTTTGTTTTGAAACTGTGAGTTTAGCTTTGGGGCTATTGTGACATAAAGCTGTGTTGATTGGGAGTGGGATTATCATACAGTAGAGGCCTAAAGGCCACTTATAATTGCCAAGAGGTGTAACAGTTCATGATTATGCTGAGCTATCGATGTGTTCTGTGACATATACTAATGTGGCTATGGCAATCAGCCTTGAGAATCAATGGAGTATAGGCGTAGAAATGGTGAGTTGCAACATCAGGTCTGTCTTTTAGCTGTTGTCAGAAGAACCAGGCAACCTTTACCAATTAGGCATTTGGTTTGAGAGGCTAATTTATTTACCTTAGTTCCTTTCCAGTTCTGAAGCATTGAATTACCCCCACCTTATGGATAGTATGGTGAAGCAACTGCTTCTGATTAACTCTTTGTCAAGCTGTCTTGGGACAGGGACCCATAGTATTGAGCCCTGCTGGTCTGTGCTGCTCGTGTGCTCTCCTCCATTATCGGACTCTTGACAGACTGCTATGCAAGAAATATCCCAGTTTCACCTTATGCATACTGTACCTCTCTGCGGCTCACTTAATCCAAGTGGTTGTATCTTTAGCCCTCCCTACTGTGCGTATCCCCCTGACATTTCATGTTATTATCCTAAAATGTGCTGTGAATTGGAACGGATTATGAAAAGTGTTGAGTCATTGGCTGTGGAGACCTTCCTGTGTTGGAGTGCCCGACCCCACAACCTACTAAGCGGCCCTATTTCTTTGTGTTTTGTTGCTGCTGTGGGACCCTCTCTCTCTTGCTCTCTCTACTGGCTTAAACTTAAATTCCCAACTACATACCCAAGGACAAACGTAACTATTCTTACGTTCAACAAACTATTTAAGGTGACAACAAAATTCATACCACATCTCACCAGTACTAAGCTTGAGGTACTAGAGCTTGATGTTTCCTCTCCTGTGAACTTTAACAGCCCTTTTCATATTTACTATACCATTACATTTGGGATGGGGGGGGGGCAGTAATGTTATTTGGTAGGTATCGATATGCAATAGATAGTCTAATGTTTGTACATTAGCCACTATATTCCCAATAAACAACGCTCCCAAGTAAGCATGGGCAGAAAATCCGTTCCGCTCGCGAATTTTGCAGATTTTCGGTAAATTCGCAATCCGTGAGATTCGCGAATTTCCTGCAAAATCCGCACGCAGCGGATTTTTTTTTCTTGGTGATACAATTTTGCGGCGTGCGGCGTTCACTTACCGTCATTCAGCGTTTGCCGAGTTGTTTTTCTCAATATTTTCGCTAGTGCTGCGCCATTTTGGATCTTGCTGCGGGATCCCGCAGGAGTTTGGCGACGCATCGAGAGAGTTCGCAATTGCGAACATGTAGGTGCAGCAGGCAGCAACAATCTCGCGCTCGCGAAATTCCAAAATTTGCAATTCTGCACAAGAAATTCACTAGCAAGCAGCATAGACCTTCTGAAAATGATGATATTTATCAGAATAACTCCTCAGGTTGACATTTGCCTGCAATTTTTGGGATTTGAGGCCTTTTGACTCTCTTTGGATCACTTTTGGATTAGAAATCAACTTTCATAAGTAAGTTTGTTTGGGGCATTACAGTTGCTGTCCTGCAGAAAGCACTCAGCAGGTGCAAAAGTTCACTCATCATTAGTAACCATTCCCTGTAGTACTTCCTGAGGGCCCCCTCCAGAGTTCAGTTGCCTATGTTTGTTTGGGGCATTGCAGTTGCTGCTTTGCAGAAAAACGAATTTTCAAAAATGAAAGCACTCAGCAGGTGCAAAAGTTCAAACTCATCATTAGTAATAGTAACCATTACCTGTAGTGCTTCTTGACTGGGACCCCTCCAGAGTTCAGTTGCTAGTTGCAACAATTGTATGACCCTGCTCTGACCCTCACAGCAGGCTCATAGAATAGCTACAAGTAGGCCACAAAGGTCCTGGGAAAAAAAAGTTGCACTGCAACAGAAAGCAAATTACAGATAAGGAAGCAGGTGCCAGACTGGAATTTTAAAACAGTGACACATTAATAAACCAACCCCAAATTAATTCATGTCAGTTGAAGCAGGGCAGGTGTGCTTGCTTTTCCCCCCATAATCTACAGTGATGATGAACCAGAGGGTGGCATTGATGTACCAGAGGGTGGCATGGGTGAAACAGAGGGTGGCAGTGGTTAAACAGAGGGTGCTGGGAACCTGTGATGATGAACCAGACGTAGAAACAACATAGTCGCGACCCGATAAGTAAGTTCGCAATTGCGAACTGGTACCAAACCCTCGCGAACTGGCAGAAACCCTTGCGAACACAAAAAAAAATCCGCAAATTCTTGAGAATTCGTGGATTTTGCGGATTGCGAGTTCGCAAATACGCAAATTTGCGAACGCCAGATTCGCAAAATTCGCCCATGCTTACTCCCAAGAACCATGGAGCTTTAAGTTGTGACTTGAGTCCAGGACCTACAGCAACCAAAGCGTCTCCTATCACATTTGTTTTATCATTATCAAGTAATTTGTGGGGTAACTGCCAGATGAGATGGTGCCCTCATCGAGTTGAGGACTTTGAGTGATTATTATTTCAATGTTTCAGATTTGGACTCTGTGGCTGTGGAAATTCGCAGTTGATTATTCAAGGTAGCCACAGTGGCTATGGCTTCTTTATGAACTTCTTCTAACTACAAGGACTTAGGGTATTTTTGATTGCTGTTATAAAGCTCTGTGGTTGAGCTACCTATGTTATATGACAGCTCTTTGATAATGTAATACCTGCACTTTCACAATTGCTTTATTGATTGATTGAAGTCTTTATTTCGATATAAAAGAATATCATAAAAGCAAGATACAATGGGTTAAAATCAATATTTACATACACATTCGATTTACACAATAAAAACATTGTAAGAGCAGTTAAGACAAATATTAAATTGACAAGGCAAGCCTTTTTGAGCGAATTAACCAAGACCATTTCAGGAACTTGGCTACACCGCAAACAAACAAAGTGCGTGTGTCGGACATTAAAATATGTAGGGCCACTTTGTGTTGCCGAGTGCCCAAATGGCGACATAGTGGTTTGAGCCACCTCCGCCTAGGGGCTAAATAGGCCGGGCATTTAAAAAAAAGATGAGCAACAGACTCAACACGCGTTGGGCACGACGCACTGAAAGGAGATCGCTGGTAGGGAGTTTTCCACCGTGCTAACAATTCGTTTACAGGAAGCGTCCCTATTCTGAATTTAAAATACAGGGCTCGGTCTGGGGGTTAGATAAAATATCTAAATACAGTTCATAAGCCACCACATCCATAATAATCATAAAATTTAAAATCGATTTGCAGTGTTTAGAGTCTGAAGAAATTTTACAAGAGATCCAAATCAGTACAGTTTCTTTAGGACGGCTTTGGGGGGGGGGGGGGGGGGGGGGTGGTAGTCCTGGACCCACATGCCTCACCGAGACCAATGACCCCAAGCAAGCATTTCACATCCCTCAGCCACTTGATCTTGGACCAGCCCTCCATTTGCACCACCTCTGACAGAGCTTCTGCATATGAGGCCAACTTGGCACTCGCCACAGGCGAGCCCAGAGTAGCAGGGGACGTAGTTGGGCTTGGTCCTTAATCGATCTACAACCCAGATCCATTAAAATGTGTACGGAAGGGGTACTCTGGGGAACGGCCAACAATTCCTTCAAAAATGTACACTCTGACCTAGCTAGGGCTTCAAGGTTGCACGTGCCCCACAGCTCCGCCCCATACAAAGCAGCACTAACCCCTCTTGCTTTGTATATCTCCACTACTGGGGCGATCGGCTTGGTTGAGGAGGAGCGTTGCTCCTTTAGGAGTGCGCCACCCACCCTTTTATGGCCAAGTATCATTTTTTGGATGTGCGAATTCCAGTGCATTGAATCAGTTAAACTGATTCCTAGGTAGTCAAATTCGGCCACCCTCTCCAAGGGCACGGAATTCAGCACCGGGGGACGACCAATTTTTTTAGGGGGGTTCAGAACCAAATATTTAGTTTTATTGGTGTTGATAATCAAGCCCCTAAGTGAGCGGAACTCCTGGAAGCTGTTAAGGAGGCTCTGCAGGCCCATAGGGGTCTTTGAGATAAGGAGGGTGTCGTCGGCAAAGAGTAGTGCTTGCCCGCCAGGGACGGTGCATCTGCAGGAGTTCTGAGCAGATGCTCGACCACTCCGTTCACATAAAGAGAGAACAGAGTGGGAGCAAGCACACATCCCTGACGGACACCTCTCCCCACAGGAATCCTTTCCGTTTTTTCACCATGCGTGCCCCACCGCACCTGAGCAAAATTGTCGGGGTGGAGCCTCACCAATAAAGACAGATGTACGATGGCAGCCCCATCTCTGACAGAACCCTCCATAGCCCCTCCCTTGGTACTAGGTCAAAGGCAGTCTTCAGGTCTATAAAGGCCAAGTAAAGACTGCCCTTGCCCAGCACCACCACCTTCCAGTAGAGAAGAATCTAAAAGCTTGTTCTACGGTCCCTATTCCGGAGTGAACGCCAGCTTGGTAGTCCGACAGAATGTTATTGTCATCTACCCACTGAAGCAGCCTCCCCAAAATTACTTTACCCGCCACCTTTTGGGTTGAGTCAATAAGGCTTATAAGCCTATAGTTGGCGGGGTCATCCCGACACCCCTTTTTGAATATCAGGACGACCTCCGCCCCTTTCACAATTCTGGGACAGGAGCGCCATTGTTGATAGCATTAAGCAAGGAAGAAACCACCTTCCCCCACTCTTTGTAGTTGGCGCGCAACAGATCGCCGGGTAGCCCATCAGGTCCAGGGGCTTTGAGGGGCACCTGAGATTTTATTACGCTCTCCACTTCTCTAGGGGTGAATGGATCTCCTATTGTATCCCCCTGAGGTTCAATTGTATGGAGACTACAATTATCGATTAGCTGAGGATTCGTCTCATCAGAGGAGTAAAGGGAAAGAAAGTGGTTGTACCAAGTTGGTGCTGAGATGTTGCATGTAATAAGGGTGCTATCTGGTCTGTTCCTGAGTCTGATTAAATTCCAGAACCCTCTTTAATCTCTGCCAGCACTTGCTTCCATGAGATCAGACCAATACCTATCCTCCCACTCTTTCTTAGCTGCTTTCGTACTCTGGGTATACTTTTTCCTAGCAAGCCTGATCTTTGCCGGGGATTTGGTTTTAACAGCAGTGATCAAAGCGGATTTATCCTCCCTGCATTTTTTAGTCAACCAGCCTGGTTGGTTCATAAGTCTCTTGTTTTTCCCGGCTGGAGAAACTCTAACTGGGAGACGGAAAAAATGACCCATGGCGTTAATTAAATTACAGAAAAGAACTGTCGCTTCACTGGGTATCTCGGTGCATAAGTCCAATTTTGACTGTGCAGTTGCTAGGAGCACCCCTATAGCTAGCAGGTTGCCCTCGTCCATAGCAGCATTACACCACTTCAGGCGCCTCCCACAATTAGTGGGTCGTACTGCTGAGGTGAAGGCTAGTTTAGAGGGCGTGTGCACGCTAAGTTCCCCAGCCCACAAAGGGCAAAGAGTCAAGGAGAGGGGATTGTGGTCACTATCGACTGTAGGTGAGACCACCATATCCCGCACAAAGCTCCACAAATTAATGTCGAGGAGAATATAATTTATCCTTGATGTATGATGCGCCCTATTGTAGGTGTGGGCTCCCAGAGGATCCGAGAGCGTCCTCCCGTTCACGGCCCTCAGGCCGTATTCCAGGGTGAGGGAATTAATTTATATGGCTTTTTGGGACCACCTCCTGATAGGTGGAATAGTTAGAGCGGGAATTCCACTCTTAGCAACCTCTTCGGTAAGGCCCAAAATGTCCTCCATAGCAAGGGGCTCAAAAGTGCAGTTGAAGTCCCACGCAACCAGGACGTGAGATCAAGCCGGGCACTGTCTAAGAACATCCTCCAGGCCTGTAACAGTGGGTGACTGTAAGCCTCCTTTCGGCCCTCTGGCATATATGTTAATATTGTGCAGGGTAAGCCCTCTCTGTGGCCCCTTGAGTGAAATTCTGAGTAGATCGGGGGAGTTGGAACCATGCTGCATAACTTTGCATCCCAATGAAACGTCAACCCATATGAGAAGGCCGCCTGAGGGGTGATCCTTCCCTGAGGGGGAGGGAACAGCAGGTATAAGAAACGATGAGTACCCCACCTTGTGGCAGGGTTCTCTGCTCCATGTTTCTTGGAAGATACAAATTGAGTGGGCCTCCACAAGGGTATTCCAGTCCGGAAGGTCCAGCTTCCTAGAGATGCCCGCAACGTTCCAACAGAGAATCCTAAGAGATGGATCCGCCACAGCCGGCTCCGTGCGGGACTCAGACCCAAGTATGGCCGCCCGCCCCAAAATAGTTGATGGTAAGCCTTCTCTCATGGGCCTCGCAATATAGGTGGTAGCAAGACCAGGTGACGCATCTAAAGGCTGTCTAGGGCGTGGGGAAATAGAGTCAGAGGGACTTCCTGGAGCGGGCAGTAACTGGAAATTGTCAGTGGATGATTCCTGGACATAAAACGTACTCAGACGCTTTATTAACCTTCCTGCTTTCTCAAATTTGCTTGAAAATGCACCATTTTTTCACTATTTTTTCAAAATTTTCTCGGGGGGAAATTCCTTAGGGGATTCGGGCTCGCACGCTGTGCGCGCTCGCTACGGTGCAGTATGATTATCAGTTTCCGCCTCACCACTTTCAAATGTCACCAGCCGCCACTGTATACAGAGCGTTATTACTTAACAGTTCAGATATGTGGTGATAAAGTTCATAGGATATATGAATAGGAAAGCAAGTAATATATGTGGAGAAGTGATCATTGTTTATTTGTTGTTTCAGATCTCCCTCCTCGCTGTCCCTTCCCCTTCCTTCCCTCACTTGATCCTTCTATCAACCTGTGCCATTACGGCAAGCAGGCGTGGTTATGTCAAGAGGTGGACCCCATTAAGCAACAAACGATCCTGAGGACTCGAGGAGTAACAACTCCACTCCACTCTACAACACTCTACTGCACTCTATGCCATTCCACTCTCCTACACTACTCCAATCTATGCTTCTCCACTCTATGACAATTTACTCTGCTCTACATCACTCTACTCTACAACACCCCACGCAACACCTTCTACTCCACTCTACTCTGCTCTACACTAATTCACAACACTCTTTGCTACTCCACTTTACAATAATCTACTCCACTTTGATACTCTGCGCCACTTAACTCTATTCTACTTTATGTCTTTCCACTTTGCAAATCTACTCCCTCCACAACACTCCACAACGCTCTACACCACTTCACTCTATGCCACTTCATGACACTCCACTTCACTCCTCGCAACTCATCTCTACTCTACAGCATTCTATGCCATTCCACTTCACTCTGACCCACTCCACGTCTCTCTACACCACTTTATGACACCCCAATCCACTGTCCTTCACCCCACTGACGTTTAGTCATGCTGGACAGCAGCCACGCTGGTGTACAGTATAGCTGAAAAACATTTTGGCATAGCCAATAGCTCCTGCATAAGCTAGGCCGTTTGGATTTCCAATGCTTGTTTTAAGGGGTACTCCCTGGAGCATCTGTTGTCATTGAGATAATTACTTATACTTGCATGATGTGGTGCAGTGGGTGTACACAGTCAGCCATTGATGGGCCATTAAGGATTGCAGTTGCAGTTCCAGGGTGCCCTAGTTCCACCCACAAATGGTAGGTAACAAAAAGTACATATTTCACAGAGATAATGAAGCTGTTGCAAGTGCGAGCCACCAAAAGTGATGCCGTGGTCCTAGAACACTCTAGCCAGACAATGCAATTGACCAGCACCACTTATACTTCACCAGGTACATCACGTATACTGAACTAGAAATTCTCTTGTAGCTGATCTCCCTTCCTCCTTAAGACTTCTAGTTGCTTACATCTGTCTCACTTGTCCTTCACTCTCAAACCGTTTGTAAACTGTCCATTGACTTTCCCTCTCCTACCTTACACCTGTCTTAATATCCTACACCCCCACTAATGGTTAATTTAAACCTGTAGTTGCGGGTGGGACCACCAGCACTTAGTTTTGGGGACCAGCACTTATTTGTCCATATCAGAGCAAGTAATGGAAATACAAAAGAAGGAGGAAGAGAAACACAGAAATCCATCACAAAGAAACAGAGCAGACACCTGCAAGAGGGAGATAAATGGGCTTGCAATGGATAAAAGAAGCATGGGGTGGGTTTAAACCTACCAGCCTTGGCATTTAGCATGCTGACACTTCATTGCACTGACTGCCAGCTTCTGACAAGAACTTTGGGCACTGGCACTCTTTCTTTAACGAATTAAGCACTGACCCACTACTCTACCTCACCTGGTACTTCATGCACACTCAGCTAGATATCCTCCTTCTAGCTGATCCTCACACCTGAAAGCCTTTTGGTGTTTTTCCCCATCTTAGTTTTTACCTTCACTCTCAGACCTTTAATTCATAATTCGTATCTCTCTTCCGCGTCCTCCTCATAGGGCTGCCCTCACATACTATATGCACCTACTTGATGCATTATATTAATCTGGCCTCCTTATCTACCTCATCACGTTTTCCTCACAAAATATCTGGTTATATTTTGCCCCCATTTCACAATACAACATTCCTTACTGTTTTATACTTCACCTCAACCTCTCCCACAGCTAAGGACTTCTCCAAGTGTGCCGGTATAAATGCAGGATCAGGTGTCAAACACTTACTTCATATCTCACATCTCATTGAGGTACATAGAATCCACAATCTAGCAGTCACTGGAACTTGTTTTTGAATCAGTACTGAAGAGACTCTGAACAAAGTATTCCCACCCTATAGCCTTCCTTCATACCATAATAGACAAAAGGGAAAATGAGGTGGAGTTGCAATCATTAAAAAACCCTAGTTCAAATGCATTGAATCCCATGACCATGTTTCTCCTACTTTGAATACTTACCAGTGAAATGCACTACAGAATCTGACTTCCCAGCACTTTAACAGTATTATATCGTTCCCCAAAGCACCATTCTACTTTCCTTTTAAAATTGCACGACTTGTTTGAACAACTACAACACACCAGTATCAAAAGACTAATAATGCATGACTTTAACATTCAACTTGGCAATTATGATTCATTCACAAAAAACGTCCTTAATTTATTGACTCTTTTACCGTCATCAACCATACCAAATGTCCAACCCAGCAATCTCATGAAGTCTGTCATTTCACCATTTTCATTCTAGAACACTATACTTACCCCCATCAAAGGTCGCCATCAGTCTGCCTTCTTTGACCAACCAAACATTTATAATAGTCTCCCTTCCCACACCCAGACACCAAGTGGAATAGTATTCTCCAAACAAACACTACATCTGAACTGGAACGTAGAAGAACATCCCTCAAAATGCCTTATCCGAAGCTTACTACACATCTCCCTATCAGTGTTTCAGTTCTATCCTCCCAATGCTAAGTGTTATGCTATCCAAATTTGTATAGCGCACTATCAACCAGGAAGGTTGACACTGAGCAGGTGTGAGTCTTCCCAAACCTATGCTGCTTCAAAACCTTACAACTGCTTGAAGCAGGCATAAGGGGTGATGTAGCATGTTAGGCATAGGGCGCCCCTGAGCATTGCTGGAGTTGCGTCGCACTTGCGACACGACTCCAGTAATGCGCTGCCCTTTCGCCAGAAGATGCAACACACATCTGACTATCCTTGCGCCACTATGAGTTGCATTGTAAACATGACGCATCCTTGGTGGCACAAGGGTATTCCTGAGTGTTGCATCTTTACTGGCGCATCCCTGCTAATATGTAGGGATGCACCAGTCCTTGTCAATCTGCCCCAAACTATTTAAGGTTCGTGAATGGGGGAAACAGAACATCAATTATAAATAAACATTGCCGCTTCACTGTCTACATTAATAAATGGGATTAATCCCACATAGTCACTGACCCACAAAATAAATTTGAATAAGACATTTGAAGGAACTTTGTGAGTCAGTCACTGTGAGATTAATCACAATTATTAATGTAGACATTTGAAGTAATTTTGTGGATCAGTGACTGTAGAATTAGTCCCATTTATAGATGTAGATAGGTTAAACGGGAACGTTTATTTAGAATTGCCATTAAATATCTTTCTCAGCATCTCAGGTATACAAGCATGAGGTAGAGATAGCATTGACTTGTGTGGTCATATTGAGTTTGCTGTCCTGAGGTTCTTGGCACGGGTGATTGGGTGGGTGTCTGTCTAGCTCTGTAAGTCATCAGGTGGAGTTCCACAGAGAGGTATTCTTCCTCAAGGTCACAATTTCTGTCTTGTTGGGGTTCAGCTTCAGACCCTGCTTTTCAATCAACTAGTACCACTAATGTCTAAAAAAGTATTTGCCAGAAACACAACACCCAGAGCTTGACTTAGTCTCACCTCACCCAGCTGAAACAAGAAGGCAGGAAGCTTGATTGGCATTTGCTAAAAACTTACAGTGAACGTGATAAACAATCATACAAATCGCACCAAACTTAAAAGAGAAATCTACACTGCCAAGAAATACTTCTGGGATGACCAGATCGCCTCTGCAACACATTCCCAATCAGAACATTCCAATAAAGAACTATGGGATTGATGGATCAATATATTTGTCACAAAAAGTGGCCACAATTTGCAACCAGTGTTTTTGCTACCATTATTAGATTTTGTGAGCTATCTACGTACTAGTAGATCTTTTCATAAAATTTCAGATCAGATTGAATCACAGTATGACCAACCAAATTAATATATTTTTACGTTTGTTGCAAATAGCAACTTACTTCTATTGGACAACTTAACAGGAATGATGGCCTGTAAGGGCCAGCAAACCATTATGTCTGTCCACCATGTCGGTGATAGCGTTTAAATAAAAAAGCTTTTTCTTTTAATCAGCTCGATGTCCTTATCAGAAAAGGGTCACCTTTAGAAAAATAAACAAGGTTTCTTTTTTTAAACCCTGTCTAAGGGATGGAGTGGTGCATGGCTTCCTCGGAGACTGCAAATGAATTACACCCTAGCTGGAAGTCTGTAACTTTTCAATGGTTTGATCCATTGATCCAAAGGGTACAGATTCAGTATTTGGATGAGACACCCAAAACATGCCCCCTTCCAAATATCGGATCAATATCCATCTCATTTTAGGAGTCAGTAAACGTTTACAGGCTACTAAAACGGGGTGTAGGAAATCCCTATTTTTTGGCAGTTGTGAACTCCAATTCTGAGTGCTTGTAAGCCTAAAATGTTTGGTATCCTAACATCCCTTAATACCGATCTGAAACACTTGAATTAAATCTTCCAAGCAATGCCCATTAACCACCTTCTTTCTTTCCACAGAAAATATTCACAAACATCACTAATTGCTTCTGCTCCCTCTTCTACTCTAGTGTACATCCTACTCCCCACAGCCACTACCATTGCAATATAAATTCCTTTGATCCAATTTTAGCCCATGATGTAATCAAGAGTATTTAAACAATGATGCATTGGGACAGTATAAAATAGTTGTTGTAGTGCATCTCTGCATTTCTCACACTCTAAAAGTATTACCTCAACTCATCCAAATCTAGACGCCTCAACTCCAAGCAAATACCAACCCATCTCTACTCTGCCTTTCCTGGCAAATATCATTGAAGCAGAGGTTATCAACCAACTCCATTCCACATACATTTTAACAATCTGCTTGCTGACATACAATCTGGATTGAACCTGCTCTGGGATGCTGAAAGAACCACGATGGTCATCAGAGAACAAGTGCAAATTAAAGGAGACCAAAATCACCCTGTAACACTCATCTTACTAGACCTCTAAGCGGCATTACTAAAATTTTATTATCACAAAATACTCCCAAACAAGTTGAAACTTTGGTTTAGAATTACCTGGAAAAGATGGGACTGTATCAGATCTTTCAAAACAAAACTGGACCTGCAAATCTCAGAACCAACTAACTTAGTATGTGGCATCCCCCAAGGTTCCACACTACCCCCCTTTTCAGCTTATTCATGTGCCCACCATCCCACCTGATCAACAGGAAAAGTCTCAAATGTCAATTATATGCTGATGATTCACAAGTACTTTTGCACGTCAGCAGCAACTCGAAAGAACTGCTTACTAACTCCTTTCTGTCTGCCAAACATTGGATGAACATAAATGACCTCCGCCTAAACAGTGATCTTAATGCTAAATAATTTCAAAGCCCCTCCTCAATCAAATTTCTGTCCCCCTTCGCTAGATCAAGCTCCCCCAGAAGACATTGTGCGTGACTGTCAAGTCTTTTTCAACCTTCCACTATCTTGCCATACCCAAATCCAAGCAACCATCAAATCAACAAATAACCACCTTAGTCATATCTAAAATCAGCCCTCTCATAACTAACTGTCCACCACGGAAGCCTACTGAGCCAAGCAGTGGCAGTATCCAGCCATCCTATCCAAGCCACATTGTTGCATTGAATATACCTGCATCTTCCCAAAGAAGGCATTGGAAAACTACAAGACGTACAAAATCGAGTCACATGGATCATCCTCGACTGAAAGAAAAAACACTGAATTTTTCACTTTCAGGTCTTAACTGTCCTGATTAACCATTGAGCACCAAATAAAACTCAGGACCCTTTGTGTTATCTGGAATGCACCCAGACACCTATCGGAACTCTTCAAGTTTCAACAAACACCAACTGTGCTACGTTCCACCTCTAAACGCAAACTGGCCATCCCTAAATGGAGACTAACAAGATTCACATGCAAAATGCTGGTAGTGACAGGAGGGAGCCAACCTGAAGAGCACACGACATTGAACAACTTCATATCCTTCAAAAACTCCCTGAAACATCTGGTACTCTTGGGAAACGATAGTCCAAGAGATCTGCCTTCAGCAAAACCCAAGGAATAGCTAATCAAGTCTTCCCACAACACCTATTCCATCGTTCACACCAACTTCTACTTAATAGATCTCTATCCTCTGACCTCATTATATCTCAACGCTTCAGCAGGTAAATGATTTGCAATCTGAATAGGAGTAATTCTCAGTTGCTATCACCGCCCCGTCTGCATGCCTCAATGCCCCCCAGGATCTCACTCCTCTACTTATTTGTTAACATTATATTCTCTCTTCCTCTTAGCAGATATTCACACTAATACTTCCCACAAATGAGAATGATTTGTCTGGCATTCATAGGAGGTTGTTTATTTTCAATAAAAAAATTGTATTGAGGCTAGAAGCTGGATCTCTGACATTTGTTGTATATTTTAAACTTAAATAAATACAATTTATAAATAATTTCTCTTGTTTGCTTAAGACTTTGCAGATCTGATTGCATCCTTGTGGTTTTTGTCTGTACATCTGAGTAATTGGGGCCAGGCACTCATATGAATGGCGATTTCCATTCTCTGCCCCTTTACATTTGTGTTCTTAGCAATCTTCACTCCTGTGAACTTTGATCTGTCCTCTCTATTTTGAATCCCACGTAATATGGTGAAATGGTGTCAAGCACGTTGGAGATCTATAATCTGAACACTATACTGCTAGACATCTGAGCGACTTATGCACTGCACCCTTAGAAATCTGGTTTTTACTTTTTAGTCCCTTTCATTTCTAGTGTCTTGTACCCCATGGATCTGAGAGATTTATGCGCTATGAATTACCAACAATCAGCATGCATGCAGCCCAACTATGATGCTAAAGCAATACAGTGCCTTACTGAGGAGAAGTCGCAAGTCCAAAAGAGCTATTTTGCACTCAGATGAGTCTTGAAGCGATCCTCCCATATTGCCTCAATGATGTAGCCAGTAGATGTTGATTTATACGCAGAGCACTGTGTGCTATATGGAACCTCAAGCTTTGATACTTCAACTTGGACCACAGCAATGGACCAGACCAAAATGATCATCTTAGCCTAAACTCTTTATGAGTAGCTCTGTATAAGAAGAATATGTGAAAGGCTTTATTCACATCCCATTCCAGAGGAGCCTCATTTGATGAAACGTGTTGACACTAAAGAAGGAAGGACTATGCGCACAATTAATGGATAATCTCAGGTGAGCCCTACTTAAGGCGAGCTAGGTGGTAGCTCGACCTGGAGGTAGGGAGTAGCACGCACGCGCGCTATTCTGTTGAATTTGCCATCACAGCGCTGCTGTAAATTTTAAAAAATTCCGCTTTCTGCATTTAGCGTTTTAAATTGTATTGACCTCGTTATTAGGACGACCTTTGTGTGCCCTCTCACTTGCACCCTAAATTGTGCCCCCCACCGCGCTTTTAGCGGAGCTATTTCACTTTCTTCTCAGCCTTCGTTTTTGGCGCCGGGCGCCATCTTGGGTGTGGTGTGGAGCGAGTGTGCCACTTGTGGGAGCGCTCTAGCGCTCATTTACATCTCAGGTGAGCCCTACTTAAGGCGAGCTAGGTGGTAGCTCGACCTGGAGGTAGGGAGTAGCACGCACGCGCGCTATTCTGTTGAATTTGCCATCACAGCGCTGCTGTAAATTTTAAAAAATTCCGCTTTCTGCATTTAGCGTTTTAAATTGTATTGACCTCGTTATTAGGACGACCTTTGTGTGCCCTCTCACTTGCACCCTAAATTGTGCCCCCCACCGCGCTTTTAGCGGAGCTATTTCACTTTCTTCTCAGCCTTCGTTTTTGGCGCCGGGCGCCATCTTGGGTGTGGTGTGGAGCGAGTGTGCCACTTGTGGGAGCGCTCTAGCGCTCATTTACATCTCAGGTGAGCCCTACTTAAGGCGAGCTAGGTGGTAGCTCGACCTGGAGGTAGGGAGTAGCACGCACGCGCGCTATTCTGTTGAATTTGCCATCACAGCGCTGCTGTAAATTTTAAAAAATTCCGCTTTCTGCATTTAGCGTTTTAAATTGTATTGACCTCGTTATTAGGACGACCTTTGTGTGCCCTCTCACTTGCACCCTAAATTGTGCCCCCCACCGCGCTTTTAGCGGAGCTATTTCACTTTCTTCTCAGCCTTCGTTTTTGGCGCCGGGCGCCATCTTGGGTGTGGTGTGGAGCGAGTGTGCCACTTGTGGGAGCGCTCTAGCGCTCATTTACATCTCAGGTGAGCCCTACTTAAGGCGAGCTAGGTGGTAGCTCGACCTGGAGGTAGGGAGTAGCACGCACGCGCGCTATTCTGTTGAATTTGCCATCACAGCGCTGCTGTAAATTTTAAAAAATTCCGCTTTCTGCATTTAGCGTTTTAAATTGTATTGACCTCGTTATTAGGACGACCTTTGTGTGCCCTCTCACTTGCACCCTAAATTGTGCCCCCCACCGCGCTTTTAGCGGAGCTATTTCACTTTCTTCTCAGCCTTCGTTTTTGGCGCCGGGCGCCATCTTGGGTGTGGTGTGGAGCGAGTGTGCCACTTGTGGGAGCGCTCTAGCGCTCATTTACATCTCAGGTGAGCCCTACTTAAAGCTCGCCTCCTGCGCGCAGCGGTGACGCGCAGCGGGAGCGCCGGACTCTCGCCGGAGTCAAGCCAGAGTCCTGCCCGTCTGCGCCCGTCAGCGCTAAGGCAGGGCTAGGGCAGGGGACTCTGGCCCGTTCACGATGATTTCCGCTGTGACTATCCGCCTACTGCGGAGTCAGGTAATTCCCTGCCCTCATGGCACACTGGATCCTCTTAGTGGGCCTTATCAGTGCCCCTCTTGTCTTTTTAAACTACCTCTACCGTTGCCTATTAAGAGGCTGCAAGTTAGGCCGGCAACTGTTAGTAAACTGGACACTGCTGCAGTTCCGTCTACTCCATTTTCTCTCAAAGTCTTTCATCTAAACGTCAGATCATTATCTTGCCACGCCCTTGAAGTTTTTACCTTGATAACGGACGAGGCTCCGGATATCTTTTTCTTTACGGAAACTTGGCTGCATGACCAGTCTATGGCGGTTATGAACCTAGCCTTGCCTGTGGGATATACTATGCACTCCCTTCCCCGTAACGCCAGAGGCGGAGGTATAGCAGTTGCGGTGAAATCATGCTACCCCTGCATTTGGAAACCCATCTCTGTGCCAGGATGTGAGAGTGCCCTTTGTAACATCTCAGTTAATCCCCACTTTACGTTTACGGGACTTCTGATATATCGGCCCCCTGGTCCCGATGGTGCCTTTCGCCAAAGCCTCCCGGAGGTGATCTCCTCCCTAGCTCTGAAATCGGCGAATTTTACAATCCTAGGTGACCTTAACCTCCATATGGACGCTCCACTCTCCAACTCGGTACATACCCTATTGGAGGATCTGGAAGCTCTCCAAATGACTCAACTGGTCCAACTACCGACCCATACGGGTGGCCACATACTAGATCCCGTTATAACGAACCTGGTTACCAATATTTCAGTGCAGCCTCCTAGACCAATGGCATGGACTGATCACCATTTGATTGAGATCCTTATTGCCACTACTTCTTCTTTCCCGGTAAAGAAGATTCCAGCCTGTTTCAGACGTCCCTGGAGAAATTTGAATCTGGAGCACTTCCATCAGCTACTGATGAAACACCATCCTTCACCTCCTACTGAAGTCTCCCAGGGCTATGACACTTTCTGTGAATGGCTCAATCAATCTTTAGATAAACTCATTCCGGCCAAGTGGTGTAAGACCAAATCGAGCCCTTCAAGCCCTTGGTATGATGAATCATTGAAAGCTCTTAAAGTCTCCTGTAAAAAAGCAGAACGCGCTTGGCGTAAAGCGTATGATACTGACCTCAAGGCGGCCTATAGGGCTTGCACTAGAGTGTATCATCGGGCCATTTGCACTGCTAGGGCTGCTTTTTACGCTCAGGAGATAAAAAATAGTACTAACCCCTCCAAGGTCATCTTCAGGGTATGTAAGGACCTTACCAGCAAGAGGACGGACACTGTTACTATTGAGCCCTCCTTGGCACATTGCGAGGATCTAGCCTCGTTTTTTGTTGAAAAGGTGGAGGCCATCTATAGGTCATTTTCTCAGCTTCCCATCAGGGAGGAAATGCCCACTTCCACGGCCCCTAAATCATTGCTAACCATCCCTAATCCGACCAGGGAAGAGTTTTTAGCTCTGACAACAAAAGTTAAATCCGGCTCTCCCGATGATCCTTTGCGACCCGCTCAATTTCGGGAACTTGCTGAATGTTGCTATCCTGCTCTTCATGATCTTATCAACATATCTTTCAGCTCCGGCAGTGTTCCCAGGGCCTGGAAACAGGCCATGGTCATTCCGATCCTTAAGAAACCTACCCTCGATCCGACCAAATCAGAACACTACCGGCCCATTTCCCTTCTTCCTTGGCCAGCCAAGTTAGCGGAAGCTCATGCTAACCGCATTTTATCTGCTCACCTGCATGAAACGAATCTACTGGATAATTCCCAGAATGGATTCCGTGCAGGTCATAGCACTGAAACAGCTCTCTTGGCTGTGGTGGAACACATAAGGAAGATGCTGGATCAGGGTCAGACGGCGGCGCTGATTCTTTTAGACCTCAGTGCCGCTTTCGACACGGTGTCCCATCAGATTTTATTACATCGTCTGATGGAGGCTGGAGTCGGAGAGACGGCACTTGAGTGGTTTCGCTCTTTTCTTAAGGATCGAGGTTTTAAAGTGTCCACCCCCCCTTTTGTTTCTGCGTCACGTTCTATTCTTCAGGGTGTTCCCCAAGGTTCGGCTCTTAGTCCCACTTTATTTAATTTGTATGTTCAGCCTTTGGCGGAGGTTGCCCATAGTTTTGGTCTTTCCTTAGTGTCATACGCCGATGACACGCAGCTGGCGGTGGCACTGAATGGAGACTCCAGCATGGACGCCCCCACCTTCCAGTCAGCGTTAAAAGCGGTTGCTGGCTGGATGGCGGACAACCGATTACAACTAAATGCCTCTAAGACCGAGGTCATTATTTTCGGTAAGGAAAGTGGTCTATGGGGAGATCAATGGTGGCCTACTGATCTTGGCCCTGTGCCTACCCCTGTGAGTGAAGTCAGAAACCTTGGGGTGTGGTTTGACGACAAGCTTTCGTTTATTTCCCATACCAAACGCGTGGCTGGCGTATGTTTTGGTACTTTGCATGGTCTGAGACCCATTTTTAAATTTTTCGATGCTGAGACAAGACAGATTATGGTCCAGGCTCTGGTTCTTACCAGACTGGACTATGCCAACTCTCTGTTTTTGGGCTTAAACCAGGCCGAACTGTCCCGTCTCCAGAGGGTTCAGAACGCGGCGGCCAGGATGCTTGTCGGCCTCCCGAAATTTGTCTCAGCTCGCCAAACCATCCACAATCTTCATTGGCTCCCGATTGAGCAAAGAGTTAAGTTTAAAGCCCTCTGCTTAACTTTTAAAATCCTTAACCTAGCCTCTCCCCCGATCCTTGCACAGACTATTCTGCACTATGCTCCTACCAGAGCACTTCGCTCTGCTAGTCTCAACCTTGCCATAGTGCCTCGTTTTAAAAGGGCTAGAGTGGGTGGTCGCTCGTTTTCAGTGCTGGCGGCTGCTCTTTGGAATTCTCTTCCAGCTCCTCTCCGCTCAATTTCAGATCTGCTTCTTTTTAGGAAGACCTTGAAGACTTTCCTTTTCTCCACAGTTTAGTCTGCTTCTCTTGTCCAGCTATTTTTATCGTGTTGTGTTTTTCAGATCTCCAAAGCGCCGGGACGCCTCTTGGCTGCGGCATCCGTGCGCTATATAAAAAATAGTTAACATAACATAACATAACATAACATAATCATTGGAAGTACAGTAAATCAATACAAAAATAACTGTAGTCCTACCTCACCCCAACATAGCTTCCTTCAAACGTATGTAAAACCAACCTTAACTTGACTACAAGAATGGCCTTGGTTATTTTTCAATTTAACAGGAGCCCGTATGATGTCACACATTACTGAGATTTCTAAAGAAAACCTATTCTCAAAAGATTAAGTGAATAGTTGAAACACTTATGGTATTTAACACACTGCCCTGCCACAACACCACAAGCACCAGTACCACCGCCAACAACTTTTAATGGTGTTACTGTTTGAAGAGGACATTTGTCTTCCTCTCTTTCTTTCGTAGGATCAACGTGTCCATTCTTTGATATTCACCAGAAGTTGAAACAGTACCTGTAGAGTGTGAAACTGTGAGAAAACAAATGTTAGTAAAATTACGAGATCATTCATCTTCAAGATGGTCTTCATATTGAGTTGTAAAAAAAATACAATAGTTTCTGTGTGGTGATAGACACTTCTAAATTGTAAACCCTCTTGCATCTGAAAATAGCCATACATGTAGGAGAGCAATGACCATTGTTTAGTTTGGTCTCTTCTTTCCTGTAGGTTTTCACGCTCCTCTCTATTAACATCTTTAAGTTTAAAACATGTCTGGAAATCTTTTTTGTGAAGGACACTTTCTATATGGATGCTCCTTGCTCCCAGTTATCATGCACATAAATGGTGGCACCTTACAGGCACATCTCTATAGCACATGGTCACATTATGCAGGGCTGAGCAAGGGAGCCTTATTGGGCCTCCCCACGCCCCTAGTCTATTACTGCATAAATGCACAGCCTAGTGTGACCACACTGCATAAATGCACAGCCTAGTGTGACCACAATGGAATGCTTGTACGTTCTGTACAAGTAGACCATCAAAAATGCCCAAAATACAGATGACACACAGGTGTGCCTCTTCGTCATCTATAGTCCTGGGCCCACGGTTAATACTGCTTTTCAGTCCTCACTACAAAAAATCATATTTCAGGAGTACAGGTTGCTGGCTTAGCATATGTTGCACACTTATTTAAGTGATGCACCTTGCACTATTCCAGGCAACCTATATAGTGATTTAAGTGGTCTTTGATAACCATGGAAAGCTCTCAAAGTGGTAGCTGTGGAAAGCGGCCTTCAGGCTTATCTTAACCCCTTCCGTGCTCATGACGGCCCCTGGCCGTCATGAGTCACGGTGGGCGTGTGCGCACGGCTGCCGGGGGCCATCCGAACCACTCCCAAGAATGGAATGTCCAGCACCGCAGCGGAATTCGCGCTGCAGCCAAGGTGTTAAAGGAGTGTTGAGCAGCTTCTATTACCAGTTTCATCATGTAGTGTAGGTGAAATGAAAAAGAACCACTTAGTGTATATATAAAATATGTCTATTTATTACACAACAATCACTAACTCATTGGTATGTCTCCTACCCGGAAATATCAACACAAATACACAACAGTACTTCAATTGTTAATAGGTAAGTAAGCACAAAATGCAATGGTCTCCAGGGGGAGCATAAACCATATACTAAAAAGGTGGAATGCAAACTTAAACCAAAGTTGGGACTTGGATCAGGAGACTCAGAGGAGGTAGGGACACAAAAAACATCCCAAGGTAAGTACCCAGGAATGCCAATGGGGCAGTGTGCAGAGTGGAAACACAGCTGCATGCCCAATAGAAGTCAATGCGGAAGTCGTGGTTTTTCGAGGGGACCCGGAAAAAAACCCATCGAAGACAGAAGGTTGGAGAGTCACCCGACCTGTGGATACCCCAGGAACAAGGCTACCTACACCAGTGAAGCTGGATGCATAGGTGCAAAGTGACGTAGGAAACCGCTGTTGACCACAATGGAGGACTTCGAAGAAGATATCGCTGGAGAAGATTGTGCAAGCATCTGGTGAAATCCAAGGGTGGATTCTTGAAGTGAAGAACCTGTAAGCAGAGGGGACAGAGTCTGTGCCACTCAGAGGTGACCAGGAGGCACGGAAGAGCAATGCCCACTGATGGATGGTTCGAAGTGTTAACGGTGACATTTTTGCTGTAGCTGTGAGGACCAGGCAATGCTTAGGAAGACCAGGAGCCACGCATGAGCTGTCCCACATCGGAAGTCGAGGATCAGGGGTTCAGTGTCTGGCAGGAGCACCAAAAAGCCTTGGCAGCTGCAACTGGTGTGGATAATGAAGAAGGAGCAATGTTGGGACCAGCAAGGTCCAAGGGACTCACCACAAGCAGGAGAGCTAGAACAGGCTTCGAGCAAGCAAAGGAGCCCTTTGGAGCAGAAGAAGACAGACCCTCAAGAAGACCTAAAAGCCAAAGGCACAGGAGTCGCATAACAACCTCGAGCAGCTCCCCATGAAGGAAGACCCACAGTGCAGAGGATGTGGTGAGGATGCTGTACTTGGCAGGAAGAGATGCTGGTGGCTGGAGCTTCTTGTAGCCCGAAGATCTCTGGAGTGCAGAGCCAACAAGCCTCGGTTATCTTAAGCGAAATGAGGTGCACAAGGATTCAGTCCCAGCGGTTCCGATAAGGGAGACTGGCCTCAAAATTGCATAGAGGACAGGTTAGGCCTCGAGGTAGTTTCAGAACCATCGCCTGTGTTCCTGAGCCTTTTTTAGTCCTTGGGACATCAGGAGCAGCAGACCGGTCAGCTTTGTTTCGGTGACTGCAAATGCAGGGGAGTGACTCCTTCACTCCAAAGGTGGATTACTTTCGGTGTCCTTGATGCCCACAGGTCTGGTATAGATCTGGGAAAAAGCACAGAGACAGACAATGAAGAAGACTTACAGAACAGCGAGACCAGGAGCAGCAGGAGTCTACCTTGATGCAGTCTCAGTTCCAGGCAAAGTACAGCGAAGTTCAAATGTCCAGATGGTCAAAAAGTGGCGTGGGTTCAGTCTTGAGTCTTAACCATGATGAATCTGAGGACCCACCCACAGATAAGTCCCTAAGCACCCTAAGGGAAGGGTTGGAACAACTCAAGGGTCCCTCCCAGAGGAGGGGCTGGACAGATGGTAGAATACTCTCATTTCCTATGTCCAGTTTCATATCCGGGCGGGAGCCAAGGGCTCCCCTGGACTGATTCAATCTGAAGTATGCAATGAGGGCACCAAGTGTGCCCTTCAGAGCAGTCTGGTGGCGCTGGCAAGCATCCCACCATAACCCATTACACTAAGTCCTGTCTGCATGCATGAGCTTGTCTCAGCAGCAGGAGGGCAGAATTTTGTCTGTGGTTGGCAGAAGCACTAGCTTGCTATCAGACCCTAAGAGGCTTTAACTGGAAGTACAGGGGGTGCACCAAGGGTACCCACCCCCCAGTTCTTAAGATCATACTTCCAACACTGGAATCAACTTTGGGGTATGATTCCAACATGTTTGATTGCAAGCATGACCCAGTTTGCTGAAGCCACTATATGGGTAGACATCTCATAATGACTGATGCCCTCTATATGTATCAAAATGGCTGACCACACTTACAAAGCCTGGAGAATCGGCTCAGGGGTTTGTAGTAGTGTCCTGCTAATGCAGGGGAGCCCTTGTGCTTATAACCAAGCACCCTGCCCTCAGGACTGAAGAGCTTGTCATAGGGGTGACTTTTAGGTTTTAAGTGTAGTGACCGCAGATATAAGGGAACTTCTGTTGTAAGAGGTGCAGGCACCAACTCACACAGGCTGCAATGGCAGGACTGTAGTCACAGTCTGAGTTGGTTCCCATGGGTGGCACAATACATACTTCAGCCAATGGGAAATCCCTGGTGTACCTATGCCCTGAGTACCTTAGTACTATATTCTAGGGACTTACGAGAATACACCAGTAGTCAATTGAGGAGGTACAACAGTACTTACCATGGTCAATTTAGGGAGAAAGCACAGAGGCTGGGGTCCTGATTAGCAGGATTACAGTCAGACTAGTCAAAAACATAAAAACCAAGCAAAAAGTGGGGGTAACCATGAAAGCAGATCCTATCTTTCTACAAGGAGTAAACAATAGCTTGCATCAACATCATAATGCCTATGTCTATAATGCTTGCATTCATCTTGTGCACCTTTGGATGTTACTTTGTCTAATTCACATTTTTTTCAAAGGACTACATCTTCATTGGATCACTAACATGGTTTTGTCAACCAGATGCCAAAGTGCGTGGGATCTCATGAGAACAATGAATGAAGCTTTTCCAATTTTACCAGAACATGAAGCGGTCTGGGAATAATATGCACGCTGAAAAAAGGCACACCTGATGGCTCTGACACCCCAAAATCTTTGTTACAGAAAACAACTCTTTCAGAACATTTGATGCCACCTCTTAGTTGCCTGAGACATCCATTGTTCTGGGACAGTTGTTTTAGTAACAAAAAGTCTATGCAAGACAAGAGTAGTCTAGAAGATAGTCTGGCATATAAATCTAGTCAGCTCAACACCATAAAGCATGAGTAGAATATTCTTCAGGCTTGTTGGCCGAGGAGACGGATCCTTAACATTAATTTCTTTGATTTTTCTAACTGAAACGGACAATTAGTGATCATTTGATTCCATGGGAGTCCCTTTTGGACCATTTTTGGAACCTTTTCTTAGGACTTAGACTCAAGTAGTCTAAGATAGGTTTGTGGATACTATTGATCCACCCATAGGTCTCCATCCAGTAAAAGTGCCCCTTCTCAATTGATCTCTAGTAGGCCATTTTTTTTCAGGCTGTTCACACACTTTCTAGTCCTAAGGAAGACCCACTGTGATGTTTTTACAGTAACACATACTTACAGGGTGGGAACTTCTACAACATTAATGTTAAGAATCCGTACCCTCGGCCAACAAGCCTGAAGAATATGCTACTCATGCAACAAGCTTTATAGTGTTGAGCTGCCTAGATCTATATAATGGACTATCTTCTAGAATACTCTTGTCTTACACTATGTCCATGTCAGATGTTGATTGTTCTTGCTAAGATTTATTTATTTACTCACGTAGTGTCTCCTTGTCACAAACGCACCTGTACATATATTTATTTCTGTATAACAACCAAATATGAGACTTTCATTCTCAATGTTGTGTGCAACTTGGATATATGACTAAGAATATAATAAGTTACCACAAACTGTTGTGTGTTGTATTTAATCATTAATTGGTTTTCTTTAATGTCATTTGACACAAACCCTGTCTTTTGCATATTGTATTCACCTTTTGTTGGTCTTTATGTAGGTGTAGGACAGGAGAACCACATCAATTACGCAAAGAAATTGTGCTTCCCTATAGAGTGCATTGTGGCTTTAGAAAAATGGCACAAACAGGGACAGTGCCCATTAAGTACTTTGAGCCCAGATGTTCAGATGACTAAATGTGTTGGCAACACTGAGGAGTAAGGTAGTTACTGCAACAAGGGCAGGTTACCAGACAATGCCCAAGGCTGGAGACCAGTATCTGAATGTGGAGAGTGCTTTAATGCCACTCAGAGTCAACAATCTGTTATGAGTGATGTTAAAGTTGCCAGCCATGCCACGTTATCCACAATCGTCACTGCCCAAATCAGTTTAGAGAGCCTGGAAGCAGCTGCATCTTGGCCATGTGGGAGATGCTTTGTAGCGCTACATAAATGGAAAGCGTTGAAAGATTCACATGAACACCAAACATCGGAAATGGTGGTAGTGGATCCTAGCGTACAACAGTCTCAGACCAGTGGCGTAACAAAGGCCCTCACAGCCCCTGCAGTGCAAGGGGGGACCCAAGATACAGGGGGGCTCATCAGCACAGCACCCTGGCCCGAGAGCTCCTGAGTGAGCCCGGAGGGGGCCCATCTCTGTACTTTGCAGGGGCCCCCTCACGTTTTGTTGCCACTGTCTCACACTGTACTAGAGCACAAGAGGAATTTCAAGGCGATGCATAAGAAGGTACAGTACTCATACCAGATGCTGTGTGATGACAGACTTGGTGAGACTGACAAAAGCAAATTCAGTGCATGTTTTCTCCTGCTGAGCCTGATTGGAGGCAGCAAAGAGCATTCTTGAGGAAGACAAAGAGTCACTGTTGATTACCAGCTCGTCTGCAAAGAAAATCACCCGAATGAAATATAACAAAGTTTAGAATCAGCTGGTGCAGAAAATCAGTCATCAGTCCCAGTAGCATGACATGGTTTAGGTAGAAGTGAGGAAGATAGTACAGGGACTGCCACCGTTTATGCATCGCTCTTTGAAATAGCAGCTGAAGTGCATAGTGAATACAAAATTTTCTAGCTATCGCGACAAGAATTTTAGATTCTATTAAGGACACGGAGGTGAGGATTATGCTTTCTCATTTCTTTACTGCAACAACAGCAGCCAATGAAAATGAAAGTGAAAGTTCACATGTAAAAAATAACATTTCTCATGAGGCTTTGAACCACGCCTCTCTTACAACAACCAATCACAATGGTATCATGTCTATAAATCCTGGAGACGCTACTCCGGCCTCTTCTTTCTTTGCGCGAACAGAAAGTAACAGTCTCATCACACTGAAAAGTTTATTTCTGCAATGGAAAACAGATCCACCAGAAATCCCAACGGAGAAAATCTGAACAGCCAAGTAAAACCTCCATCCGGAAGGAGCGGCATCCAAAACCACAGGCGGTCTTCAACTCTTGTTGGAGTCGTTCCCTAGAACAGAAAAGGAAGTTTGAGAAAAAACTTTTTTCACCACAACCTAGATCGTTGTAAGGGTGGGCAAAACTGTAATCATGTAAACAACAACAGTTGCATAACAGTCCCAACGGGTGGGATAATCCTCGCCTCTGTGTCCTTAATAGAATCTAAAATTCTTGTCGCAATAGCTAGAAAATTTTGTATTCTATGGCTGGACCGGAGGCTTCTGATTATGCTGGTTCAAAGCTCACATTAAAGCTCGTCAATCACAGCATCAGAAACATGAGGAATCGGTTTGTAATAAAACATTTTAAACATTGAATCTGAGGACCAGCCAGCTGCCTTCAGAATGTCCTCCAAGCGGGAACCCAGTAAGTAAGCCTTAGAAGCCATCGCACCCCTCGCAGAGTGTGCCCCATAAGCAGAAATATCAATGCCGGCTTCCGACATGATCCACCTAACCCATCTGGCTAAAGTAGCAGCAGCGACTGGCTTGAACGGTTTTTGAATAGATATCAATAACTGCCCCAGAGGATCTGTCCTGTGTACACTAGTACGCTCCTCATAACATTTAAGGCATTGAAGAACACACAGCTTGCCGTTATGAGGGAAGGCTGTATAATCAACTGAACGGGACATGGTCTTAGTACATCTAGTAATGACAAATGATACACCTTGGGGTGAAAACATCCTCCCAGCCAAATCCAAAGCTCTGACATCCGAAACCCTCCGACATGAAATGAGGCACAGCAACATAGCAAGCTTGGCAGAAAGCTGTTTCAGCGACAAATCACCATTATCGGGCCAGGATTCCAACAAATTCAGAACCTTATTAACATCCCACATGGTGGAATACCTGGGCCGAGGAGGGTTGGCCACACACACACCTTTAAGCAATTTACATACTAAGGGATGCATCCCCACAGGTTTCCCATCTATGTGGTCGTGACCAGCAGAAATAGCAGACCTGAAGTTGTTAACCGACCTGTAAGCCAGGCCAGAAGTCGAGCACTCTGACAAAAAGTTCAGTACCTCTGTTATATTTGATCCCACGGGATCCACCTGTTTTGAAAGGCACCAACCCACCCACTTCTTCCAAGAAGCAGAGTATCGTTTTCGGGTGGAAGGAGCCCACGCTTGCTGCATAAAACTGGAAACCTCTCGTGAAAGGCCTGCAAGGCGTTCATGTCTCCGGAGAGCGTCCATACCATCAATGACAGTTGGTTCTGCAGGACCAGGGGGTGGCACGTTCCCACTGGGTCCTGCAGAAGCGCTGGGAAGACTGGGAGCCGGAAGGGGAGGTCTATTGACAATGCCAACAGAGTGGGAAACAACGACTGATTCGACCAATAAGGCGTTACCAACACCACCGTCGCCTCTTGTCGGCGCAGCAAAGCCGCTACTCTCGGGATCAGTGCAAATGGTGGAAATGCATAATTCCTCTGACGACCCCAATGGTGAAGGAACGCGTCCGTCCCCAGTGCCATCGGGTCCGGCCTCCAACTGTAAAACAGGGGAAGGTGAGCATTGAGGCGCGAGCCAAACAGGTCTATCCGACATGGGCCTCGTAGTGACATGATCCGGGAAAACAGCGATGGATGGAGTCTCCAATCGCTGGAGTCCCGGAGAAATCGGGAATGCCAATCCGCCACCTGATTGAGTTTCCCGGGAAGGTATTCCGCCACCACGGAGATCTTGCAATCCAGGCAAAAGTGCCAGAATTCCTTCGCAATGTGCACCAACATCCGGGACTTCGTCCCGCCCAATCGATTGATGTATCGCACCGCGGAGACAGTGTCCATCCGAAGGAGAATACAACAATTGCTCTTCAGCGGTGAGACAGATCTGATGGCAAAGGACCCTGCCAGAAGCTCTAGACAATTGATGTGAAGTGATAGTTCGTCTGCAGACCAACGTCCTCCTGTGGCAAACTCGCTGCAGCGAGCGCCCCAGCCCCACTGGCTGGCGTCGGACTCCACCACCACATCCGGGGCCGTGCCGAAAATAGCTCGGCCGTTCCAGGCTGACATGTGGTCCATTCACCACTGAAGCTCCTCCCTGGACTCAGGGGAGAGAGGGATCAAATGATTGTAATGAAAGTTTCTCTGCAGGTAGAAGATCTTGAGCCTCTGCAGAGCTCTGTAATGCAAAGGGCCGGGAAAAATGGCCTGAATCGACGAGGCCAGAAGGCCCACAATTCGTGCCAAAACCCTCAAAGAAATCTTCTCTTTGGCCAGGGTAGCTGTAATCTCTCTCTTGATCGACCTGATCTTTGAAAGGGGAAGGAGAAGCTGGGCCGAGATCGAGTCTATCAGGAATCCCAGGAATTCCATCTGACGATTCGGTATCAGCACCGATTTCTTGGTATTGATCACGAATCCCAGATTCTGCAATAAGGACGTCGTCCACTCCAAGTGTGTGAGAAGGAGGGACCGGTCCTGGGCCAGGATCAGCATATCGTCTAGGTAGACAATCAGCCGAACTCCCATCTCCCGGAGGCGGGAGACCACCGGCTTGAGCAGTTTGGTGAACACCCAAGGGGCCGAGGACAGTCCGAAAGGAAGCACCTCGTAACGAAACCAACGCCCTTTCCAGGGGAACTGCAAAAACTTTTGATGTGATGGGCAGACTGGGACCGTCAAGTAAGCGTCTTTCAGGTCCAGTCTGACCATCCAGTCGTTTTCTAAGAGAAGGTCTGGCAAAAGATGGATGCCCTCCATCTTGAAATGGCGATATGTGACAAAGGGGTTGAAATCCCTCAAATTTAACACGAGGCGCTGACCGCCTCCTTTCTTTTGAACAAGAAAGACGTTGCTGCAGAAGCCTCCCGGAAGGAAGGGTCCCACAGCAATGGCCTGTTTTGCCAAAAGCTCGTCCAGTTCTGAGTCTATAAAACTCTGTTCGAGATGGGAAAAAAGGAGAGGACGGGGGGGAGGGCTGAAGGGGGCAAGACACCATCTCTATCTCGTAACCCTGGACGGTCCGAAGGACCCACACATCTGAAGTGAGAATTGCCCAATTCTTGATAAAATGGCGCAATCTTCCCCCCAACGGAAGTAAAGGAAGAGAGAGACTCACCGGAAGACTGGTTATCGAAGTTCTTGTAGCCTCGATTGATTCCTTTGTTATAGCGGCCTCTGAAGCCGCGCGATCGGGACGGGTAAAATCCGGCTTGATCCGGTTCCTGTGTGTACCCTCTTCCCCGTCTAGGGCCTAGCCTCTTTGAGGACTGGGATTTGAGTAGCGGCCGGTCGAGCGTCCTCTGCCACGCCCGGCCCTACCAGAGACCTGCAGAACACGTTTCAGGGAGGCCTGAGACTTGTCCAAGGAAGCAAAAGTGTTCACAAACTTGGCAATATCCTTAACAAAATTGTCCCCAAATAATTGTCCTTCCGCCAAAGGACCCTGTTCCGGAGAAGCCAATTCCACCAGTTGGGGGTCGATTCGGAGAAGGACGGATTTCCGTCGTTCAGAGGCAAGGGCGCAATTCACGTTCCCCAGCATACAAATGGCCCTCTGAGCCCAATCCGCCAGAACCTCAGGATGTATGGCGGCACCAGTCTCTTGCGCCTGCAGGGCCAACTCCAGGATCTTGGCCAACGGGCCTGAAAGGTCGAGGACCTTATCTTGGCACGCTCTGAGTGCGCGATCAATCCCTTTCTTCGGGTCTTTCTTATACTTCTTAAGAAAAGTGGTCATGGAGGGGTCTATATCTGGCGTGATAGCCACTTTGTGTGGTAAATCTGGGCGTGGGCATTCAGATTTCAGGCGGGAACGAACCTCCTTGTCGAATCCCTTGCGGAGGTGAGTCTCCAGATAGGCCACCACAGCAGGAGGGGGAACCCAGTTGGATGATCTGGGATGGACAATGTTCCTAGGATCAAATGAAAAGGGGGTGGGAATGACCGGTGAAGTGTGCTTGCGCTTTTTAGTGCGTTTGCGGGGAGCGGCATCCGAGGAATCGGTATCGGTGCCAGTGTCCGTAGTGGTGATGACCAAGGAGGAGTTGGGATGGGAGGTAACAGGCTTGTCCTGGGACCGGGCTTCTTGAGACTTATAAAGTTTGTCGTAAGACTGGGCGTGAGGCCAAGATAGATCAAGAGTCGCCTTCTTAGGGGGGGGGGTGAAGGGGATCTTTGCCCGGAGCGGGCATCGGCTTACCCGGGACTAGCAAGTCCAACTTCTTGGCCAAAGGGGAGAGGGCCGAGGAAAGGGCTTTATCCAATTTGGCATCGAGTTTTTTGTCAATGATCTCCTCCATGGAGTCCCCTTCATAGAATTCTTGTTGGCCTTGGTAACCATACGCAGCATCCTCCTCTTCGCAGTACTCAGCGTCTGCCATCGTAACCAGGAATTCGAAGTTCCAACTCTAATCCCCAGCGGGAAGCAAAAAACCCAGCCCAAGCAGGGGCGTCGACGGTGGGGGGTGCCAGGCGCAGGAGCCGGAAATACTAGGAAGACAAGAGCAAGGTACAGTCCCACTCTAGGACTATCGGAGGAAATTATGCAAAGGTCTCTGAATCCTCTGGAAGAACAAGGTCAAGCAGGTAGGCACCGTCGCCTGAACCAATGTAAGCTGCCAAAAGCACGGAAATCGCCCACGGCTCCTGGCCCAAGCTGCGTCGATCCCCACTTCAGCCGGGGGCAGAGCGTCGTTCTGGCACCTTCGAGAACAGCGCGTGCCAACACGGCGTGCGCAGGCTCCCTGAGACGTACGTAAGGCCTCAACGGCTCCGACGTACGCTCGTCCCCGAGGGGGGGGCTAGACCCCTCACTAGCGCGGCTAGCCGAAGCGTGCGCCGCGGGCAGCGATGAATGGAAATTGGGGGGGGGGGGGTAGGCCTAAGTGCGCAACACGCGCCACCGAGGGGAACGGAGCAAAGCTCCGGCCCCAATCTAAGAGCAATTCGGACAATGCACGCATAAACAGTGCCAAGAGAGAGCGTAAAGCGATCAATCAAATCATGCAATATACACGAGTAATGAAGAAACCATAATCAGTGGCACCAAACAATGCAAAGGCATAAGTCACAAGCAGTAGAGCAAACATGAAAGGAAAGAGCACTTATCTGGGCTGCGGAGCAGCAAAGAAAGAGGAGGCCGGAGTAGCGTCTCCAGGATTTATAGACATGATACCATTGTGATTGGTTGTTGTAAGAGAGGCGTGGTTCAAAGCCTCATGAGAAATGTTATTTTTTACATGTGTACTTTCATTTTCATTGGCTGCTGTTGTTGCAGTAAAGAAATGAGAAAGCATAATCAGAAGTCTCCGGTCTTGCCATAGAATCATGGTTGGTACACAGGGGGCAGGGACCTGTATTTGCAGTGCTATGAGGTTGCAGTATATGATAGAAAACACCATGACTATTTAACCCCTTCCATGCTGATGACAGAACGGTTCCGTCATCAGCATCGGTTGAGCTGTGCTGATGACGGAACCGTTCCATCATGACTCCGCCCGCGCAAGGCGGAGTCAGCACAGGCGGAAAATACGCCCCGCACGGAAGGGGTTAAGACATTAGATCAAAAGAATAATTGAATTCAATATGGCGCAGGATGCTGCAGCTTACAAAAATGTATTACTGACAGTATAAGATAGGCACCCAGGACAAGAACGGCTGCTGCAAAATGTGCAAAAAGATTCTGGGCCTGTCTTAGAGTATGGCCTATGGATTACTCCATCACAGTGTGCTGGATATTCGGTTCATGCATATCCTGTTCCACTTGTAATAAGATGGATGGGACATTTGCCTCGTTGTGACAGAGTAACCTGTCTGCCGAACTCCAAATCAGCGCTTCAATGCTCAAGTGCTATCAAAAGGTATATTTTTTAGTAACACCCAATCTCTCTGCACCTAGTGCAAGCCTTTTTTTATACATGTCCAATAAATATATCCATTCTAGAATAGGTAACATCCTTACAGCTCCTCTCAAAAATAAGAATTCCTTGTCAAAGTAAAGCTTCAAATGATTCTAGCAATTAAAGCCTTTTGGTTTGCTGATTAACCAATTCCACACTTTACATTTCTTTCAGATAGCAGGGCATCCCGGTGATAAGGCTTTTTCAAAAACTTTCGCCTGTCTTGTCCTCTTTTCGCTTCACAGTGCAGGAGTATGCAAAAATGTACTCCTGTAATACTCTTTTATGTACTCTTGTATGCCTTTGTGAGCCATCCCCTGAAACGCACAGATCTCTATTAGTAAAAGTGAAAGAGGACACAGTTCTTTTTATTTGTACTGGTTGTACACGAATACTCCTTGAATATTCAATTTGTTCCCTATTTTAGATGTTTTGGGACTAATTTGAAACGGCACGTAAGGGTACCTAAAAGAGTAGTATATGAGTGCATTTTTACGTACTGCCTTTGCGAATAGGCCCCATAACATACAAACATGTGTCTCACAATGAGGGCACAGTAGATGGCAGTATAATTGAAGGCATAACATTGATTCACAGGTCCTTTTCTGCCCTAGCGGCATCTTAGAATGGGAATAGCAGGTTTGTGCAGTTATCAAAGGCTGCCCACACCAATGACGACAGAGAAGCAAAACGAAGAGGTGTCCAAGGCGCATCCAACATGCAAACAAAGCACAGTGCACCAGGCAGGCTGGAGTTCATTCTGTTCTATGGTACAAAACCGTGCAACATGGCTTTGTGCAGCCAGTCCATAAAAAATAAATTATGGCCACATACAGCGTCTGGAATGTAGCTCTATTTCAGAAATCATATGGGAGCTATTTAAGAACACATTCCGTGGGTGGGCTATTTCCTATCCAGACATTGGCAAACGGCGCGCACACATACAATGTTGTATTTGAGAACGCTCGTCCCGGAGTATTTTAATAAATATTTCTGTTTGTTTTGTCCCTGTAGGGTTACAAAATGATATGTTTGTTTTGAGCGGAATAATAAAACTGTACAAAATACGGCATGGGAATACTTCTCGGCCCTTTAACCCCCAGTAATGCTGCAATAATTGTGTGACATGTTTAAAGGAATCCAATTAACACATTACATGCATCACATATGTGGAGGATCTGTTGGTGGGCAGATGTCCATTCACGTCACCAGCCTCCTTCTGCCTTCCAAATTCTCACCGCCTCCCACCTCCTACTCTTTCCCTGATGCCCACTCAATCACCCCATATGGAATGCAGGATGACAACGGCGCTCCGGCAGCCTAATCACTCCTCTCCTTGGAAATGGCAGCCTGTCCTCAACAAAAACACACACTTAGGAGCACTAATCCGTTGGCGCTTTAGAGAACGAAAAAAACAGGGCTGCTTCTACCGTGCAAAACATTTTTTTTTGTCTGACAAAAGCAAAAGGAGAGAAGGCAGGCATTTCCCTTTCTTGCTAGACGTGTACCTCTTTACCTGATGGTTTCTCTCCCCAAGGCAAACAGTTTCACAAGATGCGGCTTGCCTGGAGTTGTGTGAAATAGGCACGGAAATCAGACTTAGTGTTTGCAAATGTGATGCACTGCTTGCATGTTGTGTCACTCAAAGAGAGAGTAAAAGGCGAGAGCAAAGTCAAAGTTTTTGAATGAAAGAGAACCTTGATATAGACATTCACATAATGATACTACGATTTAGGGCCAGATGTAGGTAGCTAAATACCGAGCGAATTTCTGCGTTACCGACCGGTATTCGGCTGTGAGCAATGTAGGTGAGTTTAAACTCTAAAAATTTGTGATTCCTTATTTTGCTCTTGCATTTAAGGAATCGCTAATTGAGATTCCATGGGCCTCATTTATGAGGCCCCTTGCGCCATCGGAACTTCACTTTTCATGAAGTTCCGTGGCGCAGAAGCCTGCGTGGTATTTATCAGGCAGCAGTACGCCAGTTTTTGTGGCGTACTGCTGCCTGATAAATATCAGTCCCTTTAACGCAGTGTTCTGCGTTAAAGGGGCGTGCAATGGGTGTTGCTGGGGGCGTTCCCAGCAACATCCATGGCCTTTTGACACTGCCCCAGATTTACGAGAAATCGTAACTCTGAAGCAGTGCCAAAAGCTTACGCCTCCCCAGGGGAGGCGTAAGGGAGGCGCAACAGGGAGAAATGTCTTTATTTCTCCTCGTATTTCCTTTTTCTATGTGTGCTGCATTCTACAGCACACATAGAAAGAGGAAAAGCCTCTTGTGATTATTTTTGTACAGAAAGGTTTCCCTTCCTGTACAAAAATAATCTTCCCTGCAACGCAGGCACCCTTGCACCATTGTGCAAGGGTGCCTGCGCTGGCGCAGGCAGCCCATTGTGCGCCGGCGCAGGGGAAAAGGACAGGAATGCGCCGTATCTTATAGATACGGCGCATTTCTGCTCTTTTCTTTTGCCGTAGGGAAGCGCAGCAGGAAGGCCTGCTGCGCTTCCCTACGGCAAAAAGTCATAAATGAGGCCCCATAAATGCAATGTAGGTAGCACAAAAGAAAGTGCACTTTAGGCTTAAGAATAGCTAATTACCACCAACTTCAAGTTGGTGGTCATTAGCGATTTCCTGTAAAAAAGCACTTTTTTGCTTTTTTTAAAGTGCCATGTGGCACACATTCAGGGGTGCAACGGGGTGTCCTTTTGACACCCTGGCACCCTTGAAATAGCTCCCGCTATTTGCGATTCTTTAATACTGAATCGCTAATAGTGAATATCTTCCCATTAATTCCTATGGGCCTCCTAGCCCCTAGGAATGAATGGGTAGGTATTCCTTAGTAACAAATCTCAATTTGCGATTCGCTATTATGGATTTTTAAGGAATTTGCTAATATTTTAGCAATTCATACTTATATTCAATTTAGCGAGTTCTTAATAGCAATTCGGTAAAAATCACTATTAAGGACTCGCTAAATTGAATTTACGTACATCTGGCCCTTAGCCTATAGTACGAACCACTGACACTAGAAATGCGGGTAAGTAGCAGGGCTTTAAGTGGGATGATATAACTGGGGTCTCTCTAAGGGGCGTGACCAATGTATTTAAGGGCGTGGCTTAAAACATGTAAGCTAAACATCTGTGCTTAGCACAGTGTGCTGCCCAACTTGTACTTTGCTGCTTCTGTCATTGCATCCAGATATATGATACATCAAGTAATAGCCTACCTACAAGAAGTCAGGACTTTTGGATTTGCCAATGGTTGTTAGTCACATACAATAAATAAGCAGCAACTATGGCTTGTTGTATAAAATAGTGAATAAACTTCCACTTAAAGCGCTGATTACATCACAACGATTTTCCTGAGTTTCAAAAAGAGAAGTGAAATCCAGAGAGAAATGTACTCCCTTTAAGGGATTTCTTGTGTGAGCAGTGTGAGCATGCACAGTCAAAAAAAAATGTACCCCCTGTGCCAGAGCACAAAATAGAGCCCAATAGAGACCAGTTTCGAGGCCTCCTTTAAAAACAGCCAGTCCTCAGCACCAGCGAGACCCGACCCATTAAATCCCCGAGGTTAAGAACATAAACTGCCTTTGCTGTGATTAATATGCCACAAAATAATCATTTCAATGTGGAACCCTCCCACCCCACGCTCACATCAGCCTTCACTTCATAGAGCTCCGCAGGCTCACAATTCACAAATTAGCACTGTTCAAAGCCTTACGCAATATTGACCCCACGTATCTCAACAATCACACACACTTCCGCAAACCTAACATACACCTCCACTCAGCCAAACTGCAACTCGTACACACACTTCACATATGCAGTATTAGATCAGGCAGTTGTGCCTTCTTTTACCTCACTTCTATTGCCTGCACTTCTGAGCCTCCTCCTCAGACCTTGAGTTCTGCAAGAAACTGAAGACCTGGCTCTTCACGTAGCTCGGTGCATAAAACTCCTGCTTCAGCACCAGGACACCCTCTTGGGTGAGGTGTGCATTATGCAAATACACATAGCATACCAAATATGATATATGTATACCTCTCAATGAAGAGAGTGAATATCTTAACATAGCCCCTACTTTGGTTTTTCCCCGGTGTGGATCTTCCTCACCGCTACAAGTTCCACAGGTAGAAATCGGTTATAACTTGACCAAACCTCTTTTTATCTCTATTTCTGACATGCAAAACTCAGAATGGGCATCCAAATCCCGAGGCAAAAACTGGATGAACTTGTACAGGGAAAACACTCAGGTCAGAGTGAAATTACCACCTAACTTTGGAATGTCACATTAGACACAAATACCACTTAGCGCCAGACTTCATAATTTCAATGAAGATAGAGATTTGCAATTCCCACCTCCCGCTGATGAGGAAGGGATAACTTGCAGCTTATTTCACCAATTGAAGTTAATTACCTCAAACAAATCAGACTATATCAGGAGTTTTCAATTCACTGTGCAACATAACTGTGCGGTTCATATTTCATTTAGAAGCAACCTGGGTGCACACACAAGCAACGAAGGTGTGTGGGAATTCTTCCTCACAGCATAGAAGGAAGCAAGGTATACAGTTAAAACCAGATTCTTGTCACCCTATTCTCAAAGACAGGTCAGTTCCTGCACCCGACACTCACTCAGAATAATCCATGTCTACGGCTGTACATGGGAAGTTAGTGGATAGATGTGAAACCTACTCAGAATACCAAATATATTATCTCACATGAGTGCCTGGTTTTTGAATTCCCCTCAAATACATGTCCTAATCTTCAAACACCTCAAGAAATTGAAGGATAGAGTTGCATGATTGTAGATATCCTACCAATGTAATTAAAAAAGATTGGTTGCAGGCAGAGTCAACACAAGTGCTATCCTTCTTTTAAAACATAAGACCTTCCCTTTATGAATTAGGGACACGAGTCAGGAGACATTGTTCAAAATTGGACCGTCTACGGGCATAGCTTTAATGATGCTATCGGTGCAGAGGGGCCTTAGGCGAGAAAGGAGAGATCTTTATTTATCGTAACTTCAATTTATTGCTCGAGCCAACTCTGGTTGTGTCATCAGCATGCAGCTTCTGCATAAAGATGTTTGTAAACTTGGCTTAGAGTAAATACATCCAACAAATATCTGTGGAATGACAAATCCATACATATTTAAGTTTTTCTCATTAAAATTCTACTAATATTTCCAGAGAGTATATGTTTACATATAATATTTAATGCCAAACAACATATAAAACATAACACACTATCAGGTTTTGATTGTTGGATCTGCTGATAACCCCTGTAATCTTTAAACATCATGTGGGCTGAATGGGTACAATGCACATCCACATACATTGTGGGTGTGCTTTGTACCCACAGTGGTGGGAAAAGGTTTTTAGAAAAGAGTGGGAGGCAACACTGGACTGGACTCCACCTTGCTTGGGAACTGAGTCTTCCTCTCCTTAGCCTGAGCGCCAATCCTGGATATATTTTTAATGGCCACACATACCAACTGAGGTAAGGTATGAAGATAGCCTCAATAAGTCTTAGAACTGTCTATAGACTTCAAGTTATGCATAGGTGTATTTAGACCTTGGCTTACCAGCCTCTTGGCAGGGGAGATGACGTCAGAGTCCCAGACTGTCCATGAAATCCAGTTCAAAGCCGCTAGACGAGTAATCAATTGAGTATTGGCTAAGAATCCGAGCTTCCGCAGAGGAAAGTAATTATTAGGGAAGAAAATAAAGCCAACAGATACAGCATAAGAAAAGCTCTAACTTTGAGGGTACCAAAAAGGAAAAACAAAATAAGTGTACGCAACTGAAAAGCTGGGAGTGAACTGTAGAGTAGTTGAAAGCCGAAAAAATGATTGCGCAGATTTATTAATAAAGATTAATGTTCATTTTCATGTGTTTAAGTTAGCATAACTAGGCCGCAAAGCTAATTTACTGGGCCTCTTGTCTAGTACACTGACAGAAAACTTGGCTTTTAGAAATTGAACTGCGTGCATGATTTTGCTCTCATTGTGTGTTTTTTCTTTTTCATAAAATAGAGGAAAATGTGATTTGTTCTTCCTGCAATCATTGCTTTGGAGGAAGTCTGCCAGCAGTGTTCTACATGATGCAGAATTCAAGGCTGTTGCTGCCTGCAATCACAATTGTATTGTCTAATCACATGTTAATGGTTCATTGTTAAATTACGTAATGTCATTTCCCCTTGATTGTATGGTAAAGGGGACAACTTGTTATTCATATTTTGGGTGGTCTTTAGAGTAGCCTATTTTATGCAACACCATTTCTGCAATGCTTATTTGTTTGTGTCATGTAACTTTATTAGTGCAGCCGCTTGTTGAGGGCATGATTCAAAAACTCATGTAACCCTTATGTGGACTTCAACAACGTCAAGCTGATTGATTGAATGCTCAAATTAATCTCAGCCGCTGTCAGTCACTCAGGCTGCATTCAAGTCCATCGCTTATGCTCACCATACCACTTCAGACAAAGACCTGCCTTATGCAAATCAGTACTGGCCCAGTTCTTCATGGGAACAGTCCATCCCAAACTATCAGGCGTGCCCCCATCCAGAAGGGAACTCAAGCAACCCCTTACTGGTGTCGCACTACTTGGGAGTTGCACTTAGGTCATCAACTGCAACAATAACACGGTGATGGATGGAATGCTCCAAATGAATTTTAGGCACTAGCAATCATTCAGGGATGCATTCCAGTCTACTGTTTTTTCCTCTCACCATGCCAATCTATACAAAAGTGTACCTTTTGCAAATCAGTACAGACCGTGTTCCTCATAGGAACAAGTCGTTTGACCTTTCAGGCGGGGTCCCCTCCAGAAGGGCAGTAGTGCCCTCCTCTAGACGGAACGACAAGCAACCGCAAGCCATATTTGCCCTACTTGGGGCTCTTCAGTAGGGTGTGTCTTCAGTCCTATGACACAGTGAGTGTGAAGCTCATGTCTGGGATTTTGCATCACACGTAAGCCATCAACTTCAACAACAACAGAATGATGGATGGAATTCCCAAATGAATCTCAGCCACAGGCAATCACTTGGGGTGGCATTCCAATCTATAATATTTCACCCACCATGCCAATTTTGCCAAGGACCCCATTATGCAAATCAGTTCTGACAATGATCCTCATGGAAACAGTCCACCCCAAACTGCCAGACGAGGCACCTTTCCAGAACGGTCCCTCAACAAAATAGATTCACTGTGCTTGGGGCAATGATCCTCATGGAAACAGTCCACCCCAAACTGCCAGACGAGGCACCTTTCCAGAAGGGTCCCTCAACAAAATAGATTCGCTGTGGTTGAGGCTTGTTAGTAGGATGTAGTTTGAGTCCTATGGAACAGTGAGCACGGGAAACATGTCAAAGCCTATCCATCTCACTTAGGGCATCAACTGTAACAACAACAAGGTGACGGAAGGAATGCTTGAATTAATCTCACAATCACAGCCCTCCTAGCTGGTTGTACGTGGCGCTTCACTCGCCGGTCCTCGCCACATGTCCTTGCTGGATTCCCTCCACTGCATGCTCCAGATGGATTTTGTCCCACACTTCACGAGGACCGCGTCTTCAGCCCTCGGCCTCGCCTTGACAGTTGAGGTCTCAATGCAACCGACCTCGGCATTCAACTACTGCTCCCAGCACAAATTATTCCACACAGACTCCATGTCCCGACGTAGTTCCCACATCTCCGTTGCAGAGTTCCTTTCTGATCCTCCATACTGCCGTTGCCAGCAAGTTGAACTAACCAATTCTTCACACTTCGTGTCGATTGATTCCTAACTACCACAACAGCACTATATTGAATTTATTAACCTGGTCCTGATGATGACCTGGAATTAAGCCATCGACCACCCAGCGTAACCTCTGGCGTCACTGTGGTCAAACCAAGAAGCCTAAACGAAAATACTTATCTTGTATATATTATCCATTGTATAATTGAATACTTATTGTGTTGTATATTCCCTTGCGCCGCTCAAGCTGTTTTTCACCCCATTTTGTCACTGTGGCGTTCACTGTCACAAGCACGTTAAGTGCACACTCATGCTTTTGGTTACTTTTGCATATATTGTATTGTAGTGCTGATACAACTACTTACAAATAAGAATTTACCTTCTACCTACAAACTTCCTGTGGTCATACTTTCTTCTCATTGTAGTTTTGGCTACAGAATTCATCTCAGCCACTGGCAATCTCCTGGGCCGCATTCCAGTCCATAATTGTTTGCCCATCATGCCACTCTAGACAAAGGTACGTATGCCTCATACAAATCAGTATCGCATCCCAAACTGCTAGTCATGTTCCCCTCCTAAAGGAACCACAAGCAACCCCAGACAAGTTTCACCCTTCTTGGCGCTCATCAATATGGTGTGGCTCCAGGCCTATGTCACAGTGAGCACAGGACTCATCTCTGGGCATGCCTGTTGCATTTATGGCCTCACCCACAACAACAAAAAGGTGATTGATTGAATGCTCTAATTATTCTCAGCCACTAGCTAAAGCAGGAGCAGGGTCAAGCCTGATTTGCTTTGTCTGGGTACAAACCTAGGTGGCACAGTGGGCAAAAGCACAATGAGTTTGAATGATACCTAGAGTGACTGCCAGTGGTTAGACTAATTGCAAGCATTTTGTGTGTGTTTGATGTAATGATCTAAGTGGCAAGAATGCACCCCGAATTGTGCCAGTGGAATCAAGTTACATCCAATTGATGAGCCCCAAACAGGGTGAATCCTGTCTTGGGTTACATGTGTTCTGGTACCGTGAGGACCTGGCCTGGTAGGTCAGGCTGGACTGTTCCCTTAGGGACAGAGTCAAGCCTAATTTGTATTTGGCTGGGTCCAAACTGAGGTGGCATGGTAGGCAAAAAAACTATGGGAACGAATGCTACTCATCGTGACTGCCAGTGGTTAGACTTTTTGCAAGCATTCCGTCCATCACCTTTTGTGTGTTTGATGTAACATCCTAAGTGGCAAGGATATGCCCAGACATGGGTCCCATGCTCACTGTCCCAGTGGAATCAATGTATACCAGATTGACAAGCTCTATTCAGGGCGATGCCTATCTTAGGGCCCTTGTGTTCCAGTTCAGGAGGGAACTGGGATGGCAGTTCAGGCTGGACTGTTCCTGTTGGTGCAGGTTCAAGACAGATTTGCATATGGCTGGGACCAAACTGAGGTGTCATGTTGGGAAAAAGAATGATTGATTGGAATGATACCCCGAGCAGTTACCAGTGGCTAGACTTGTTGCAACATTCCTCTTATCAGCTTTTGTGGGTTTGATGTAAAGCCCTAAGTGGCAGTGGTGTGCCCAACCATGGGTCCTAGCTCACTGTGACACCTGAACTAAGCTACACCTGACTGAAGAGCCCCATCAGGGTAAAACGGGTCTTGGGTTGTTTATGCTCTGGTTCAGAAAGGAACTGACCAGTAAGTTTAGGTTGGACTGTTCCTATTGGAGCAGAGTCAATAATGATTTGTATATGGCTAGGTCAAAACTGAGGTGGGGTGGTGGACAAAAGAAAAATGGGTCAGAATGCTACTTAGGGCAATTTCTGGTGGTTAGACTTATTGCAAGCATTCCTCCTATCACCGTTTGTGTGATTGATGTAACCCCTTAAGTGGCAAGGTTATGCCCTGACGTGGATCCCATGCTCACTGTACCACTGGAACCAAGCTGCACCTAGCTGACGGGGCCATAACCAAGGTAAAACCAGTCTTGGGTTGCTTATGTGCTGGTTCAGTGAGGACCTGGCCAGGCAGTTCAGGCTGGACTATTTATATAGAAGTAGGAACAAGACTGATTAGCATTTATCTGGGTCCAAACTGAGTTGACATGTTGAACAAAAAGTATGATGGTTGGAATGATATCCAGAGTGAATGCCATTGGTTAGACTTATTGCAAGCATTACTCTGATCTCCTTTAGTGTGTTTGATATTATGACCTAAGTGGCAAAGATATGCCCAACCACAGGACCTGTGCTCATTATGCCACTGAAAAAAGATACACCTGACTTATGAGCCCCTATCAGGGCCGAAACCAGCCTTGGGTTGCTTGTGATCCGGGTCAGGGAGGACCTGGCCTGGCAGTTTGGGTTGGACTGTTCTTATTGAAGTAGAGTCAAGACTGATTTGCATATGGATGAGTCCAAACCGAGGTGGCATGGTGGGCAGAAAAATGATGGATTGGAATGCTACCCAGAGTGATTGTCTGTGCTTAGTTTATTGTAAGCATTCATCCCATCATCTTTTGTGTGTTTATTTGGGATGTATGCCAGAGCTGTTCTCTATTTCTGCAGAGGCAGAATTCATGCCAGATGTTTTGTTGACTCTATACTTAGACTATTACTGGGGTTGACCTTATGTTTTTATCATGTTTATTATGAATTGTTGATTTGCCTGACTACCTAATCCCTTTGCTTCTTGTAACAATTCTTAATAGTTAAATAATCCTTCACGGATTGGAATTGGAATTTTGTCTTGTGTAGGTTTCCTTTATTTGCCATCGACCCTCGCCCTGTGCATATATTGTGTAGAGTGGGAATGAGTAGCATCTGCCTACTAGTAACATGCTCCCACTTCTTGGACTGGGCTATGCAGTGAAGCACTCAAGACTGTATTATATCGCCATGACAAAGTTATTAGATTCCAGTCACCACTTTGTAGTGTGGGGCTGTTCAGAAGTACACTTTGCAGCAGCACATCATTGCCGGAATGACATATATGCACATTTACATTGATTCTGCCCAAAAGTTCCTGGCTGTCTGACCTCTCAGAGCAAAGGATCTTACTATACTGTATTACATTTAGCATATTTAACCTGCATGACTAATCAAATGCTTATTTAGGAAACTGTGAATTCTGGGCAAGTGGAGTCCCAATTGCACATTCAACAGTCCATCCCTGGCCAAAGGGATCAATGTTGATGACAGGATTTCCTTGATAGACTGTCACCCATAGAAGTCACCTCTGAGCTCAACAATGGCATGAGGCCCTACCACACATCTTCAGTCATGCTTTACAGATGATAGCGGATGATCATGGCCCATTCATGCTCCGCTCTGTGAAGCACTTCACAGACAACAAGCAGAAGACTGCCTTTCCAAGATGAATCTTGATGGCTTCACTCATTGACTTATCAAAATTGAAAACCTTGAAAAGTCCATGGACTACTACATTGACCCAATCCTTAGCATCAGAACACACATCTCTGCCATCAATTGGCCTTGATTAACAAAATGAAGCACAATATACTGGAAGAATTTCAGGCCAGTTAGTGATTCAAATACAACAAGTGGGGTTTTTAGTGTTTCAGAAAAGGTTGGGCGCACTACCTAGTGTGAACGTTAATGTGTACTGATTGCTAAGTTAAGGCGGGGTGCAGAAAGGCGAGCGGATAAGACCCCTTAACCGCTCTACAGTAGGTCAGTCACCTAACCTACGAGACAATGTAGAACAGCAATGCCCTCGCACACAACAATCGCGGTATTTCAACAGTGGTTAAGAATTTTACAACATTCTATGCATAGAACCAAAAATTAAGACAATTGCAATCCTGTTCGGTTTCTTAGGTAATGGATGTAGGTTTATTGGTTCCACAACCAGCCGAAACGTGTTTCGTCGCGTGGGAACAAAATCTCTGTGACTCTTCAGGGCTTATGACACGACCTAAAATCCTTTAGGTCCGAAGTGATGTGTCTACACTGTCTATTAGCGTATGAACTTGGTAGTCCTACATGTCCCAGCCGTGTACGTGTACCATAGGGAAGGAGAAAAAAAACACCGCTTTTAGCGTCTATGGAGGTTCCAGGTGTGGTGGTACCTTCCGTAAATATGAGTGACAACCGAAGTGGGATTAATTATATCTTCTAGTAGTGGTCTCCCAACGAGAATCTGAGTTCATGAACAAACGGGTTTAGAATGTTCGATCGGCCGTGCTTAATGAGTGTGCTTATCAAGCCTCTAACCGGGAGGGGATACACCTACAGGCTCCGGTTCACGCGGGTACGTCGTAAATCCGGATGTGTCGTAAACACAGTATCCCTCCTCCTTTGGTTCCCGGTCGCCGTGTTCCAAATATAATATACTGGAAGAATTTCAGGCCAGTTAGTGATTCTATGGCAGGACCGGAGGCTTCTGATTATGCTTTCTCATTTCTTTACTGCAACAACAGCAGCCAATGAAAATGAAAGTACACATGTAAAAATAACATTTCTCATGAGGCTTTGAACCACGCCTCTCTTACAACAACCAATCACAATGGTATCATGTCTATAAATCCTGGAGACACTGCTCCGGCCTCCTCTTTCTTTGCTGCTCCGCAGCCCAGATAAGTGCGCTTTCCTTTTATGCTTGCTCTATCACTTGTGGCTTATGCCTTTTGCATTGCTTGGTGCCATTGATTATTGTTCTTCATTACTCGTGTATATTTGCATGATTTGATTGATCGCTTTGCGCTCTCTGTTGGCACTGTTTATTCGTAACTTGTCCAAATTGCTCTTAGATTGGGGCCAGAGCTTCGCTCCGTTCCCCGTTCCCCTTGGTGGCGCGTGTTGCGCACATAGGCCCGTCCAGCCCTCCCCCCGATTTCCAGTCATCGCTGCCCGCGGCGCAAGCTTCCGCTAGCCGCACTAGTGAGGGGTTTAGCCCCCCCCTCGGGGACGAGCGTACGTCGGAGCCGTTGAGGCCTTACGTACGTCTCGGGGAGCCCGCGCACGCCGTGCTGGCACGCGCAGTTCTCGAATGTGCCAGATCGACGCTCTGCCCCCGGCTGAAGTGGGGATCGACGCAGCTTGGGCCAGGAGCCGTGGGCGATTTCCGTGATTTCGGCAGCTTACATTGGTTTAGGCGACGGTGTCTACCTGCTTGACCTTGCCCTTCCAGAGGATTCAGAGACCTTTTCATATTTTCCTCCGATAGTCCTAGAGTGGGACTGTACTTTGCTCTGGTCTTTTCCTAGTACTTCCGGCTCCTGCGCCTGGCACCCCCCACCATCGACGCCCCTGCTTGGGCTGGTCTTTTGCTTCCCGCTGGGGATTAGAGTTGGAATTTTCGGATTCCTGGTTGCGATGGCAGACGCTGAGTACTGCGAAGAAGAGGATGCTGCGTATGGTTATCAAGGCCAGCAAGAATTCTATGAAGGGGACTCCATGGAGGAGATCATAGACAAAAAACTTGATGCCAAATTGGATAAAGCCCTTTCTTCGGCCCTCTCCCCTTTGGCCAAGAAGTTGGACTTGCTGGTCCCGGGTAAGCCGATGCCCGCTCCGGGCAAAGAACCCCTTCAACCCCCCCCCCCCCCTAAGAAGGCGGCTCTTGACCTGTCCTGGCCTCATACCCAGTCTTATGAAAAACTTTACAAGTCCAAGGAGTCCCGGTCCCAAGACAAGCCTGCTACCTCTCTCCCCAATTCTCCCCTGGTTATCACCACTACGGATACTGGCACCGATACCGATTCCTCGGATGCCGCTCCCCGCAAACGCTCTAAAAAGCGCAAGCACACTTCACCGGTCATTCCCACTCCCTTTTCATTTGATCCGACGGACATTGTCCACCCCAGATCATCCGACTGGGTTCCCCCTTCCTGCTGTGGCGGCCTATCTCGAGACTCATCTCCGCAAGGGATTCGACAAGGAGGTTCGTTCCCGCCTGAAATCTGAATACCCACGCCCTGATTTACCCCACAAAGTGGCTATCACGCCGGATATAGACCCCTCCATGACCACCTTTCTTAAGAAATATAAGAAAGACCCAAAGAAAGGGATTGATCGCGCACTCAGAGCGTGCCAAGATAAGGTCCTCGACCTTTCGAGCCCCTTGGCCAAGATCCTGGAGTTGGCCCTGCAAGAGCAAGAGAATGGTGCCGCCATACATCCTGAGGTTTTGGCGGGCTGGGCTCAGAGGGCCATTTGTATGCTTGGGAACGCGAATTGCGCTCTTGCCTCTGAACGACGGAAATCCGTCCTTCTCCGAATCGACCCTCAACTGGTGGACTTGGCTTCCTCGGAACCGGGTCCTTTGGCGGAAGGACAATTGTTTAGGGACCATTTTGTTAAAGATATTGCCAAGTTTGTGAACACTTTTGCTTCCTTGGACAAGTCTCAGGCCTCGCTGAAACGTGTTCTCCATCAGGTCTCTGGTAGGGCCGGGCGTGGCAGAGGACGCTCGACCGGCCGCTACTCAAATCCCAGTCCTCAAAGAGGCTACGCCCCAGACGGGGAAGAGGGTACACACAAGAACCGGACCAAGCCGGATTTTACCCGTCCCGATCACGCGGCTTCAGGGGCCGCTATAACAAAGGAATCAATCGAGGCTACAAGAACTTCGATAACCAATCTTCCGGTGAGTCTGTCTCTTCCTTTACTTCCGTTAGGGGGAAGATTGCGCCATTTTGTCAGGAATTGGGCAGTTCTCACTTCAGATGTGTGGTTCCTTCGGACCGTCCAGGGTTACGAGATAGAGATGGTGTCTTGCCCCATTCAGCCCTCCCCCCCCCGTCCTCTCCTTTTTTCCCATCTCGAACAGAGTTTTATAGACTCAGAACTGGACGAGCTTTTGGCAAAACAGGCCATTGCTGTGGGACCCTTCCTTCCGGGAGGCTTCTGCAGCAACGTCTTTCTTGTTCAAAAGAAGCGAGGCGGTCAGCGCCTCGTGTTGAATCTGAGGGATTTCAACCCCTTTGTCACGTATCGCCATTTCAAGATGGAGGGCATCCATCTTTTGCGAGATCTTCTCTTAGAAAACGACTGGATGGTCAGACTGGACCTGAAAGATGCTTACTTGACGGTCCCAGTCTGCCCCTCACATCAGAAGTTTTTGCAGTTGCCCTGGAAAGGGCGTTGGTTTCGTTACGAGGTACTTCCTTTCGGACTGTCCTCGGCCCCTTGGGTGTTCACCAAACTGCTCAGGCCGGTGGTCTCCCGCCTCCGGGAGATGGGAGTTCGGCTGATTGTCTACCTAGATGATATACTGATCCTGGCCCAGGACCGGTCCCTCCTTCTCACTCATTTGGAGTGGACGACGTCCTTATTACAGAACCTGGGATTCGTGATCAATACCAAGAAATCGGTGCTGATACCGAATCGGCAGATGGAATTCCTGGGCTTCCTGATAGACTCGATCTCGGCCCAGCTTCTCCTTCCCCTTTCAAAGATCAGGTCGTTCAAGAGAGAGATTACAGCTACCCTGGCCAAAGAGAAGATTTCTTTGAGGGTTTTGGCACGGATTGTGGGCCTTCTGGCCTCGTCGATTCAGGCCATTTTTCCCGGCCCTTTGCATTACAGAGCTCTGCAGAGGCTCAAGATCTTTTACCTGCAAAGGAACTTTCACTACGATCATTTGATCCCTCTCTCCCTCGAGTCCAGGGAGGAGCTTCAGTGGTGGCTGGTGCTCATGTCAGCCTGGAACGGCCGAGCTATTTTCGGCGCGGCCCCGGATGTGGTGGTGGAATCCGACGCCAGCCAGTGGGGCTGGGGCGCTCGCTGCGGCGAGTTTGCCACAGGAGGACGTTGGTCTGCAGACGAACTTTCACTTCACATCAACTGTCTGGAGCTTCTGGCAGGGTCCTTTGCCATCAGATCTATCTCACTGGTGAAGAGCAACTGTTGTATTCTCCTTCGGATGGACAATGTCTCCGCGGTGCGATACATCAATCGACTGGGCGGGACGAGGTCCCGGATGTTGGTGCACATTGCGAAGGAATTCTGGCACTTCTGCCTGGATCGCAAGATCTCCGTGGTGGCGGAATACCTTCCCGGGAAACTCAATCAGGTAGCGGATTGGCATTCCCGATTTCTCCGGGACTCCAGCGATTGGAGACTCCATCCATCGCTGTTTTCCCGGATCATGTCACTGCCAGGCCCATGTCGGATAGACCTGATTGCCTCGCGCCTCAATGCCCACCTTCCCCTGTTTTACAGTTGGAGACCGGACCCAATGGCAATGGGGACGGACGCGTTCCTTCACCATTGGGGACGACAGAGGAATTATGCGTTTCCTCCGTTTGCACTGATCCCGAGAGTAGCGGCATTGCTACGCCGACAGGAGGCGGCGGTTGTATTGGTAACGCCTTATTGGTCGACTCAATCGTGGTTTCCCACACTGTTGGAATTGTCAATAGACCTCCCCTTCCGGCTCCCAGTCTTCCCAACGCTTCTGCAGGACCCAGTGGGAACGTGCCACCCCCTGGTTCTGCAGAACCAACTGTCATTGATGGTATGGACGCTCTCCGGAGACATGAACGCCTTGCAGGCGTTTCACGAGAGGCTTCCAGTTTTATGCAGCAGGCGTGGGCTCCTTCCACCCGAAAACGATACTCTGCTTCTTGGAAGAAGTGGGTGGGTTGGTGCCTTTCAAAACAGGTGGATCCCATGGGATCAAATATAACCGAGGTACTGAACTTTTTGTCAGAGTGCGCGACTTCGGGCCTTTCTTACAGGTCGGTGAACAACTTCAGGTCTGCTATTTCTGCTGGTCACGACCACATAGATGGTAAACCTGTGGGGATGCATTCCTTGGTATGTAAGTTGCTTAAGGGTGTGAGTGTGGCCAACCCTCCTCGGCCCAGGTTTTCCACCATGTGGGATGTTAATAAAGTGTTGAATTTGTTGGAATCCTGGCCCGATAATGTTGATTTGTCGCTGAAACAGCTTTCTGCCAAACTTACTATGTTGCTGTGCCTCATTTCATGTCGGAGGGTTTCGGATGTCAGAGCTTTGGATTTGGCTGGGAGGATGTTTTCACCCCAAGGTGTGTCCTTTGTCATTACTAGGCGTACCAAGACCATGTCCCGTTCCGTTGATTATCCAGCCTTTCCTCATAACGGCAAGCTGTGTGTTCCTTAATGTCTTAAATGTTATGAGGAGCGTACTAGTGTACATAGGATCGATCCTTTGGGGCAGTTGTTGATATCTATCCAGAAACCGTTCAAACCAGTCGCTGCTGCTACTTTAGCCAGATGGGTTAGGTGGATCATGTCGGAAGCCGGCATTGATATTTCTGCTTATGGGGCGCACTCTGCGAGGGGTGCGATGGCTTCTAAGGCTTACTTATTGGGTTACCGCTTGGAGGAAATTCTGAAGGCAGCTGACTGGTCCTCAGATTCAATGTTTAAAGTGTTTTATTACAAACCGATTCCTCATGTTTCTGATGCTGTGATTGACGAGCTTTAATGTGAGCTTTGAACCAGCATAATCAGAAGCCTCCGGTCCTGCCATAGAATACAACATTTTCTAGCTATCGCGACAAGAATTTTAGATTCTATTAAGGACACGGAGGCGAGGATTATCCCACCCGTTGGGACTGTTATGCAACTGTTGTTGTTTACGTGGTTTTATCTAACAGTTTTGCCCACCCTTACAACGATCTAGGTTGTGGTGGAAATTTTTCTCAAACTTCCTTTTTTCTGTCCTAGGGAACGACTCCAACAAGAGTTGAAGACCTCCGGTGGTTTTGGCTGCCGCTCCTTCCGGATGGAGGATTTCATTTGCTGTTCGGATTTTCTCCGTTGTGACTTCTGGTGGATCTGTTTTTCCGTTGAAGAAATAAACTTTTCAGTGTGATGTGACTGTTACTGACTGTTCGCGCAAAGAAAGAGGAGGCCGGAGTAGTGTCTCCAGGATTTATAGACATGATACCATTGTGATTGGTTGTTGTAAGAGAGGCGTGGTTCAAAGCCTCATGAGAAATGTTATTTTTACATGTGTACTTTCATTTTCATTGGCTGCTGTTGTTGCAGTAAAGAAATGAGAAAGCATAATCCTCCCCTCCGTGTCCTTAAAAGGAATCTAAAATTCTTGTCGCGATAGCTAGAAAATTTTGTATTCAGCTTCATCTCGATAAAGCAACATTGACCAGCGACTCTGAAATCCACCTAACAATAACAATCATCCTCACGCTGCTGCATTCCTCATCAAAGGTCCTTGCAAGTATGATAGGATCATACTGACTCTCAGACAACCCCACTGGCCCCACACACCTCGCGGAATCACATACAAGACCTGCTCCCCTATGCACAGGTCAGTCCACTTTGGTATTCTAACATGTCTAGTGACCAAGTTGAAGGTGTCTGCGGACCAATCAAGACTTGCAGCAGGATTATCATTAGACTGGATATCAAACAATGTAGAGCAAAAAAGGAGATCCCTCCCCTTAGCTCCATCGCCTTTCCACTTCCACAAGGAGTTGAAACCCCCCATTTCCTTTTTCACGATGAGCTGAAACCCCATTGCCACAGGGTAATCATTCATCTGCTTACCACCTTGGGAGAGTTCCACTGCCACCGCCCTCTCACCCCAAGCTCTGCCTCTCCCGTCAGTGCCTAGCCTTCCCTGTGAGGCTTCACCAACAACCTTCCCTTCCCCACTCAATACACACTGAAAACAAACTGAGAGCAGCCTCTTTTTGTGGCCTGGCTCATCATGTATTTACTGTTCCAAAACATTTGATAGTCTTAAATCCAATCTGTTTTTGGGGTGAAGATGGAGAAGAGAAGATGATGATGCCGAGGGAAGTGAGAGTCTGGAGTAGGATCAGGGCTTTAAGTGGGCCGGGTCCTGCCGTTGCTGAGCACCGGCAATTCTAAAAAGCAGGTCCAGAGACGGGTCCCTATCGGTCTCTCTATCTTTCCCCTCTACCTTTGAGTGAAAAAAAGTGTTTTAACTCGGCTGATGACCAACCTTCACGGCCTTTGATGTAACTTCAACAAGACTGCTTATAGTTATTTTACAGTCTCATCATTTCAGAACTGAAGATTTTCTGATATTATATACAACAAAGCCATCGTTGTTTGACCTATGCAACTAACAACCATTGACAACGTCATTTGTCCTAGCTTGTTAATGATGTATGTCAATCAAAAATACTTTATTTCGGCATTTTCCTAAGAAAGTTAGGTGTATGTTAGTGGTTGTATTGTACCTATAACAGAGAGAGGCAGCAAAATAATAGTAGGGTGGCACACCATGCTAAGCACAGGTTTTTAGCTTACATGTGTAAGACACGCCCATAATTACAGATGCCACGCCCCTTTTTGAGAGACACTCCCCCAGTTTTCTCATCCCACTTAAAGCCCTGAGTAGGATCATTTGGCAGAGAGGGAGAATGAAGGGAAGAGACTAGAGTTTGTTTAGAGGAAGAGGACATTTGGGACCACAGCAGCTCAGAAGCATATTGGGAGCGGAGCAATGGATTTGTAAAGCATCAGCCGTTTATTTTAGGAAAAAATACTTCCCAGCACCTGTCCAATAAGATGATGATTAAAAGATACTGCCGTCTTCCCGTAGCCAGTCCGTTTTCTAACTGGAATTGACCATGTGTCATCTACAGAGACAGATGCACAGCCATTTACTGCTACAGTGACCTCAATCTGGATTCACCTACGGTTTTCATTGTGCAGCCACCCCCTCCCCCCAAACCGCCGCCCCCAGGGCCCACAGTTCAGCAACCAGCTAACAACCTCCCCTATCGTGTCTTTATGCATGTAGTTTGTTTGAGTCGCCGGTCTGTATTTCTGTCTGTTGTTTCTGTTAGCCCATGCTCTTATTATGTTTGTTTATGTACTTTGTATGTGTTCATATAGTGGAGCATCCTGGGCATATCCCTGTTGGATAAATCTGCTGAAATTAATATAAAATAAAATTCAGAGTTAGCTCACAGGCTTAACTAAAAGACCCACCTTAATCACTTACACAGTTCAAAATCCTTTACTCATGATCTGGGCAGTTATAGACAATGTGTGCCTGTGCACTTATTGGTTTGCACACTTTTGCTTGCACAGGTGAAGCTTCATCTCTAAATTATGTGCTTAATCACCAGTTTCGGTACATGCGTTTGTTATGAAAATTGGGCCTTATTTTGTTGCGTTAGTTTCAAAGCACAGGGATGCAACATATTTACAACAACGTGTTTTTCCCTGCGCTGGCGCACAAACTGCTGCCATGCGCCAGCACAGGCACCCTTGCACCATGGTGCAAGGATGCCTTCGCCATGGGGAGATTGTTTTTGTGCAGGTAGGTGCACCTTTCTGCTCAAAAACAATCAATGGAGGTGATTTCCCCTTCCAATGCATGCTGTAGAATGCAGCACGCATTGAAAGAGGAAAAAAATGAGGATAAATTAAAACATTTCTCTTTGTTGCTCCTCGCTGTGCCACCCCTGGGGTGGCGTAGCATTCTGACGCATTTCCAGGTCTACGATTGCTTGTAAATCTGGAAATGCATCAGTGGACATGGGTGTTGCTTGGAAACACCCACAACAACACCCATGTCACACCCCTAACACGCAAAGTGTTGCGTGGAAAGGGGCGATATTTACAAGCACACATGTAGTACAACTGGTGCTATGTAAAGCGCTCTGATACCCGATTCGGGTCAAGTTTGCGCTATATAAAACTCTGTAAAATAAAAATAAATAAATAAAAATAAAGCTTGTAAATATCACGCAGCAGGTTCCGCTGCCGGTGTGTCAAGCAACATGATGCACTGGCAGCGCAAGGGGCTAGTAAATAAACTCCATTATTTTTTAAAAGCCAAAAATGTTTTGGTGCAGTGATTTGTTTAAAAAGAGAACTCATCATTCTAATTTACTAAACAAATCCAATGATGTGGCACATGGTTCTCCAAAGTCGATCCTGCAGGACCAGATCCATGCCAGATTTTTACCATATATTCATTAGATAAATGTCGTTATCTTAAAAATCCTGTGTGGATCGGGCCCCCCAGGACCAACTTTGAAGAACGCTGATTTTTGCATATGCCTGTAAAGACTGAGGGGCATATTATCAAGGGGGTTTATCTCCGCTTTTTTGGCTTTAAAAGCCAAGAAAACGGAAATAAAATTATCTCCCTATTACCTAGCTGTCGCTAACACCAGATAGCGACAGCTAGTAGGAGATAGCGACCATCTTGGGACCCACTTTGCATGTCAGTGATATTTATCACTAATGACATGCAAAGTGGGCGTGCCAAGATGTTATCGACTGGAAACAGTCGCTAACATCGCTATCTCCTATAACCAACTTTTGGAGATATTCGCGCTAAGCGCGAATATCTCCAAAAGCTAACACCTGCCCTGAGCAGTTCTTAGCCATGTTATCCAATGGGAGGTGGAAAACATGGCTAAGAGCATTAGCTTGCTAATGAATGAATATCGCGGACTTTTCAGCGATATTCATGCATTGCGGCCGATTTTTATCGCATTTGCGATAAACCTTGGTATCTGCGATAAAAATCGCCGCAGCTCAGCGGTAAATTTTTGTCTCTAACCAGGCAATAGCGATAATTATCACTATTGCTTGGTAATATGCCCCTAAATTCGAGAATGAATTAGCAAAATTCTATAAAGGTAATCGAAAAATCAGAAATAAATGCTTGAGTACAAATGGCAAGTGGTTCCTACTAACCGGCAGCTTTCAACGAACAAGAACATGCACTGATTCTTATTGCAATTGTTATGATAATCATTGCACCTTACCAAATTGATGAGTAGGGGCCCACCTACGGGAATCACAGAGCGACCTCCACATGATAACACTGACATAGCTGAGATAGAGGGTTACCATCATGAAAGGCCTGAATAGTGATAGCTAATCCTGACATGGAAGGCTAGAACAGGAGAAATAACACCCCAACCTATCTATTTGGAGCAAATCATTACCTGCCGTTGTAAGGGGGGAAAGCCTGCGAGAGTGAGATAAAGAGGCACGAGTGTCTGCTAGTGTGTTAAAGAGGCATCAGCAGTGCTTAATTTGTAAAAACAATAAGTGCTGGGCCATCGTCAGGAGGCCATCGCAGTTTGCGTCACACATAGCCACTGTACTTAAACAACTTCTAACCATCACACTGCTAAAAGTGTGACAACTCAGACTGTTCGAGGCCACCGAAAGCTTTATGAATGGCTTGGGTGACAGATATTAGTTGTTTTTAATGTATACTGAATTAACAAACAACAGTTTTTCTGCTCATTTTTAAATTGAACAAACAGAGCCATAATGTGGCAGCTTTCATAAGTGCAGGGTCCAGTAATTAAGTACCAGCAATTATGTGACTGTGCCGAGCACCAAAAACATGGCCCTAATTAAGCACTGGGTATCAGGGGGTTTTACAGCTATGCAACCGTAGTGTTGCACACCCGACTTTTAACTTCACCGACCACGGGCTTCTGAGCAGAGTTTCAGGCACTGGCACTCATTCTTTTACAAATTAAACACTGATCGGCCCAAGTAGTCGCACTCAGAATTGCTAATACTAGATGCAGAACTAATTAGAGGTGGGATTATGAGCTATACCCCGAGGGTACACTCAAGAATATAGAATAACAAGGTAAATTGGAGATAAAACACCCACTTCCGCCCAAAACTTTGTATTTGACTCTGAAGTTTTACATGGATGAAATACATCAGATCTGGGGAGTTACCGCAAATCCAGTAACTCCCATTACCAGCCCCATTGAAATTAAAACATGACTTGCAATGAGGTCCATACTCAGTTTGTGCCCTTTCATGGTAAGACAATCAGTGGCCAAACTGCCATATGAGTTCACGTGGTCAAATTCAAAGACCAGTAGCCCCTGCCCCAAACTTCTCTAACAAAATCTCCATAGTCTTGGTAGCTCTGTTCCCACAGTGCTACTGTCAACTACCATATCACAGCTGAAAGCCAGAACTCATATCATCTATGCAGCCGTTGACAAAAATTGTTTCTTCGCTTCTGGAAAATATTATTATTAATTCTTAGATTCAAACAATCAGACATTTGCCTTAAAGATCTGATGCTACCTTTGGTAGTGCAGCTCAGATGGCACAACAGTTTAATGCCAACACACAAACCAACAGAGGCAAGACTTTACAGAGTTATTATAAAAAGAGAAAGACGAAGTATGAAGGTTGCCGTGGTTATACGCCCTTACCTTCTTTCCTGACTTCATCTATGGCTGGAAGCTGTCCAGGCCCCAAAATACCCATCCTTGGATCCTCATTCCAAAGACTGGTGTATGGCTAATAAAGTGGAAAGGGGTGGATGTGTTCTCATCAAAGTATGGGCACTATTGTGTTATTAGAAAAAAAATAGCCATCATGCATCTGTGAAGAGAGTGGGGGTCATCTTTTGTAAGTTCTTAAAATGTGTTATTCCACAGAATGTTACTTCTTCACCCCTATTCTTCTCTCCTGGGCATTTTATCATTTCTTTCCTTTATTCTAGAGCCTGCCTCCCAAATATGAGCCTGCCCTTCACTTTTCTAGTGAAAGATCTCAGCCTCCACATTCCCAATGTGAAAGAAAACCAAAAATGTTCACCTGTTGATTCTTGGAAAGAGTCAGTACTATGATATCTTTATTCCTGCAAAAAACATCAGCCCAAAACGACTGGACTTACTGGCTTATCTATAACACATGGTGGCACAACCATCTCTCTCCAAGCTTTCTATTGTATAAATCTGAGTGAGATTAGTACATCCATTGGGCAGCCTGTGAAAGTCAAAACCCCAGCATTGAACAATCTAAAAACTGATTGTCTTCCTCTAGGCAGTAACCCAACTTTTGAAAGTACTATTCTATATTTTGCTACATAGCCTGCACGACAAATCACCCCATGTATCTCTGCCATTCCTTCTCAAATCTTAACTCATGTGACAAATCCCTAAATACTATTTGTAGCACCCTCCTCAGCCTGGGTACCCACTAATGACTATGGCACAAATAGAGCTTAGTATAATACATCTTTATTCTTCTGAACGAAACAGCGAACTCAGAAATCTAAACCTGCATTCACTTATGTTACTGTTCTATGGAGTCCAACAGGAGCCAAAAGGGTTCCGTCATTGCTAACTCACACAACACTACATCTCCCCTCTGCTGAATAGAAAGTTCCAATTCCATTTACAAATACATATGTATATATATATATAAATATCGCATCTGCGAAATAAAAGAATGCACTGAAATCTTTCTGGGTCCGCGCTGGTCTTTTCGAGTGCATTTGAAGCAACAAGACAAGGTTGGATTCATATATATATATATATATATATATATATATGGAAGAAAGAGTTGCCCCTTGGTGGGATTGCATTTACAGGTAGGAATTAATGCCAACGCAAGGGCGCGAGCCGCGAACAAAGTCCTTTTCCTGCCAGACGTGTTTCGGGCCAACGCCCTCTTCAGTGGCAGACCATGTGACATGACAGCAAGCTGCAAGCACCAGTAAATACCCACAGTAATTATACACAGGTGTAACACCTGAAGCAAAGCTTTCTGCGATTGGTGGTTTAGTAGAACCCAAGTGGGTCACCGCCGCCATTTACATACAAAAAGTATTAAAAGGATTGCCAATGTCCCTGCAAGCACCCCGGAAGTAAAAGGCACCTCCCGTACCACAGTAAGCTGCCCAAATGAGGTAGCTGTGGACCCGCAGTTTGTCCGCGGTAGTGCAAACCCGCGACTGGGTTGGCCGCTAACAAATGGAAGAAAGAGTTGCCCCTGGGTGGGATTGCACTTACAGGTAGGAATTAATGCCAATGCAAGGGCGCGAGCCGCGAACAAAGTCCTTTTCCTGCCAGACGCGTTTCGGGCCAACACCCTCTTCAGTGGCAGACCATGTGACATGACGGCAAGCTGCAAGCACCAGAAAATACCCACAGTAATTATACACAGGTGTAACACCTGAAGCAAAGCTTTCTGGGACTGGTGGTTTAGTAGAACCAAATTGGGTCGCCGCCACCATTCACATGCAAAAAGAATTAAACGGATTGCCTATGTCCCCGCAAGCACCCTGCAATTAAAAGTCCATGATCTGCATTGGTGATGTGGGAGCAACAGCAGTCAGGAAGCTTTTAATTGTCCTTTCAGACCCAGACTCTACATGGACATCTGTGCCTAACGAGTGATGAGCCACATGTCGGAATTGTGAGGAATCATGCGTAATGGACTTCCAAGGTCTTTGGGCAGTCACCATGTCTCCTTTGATGGTCACAGCATAAAATCTCTCAACATCAATGGGAGCATCAGATTTCCACTTTCAAAGCTGACAGACAAGCACTTGAGCTCCTCTAGTGAACGTAACGTCTTTTACATGTCAATGCTTGTCTGCATAGGTCTTCATTTTTCTTTTATGATCCAAGTTTTTGATATGGGTTCTTTCCTCATTATTTGATTGTCTGTTGGTCAATTGAGGTAACTTGGCCGTCATGGCTCTCCTGAACATCAAGGGTGCAGGGCTTTCACCTGGGGTCGAGTGAGGGGTCGAACAATAAGCTTGAAGACAAGAATTTGAGACAGTTTTACGGTGGGACTTTTTCAATACATCACACTGAACCGCTTTCTTAAGAGTACTCATGAAAAGTTAGAAACATCTGTTGGCCTGTGACCAAAGAGGTGTGCTCTTCTGATGCTTCACATTAAAATGACTGAGAAAGACTCAGAATTCTCGAATATTGGAAGGTTGGCCTTTATGAGATTTAATGATCTCAGGAACACCCCATGTGGCGAAGATGCCATATAATCACTTGATGACTCTTTTTTGAGTCATGCATGAGAGATCATCTATCAACGAAAAACTGGAGTATTCATCAACAGTCACCATCAGGTGATGTCCATTGCCAAGAGGACTGAAGACATCAATGGCAATTCTTTCCCATACATGCTTTGGCAACTCTGACATGCTTAAGGTGTATTGAGTGGTTTTTGATGAAAGGCAGTTGCATAGATGGCAAGCCTTCAATTCTTTTTCAACCCTCTCATTGAGATAGGGAAACCAGACTCGGTCTATGAGAGCTTGTTTTTTGGCAACGATTCTATGATGTCCTTTAAAGATCCCTTCAATTATCTGTTGTTGCAGACTCTCCCGAAAAATAATTCTTAAACCTTCTCAGGATAATGCCTTATTGAGTAAAGGACAGTTCATCGTTGACATTTTTAAACTTCTGTAGTCACTGTCACTGGTAAGAGGTCAAGTGCGCTGATTTCAAGACTGATGCGCAATTATGTCTTTTAGTTTTAGCATGACACAATCCTGACTCGTGGCATAGACAATTTGCTCCAACGTAATGGGAGCTGGTGTGCTTGATTTCACAATTACATTTATGTAGGCTTCAGCTATCTTGCAAGGCATACCATGGCACTGTAGAGGCACTTGTGAGTAGTAGTCAACAGGGTTTTGATCTTTCCCTGGATGGTGCACAATTGTGTAGCTACATACTTGTAATTGTAGACCCCAAATTTCAAAACGAGGAGGCATAATGGCCTTTAGCTTGCCAAAGATGGTCAATAATGCTTGACAATCAGTCACAAAGTGAAAGTCTTTCCATATAAGACTACATGGAAATGTTCACAAGCCCACACACTGTTAAACTTTTTATCTCAGGTTGTAAATAAGCATGTTCAGTTTATGTAAACGTCTGCTTGCATATGCCACAATATGTCTTCAAGCATTTAGGTGTGCACTCTGTTGTGCAAGGAATGCGCCTAACCCGACTGGGCTACCATCAACAACAACATCTGTATGAAGCTTTGGATCAAAGTATGCAATTTCAGTAGCGTTCTCAATAGCTTGTTTGATTCTCTTGAAACTATGCTCGTATTCACGTTACCAATGTAATGAAACTTTTTTTGCATAATCTCTCAACGGAGCACTTACAATGGCATAGTCTGGTATGTATCTAGAACAGTAGCTGGCCATTCCAAGGAAGGAACGTAACATGAAACATCTTGTGGGGGACTGGCAGTTGACGTCGCTTGTACTTTACCAGGATCGGGTGCCATACTCCCATCTGAAAAGATATGGCTAAAGAATTTTTGCTTTGTATGATGGAACTCACATATATTGGATAATCAAGGTTAAACCTGCATCCACACATAAACAACACACTTGTGTGAAAGCTTTATTGTAATCCTTCTGTATAGCTCCAAAAATAAATACATCATCACTATATTTTAAAGAATTCATGACAGGCTGTATGATACGTTGAATGATATCTTGAAAAAGCTGCAGCTGATGACACACCGAAACATAGTCTTTTATAACAAAACACAAACAATATGTGTAGAAAAGTTTGTAATGCACCTGCAATTCTGCCAGATTTACAACTGATGATAGCCTTTATTTAAATCAAGGTGAGAGAAGACCTTCGCATCATTCAATTGTGTTATCATGTCGGCAATGTGCGGATCTGGATGTCATTCCCATTCAATTGCCTTGTTCGCTTGACACATATCAATACAGATGCATACATCTCCTTCATTGAACTTTTTGGGTAATACTACTATGGGCTTAACCCTTGACATTGAACCAGTGGAAAGCTGAATGATATCATGCTTGAGTAATGATTCAAGTCCCTTTTCAACTGCTTCATGTAAACGAAATGCAATTTTTGTGTCTTTGAGCAATAGGATAGACGTCCTCATTAATGTGTACTTGTACTTTCATAATCCTGAGTTTTCCTAAACCATGAAACAACAAAGGGAACTGACTTACTATTTCGTGATGGGCATTCATGTTATAGCTGAGTTATAGCTGAGTTTACTTTGGAATGGTGCATCAACTAACTTCTGATTCATAATAGAAGATAGTAAATGTAAGGACAGATATTCCCTTTTCTTTTTTCAATTCCGATCTTTTGAGTCCATACAAAACATCCAGCCAACACGTTTCATGCAGTTAAAACTTGAACTTCATCAGGGCTTAAAGCAATACATATATATTTACATACACACATGATACCAAATAGACTTATAACATGTACAGAAAAGCTCTCAATGGACATACTGTGACAAAACTGAAAAGAACTTGAGAACCATATAACTGGCACAGACTATTGCAATTATGACAATGACACCAATATATTGACAAGAGACGAATATTTACCAAGGTAGTATAATGAGCAGCCATTCTAAAGTACACATGCTAATACCAACTCTGAACCCCTTGGACAAATAAAAAATACAAAGCCATACCACACTGACTAAAGGTCGTGTGGAATGAACCTAAAGACTTTTTTTTTAAACGGAGCGGAGGATCATAATGAAAGATTAACATATTAACGAGAGTTCCTACAGACAGTTGGAAAAGGGGCCAGAACATGTTTCTAATAAACAAACACATGGTGCAATACTAATGACAAAATCAAGTGGAGGCCATGGTGGTGCAAGCTGCAATAAAAACACTTAGGGGCCGATCAGGATCGCGGACGGACTTGCGTCCGTCCGCGACCCCAGAGCAGGAGGGAACCTCCGCATGGCATGCGGAGTTCCCTCCTGTGCAATTAGGATGTGACTGCCACCCTGGCGGTCACATCCTCTATTTTTAACATTGCGGCGGGTGCAGCTTCAAGCTGCACCCGCGGCAATGTTAAAAATGCACGCATTGCTTTTGCATGCAGAGAGAGGCAGGCACCGTGCGGTGCCTGCCGCTTTCTGCATGCAAATGCAGGGGGGTACCATAGGTACCCCCCATGTGCACCCCCCACCCCCCCTTCACCTAGGGGGCCCGCAACGGGCCCCCGCAGTGAAGTTCCGTATGCTTTTCCACGGCGGGAAACGCGCCGCGGAAAAGCATAATTCACTGCCCATCCTAATATGGTGGACGGTGTCTGAGAGACACCGTCACCATATTAGAGCTTTTCCGCCGCGGTTGTAAGCCAACCGCGGCGGAAAAGCTGCGGACGGAAACCAGGACCCACCAGCCATCCTAATGTGGCGGTGGGTCCTTGGTCAGTCCGCTGCGGTTTTTCCGCATCCTCGGGGCCGGCGGTGGCTTCCGCCGGCCCCGAGGATGCGGAAAAACCGCAATCCTGATCGGCCCCTAAGTGCCACAAATATTGACAAGTATAAGAAGTAGGAGAGCATACCTTCGAAATAGTATATCGCCGGACTGTCCAGATAACCACAATAGGCTTCATATAATTTTTTTTCAAGAGATTCCTCCTTTGCGCCCAGAAAGGTCAAACCTCAAAGGGACCTTACTGCTCTTATGGCCCAATCATAAGGCCACGATTTGATAGCCTATCGAATATACCTAAGTGAATAAAGTAAACATTAAAGATAAACCAAATCCATGGCAGCCGGAATATAAACAAAACTTTTCATGTAGTGAAATATCATCAGACTTTACTGAGAGGGTATTGTGACGGGACAGGGAACGATGACACTAAAAATGTCGCACGGCCCAAAATACGACAAGCTAAAGAGCCCTGATCATGAATCTTATGCCAACTCACAATATCACAAACTAATTCAGCATTTCTTGACTCTTATGCTGACAAAAATCGTATAGCAAAAGCAAGCAGAATGGTCTAGACAGGTAAACTAAGGGTAAACATGGTCTCAAAGCCCATAAGCTAGAAATGTGGACCGGATAACATGTTATAATCAGTCAACAAGGAAACCCAATGCTTCAGAGACATGTCATTATCACAAAATGACATCCATATACACTTATTCTAATACCGAATTTCACATCCGCCAATGCGCAATTGAAACTGATGAGTAGCAGTCTGTCACCCTTGCAAATGGCAGCCCCAATCGATTATGTTAAAGTGTGCACAGGCCTAGGGTTATGAATTTTGTATAACTGTGTAGAGCATAAATATAAATTGAACTAAACAAAGAAGGGTTAAAGCCGAAACCTGAAGGAAAGAATCGTCCCTGGCATCTATATAGATCATAGAGCTTGTATATTGTAATGCGTCACCCATGCAAATAGGCTCCATAAAATGAGGCAATAAAGAAAACCTGCCAAAGCCGATTTGAAATGGAAGATAAATTAGTGTCATCAACATGAAAATCGCACCCTATATTCCCTTATTGGCTAAACGAGAGGTCTCTTACCGTAAGTCTGCTGTAAACCATCAAAACGCCAACCAGGTAGAAATCAACGGACCCGTTGGCTCCCAACAGCTATAAGGCCATGCGTGAGCTGAATAAGACAAAAGCTGATAAGTCAGCGCTGTTGTTAATAGTAACCAGACCGGGAACGCAGAGGTCCGCGCATGAGCTGAAGAAGACGTGCGCTGATAGGTCAGCTGTGTTGTCAATGGAAACTAGACGCGGAGCGTGGGAGTGCACTGCAAAGTGAAATTAAATATTACAGAGGCAATTGTGTGGAAATGAAAACAACATAGAGACCAGACAGTGATCGAACAAATTAGAAATGACAAAAAGTGAGAATAAGAAAAGGGGACATGAAAAAAAGGCAACAAATGGTCCACAACCTCAAGACCAATAACCTCGTAAACGAAAGAAAAGGAAGAAGCGACCGCCATGTCAGTGCGGTCTAAGCAGAGGGGGAGAATAGTTGGAAAAAGGACAAATCCTGAAATATTGTACGCTATCATGACGTGCGTCTCAAATCGTCACTGGGATATTAAAAATAAAAAATAAAAATAAGCGAAGTAAAAAAAAAAGATGAGCGTAAGAGTAAATATAAAATTGAAGAGCCTAATAAGCAATGGCTGCAGCATTGGAACCGACATGGAAGTAACCACATAAAAGGTCTTAGTTTATGGATGCAGAAAGCGATGCGTAGATGCTCTTAAGTCTGTGCTGTAACCTACATAAATTCTATTATCATAGTAGAATACAGTCAGCAAGGGAAGCCTCATTCATTCTGCCTGTGTTGCAAAGGTAGATAATTGCTAACAATAACTGGCATTTACTAATTACCAATCCAAAACTGTCAGATGTAATGGCACAGATGCAGAATGTGAACTAACCTCCAACTATGTGACAATGGCACCACACATTCAGGAGCCACAGAAATGCAACTCATTATGACTATGTGTATAAGAACCTGTTTAGTGCGTGGCCAACGAGATAATAGGCAGTTACATAACATGTTGCTGTATTACCCAAAAAATCTACTCTTGAACCAAAACCAGACTCTGCAAACTAACGCCAATCAATCATCGACCTCATCTCAGGAAGTAATGGAACTCATTATTTGTGTTGTGACTTCGAGAGACAGACTCTAATCTGCAAATCCGTTTCATTTGTTTCATAATCTTTTATTTGGTTACCACTTGTTTGCAACCATAAAAAGTACAGATTTAAAAACAGTAAAAAGTAAAGATTATTTTACATACAGATAATAAGAAAAAATAAAAATAATTACACAAAAGAAACATATTATCAGTCAAGAGCTTGTCGTATCTTGATAACAGCTTTTAAAACTGTAGCTATGCATTTTGCGGAATAGATTGAGTCCAGAAGTTGTAGAGAGAGATATGCTGGATGACATGACCTATGACCAAGTGAACGGAGAAGCGGTAGAATCCAAGTTTTTCGTGGTAATTTATAGTATATGCAAAAGAAAGTAATATGTATTGTTGATTGGGTCAATAGTCCGTCACATGGACAGTTCATAATGTCGCTCGACCAATTCTGTATTCGTGGAAAAGAGACCAGATGAAAAAAGGTGTTAAAACGAAATCTTGTCAAGAGATATTTTTCGTGGTTAGACAAGTAATACGATAGGTAAGGTTGGATACTTTTGACAAGTTAAATTGCTTGGATTTGAGAATTCAGAGGCTTTACAATCTCAATTGAACTACGAAGTTCTCTCAGGTGGTCCATACTTATTTTCTTTAGCTCTTTTCTCGAAATATCCTCCACACTTGGTGGGTCGTCAAAGTATGAGCTACGACCAAGGTCCCTGAAAAAGTTCCCCACATATGCTAACCAGGGAATCCTTTGCCAGTTCGTTAGAGCCATACAGTCCATGATCAGCGAACGTGTCAGATGACACTGGTTTTGACCATATGCGTTGCCATAAAAGAATTGGTTGGGAACGTATGTTGTCAGTAATATAATCCATACCAAGCTCATTGTGGGAAGCGTAAATCGGAGCACTTTGTGGGAGGGCCAGCAAGTATTTGACAAACCCGTTCTCTACTGTTTGAATTGGCTCTATTGGGCCATAGCCCCAAACACCCGCGCCATAAGTGGCCACGCTGTGGCATTTTGCGTAATAGATTTTTAGAAGTTCTGGGGGAGCAGGTTTGCCAAGTTTCCTAGAAAAAGAGACCAAGGCCGTTGTTGCTTCGCTGGAAGAGAAGTTTTCTGCTGGCCGCAGCCTGCCGCCAGCTTAAGGAGTCGTCCACCAAGATCCCCAAGTATGGGTAGGCAGAGGTTTTTTCCAGTCTTGATTTATCCACAAAGATTGCTGTAGGGTTCTTGACCTTGGGGCCGATGTGCATGGTGAACGTCTTTTTTATGTTGATTTTTAGGCCAAGAGAGCCCATAAAGGAGCAGTACTTATTAAGTTGTTTTTGTAGTTGATTAAGTGTTCTAGCAATAATGACTGAGTCATCTGCGTAAAGCAGCGTTGGTATAGGGCGATGATTGATCTGGGGTAAGTCCTGGCTCCCTTCTAGCATGGCCAGCTCAAGTCCATTGGTGTAGAGATTGAACAAGAAGGGGGCCAGAACACATGGATGTATGACGTTACAACGCATACTTTTACCACGCATACCATTACAACGCGGTATTTACAACGCATACCGTTACAACGCATAGCGCTTAGAGGTGCTGGATAGTGGTAAGTATAATTTTATATTCCAACTCCAGTCCCCGTGGACACTAGGGAAGGTGTTGGATACAAAATTATACTTATTCCCTATCCTAGAGCGCCCCCCAGCGCAATGCGTTGTAATGGTATGCGTGGTAATGCCTGCGTTGTAATGGTAGTGCGTGGTAAAAACTTCGTTGTAACAGTTGTATACTGTACACATCCCTGTCTTACCCCTTTCTGGATGGAAAAAGATGGGGATAGCTCGCCATTGACTCCAAATCTGACACGCGCCGTTGCGTCCGAATAGAGTTCTCGGAGGAAGACTATGAGTGCCGGGTCCACCTTGAGATCGCTAAGAATAGCCCATTTACCTTCAGTATGTCTCAGAGTGAGATCTCTGTTTCCACCTCGTGTATTGGCAGTATTGTGGTTAATCCCAAAAAACAAGAAAGAGGAGTCTCCTGCATGCTCTACTCTATAGGGATGAGTCATAGGATATCTAGAGTTTAAATTGAGCAGGGCTCTGCGGTGTTCCTGAATCAGTGTCATGAACTACAAGCACAGCCAATGATGTAAACCACAAATGGTATGTTACAATTGATAAAATGCCTGATCTTTTGGATATAACCTATGTTATAGCTAAACTCCTTCCGCTTGTTCTGGCCATATTGACAGATGTTGGGTTGCAATTGCTACAAGTGTAGAACCCTACAGGTCCCAAGGGAAACCAAGTGTTTTTTGCAGACCTTTTCGTGGTAACATAACTGGGACTGAGTGAATCCCGGAGTGTGAGCCCTCTCCTGTACACTATTGTAGGATTATTGTTAATAAATGGACGTAATGTAGGGATGTATGTTGCTTTCATTTTTACACAATTGCCTCTGTAATATTTAATTTCACTTTGCGGCGGACTCCCACGCTTCGCGTCTGGTTTCGATTGACAACACCGCTGACCTATCAGCGCACGGGTTCTTCAGCTCATTCTTGGACCTCAGCGTTCTGCGTCTGGTTAATATTAACAACAGCGCTGCCTTATCGGCTTACGTTTTATTCAGCTCACGCATGGCCTTATAGCTGTTGGACAACGACGGGTCAGTTGATTTCTACCTGGTTGGCGTTGTGACGGTTTACCACAGACTTACGGTAAGAGACATCTTGTTTAGCCAATAAGGGAATATAGGGCGTGATTTTCATGTCGATGACATATATTTATCTGCCATTTCGAATCCACTTTGGCAGGTTTTCTTTATTGCCTCATTTTATTTAGCCTATTTGCAGGGGAGACTCATTACAATATACAAGCTCTATGATCTGTGTAGATGTCAGGGACGATTCTTTCCCTCAGGTTTTGGCTTTAACCCTTCTTTGCTCAGTTCAATTTATATTTATGCTCTACACAGTTGTACGGTATTCATGACCTTAGGCATGAGCATACTTTTAGATAATCGATTGGGGTTGCCAGACTGCTACTTTTCAGTTTCAATTGCACATTGGCGGATGTGAAATTCGGTTTTAGAATAAGTGTCTACTAATGTCATCCGGTGATACTCACATGTCTGAAGCATTAGGTTTCCTTGTTGACTCAGTATAACATGTTATCCGGTCCCCATTTCGAGCTTATGGGCTTCGTGACCATGTTTACCCTTGGTTTACCTGACTAGGCCATTTTGCATGCTTTTTCTATAGGATTTTTGTCAGCATAAGAGTCAAGAAATGCTGAATTAGTTTGTGATATTGTGAGTTGACATAAGATTCACGACCAGGGCTCTTTAGCTTGTCGTATTTTGGCCTGTGTGACACTTTCAGTGTCATCGTTCCCTGTCCCGACGCAATACCCTCTCAGTATAGTCTGATAATATTGCAGCTTCATGAAAAGTTCTGTTTATATTCAGGCTGCCACGGACTTGGTTTATCTTTAATGTTTACTTTATTCACTTAGGTATATTTAACGGGCTATCAAACCTGCAGCCTTATTATTGGCCCATGATAGCAGTAAGGTCTATTTGAAGTTTGACCTTTCTGGGCATGAAGGAGGAATCTCTGGAAATTATTTTTCATTTAAAGCCTATTGTGGTTACCTGGACAATCCTGTGGTATACTATTTCAAAGGTATGCTCTCCTACTGCTTATACTTGTCCATATTTGTGGCACTAAGTGTTTTTATTGCACCTTGCACCACCATGGCCTCCACTTGATTTTGTAATTAGTATTACACCATGTGTACGTATATTAGAAACATTTCCTGGCACCTTTTCCAACTGTCTGTAGGAACACTTGTTAAGGTGTTAATCTTTCATTATGATCCTCTACTCTGGTTTTATTTAAAACTCTTTAGGTTCATTCCACACAAAATTTAGTCAGTGTGGTATGTCTTAGTATTTTATATTTGTCCAAGGGGTTCAGAGTTGCTATTAGCGTGTTTAATGTACAATGGCTGCTTATTATACTACCTTGTTAAAGATTTGTGTCTTGTCAATATATGGGTGTCATTGTCATAATTTTAATAGTCTGTGCCACTTATACGTTTATCAAGCTTGTTGCTAAGAAAATCTTTTCTGTTTTGTCACAGTATGTCCATTGAGAGCTTTTTTTGTGCATGTTGTATGTCTATTTGGTATCATGTGTGTATATTTATGTAAATATATATGCATTGCTTACAGCCATGATGAAGTTAAAATTTTAACTGCATGAAACGCGTTGGCTGGAGGTTTTGTCTGGACTCAGAAGATTGGAATTGAAAAAAGAAAAAGGAATTCCTGTCCTTACGTCTGCTCTCTTCTTTTGTGTATAAGAGGTTTGTTGGTGCAGCATTCCAAAGTAAAGTCAAGTTTCTATTCTGCATTGCAGTTGTACCAAACAACGGGAGGTACAGGAATTGTTGTGCACAAATGCATTGAAGATAAGGAAACAGAGAGTGAAGTGCGGCTTCTATAGTCAGCCGTTGTGGTTGCTCTTTTATTCATGCTATAGTTAAATTATATCAGTCCCATATCAGTAGCTGTACTGAAGCTGAGTAAACAGGCATTTGATGCCGTACATTGAAGTACATGAATGAGTGCTTGTACTTTTGCTTTCTTGTGTTTCATTGTTGCTACAAATGAACATTGACATTTTTATGACATTGATGCAGCCTATGTATGCATTTTACTTTTCTGTGGCGAAAGCCATGGCAATGGAGATAGTTCATTGTATTTCTCCTCAAGCATTATGTTTATCAATGAACCGCTGTCGATAATAAAAGGTATTGAGCATCCGTTTATTTCTTGTGTAATCTTCAGAGAATTTTCGAATGACTGGTACTTTTTCATGTGGACTTTTCTTTCACTTGCAGTTTTCTTCACAAGCGACCAGTCTAAAATGTGCACGTTTTTCTGAGGTAAACATCAACTTTGGACAACCATCATCTTCACTTTCACTTGATGTTGAGACTGAAGCACTTTTTGATAATGATGTAAATGATGATATACTTCCATTGGGGTCAATTTGCCTCAACTGGTTTGATCGCTTTGCCTTGTAGGCTTGTGTTGAACAATGATTCGAAACATTCGGGAAACCATTTTGTCTTTGCGCTGTGACACACTTACTTTTTCTTTTGCCTTGCAAACTGTTACAAACTAGTTCTCTTACCCCCAGCTTTTGCACTAGTGGGACATTCACCTTCATGTGGAAATGAAAATCCACACTTGAAGCACAATTTCTTTTTCAGTGGAGACATCACTCTGAGATCTTCTACCTTGTGCTTTGGCTTACTTTTCATGTTCACGACTGACATTCTGGGCACCGGCAACCTCCTTGTCAGCAGCTTGCTCTTCAGCTCTGGCAGCCATGAGAACTCGCTCAAGACTAAGGGGCCGAATACGATCTCGTCCGGAAAGCATTCCGACCGATTCTGTTCCTAAATGCTGCACAAATGACTCGGAGCGGGGGAGTCCGACCAAGCGATTTTGATGCATTCGGATCCTCCCAGATATGATTCAGTCGGACTCCCATTGACTTCAATGGGAGCCTGGGCTCAGAATGAGAACACAGGCACAGAATGAGAACACAGAAAGGGGGGCTGGGGAAAATCGTGCATTCTGTGGCAGGAAACCATGGTGCTTGCTACACTGTGCATGGTCTGAAAGGGGGGTCCTTTGGGTACACCCACGGGCCAGATTCAGAAAGCCCCGTGTGAAGGGGAGCCTTCTACGGGCCCCCAAAGACAGATTCTGACAGCCGTTTCGTTTTGGGCAAACCGAATCAGAACGGCTGTCCAAATCAGTCATCGTAATCACTTGCTCGAAAACCGTGTCCATGGAGTTGTACAATTCGACTCCGAAAGGCTCGACCTATCTGAATGCCTTTCAGAACCAATTCAGACAGCCCAAATGGTTTCCGGGCATCGTAATTGGTCGTTAGGAACTGTGTACGATTCGGTCGAAAAAAGGGTTCTGATTCAGATTCGGCAAACCCAAATCCGATTCAGAGCCCTTCCGAACAGCATCGTAATCGACCCCTAAAAGTTTCTCTCAGCATTCGTCATCTGAATGAATCTGACAAGCATCTGTCAATAACTCTGAGACGTATAGCTTCCTAAATATTAAATTCATTGAGCCTACAGTGTTTGATGAGCATATCCAATCTCTCAACAAATTTGTTACTGGTTTCACCAACTTTTTGTCATTTCTGACTGAAAATGTACCTTTCATAATCTAAATTTGGCATTGGATTGAACTTGAATTTAAGATTTTTTTTTTTTTACGCTCTGTAATTTCGTTCGCTTGTAGTATTTACCTTATGACTTCTTTTACACCTTCATCAGCAAGATTCTTAAGTTATCTGTTTCTTCTAGTGCATCAATGAAATCATCAAATGTCTCTATCCAAGCAGTCTATCTGTTGCCAATATTTTGTTTTTTTGTGGTATTGAATCCTGATGGTCATTTCAGGAAGGCGGCACCATTATAACCATTGGTGGAACTTACAGATGTGGAAAGTAGTGTTCTTTTTCACGCTGCTTGGTGATCTTGTTTACGCAAATCATCTCTGAGGTCTTGGGATGTGCTGGCCTCTGGGTCATTTCTGATCATTAAAGGAAACATGGCTTTCTTGGTCTCTATTGGGAAAAAAACTTTCACTATTCCGATCGCTGCTCTTGGCTTTCTGATCTTCAAGGACCTCTGCAGTTGTTCTGAGCCCCGTTCGACAGCTTCGGTGGTGTGCCGCTTGACGTATAGATGGCTCTGTAAACAAATGCCCGGGCACTTTTCTGGGGCCACTTCTGCCATCGCTATGGTATGATGTTTCTCGTTACTCAGTTTTAGTAAGCAGATGACCGTTTCTTCTATCTGTAACACTTTGCTTTTAGGCGTCTCTTTGTACTGTCTGACACCTGTTTGATCTCTGCCTCACATCGCTTCTGATCGCAGCATTATCTTGCAAGTGCTGTCGCTATTTGCTGTTCTTCCAAAACCTGGTTGTATCTGCTTTTAACGTTGTCACTTCATATGATATATAGCTTTGGGTTGCTCAGTAGCGCCTTACCTCTCTTTACGGCCAAATGTGTAGCCTATGAGGCTGGGACTTTTCCAAGTTTTAAGGTATCAATCCAAAGGCCCAATAGTCACTGCGGTCCCGTTTGTTGTTTCTACTGTTCACGGTTGTGTACAACCTTAAAAACGCTCCAGCCTCACAGGCTACACATGAGGTGAAACACGTGTTGGCTAGCAAAAGGAAAAGTTTTTCCGTTATGTACTTTTGGAAACAAAAATCTGCAGAGATGTCATTTGTGGAGGACTTTACAAAATAAACATACAAACATAAAAAATAATGAAGGTTGCCCCACTGATAAACCAATACACATAACATCAGATTGTGGCTGCCCCCCTAATAAACCAATATATCCATCTCAAGATTGTGTGAAGATGGTGTCTTGGAATACAGCCGGCCTTTCAAAAAATCTTTAAGAACCTGACTGGCAGGATTATATTGATAATTTTGATCTCTGCCTTTTCCAAGAGACCTGGGCAAGGGAACCACTATTTAAAATAGGCTACAGAACATTTAGTATAGAGGTCCATCAATCAACTAGAGGAAGACCATCAGGAGGCCTCTTAATTTGAATAAAAAATCAAGTAAATGCATCCATAGAAATTTTACCTACTGTCACAGATGACATACTGGTTTTAAGCTTAAAATTTCCAAATAATTCCTGGCTGCATTTATTCAATATATATATAAGAGCAAGAGAGCTTTCAAAAGAATCACCATTAATCCAGCATTTAGAAGAAGTCCTTGACTCTATTAAATCCAATGGGCCCATTATAATTGGAGGGGATTTTAACTGCTGCTACGAACCTTTATGGGGATTAGATACAATTTTTGAGGAAGAAGACCTAGCAATGGGTATCCTGCTACTGAGGACAGAAAAGACTTTGGGATGTTTTGTCTCTGCAATACAATTACCTAATTTTACTATAGAGTAGGGACTAAGGTCTTGCAATGGCAGATTCCCCTCAGATCTTGAATGCTCTAATAACTTTTCGAGAGGTCTTTCTTCATCCCGGATAGATTACATTATGATAAGTGTTGCTTATTGGGCTTACGTGCAGGATTTTGAAGTTGATGACAGAAGAGAAAGTGATCATTTCCCTTTGTGTTTAGATCTCACAAGGAAATATTTCCTGCTACACTCATTGATTCAACCTGGAACAGGCACAGAGGTTATGCAGCCTATGGTGAGCAATAATAGGAGGGCAGTAAAATGGCCCTCTATACTGGAAAAGGTAGAACCCCTCACTTGTATTTATAATATTTTTAGTGACCTCGTATCACTTTTCTTAAAAGTGTGTCCTGAAGCCATACCTATAAGACAGATCCATCAGAAGTTATTAGAAAATATAAAACCCTACCTAACCAAATCTGAGACTGGGAAGGCCAAACATAGTAACAAGATGCTGTTGTCAAACCCATGGTTCAACAAAGAATGTGTAGCGGCCAAAGAACGCCTCATTAGGGCTTTGCCAATCTAAGGAGACAGTTATGATTAGGCAAGAAAGAAACACATATGATAAAGTTCTGAAAGTAGCCCGTAGAAACTGGGAGGATGCTAGTTGGGAAGCCTTGATAACTGCCTCAAAGACAGATGACCTATCCTTGACTTGGCGGATCACTGCTAATGGTAGTAAACTGAGTATTCCGGTACAAGATTATAATTTGGACCCTTGCACTTGGCATAGACATTTTGCCCATCTATATGCCCCTCCGGCTGTAATGGTCAGAGATACCACAAGTAGTATTGAGGAGCTCATGACGTCAAATGAGATTGCACTGTTGCAATTTAGCATAGACGATACCACACTAGCCATAGCTGCTATTCAGTAATCGAAAGCTCCTAGCCCCGAAAAGATACCTGGGGACCTTTTTAAACATGTGCCTGAGGTTTGGGCCCCATACATGAATATTTTATGCAACGCAATTGCTAGAGGGCAGCCCATTCCAGAATCTTGGAAGGGCGCGGAGATCGTCCCGATATACAAGAAGGGCAGCAGGGACGATTTTGCTAATTACAGACCTATCAGTTTGATAGACATAATGCAAAAGGTTTATGCCAAACAGATCTTAGATAAGTTAAATGACTGGATAATTGAAAACAATGTACTTTCCCCATGTCAAGCAGGTTTTAGAAGGAGAACTAGTATCATAGATCAAGTGTTCAGGCTCGTAACTGTAGCCTGGAAATACACAAGGCTGAGATCTGGCCACTTATATGTGGCCTTTATTGATTTGAAGGCTCCATTCAATTAAATCCCCAGAGATCTGTTATGGATACATTTATTGCAGAGGGGGGTACCATAAAATATTTTAGTCCAGTTGACTAGTCTTCACTAGGACAATTTTGCAAAAGTCAGTTGGGGCAAAGGGGAGGAACTCACAGACGAGATACCAGTTAAGAGAGATGTGCGCCAGGGCTGCATCGTGGTGTCAACTTTGTTTCTCTTATATGTTAATGATATGGTTGAGTTCCTGCAAAAATCTAAGCATGATTCCTCAAAACTAGGAGGGAACCATATTTACGCATTAACATTTGCAGACGACACAATCTTGTTGTCGCAAACGCCAAAGGGCCTACAAAATCTTTTAACTACTCTTGATGAATATTGCAAATTAAAAGGCTTGGAAATAAACCCAGTAAAAACTAAATGTATGTCCATAAGGCCCCATAATTGATTTAAAAATGATATAATGTTGAAAGGAGCGATTTTGGAGCGCGTTTCCAGTTTTGTTTATCTCGAGGTAATGATTGATTCAAAACTTTCATGTAACCCACCGATAAAGAAATTGAGATCTATTTTAATGCAAAACTAAGCACCAGTTATAAAAAAAACTTTTTGCAACTACGACAAAGGCTATTATACTACCCCTAGACATCTACAAGTCTAGGGCTCAAACTGCTGCCTTGTATAGCTCAGAGCTGTGGGGGGGGGACTACTCTCCCCTCTACCTTTAGGGGAAAAAAGGTTCTAAGAAGGTTAATCGCCCTTCCTCAAAATACACCTGTGATCCCCCTAATGTATGGTCTGGGCATAAAACGAATTGAACAAAGGGCGGTTTGGATGACCTTGTCATATTGGATTAGAATATGGACCACTGAGGAATTGCAAACCTATAGACAAGCATTGAGTGAATTATTGGTTCTTGACATTCATATCACCTTCCTGTGGTTGGCCCATATTCACAAATGGCTTTTGGATCTGGGCTTGAGGAGAATCTGGGAACAACCGAGTACGCTGACCCCGGACTCAAAGCCGTAAAATAAAACCATTTATTGGAATTTTATCAGGCACAGTGTCACTTTAAATTGTAGATTTGGTACACTCACAACTCAATTCTTGATGTTCAAAATAACCCCCTGTTTTGAATAGTTTTTCGATAAAATCGAACCTCAACTTGCTAGGGTATTGTACCTGAAATTCAGATATGGTACTCTCCAGATAAAGGCTTTTACATCTAAGTGGAGAACGATACAGGAAGGGGTAAAAGACTGTAAGTGTACCCAGTGCCATTCAGGAAGCAAGGAGGACATTGCACATGCCCTATTTATCTGCCCTGCTTACGCAATTCCTAGAAGAAAATGGATAAAACCTTTGGGCAGGAATTTGAGTATTAGAAAATACACTGAAATGCTGTGTATATTAAAAACTGATAGCTCCAAGCTTATTGTATTTGGTGTCAGTAGATTTTTATTGGCTATATTTTTCATAAGGAGGAAGGAAGGGCTTACATTTTTAATTTTTAAATTTCCAAATCTTTAAGGATTTCATTTCGTATGGGAGTCATATGAATTTTAAATGTCCATGATGTATATAGCCTATGATAGCGTAAAACTACTTTTAACTTCTGAATTATGTACTGCTAAAGAAGCCTTGATGACATTGCACTCAGCACTTGCACTTTATGGAACTCATCATATTGGTGCTAACTGTAAATAATAGGTTTTATGTACTGTGTAGTAACCAATATGAGGATAAATGTACTGTATACGCTTTGTTAACAATGTTCTTAGTATTTTTTGATGCTCTGACGATTCTGTTAATCGAATAAAGATGCTTTAATTAAATAAAAAATACCAAAGTGTTCCGGTATTAGTTTTTCTGAATGAATGAAAAAAGAAGGCATCAGTAACATCCAACTGGCCCAGACAAATAGAAAAGGATATTTGGGAACCCAATGCTCAACACCCAAAGATATATGAAAATGGCAACTAGCTATTTTAGTTTGGTTTCTCAATTCTCAATCAAACGGGGATTGAGAGTTTTCTTCTGGTACATGCGCACAACCTCTTTAGCTACTGCACATATTATAATTACGAACCACTATTTAGGCCGGTGTTGCTCTGAGGAATATACATCGCAATGGTGGCTTCCAACAGTTCCAGAGGCTCTAGTGGGTTACTTAGTTGCTTGTCCTGTTTCATTTGCTAGCTAAGTCGAGTATCCTACTTTGATGGATTGAACTCCCACTCTTCAGGAACTTGAGTGGTACTTGTCTTCTTTCATTTGCTTGCCAAGTCGAGTATCCTACTTTGTTGGATTAAACTGCCACTCTCCAGGATTTTAAAGGTAACTTGTAGCGTTTCCTGATTCCTGTTTCTCTGCTTTGGAGACTTCGCAGCTAGGTTTTGACATTTAGGGGCATATTAACACAGAATTGGCGGCGCGTGTCATTAGTCCCCTTGACTTAACGACACGCTCCGCCACTTCTGAAATGCAGGGTTGCACCTTATTTACAAGAATAAGGTGCAGCCCTGCGTTTCCCCAAACGCTAGTGCTAAGTTTATCAGCCTAGTGCCAACGCAGGCACACTTTCACCATAGTGCAAGGGTGTCTGCGTTCCGTGAAAGATTGTTTATGTACAGGAAGGTCCCCCTTTCTGCACATAAACAATCTTTAAATGCCGATTTGTAACTTCTATGTATGCTGCTTAATGCAGCACACACAGAAGTTGTGAAGCAGCATTTAAAAAAAATTATTAGTTTTATGCAGGAAGGGGGATCTTCCTGTACATAAACAATCATTGGCCTTTTGCTGTTGTCATGTGTGTGGCACAGTGCAGCACACACGAAAACAGCAAAAACGAGAAGAAATGAAACATTTCTCCTCATTGCGCCAGGGTAAGAACAGGTTTTCTCTGGACTTAATTCTGGCGCTGCCTCCTATTTACGCCTCCCTTGTAAATAGGAGGCAGCATAGGAATCAATGGGTGTTGCGATGGAACGTCCACAGCAACACCCATTGCCCTCCCCTTCCACGGTAAGCATAGCGTGAAAGGGGGCCTTATTTACAAGGTAGCTTAAGCCACGTTAAGCCGTTGTAAATAAGGCGGGACTCTCTCTCTATCACAACGTCACTGAAACACTTCATTTATGGGATGAAATCCCCTGTAAAGTGCCTATGCATTGTGTTTTAGTCCAAATTTGTATGAGCTGTTTGATGAGTAGTATTTGTTGGAAGACTCCAGTCTCAGACCATTCCTCCTTGGTTATACTGAGTGCTCCCACTTTTGTCGTTTCATTGGGAAGGTAAGTAAGAATGTCCCTTTGAATAGGCCAAGGATGGTGAGCCTTCATACAGTGGCAGCTGGCAGGGAATGAGAGTGGAGGGGAGGACAAAATAAAAAAATACAATTAAAAAAACACTTACCTCTTTGCCGACCGCGTCTCTCCTCTGTTTCGCCGGCGAGTCCGGAACAAGGAAGCAATGCAGCATTGTGATTGGCCTGAGCGCCGTGGATCGGCACTCAAATGGGGACTGGGGGCCTGGGCATGTTACCCACCAGGCTGTGTAATGCTGCCTGGTGGGGAACATACAAACAGTGAATGATTGTTTGGCCGGCCCGAGATGGTCGGCCAAGCAGCCATGCACATTTGGAGTGTGCAAACCACTCCTCCCCCTGTGCCTCCAGCCCACCCTAACCTAGCCCCTATCAAGTGAAAAATAAAATGATAACAACTAATTTATTATCATTTTATTTTTCCTGATCAAAAAGCAGTGTGGTGACGCTACTCCACCTTAGGGGAGGAGCTAGCTCCGCCTTCCTGTAAGTATTGTAATAGGGGCTTCCAAAATGTATTGAATATACACCCTGCTGCCTCAGATTTCACAACAGTCTTTCCAAGACAATCAATTGCCACATTTTGATTACCCACTCGCTGTGAAGTTTTAGTCTTCAATTTCAGAGCTATTAATTGTTTTGTACTAGAGATTCTAGGTCCCCTTTATATGAACCCAATTGTTTCTTCGAAAAGAGACCTAGCACTGGGCAGCATCACTATACGTGCAGGTCGTCCCCATCCTGGCCGCATACTCATCAGCCTTGCCCATCCTTGACCGTGTACATAGCCTTTGCTTTCGTTAGAATTGTATATCCTAGAGTCATGTGTTTGTACAAAATGTCTCTGTTCTGGCATACTGCTTGCAGATTTAGGTATACTTACTCAAAACTCTTGACATTGGCACATAGGAATCTTCTTCCCCAAGATCTGACCCCATTTTTCACGTAGGTCATTTTTTTTGTAGGTCTGCCTTGGATAAGGCAAAGTATATTTTGGAAATCCGCCCTCCTGTAGAGATGTAAGTAGTGAAAAGTGTTTCTAACTGGGTAGGTTCATTTGTTCCTACTCCTGATTGTGTGGTGATAAAGCCCAATGTCAAATCTGAAAATAACGCAACCATTCCGATTCATCCACTCGGAATTCCTTTTTGTTTTCTTCAAAGGACTTAATTTTACCCTTGTGTCCCTAAAACTCCTCTGGTGTCATTTGCTATTTTGTCCCCAGTGTAGGGTTGGGGAAAAGTAAGAGTTTAATAAGATAAGGGTAAATGGGGAGGGAATAATATAAGAGCTTGTGTCTCACTACTTTGTCCCAGATATCTAGGGTTGGGTGGAGGACATCCAAAACATAACAACCCTGTGTCCTGAGGGCCGTAGGGAGTAGTGCCACATCACAGGGTGCCCAGACTAGAAGTGCTTCTTGTGTATGTATCCAGTTCTTGGTTTCTCTGAGGAACCATTCAAAAAAGATACAGAGCTGGGTTGCTTGATGATACTGCATAATATTTGTTAGTGCCAGGAACCCAAGCCCCTGCCCACAAACAATACAGATTTAAAAATTCTCACCTAATTACCAGCCAATATAAGGGAGTCAAATACATCTTAGAGATTTGGCATATCTTTCTTAGAGACCAGAGCAAGAGGAGCTTGAAATAAGTATGGGAGTCCGGGAAGGACATTAGATTTAACTGTGGCTATCATGCCTAACACGCAGATGAATAAGGGTTGTCAACAGCACAAGAAAGCTACAATGGTGCAGAAGTATTTGGGGCAATTAGCCTTATATAATGCCACTGTGGATAGGGCAATTTAAATTCGAAGATGCAACCGTTTCCTTTGCCCATTGAAACTGGAAAAACATTGGCCACTCATTTCATTCCTTGAATTAGCCCCACACTTAATACCTCTGCGACAAACTCAGAACAGTTTTCCACCACAAAATCAAGTGCATCTACGACAACTTTGACGAAGACAAGCAACACACGGAACCCTCACCAACCACCCCAGACACCCTAAAGCCAGTGATCGACAACTGGACAGCCCTCACCACCGAAGACACACTGAAGACAATGAAGTCAATCCCCTCCGGGGCCCTCACGGACCCCTGCCCCCACCACATTTTCAACAGAGCTGCCGACACCATTGCACCCATGCTCTGCCACACCATCCAGCTCTTCCTGGCCCACAACTGGATCCGCTCCTTCCTCTCCGGCAGAGTGCAATGGATCAGACTCCCCCTTTCCTCTCAGACCCTACACCTACCACCTGCGGAGTCCCCAGGGGGTCCTCACTCAGCCCTACGCTCTTCTGCATCTACATGGCTCCGCTCGCCCCCATCGTCCGAACCTACGGACTCAACATTGTGTCATACGCAGACGACACCCAACTTATCCTCTCCCTATCCAATGAACCCAACACCACCAGACACAACTTTCGAGAAGGCATGTAAGCCGTCGCCAAATAGATGAAAAGCAGCTGCCTACAACTAAACACAAACAAAACAGAAGTACTCATCATGGGCCCAAACTCAGACTCCTGGAACGACACCTGGTGGCCCCCTGCCCTCGGAAGCCCGCCCACCCCCACGGACCACGCACGCAATCTGAGAATCATCCTGGACTCAGAGCTCAAAATGGACCACCAGATCAACTCCGTCTCATCCTCTTGCTTCCACACCCTCCGCCTCCTACGTAGGACCTTCAAATGGATCCCCCTTGAACACAAAAAGACTGTCACTCACGCCCTGGTCACTAGCAGGCTCGACTATGGCAACGGACTCTATGCCGGAATAAACAAAAACTTCACCAGCAAGCTACAGAACATCCAAAATGCTGCTGCAAGACTGGACCCCAACCTGCCAAGCCACTGCCACATCTCCCAGCACCTGCGCACACTCCACTGGCTCCCCATCGAAGCTAGAGTCACCTTCAAGATGCTAACCCACGCTCACAAGGCCCTCCACAACACCGGACCAGCATACCTGAACAGCCGACTCAAATTCCACGCGCCCCAAAGGACCCTATGATCAGCCCAGCTCTCCTATGCCGTTGTCCCCTGCACCAGAAAGACCAGATCAGGAGGCCGCTCCTTCTCCTTCCATGTGGCCAGTTCCTGTAACGACCTTCCTCTCTACCTCAGACAGATAACATTGCTCTTCGAAAGAATCCTCAAAACCTGGCTCTTCGACAGACCCCCTTCTTGATGGACTGGAACCTGCGAACCCCCCCAGCCCCGCACACCCCCAGTGCCTTGAGACCCTTACGGGTGAGTAGTCACGCTTAACAAACACCTGATTTGATTTGATTTATAATCTCCACTATGGCTTAGAGTGAGGAATCTTCATCTATCATTGTCAAAACGATGACCACTGTGAAGATATGAATATTATGTGGATCCCTTCTAAAGGTCAAGCGTTTAATTTTACCACAGTCCTTTTTCTTGCCTATTAATGATTTTAATATCAGTGCAAAAAGTGGAGAAAGAGCACCTCTGCCTTGTTCCCATAGCCAAATTGCTCTCATTTTTTATTCCGTTGACAATAATTTTTGTTCTTGGATACTTTTGATTGACCTCACTGAAGGTCTTCAGGTTTTGCCTAGACCTATCATATCAATCACCGGACTCATAGAAGACCAATTGACCCAGTTGAATGCTTTTTCTGCATCCAATTTCACTATGGCCATATGAATTTTCCTTTTGTTGAATTTCTCAAGCAAATGCAGGAGTCACCTAATGTTGTTATTGTTATTGTTACTTTAGTTTGTATAGCGCCAGCTCACCCACCGGTCTCAAGACGCTTTCAGACCAAGAAACACAACAAATTTTCCGGGCTAGCGAAGGAATAGAATACCTTATAATTAAGAAGGGCCAAAAGCTTCCCTGAATAATGTTGTTTTCAGTTGTTTTCTGAACTGTAGAAGATTGGCCTCCTTACGAAGCATGTCTGGCAGCTTATTCCACAGCTGTGGGATTTGTGTGGAAAAGGATCTACCACCCTTTGTTGCCAGTTTGAAACGCGGGCAAACCAACAATTGAGCATCCGAGGATCTAAGTGATCGTTTCGGATTGTAACGCATCAGACAATCCTTGATATAGACCGGTGCTTGTCCATATTGCCTTATGTGCAACGCACAGGCTCTTGAATTCCACCCTCTGCTTCACCGGAAGCCAGTGAAGCGTATGTAATAGGGGGAGGCATGGGCTTTCCTGGGAAGCTTAAAAATCAGGCGTGCCGCATCGTTCATAACCACCTGTAGTTTCTTGATCAGACTATTTGGCAGGCCTAAATAAAGGACATTGCCATAGTCCAATCGTGATATAATCGTGGCTGACACTACCGTGCGGAGCATCGACTGAGAAAGGAGAGGGACAAGCTTACACAGTTGCCTAATAAGACCGATACACACGCCAACTACCGTAGAAATCTGAGCAGACATTGACAATTCACCGTCAATTTTTATGCCGAGACTTTTTACATTTGCTGCTGGTATTGGAGTAGGACCAAGTTCTTGTGGCCAGTATCCATCACCCCAGGGTGATGTTCCTGTAGATATCCCCAGGACATCTGTCTTTTCAGGGTTGATTTTCAATAGGTTGACAGTCATCCAGCTGACTGTATACCTAAGAACTTCTAGCATATGCGCCTGGGCTTCAGTAGACTTATCAATGCTAAAAAGCAACTGAGTGTCGTCGGCGTAATTAAACACTCGACAGCCCATGTGCACTAAAGACTCAATCAGGGGTTTTAGGTAGAGATTAAAAAGTAGTGGAGATAGTGCTGAGCCCTGCGGGACTCCACACTCCACCATGCCTACCTTAGAGAGATCATCTCCCTGTTGAATCCTCTGTTGTCTCCCAGTTAGGAAGGATTCTAGCCACTTATAGGCTACACCTTTTATTCCCAAACTGGCCATTCTTTCCAGGAGCAGGTCATGGCTGACAGTGTCAAACGCCGCTGACAGATCTAGAAGTATCAGGGCGCTTGGTTTTCTACTGTCAGCCATGCCTCTAAGCTCATCCAGCACCGAGAGCATCACTAACTCGGTGCTGTGATGTGCCCTAAAGCCCGCCTGACGCCCATGGAGAAGATTGTGAGACTCCAGAAGAGAGGATAGATCTTGCAGCACATGTTGCTCTAGAATTTTTGATAGAAATGGTAATTGGGAGATTGGTCGATAATTTTTTAAGTTGGCTGAATCTGCTCCTGGTTTTTTTATCAAAGGTCTAACCCGAGCCTCCTTAAGGCTAGGTGGAAGGTATCCCTTCTGCAGTGACATATTAAGGAAAGAGAGGATATGTTCCTCCAAGATAGGACGTGCCGCCCGGAAAATCCTAGGGGGACAGGGGTCGGCAGGAGAGCCAGATTAGATATTATTCATCAATTGCTCAAGCTTGGTAGAATTTATTTCAGGAAAGCGTGAGATAATACTTTCTTGAGGGACAGCAGTATTCTGCAATGGAGTAAAACCGCTAACTGTGTTATTTTTAATCTCAGAGAGAATAGTTTGCACTTTTTCTGAGAAATACTGTTGAAAGGTGTTGCTGTCAAATTTTATCTCAGTTTTGACAGGTATCTTTGTCAATTCACTCAAAATAGTAAACGTTTCCTTCTGAACATTTTGCGCCTGTTTAATGCGGGTATCAAAATATTCTGCTTTGACTGTCCAAATCAGTTTCTTGTAAGCGTTTAATTTGGTTTTGTAGTGTTCACGATCTATTTCCTCCTTTGTTTTCCTCCACTGCCTTTCCACACGGCGGAGCTATTTCTTATATTCTCTCAGAGGAGGGGTGAACCAAGGAGCACCTTTCCTCAGCCCTTTGGCTTTTTGTAGTTTTTCCGGGGCAATCTGATCGATCACCAGAGTTAGGTTTTTAGTTAAATTCATATAGTCCTGGTCTAGATTGCCACTAAGAGGCTTAATACAGTGTGGGAGAGTGACTGTCAAGGTTTGCAAATCAACCTTCTTCCATTGACGAACTTTTTTTGTTTCTGGGACTGTGCTTATGGAATTCCCTTTGAAGGAAATACCAAAGCTGATCAGATAATGGTCCGACCAAACGCAAGGTAGGATATCTTGAATCATCACTTCCGGGTCCGAGGTCCAGACAAGGTCAAGCGTATGTTCCCTGTTATGCGTGGGGCCTTCTACCAACTGCTTCAGACCACTTATGGACATAGAGAGCTCCAGTTGTCGAGATATCGAGTCTTTAGGCGTTTTTTCCCAGTGTAAGTTGAAATCACCGGTTATTATTACCTTTTGATATCTAGTACAGATATCTGATAGAATAGGGGCAAAAAGATCGTTAAATGTTACAGTGGTATTTGGGGGCCGATATATTGTAAAAAGCGCAAAGCATGAATTATTTGAAATCACCTTTATTCCTAAAAGGTCTGCCAAATCCACCGATTCCGCCATAAGCTTTTCGACTCTCAGGTACTTTTTGAATAAAATTGCAACTCCTCCACCACGTGACCCATTTGCACGATTATGCCATACCGCATCATATTCTTCCGGAAGAGCTGCTAAGATATCCGGTACCGAATTGTCATCTAGCCAAGTTTCGGTTAGGGTTAAGATATCTATATTTGCCTCTTGCAAAAGGGTAAATATTTCTAGGTGGTGCTTATGGAGAGATCGAGTATTCAAACTCCCAACCTTCAAATCAAGTTGACCCAAATGAGAACTTGTTCTAATGGGTTTCAGGATCTGTAACTCTTTTAACGTGCCAATAATATTTGGGCTCAACCTTACCTTATTGGAGCATAAGTCATGTAGAGTATCTGACGAGTATTTAATGATAGAACCAGCAGTCCTAGCCCCTGAGCCCGTCTGTGCACGGACGGGCACAGACGGGCACAGACGGGCTGGACTCTGGCGTGACTCCGACGTGCTCCCGCTGCGCGCGACCGCTGCGCGCTGTCATGGTCCTTTTAAATACCTTGCAGTAATTGACGCCACCTAGCACGCTGCCCTGAGTGGTGCTGCTGTGAAGAGAATACCCCCAAGATGGCGCTGCCTAATTCACAACGAGGGACAGAGGAGCCGCGAAATGCGGTGAGGTAACAATTATAGAGCAAGTAGATGGCGCTAAAAACAGGGGAGAAGTAACAAAATATTAAATAAAATACAAAACGGGTCCTTTTAAAATTATTCCGAGTTCGAGCCTGGTGGTTGACAAAGCGCTACTGATCTAAGCGCTGCGCAGATAGTTGTGGGTCTTGCCTGGTTAGAGGTCCGGTTCCGAGTTCCAGCCCACCCTTTAATACCTTGCAGTAATTGACGCCGCCTAGCACGCTGCCCTGAGTGGCGCTGCTGTGAAGAGAATACCCCCAAGATGGCGCTGCCTAATTCACAACGAGGGACAGAGGAGCCGCGAAATGCGGTGAGGTAACAATTATAGAGCAAGTAGATGGCGCTAAAAACAGGGGAGAAGTAGCAAAATATTAAATAAAATACAAAACGGGTCCTTTTAAAATTATTCTGAGTTCGAGCCTGGTGGTTGACAAAGCGCTACTGATCTAAGCGCTGCGCAGATAGTTGTGGGTCTTGCCTGGTTAGAGGTCCGGTTCCGAGTTCCAGCCCACCCTTTAATACCTTGCAGTAATTGACGCCGCCTAGCACGCTGCCCTGAGTGGCACTGCTGTGAAGAGAATACCCCCAAGATGGCGCTGCCTAATTCACAACGAGGGACAGAGGAGCCGCGAAATGCGGTGAGGTAACAATTATAGAGCAAGTAGATGGCGCTAAAAACAGGGGAGAAGTAACAAAATATTAAATAAAATACAAAACGGGTCCTTTTAAAATTATTTCGAGTTCGAGCCTGGTGGTTGACAAAGCGCTACTGATCTAAGCGCTGCGCAGATAGTTGTGGGTCTTGCCTGGTTAGAGGTCCGGTTCCGAGTTCCAGCCCACCCTTTAATACCTTGCAGTAATTGACGCCGCCTAGCACGCTGCCCTGAGTGGCGCTGCTGTGAAGAGAATACCCCCAAGATGGCGCTGCCTAATTCACAACGAGGGACAGAGGAGCCGCGAAATGAGGTGAGGTAACAATTATAGAGCAAGTAGATGGCGCTAAAAACAGGGGAGAAGTAACAAAATATTAAATAAAATACAAAACGGGTCCTTTTAAAATTATTCCGAGTTCGAGCCTGGTGGTTGACAAAGCGCTACTGATCTAAGCGCTGCGCAGATAGTTGTGGGTCTTGCCTGGTTAGAGGTCCGGTTCCGAGTTCTAGCCCACCCTTTAATACCTTGCAGTAATTGACGCCGCCTAGCACGCTGCCCTGAGTGGCGCTGCTGTGAAGAGAATACCCCCAAGATGTAAATGTAAATGTAAATGTATGTAAATGTAAATGTATAGGCATTTATATAGCGCACTACTTACCCGGAGGGTCCCAAGGCGCTTTGACCGCTGCGAAACCCTTCCTGGCTTCCCTGAGAGATGGTCCCTTAATGGGTATCTCCAGGGTGAGACCAGGCATTTCCGGCGGTCTGGTGGGGCCGTTAGTGAAGATGAGGCAAGCTAATGCCCAGAGTTGCCGAGTGTGATCGCTGATCAGAGTGGGCACCGAGGCGAGAGAATTATCGAGTCCGCTGACCCTGGTCCAGAAACCTGCCGCGCCGGGAATCGAACACTGGTCCCGGGCCATGAGCGCTGCCTAATTCACAACGAGGGACAAAGGAGCCGCGAAATGCGGTGAGGTAACAATTATAGAGCAAGTAGATGGCGCTAAAAACAGGGGAGAAGTAACAAAATATTAAATAAAATACAAAACGGGTCCTTTTAAAATTATTCCGAGTTCAAGCCTGGTGGTTGACAAAGCGCTACTGATCTAAGCGCTGCGCAGATAGTTGTGGGTCTTGCCTGGTTAGAGGTGTTAAAAAACATTGTCTCCTAGAGCTAAAGCCCAACTGATCTGGGTGGATCAAGTGGGGCATTTGGGGGAGCTAAAGTATTCACTTGAACATTAGTGAAAATCTTGACATGTGTGGTATAATGTCTATCTGTTTATACGACAAGCAGTGTCAAATGGTCAACCCCATTTATGTATCAATGAGGTGTCATTTGCCTCCCTCATTGTGGGTGTTAACGTTTTTGTCTGAAGAAATGGGTTGAAAGTTTTTACTAAGTGTGGGATGAATACAGATAGGAAATATTTGTAGATGTTAGTCAGTCCATCTGGGCCTAGGGTCTTATTGATGTCCAAATATTTAGTTGCTGCTACGACTACCTGAGCTGTAATATGGGACACTAGAGCTTCTCTTATAGTACAGGCCAATGAAGGGAGCTTGATTGTTGCTAAGAAGAATGCCTGGCTTGTTGGATTCATTGAGTTCACTGCATAAAGAGTTTTGTAATAAACCCTGAAGATTCTCCTGCCCCCGGAGTCCTTAACATTCTATGAATGGAGGAAGCTGTTCTAATTTGTCGTGCAAATACAGTGTTGGACTTATTAGTAAGCATGGGCGAATTTTGCGAATCTGGCGTTCACAAATTTGCGTATTTGCGAACTCGCAATCCGTGAATTCTCGCGAATTTGCAGATTTTTTTTTGTGTTCGCAAGGGTTTCTGCCAGTTCGCAAGGGTTTTGTACCAGTTTGCAATTGCGAACTTACTTGTCGGCTCGCAACGGTCGCGACTATGTTGTTTCTACGTCTGGTTCATCATCACAGGTTCACAGCACCCTCTGTTTCACCACTGCCACCCTGTTTCACCCATGCCACCCTCTGGTACATTAATGCCACCCTCTGGTTCATCACTGTAGATTATGGGGGGGGGAAGCAAGCACACCTGCCCTGCTTCAACTGACATGAATTAATTTGTGGTTGATGTATTAATGTGTCACTGTTTTAAAATTCCAGTCTGGCACCTGCTTCTTATCTGTAATTTGCTTTCTGTTGCAGTGCAATTTTTTTTCCAGGACCTTTGTGGCCTACTTGTAGCTATTCTATGAGCCCGCTGTGAGGGTCAGAGCAGGGTCATAGAATTGTTGCAACTAGCAACTGAAGTCTGGAGGGGCCCCAGTCAGGAAGCACTACAGGGAATGGTTACTAATGATGAGTTTGAACTTTTGCACCTGCTGAGTGCTTTCAGTTTTGCAAAACTCGTTTTTCTGCAGAACAGCAACTGTAATGCCCCAAACAAACATAGGCAACTGAACTCTGGAGGGGCACCTCAGGAAGTACTACAGGGAATGGTTACTAATGATGAGTGAACTTTTGCACCTGCTGAGTGCTTTCAGTTTTGCAAAACTCGTTTTTCTGCAGAACAGCAACTGTAATGACCCAAACAAACTTACTTGTGAAAGTTGATTTCTAATCCAAAAGTGATCCAAAGAAAGTCAAAAGGCTTCAAATCCAAAAAAGTGCAGGCAAATGTCAACCTGAGGAGTTATTCTGATAAAAATCATCATTTTCAGAAGGTCTATGCTGCTTGCTAGTGGATTTCTTGTGCAGAATTGCAAATTTTGTAATTTCGCGAGTGCGAGATTGTTGCTGCATGCCGCACCTACATGTTCGCAATGGCGAACTCTCGCGATGCATCGCCAAACTCCCGCGGGATCCCACAGCAAGATCCAAAATGGCGCAGCACTCGCAAAATATCGAGAAAAACAACTCAGCAAACGCTGAATGACGGTAAGTGTACGCCGCACGCCGCAATATTGTATCACCAAGAAAAAAAATCCGCTGCGTGCGAATTTGCGGATTTTCGGTAAATTCGCGAGAGTTTGCGGATTGCGAATTTACCGAAAATCCCCAAAATCCGCGAGCGGAACGGATTTTCCGCCCATGCTTACTTATTAGCTTTCTCATAAAACCTATGTTTCAATCATAGTAGAGCCTTTCACATGTTCATTTTAGCAGAGGTCATGCGACTCAACCATGGTCTTGTCTCCCTAGACTGTCCTGTAAGGTTTCCTGTTGAGGGCAAGACTTCTGAATGTAAACATTTTAATTTTTGAGTTATTCAGATCACCAGAAACCTGATTTCAGTGCTAGCAATGGTAAGTCTAAAATGCCCAAATACTTTATGCAGCTTATGTAATTAGATTTTACAATAATAAAATACAATCCAACCTGAGTTTCCCACCTCTGAAATTGCAATAGCACCTCACTCACTAACACTATTGGTTCCACCTGGAAATTCATCCTGTTTGTTGTGGTAGCCTTCACATTAAGCAACTTTAATGTTCTAGATAGATATTGGTGCACATGTGCAGGAGGGGTACAGTGCACCTTGTCCTGTTCCCCTGCTCAATTTATAGGTTTCCATATTTATGCCATTTATAGTCTTGCAGATGGGAATGAAGAGACCCATTTTCTTAAGTACCCAAATAAAAGTGCATTCAGTACAATCAAACACCTTGTAAGTGTAGACTATGGGCAAGATTGCTGACTACCCCACTAATGTGTCAGACATGTAAGATCTATATCTGTCCTAACATTCTCATTCCCTTTGCAAACCAATTAAAAAAAATACATGATTGGTAAGTATCAATACAAGTAAAAACCTGCCCGGCTCGGAAGAGGGTCTTGCCTAAAAGTTTTTAGAACAACATGTAAGAAAGAGAAAATTATGAATCAGATAGGTTGTGGCCTCTGCCCCAATGATGACCCACTCAGAAGAACACAATGAAACTGAGTAGTCCACTTGTGTAACAGAAGACAAATACACTTTTTAAAACAACCTGACAATAAACCCATCTCCTCTCAGAGATTTCCTACTAGCCATATTTTTTATGGTATCATTTAGAGTCTCTATGTTGATCTCAACTTCATCATGTCCTGGGTGAAAGCCAAAAGCCTAACAGGCCCAGATACTTAAAATCCCCAAGTTCAAGTTCAAGTTCGGGCATTTGTATAGCGCACTACTCACCCAGAGGGTCTCAAGGCGCTAGGGGAAGGGGTATATTATTTGTCGAATAGCCAGGTTTTCAGTTCTTTTCTGAAGGAGATGTGGTTGTGAGTAAGGCGGAGGTGGGTGGGGAGTGAGTTCCAGGTCTTGGCAGCCAGGAAGGAGAAGGATCTGCCACCCATGGTGGATTTCCGGATGCGCGGGACTGCGGCGAGGGCTTGATTGGACGATCTTAATTGGCGGGTGGGTTTGTAGAAGGACAGTCGAGTGTTGAGGCATTCGGGTCCTAGATTGTAGAGGGCCTTGTGTGTGTCGGTGAGAAGGCGGAAAGTAATTCTTTTGTTGACGGGAAGCCAGTGGAGGTCTTTTAGATGTCCGGTGATGTGATCTTGGAGCGGGATGTCTAATATGAGTCTCGCTGACGCATTTTGAATGCGCTGGAGTTTTTTCTGTAATTTTGTTGTGATTCCGGCGTAAAGTGTGTTACCATAATCCAGCCGACTCGTGACCAGTGCGTGGGTGACAGTTTTTCTTGTCTCGAGGGGGATCCAGCGGAAGATCTTTTTGAGAATGCGAAGTACGTTGAAGCAGGAGGACGAGACGGCGTTGACTTGTCTGGACATCGAGAGAGAGGAGTCTAGGATGAAGCCAAGGTTACGTGCATGGTCTGTGGGTGCTGTGCCCAGAGCGGAAGGCCACCAAGAGTCGTCCCAGGCTGAGGGGGAAGATCCTAGGATGAGCACCTCCGTTTTGTCTGAGTTGAGTTTTAGACGGCTTTGTTTCATCCATTCGGCAACTTCTTTCATGCCTTCGTGAAGATTGGTTTTGGCGGTGTTGGGGTCTTTGGTGAGGGAGAGGATTAGCTGGGTGTAGTCGGCATAAGAGATGATGTTGAGGTTGTGTTGACGCGCGATGGAGGCGAGAGGACTCATGTAGACGTTGAAGAGGCTGGGACTGAGTGAGGATCCTTGAGGTACGCCGCAGATGACTTCGGTGGCCTCTGAGTAGAACGGGGGAAGTCGGACTCTTTGAGTTCTCCCGGCGAGGAATGAGATGATCCAGTCCAAGGCTTTTCCTTGTATGCCGATGTTGCTGAGGCGTTGTATAAGGGTGCTGTGGCAGACTGTGTTGAAAGCGGCGGAGAGGTCGAGTAGAATGAGGGCCACTGTTTCTCCGTTGTCCAGGAGTGTTCGGATGTCGTCGGTCGCTGCAATGAGGGCGGTTTCGGTGCTGTGTTTGGCTCGAAATCCAAATTGAGATGGATCAAGGGAGTTGTTAGATTCAAGGAAGGTGGCGAGCTGGCTGTTGACGGCTTTCTCGATGACTTTGGCAGGGAAAGGGAGGAGGGATATGGGTCGGTAGTTTTTCAGTTCCGAGGGGTCTGCTGTGGGTTTCTTCAGGAGGGCGCTGAGTTCGGCGTGTTTCCAGCTTTCTGGAAAGGTGGCAGAGTTGAACGAGCAGTTGATGACATCGCGGAGTTGGGGTGCGATGATCGAGTCAGCTTTGTTGAAGATGTGGTGGGGACAGGGGTCAGAAGGCGAGCCAGAGTGGATTGAGTTCATGAGGCGAATGGTGTCTTCAGTGGAGATTGGGTTCCAGGTACTGAGGTTGTTAGTTGGAGGAGAAGGATCTGAAGGGGGTGGGGCGGGTTGATCGCTGGGAGAATTCTCGAAGCTGTTGTGGATGTCGGCAATTTTGTTGTAGAAGAAGGAGGATAGTGCATCGCAGAGGTCTTGGGAGGGAGTGATGTCGTTGGATGCTGTGGTGGGGTTGGTGAATTCTTTGACGATATTGAGGAGTTCCTTGCTGTTGTGAGTGTTGTTGTCGAGACGATCCTTGAATGCTGATTTCTTGGCGGATCGAATCATTTGGTGATGTTTGCGGGTGGCTGTCTTGAGGGAGGCCATGTTGTCTGAGGTTGGGTTTTTTCTCCAATTCTTCTCCATGGTGCGGCATAGCTTCTTGGATTTTTTAAGTTCATCATTAAACCAGGGAGCCTTTTTGCTGGCTGATTTCATCTGGTGCTTTTTCAGGGGTGCTAATTCGTCTGCACTGTGGGTAATCCATTGCCTGAGGTTGGTGGCCGCTTGGTCTGGGTCCATTGAGAGTGATGTGAGGAGTTGGTCGGTGGTGATTTTGTTCCAGTTTCTCCGAGGAATAGGTTGTGGGCGGTTGTGAGTCAGGGTGGTTTTGTAGCTGTGATCCGTCCAATGGAGAGCTGTAGTGCGAGCGAAGGAGATGTGCTTGCTGGAGGTGAAGATAGGGTCGAGCGTGTGTCCGACTGAGTGAGTGGGGGTGTCAACAAGTTGTTTGAGTCCGAGATTGACCAGGTTGTCCAGAAGGGTGGTGGTGTTGCTGTCGTGTTTGTTTTCAAGGTGGTAGTTGAGGTCTCCTAGAAGAATGTAGTTCTCGGAGGCGAGGGCGTGTGGGCTGACGAAGTCCGTGATGTCATCGCTGAATTGAGTGCGGGTGCCTGGAGGCCTGTAAATGAGGGTGCCTCTAAGTGTGGTCCTGGGGTCGGTGTGGATCTGAAAGTGGAGATGTTCGGCGGTTGCAAGATTGTCGTCGGAGCTGGTTGTGATTTTGATGGTGTTTCTGTGGACGATGGCGAGGCCTCCTCCTGTTTGATTGGTGCGGTCTTTTCGGATAATCTTGTAAGCATCCGGTATGGCTATGGCGATGTCGGGAGCGGATGATGTGTTCATCCATGTTTCAGTGAGGAAGGCGATTTCAGGTGACGCAGTGTCGATTAGGTCCCAGAGTTCTGTTGCGTGTCTGTGGACCGAGCGGGTGTTGAGCAGGATGCACTTTAGGCGGTTTGAGTCGGAGTTGTGTTTGGAGGATGTGGATTTGGTGAGGGTTCTGAAGCAGTTGAACTTGCAGGAGAGGCAGGCGAAAGGGCTGTGAGTGCGTCCTGGAGTAGCTTCGCAGCATTGTGGTGAGCCTCCGGGGTTGAGGGCGAAGAGCGTTGCGGCATCATATTTGATTTTCGTGGGCTGGGTGCAGCGGGGACCAGGGGGACTGGCGCTGGGCGCGGTCCAGGCGCGGACGGGCGTAGATGGGCTTACCTTTGGCGCACCTTCGGCACGACCGCTGTGCGTGGACGCTGCACGTAGGTCCATCTGTCTTAAATGGAAAGTGGAAGGGGGCGGAGCGTGGGAGGGTCAGCTGGGAGGCGGGATCTAGGTGCAGGGAGGGTCTGGGACGGGCCAAGGGATCACAACAAAATGGCTGAAAAATAAACAAATGCTCCGACAACAAGAGCTCAATCAATGAGGAAGCGCTATGGGGCAAATATTCTATCACGGCTGCACTTGTAGAGCGCTGCCTAAATAAATACTACAAAGCGCTACAAACGATCTAATCTCGAAGCGCACCACAATTAAAGCGCTAGCGATATGAAATGCGAGGCAAGTAGCGTTATCGGGCGCAGCACAGGTAGGTTTCAATTAACAATAGCAGTTGCCCAAGTCAGCAAACAGGTCACGAGCGCTGCAAAGAATGAATTTAAATAATAGTACCAGTAGCACAAATAAGCACACAGGTCACGAGCGCTGCACAGAATGAATTTAAATAATAGTACCAGTAGCACAAATAAGCACACAGGTCACGAGCGCTGCACAGAATGGTTTTAAATAAGAGTAGCAGTAGCACAAATAAGCATACGATACCACCAAGAGGGGGAGGTGAAGGGACCGACCGCTTCTGCTTGGAGCAGGACGGTCACAGCTCTCCACGAGGGCAAGCGCAGGCTCTAACTCTGTGGGTGGGAGGGTCAGCTGGGAGGCGGTATCTAGGTGCAGGGAGGGTCTGGGACGGGCCAAGGGATCACAACAAAATGGCTGAAAAATAAACAAATGCTCCGACAACAAGAGCTCAATCAATGAGGAAGCGCTATGGGGCAAATATTATATCACGGCTGCACTTGTAGAGCGCTGCCTAAATAAATACTACAAAGCGCTACAAACGATGTAATCTCGAAGTGCACCACAATGAAAGTGCTAGCGATATGAAATGCGAGGCAAGTAGCGTTATCGAGCGCTGCACAGGTAGGTTTCAATTAACAATAGCAGTTGCCCAGGTCAGCAAACAGGTCACGAGCGCTGCACAGAATGAATTTAAATAATAGTACCAGTAGCACAAATAAGCACACAGGTCACGAGCGCTGCACAGAATGAATTTAAATAATAGTACCAGTAGCACAAATAAGCACACAGGTCACGAGCGCTGCACAGAATGGTTTTAAATGAGAGTAGCAGTAGCACAAATAAGCATACGATACCACCAAGAGGGGGAGGTGAAGGGAGCGACCGCTTCTGCGTGGAGCAGGACGGTCACAGCTCTCCACGAGGGCAAGCGCAGGCTCTAACTCTGTGGGTGGGAGGGTCAGCTGGGAGGCGGGATCTAGGTGCAGGAAGGGTCTGGGACGGGCCAAGGGATCACAACAAAATGGCTGAAAAATAAACAAATGCTCCGACAACAAGAGCTCAATCAATGAGGAAGCGCTATGGGGCAAATATTCTATCACGGCTGCACTTGTAGAGCGCTGCCTAAATAAATACTACAAAGCGCTACAAATGATCTAATCTCGAAGCGCACCACAATGAAAGCGCTAGCGATATGAAATGCGAGGCAAGTAGCGTTATCGAGCCCTGCACAGGTAGGTTTCAATTAACAATAGCAGTTGCCCAGGTCAGCAGGCAGGTCACGAGCGCTGCACAGAATGAATTTAAATAATAGTACCAGTAGCACAAATAAGCACACAGGTCACGAGCGCTGCACAGAATGAATTTAAATAATAGTACCAGTAGCACAAATAAGCACACAGGTCACGAGCGCTGCACAGAATGGTTTTAAATGAGAGTAGCAGTAGCACAAATAAGCATCTGATACCACCAAGAGGGGGAGGTGAAGGGAGCGACCGCTTCTGCGTGGAGCAGGACGGTCACAGCTCTCCACGAGGGCAAGCGCAGGCTCTAACTCTGTGGGTGGGAGGGTCAGCTGGGAGGCGGGATCTAGGTGCAGGGAGGATCTGGGACGGGCCAAGGGATCACAACAAAATGGCTGAAAAATAAACAAATGCTCCCACAACAAGAGCTCAATCAATGAGGAAGCGCTATGGGGCAAATATTCTATCACGGCTGCACTTGTAGAGCGCTGCCTAAATAAATACTACAAAGCGCTACAAACGATCTAATCTCGAAGCGCACCACAATGAAAGCGCTAGCGATATGAAATGCGAGGCAAGTAGCGTTATCGGGCGCTGCACAGATAGGTTTCAATTAACAATAGCAGTTGCCCAAGTCAGCAAACAGGTCACGAGCGCTGCACAGAATGAATTTAAATAATAGTACCAGTAGCACAAATAAGCACACAGGTCACGAGCGCTGCACAGAATGAATTTAAATAATAGTACCAGTAGCACAAATAAGCACACAGGTCACGAGCGCTGCACAGAATGGTTTTAAATGAGAGTACCAGTAGCACAAATAAGCATACGATACCACCAAGAGGGGGAGGTGAAGGGAGCGACCGCTTCTGCGTGGAGCAGGACGGTCATATCATCTACTCCCCTCAAATAGTCCAAAAATCTGAGGTAAAGAACTCTTCATAAACAGGACCAAAATGTTGCCGGAATTCCCTCTGGCATGCACAGTTTTTAGACTGCTCTATCAATTGCGCCACCAACAAATTAACAGTCTTCTTTCATGTTTTTATAAAAATGTTTGCTGTCTACCTTCAAGATCAGCACACCATTCAATACTTTTGTTTGCATTTCTGGAATTTGGGACATCATCCATTTACAATCTCTACCCTGGCTATATTTCCCCATCAGTCCACCTACTCTTAATTTCAGTTAACTCTCCTGCAGGGCGCTTGTTCTTGGAGATTCTACTCCTGATTCCATGACATGCCTAGAATGTGCAGCACAATGCTGTCTGCCACCTCATCCAGCTCCTCTGGTATCATTTTATCTTTGAGGAAGTTATAGTTACCAATCAGTTCAGGTCTGAGTCTACCAGGTGGCAATACTGTAATTTTATAGCATAACATGTTATTGTCTGAACAAAAAGGCATGCAGTTGGTGTTCTCCTGGTAAATACATATCATTCAGTTGCAAAAATATGAACTTCACTCTTAAAAAGCAAATTCTCATGTGGGCTTCAAACATGGTGTGGTAAACACCACATAAGAATGAGGTATTGTGGAGAATATGAGAAAAGATGTGACATTGCTTATAAGCCATTTAGAAATTGTCAATGTACCAAAGGCGAGGCTGTCATTGATTGAACAGCATGCGGATATGAATTCCACCAAGGAAGATGGTGGAGTGCACCCAGGTGTGACAGAGGCCTGAAGACACTGTTAAATAACCAGGGTATATACAGTGTGGGGTTCACTCAGAAGTCAAAGAAGCACACCCCCTGTAGGGACTGGTAAACAATCAGGGTTTATTTCGTGTGAAGTTCATCTTGAAACAACTTGGTCACAATTTCTGGATTTACAGTTGAGAAAGCATGGCGAGTAAAATTAAAGTACATTGGTTTGTGTGGATGTCCAGAAGCAGTGTTCATCCAAAAACTCTGGTCCATGCCCACCTTAAGAACATGAGCAGAAGCCATGCAGCTTTTAGATGCGGGGTAGTGTCCACTGCTGTACAAATAAGACTCATGAGTTAGGTAAGAATTGGGACAGAAATCAAGAAAGGCAACCTAAGCAGAGACTATATAACCTTTCAAAGGCTCAGATTTCCAGTGCTTCTCCTAGACGGAAGGAGACCAAACGTTTGATCAGGGGGGGCATGCCCTAAGCCTCTCTAATGCTCCCAAACAATCTCATAGTCGTGCAAGGCCAGGTAAATTTCAATCAGGTGAGCCCTATTCGTCTCATGGATCATACCCTAGTCAGACTGGCACCCTGCACATGTGAGTGTAAGATATGAATAGCTTGTTGCTGTCCCGACCAAAAACACAGAACTGTTGTGCCCCGTGTTACTCTCCTGTCTACATCGCCAATAGGAGGCAAATGTTTATGTCTCAGTGTGAGACTGCCCTGGGCCTTCGCCTAGTAGGCAGTGGGCTGCAGCAGGGACATGGCAACTGGAGGGAGAGGACCCAAGGCTAGCGCTCAGAAACAACTGGCTAAATTTGCATGGTCCAAGGCGGGAGAAAAAGGGGATTTGCCGCAACCGGACAAGGATGGTGGGGCAGTTGTCACTAAACAAGGCCCAGAGCCTACTCTACATGATGTTATGGCGGCCATCAATGGGGTGCGTGCCTCGGTGGACTCAGTCACTGTTGAGGTCTCACTAATTAGAGCAGATTTTCGGAAGATGGTTAAAAAGTTTAAAGAGCTCAAGATAGTCACTAGTGCTCTGCAGAACGATACATCGGATCTCCAGACGCAAATGCTCAAAATGCAGAAAAAGCAGGAAAGGATGTCGCAACAGCTTGATGACTATGAAGGCAGGGCCCGCCATAATAACATACATATTTTAGGGGTTCCGGAGAGAACGGAGGTGCCAGCAGCAGACCTCTATGTGGAAGACTTGATTACAAAGCACCTAAAACCTAAGCCTCAATTGAAAGGGCCCATAGGGTACAAGGGGGCAGGCGAAAACCAGGAGCACCTCCAAGGCCTCTTATTGCTATGGTGTTCAATTACCGGGACAGGGATGCGATCCTGATGAAGTGGCCTTCTTCCCGGATTTCACGGCCAAGGTTTAGGCCCAACGTCACAGTTTTCAGGCGATAAAGAGTGAAGTAAAGTATGCAATGCTCTTTTCAGCGAGGCTGAGAGTAGAGTCGGCAGGAAAATCGTGGTGTTTTGACTCCTGAAAAGCAGTTTGGGAATGGATGGAAGCTGGAGCACAGTGGGGAGCCAGAGGGAAGACAGAGCAGACAGACCTGGTCAGCATAGAGGGCGCCGGAAGGAGACAGTGAATAATGGTCCGGCAGAAGAAGAAGGCCAGCTACAGGAGAAGGACTGACCGGCCAGAGCTGCTGAAAGGGAGAACTCATGCCCGACTGGAAGCGCAAGTAGGGGGTATGGGGAGAGGTGGAATTACTTATTGTGGCGAGACTTTTTGACAAGGAGACACTTTGCAATACAACAGTTTAATGAGTTTATTGCTGTGATCTGATGGGAGTGGTACAATATTTCTAAGTGGATGGCTAAACTAAGAGTTAATTGTGACATGTACAAGCGAGGAAGGGGGCTAGATCACCACGTGCATTTTCGGCATTTCAGGGGGGGAGCGAGGCACTCTGCCATGTTTGGGAGTGGGTAGTTTTAAATCCACAGGCAGGGGGGGCAGGGAGGGGGGGAGGGTCGGGATTGGGGGGAGGGAGAATGGTTGAAGGTTCATTATTTAATTGTGCAGCTGGAACGTACAATGCTAGATAGGATGTTTACATTTCACTCCCCAACCATACAGATCCGTTTCATTGATACTCATTTTGTGACCTGGGATGGGGGAGATAGAGATAGGACACTTTCTGTAATGACCTGGAATGTCAACGGGATATGGGACAAGATTAAGAGAGAGTATTTGAAGAGGCACTCTCCCGAGGTGGTACTTCTACAGGAGACACATCTGGTGGGGTAGAAGACGAAGGCCCTCACGATGGGGGTATAAACTCTTGGTCCAAGCTAATTACACTTCTGGGTCAAGAGGGACAGCAATTTTGGTAAAGTCGTTCGTGCCCCTCATTGTGCACAAGGTATGGGCGGATGTGGCAGGGAGGTTCGCAGGAGTGGAGGCCGAATGGGACGGTAGGGACCTCAATATAATCTCAGTCTATCAGCCGCCTGCTCTGGGTAAACTAGCTTTGGGGGACCTGGGTGGAAAGCTGACGGGACTACAGGAAGGCACATTGATTATTGGAGGCGATTATAATATGATGTCAGATTACACTGTAGTGTAGTTCCTATTTTCCCTATAGGCCCTGCGCATTGGAATAACATAAACAGCAGTTTTGACGTGGAAGTGCGGTCTTCCAGGTCTCTACTGACTATGCTAAATTTAATTGGGTTTGTTACCAACTAGCTCAGAGGTCACTGGAAACTTTCTTGACTGAATAGGAAGTGATCAGCTTCCCTTGTACAGACAAGAAGGGATTCAGTTTTCCAACAACCGCATAAACATGACAACTTTTCTCCTTAGAATAAGAGTCAATCTCTAGAGTCGTGTGAAACAATAGACAGTTATTTTACTCAGTCAGTTGTACAGATTACTTTCACCAAGATGCAGAGAAATAGAGAGACGGGCGTTTTCAATAAAGGTATTATTTATTGAACAGTCTTTCTTCTCATGCAAGAGAAATGAATTGCCACAATTGCAAGACTAGTTATTATAAAAAGTGCGTACAGTAAAATGAGGATTGCGAAATAATACTGTAAAAGCATTGATATGGTTTCTTAGCCATACAATGGTTAAAATGAATAAAATATATACATTCATTTATACATTTGACTAACGCACTCAACTGGTGCTTCTAACTACGCCTACCCCAGTGTACCTGACCTAAGCCTAATACTTGGAAGGGAGTAAGTAAGTAGCAGTTTTTAGTTAAGTTGGTTTTGCCAAGGTTTGCTTCAAGAATTCTCTCTAAGGGTTTAGTCAACACCATACCTCTGAAATAGAATGTTGGAGGTCTTGTATCTCCTTCCAAGACTCGATATCCCAGTCACTCGCAAGAGTAGGCTGGAAACACCGGAGCTGGATTTTCTCGGCAAGAAAAAAGACAGCGTCTCTCTCAGCGCGTCAAGGAGGAGGAGGGGCAGCGTCCGTGGGCAGCTTGCATCTGCTGGGCTCTGCAGGGGACAGCTGTTCTGCTCCTGTATTCACCACACCATCGCTATCATTAATGTCGTTGAGGCAGCGTTTGCTTAAGGCAACGTTGGTAATATTTATACCTGAAAGGTGCCTTGTTTGACGTAAGTTTTTGGACATAAGACGTCAATAAAGATGTCACTAGGAAGTGATCGTCTCTCAGTGCTCATTAGAGTTCTATTACTAATCAAAACATAGCAAGCAGGGCTTTCCCAGGTTGCTGAGTTTTAGCTTGTTGAAGAACTCGGAGTGTAATCTAGGAATCTTAGATAGTGGCTTCTGCTGTGTCATCTGCTCTAATGAGCTGCAGAGGAAGAGATTCTGAAATGTGGCTCTGATCGTGTTAGGCCAGAGACGAGTTTCTGAAATATCGCTCTTGATCGTTTATGCCATTATAGGGGTATAAATGGATTATAGCCGTATAGGGGCATAAGGTCACAGTATTGATCGGGGTCCTAGATTAGAACACGACACCCACTCCACGAATTTATGTCCATCAAATTACTAAAAACTATAGCAATAAGATGCATGTGTAACATTACCCACCCCAAAATACATATTCACATTTGAAATGGTGTATTTGAAATACATGGTAATTTTGGTACTGTACGTCTTTAAGCATAAAAATCATTCAAAATTATAGCATATGTAATCAGTGAACGATTTTGCGAAAAAATTACACATGAAATATCTTTTTATACAGAAAAGAAGGGCGAGATAATTTCATCACATAGAAATGCAATTGCTATAACATGTGCTAGAGGCTGTTGTAAAGTTATTATGTCTCTAGAAGTACCTAAAAATAGAAGTTCTGTTCTTTATGAATAGGTCTACTTTAAGCAAAGAATTTTGTGCCAGAAAAAAGGTAAATATTTTTAAAAAAATGTTCAATTAAAAAAAAAAATAATTCTTGGTGAACGGGGAAATAGAGTTCCAACGCTTTTCAGTAGTTTTTGTTGATCAAAACTGAAGGCCGAATTCAGAGTTCATGGGAACGCTGTGTGTCGGAATGCTTTTCTAAAATTATTGTTTCTGTTCGGGGGAGAACATCATATCAGACAGGCTCTCAAAGAATTGGTCTACAAAATCAGGTGACAGTTCGACCAAGTTCGATAGTGCTGTAACTTGGCAGGTGTGAGAATGATTGCTATCATCAAAGTCTGGATCAGCAATGCTCACAGAAGGTCGTACCTGGGTGATGTTGCTTTTATTTCTCGCTTCACTGTCACCACCTAGTCGTAGCATAGGAATCTCAACGAATGCCGTCATCAGGATTGGTAGCCGCTGGGGACAACACAATGCATGAGCCGTTATAGGACTTATCAAAGTATCGATATCCATTGGTACTGCTGATAGAAGTGCAAGACAGATGTCCAACACGCACTCATCTCCGCATAGCATACATCAAAGCACAGGTAAGATGCAGGTCTGCCATATAGGTCTGAATGAAATAAACCAGGTCATGTTCAGATCTCTCAGCCTGGCCAATCCAAGGACTCTAGTTATTCGGTCCCGGTAGCGTATTGCTAGAATCATTTCTTCCATCCTTGTCGGAGTCATGTCTGAGTGTTGGCTTGCCATATCGGAGCAGGAGGGTCAAAAATAAAATGCCTGCTACAAGTCCCAAAATCAGGGGTATGCCGCCAAAGACTGAATGGACAAAATTAGGAATGATTCCTAGAATTGCTTTGAATGGTGTTAACAGTCCCGTAAAAATGGTCTTAAATACGCCTGGGATGCCAATGGCACTCGACATGTTAAGAATTTGGCTAAGCATTTCTGTGAAATGCACGGGGCAATTTGTTGATAAAAGGTCATGAATCTCTGATGTTGTCCTTGCAACTTGGAGATCATACGTCTTTTTTGATGACGTGATGGGCACTGTTGTCTGCAAAAGCACAGACTTCATTCTGCTTAAAGTATCAATTCGTATAGAAGAGACATTCAAACGAGGCCATATGTGAGTCTCGGAGTCTCCAGGGCCGTTTGGAAACAATGCTTGGATACAGCATTTGACCATGGAAGTTACTTGAACGAGATATGCTTTCCCTGGCAAAAGGCCACAACAGCTGTGATCCGTTATTATAATTTAACTCCCATTCGAGAGTTGCTTAAAGAAAGGCTCTATCTGCGTTGCAGGTGTGACATTTTGGTGGCATGAAAGGTTGTTTGAATTTCCTTCACAGGCTCCGTGTAAATTAATACCTTGGCACAAAAGTATACCGCTTAGTGAATGTTTACACTTTTCACCACTAAGAAATACATTTTTGTCGCTGTCACTATAGCATGTGTGTGTGTATGGTAATTTCCATGCTGACTTAATGTATCCTTTACCCAAACGTTCATACTGGCCAGTCGGTATGTATTCAAGGCAATTTTTAAATCGGAAAGTTGTTATCGGAATTGTGATAATCCTGTGTATTATCCATACAATGACAGGACTTTCTGACATTGTCAAAGGTAATCTCTCAAGTTTTTCGATGCTCAGGATTGTATAGTCTGCTCCTTTCTGTGCCAAGCTGATTTGTTTATCAGTAAGGTTAAAGATGGAAAACAATGACGTTGTGTTGATTAAACGCCAAGGCACATAGCCTGAACGAAGATTTTGCAGCGTCCAGCCTAATTGTACAATAGAACGCAATTGTGACTGGCCATGCTGTAACATTAGCAAGTCTTTGTCTATTATATCTATGGCAGATGATACAAAACTGTCCAGTGAATATATTTTGGAGGACAGAGTCATTAACCCATTGTCCACAACAGAAAGTGATTTTTCCAAATTAATACGATCAATTTCAGCTGTTTCAATTTCTGTTACTTTCCAAGCCTCGTTGTAAGCCGCATATATACTGGTCACTATGAAACGTTTTTGACGCTGTTTGCGAGGTCCCAGAATGAAATCTCACAAATCAGCACCATCTTTAAGTAAAGATAAGTGTTGCTTAATTTCTGCCAGTGTGGATGATTCTAGCCATTCAAGGCAGAGTTTCCCTACACTGTATGTTGTTACTATCCCTGGATGTTGTCTCTGGGAGTATCTAGGGTTTGTCTGGATATTGTTAACCCCTGTGTTTTGTTCAGGAATCTATCTTGACAGTTGTTTGTGTCAGTAGGCCAGATTAACCACTTTTTCCAATCAGGAGGTGTTCTGTTTAGATGTAAAATTTTAGATACGTCTATTTCAACTTCTGTTGTTGCATTATCAGGTATTGGCTTCGAAATAGACGGTTTGTTAAGGTCTTTAATTTTAGCTAGGCCAAGACAGGTTGTTTGGTGAATTGTGTCATTTAAGAACATTAATTGTTCTGGGATCATGCAGGCTCGAAATAATGCTTCTATGCCTTGTACCTGCCAATCTTTTGTACCCCAGATTGTTTTTGTTTCAATGTTATTTCTCCAATAATCAAAACCAAATGTCATCATTTTTTCATAAAATGCTTCTGAATATATCAATTTAGTATTAGTCAGCATTGTTTTCAACCCTGTTTTATCTAACAGTTTATAATAAAACGTTTCTGCATCACTGGTGTTAAACCCTGAGAAGTACTGAAATTTCTCATAGAATGTTTTAGAACTGCTTTTAGGTGGAGGAGCACAATGTTCCCATTGGTTATATTTAAAAACATTTCTAGGTTGTGCAGATTTATGTAAGTAATGATCTCCGTAATGTGAGAAGCAGTACATCTGTTCATAACTAGACAAACCTTGTAAATAATCATGTTCTGTAAATCTTGCTGACAACACTAAATCAGACATCATATTATTAATACTTTCAAAATCCCAATCATCAGAAAATGTACTTGGTTTTACAAAGTCACTTAGGGAAACCTTGAACTGGTGAGGATATTTCAGGATTTCAACCGGACCATATATTTCATAGTCAGTTTTGTCCCATACTACCCCGCCGGGTATTGGAATTGCTGTGACATTTACTGTTGACAGTTCTCTTTTCTTCACGTGGGATGATCTGTGTGGTTTGAGGACTAAGTTGATGTTCTGACTTGCTGTGTCCATTGAACTGTATTTTCCCTCAATGAATTTTCCCAAACAAAGTACCATGATGAGCCAAAGCAGGAGGAAAATTACACCTAGACCAAACCAGAACTCTAACCATGGAGAAATAAGGTACATTTCCTTGAGTTGATGAAAGAGTTCTGTTGCTTTTTCTTTAAAAGTTTTTGTTTCTGGCATCACTTCGGGGTTGCTTTGATCCTCAGAAAAGGTATCGAAATTGATGAAGTAGCCAGAGGCAGTTCTGTCAATTGTTGGAATTGTTTTCTCAATTTGTCTTTCGGTAGCACATTCTGATGCCACGTCATTGTAGACTGGTGTTTCATGACGAACTGTTTCAATCTGTGTTTCAAGAGGCACGAGTTCCATTACATTATTGCGTAGTCCCTCTCTGTGCACTGCAGGTTTATCAAATGTGATTAGTCTTTCAGTTTGAACCTCTTGAATTGTTGCAAGTTTGGGTATTCTGTTGTTTCTCGGGAGTCCACTGGGCCTACTGTTGATTATAGGCCACATTGTTGTGGTTTTACCAGGTCGATTGATACAACTCTGTCTTTTTACCAGCAAGGGGCGGTAGTACTACTGATCTTGTTCCGTTGATTGCCAAGACTGGTACTGCTTTTCTGTAAGAAGGCCCAAATTCCTTCTTCACCGCTATTTTTTCTCTGACTAGATCCCCAATCTTTGGAATCCAGACAGGCCTTGCTGGGGCTGGTGGTGCCTCTTCAGTGGTAGTTGGCTGTTGTTTTAACTTTATGTTGCTTAAGGATTTTCTTGTTTCATTCAAGTCCTGTAAAACAGCCAAACGGTCTTTGATGTCAAAGTCTTTATTCTTATCTTTGACCACTGATACCTGACTATCTAAGTCCTGAATGTACATTCTAGTTCCGAACAATAGCTCATATGGGCTGAAACCTTTTAGAGAATATCTTGGCAAATTGTTAAGACTGAGCTGGACACTTAATAAATGTTTGACCCACCCATCACCCGAACCTAATACCTTCGCTGTTATAGATTGCTTTATGTCTCGGTTTTTTCTTTCCACTACACTGTTCCCTTCGGGGTGTGATGGACAAGAGTATCGCAAGCCAACGCCCATGCTGGCCATGGCCTCCTTATGAGCTCGAGAGCTGAAAGCAGGACCCTGGTCAGAATGGAGCATGGCAATTGCGTATGTGCCGATAAAGACTAGCAGATCTTTTATAACCGTTTTGGCGTCAGTCGAGCGCTGGGGCCACATTTGTTAAGTGAATTCTAGTCTTAATAATTAATATGACGCTGGATGGCATGTAGACAGCATTATGCCTACCATGGCATTAATGCGCTTAACTCATTGCTGCGATCTCTGTTGCAGTCCGGGCAGTTCTTTACATATTTATAGTGGTGCAGGCTCATTCCTGGCCACCAGTACACTGATTGCAATTCAGTCAGAGATTCCTTCATCTGTATGTGCCTTGGACCTTCACCCATGTGTGCGTCTGCTATTAATAACTTTCTCCGGTTCATGTTTGGAATTACCCTATCCCCCACTCCAGGGATTCGAGCAAAAGGAACGGAGTTTGCATCAATTACGTATGCATAATTGAGTGGATAGTTCACGGGTAGTGCTGCACAGTCGCCTTTTACTGACGTTTTTACTGCCAGCATGGTTTCCCCGTCTATGTATTTTTCTGAACGCTTTTTTGTGGCTACGGAAGCCGGTTTAGTTGCTTCCGCTGTGGCTATGTTAGCCAATGAATTCCCTGCAACGTGAACGCCATCACATTGATGACTCAGAGTGTGTATCACGTGAATCTTTTGTAGTTCTTTCTGTAAAAGAACTACCTGTTTCCAAAGCATTTTATGCTTTATTGTGGCTCCTATGTCATCTTTGTAATAATTTTTAATCCAGCTCTGCAACTTATTATTGTAAGAGTTGACGCAAAAATGCGAATCGCACACTATTAGTGTCGGGCATTCACGTTCTGCATTTTCAAGCGCCATCTTTAAAGATCTGATTTCAGCTCGCTGAGCCGAACAGTTTCTCACTGATTCAGTTTTTGTTATTTTCGGTCTGAATTTACCGCACAGCCAGCGACCTTTAACAATCGCGCATGCTGCATCGTAGGATTTGCTCTCTACATTGAAATGCTGTAATAATCTATATGTATAGATTATCCAGGAGTATTGTTGGAGAGGCAGAATTTCGATTGGCAGAGGATATTCTTCTTCATAAGTCAACTCATTCAGATTTTTGAATTGTGGGGCGAAATAGTATTTAATTACAAAAACAATGAAGGAGTTACCCCTCGAAAATTGGAGAAAAAAGAGAGAGAATCTCTCACAGTGGGTTCAAATGCTCAATTCAGCACAGTCTATCCCAACCTGTCAGTGGATAATGCATATCCTTGTAGAAGACCCCTCACTCACCAACCTGGTTGGTGACATGCTTCATCATCGGGGTCCCACCCCATAGGCCGAGTGCCTATAGGGTGTGCTGCGACTCCTGATTACAGAGGAGCGGGTTGCTTTCTTTTATGTGTTCAAGGCGATCAAAATAAATGAGTTTAAAAAGGGCCAACACTACTCACTGCAAGTTTTATTCTTGAGTGCTTGAACCCTATTAAAAATGTGTAACACCTATGCCTAATTAGGTAGACTTCGGTGTAAAGTAAGAAGTGTCTTTAAAAATAGCTAAGTGTGCTATGTGAAGTGTGATTGATGCTAAAGATATTAAAAAGGTCTACATGTTTCAACCATTGTATTTAGTCATTGGTTTTCGTCAGGACCGTGAAAATGAACTGGGTGGTCCGCACACGCTAAGGTGCGTCCTGCCCTCGTCCAAGTTGGAGTACACAAATTGTGAACTCGTGTAAAAAGGGTGCAGTTTCTTTTATTCAAAGAAAAAACCTGTAAGGAAACAGGGAAAACAAAAAAGACAGGAAGGGGTCACATACAGGGGTTGACTACACACGTGTAATACATTTAACATATATAGCCAATATTTTTCATAGATCAATACATGGGATAATGCCCATGTTTCAGTCAGACAGTAGGATCCATCTGTTATGCGACAGTACTAAAGTGCTTTTACCGGACTGTGACTAATGAGCCATGAATCAGTGCCAAAGGAGTGGTGTCGATCTGGATTTGGCATCTGCAAATGACTAGTGACAAAAGGGGAGTAACGTATAATGGGCCAGTGATCATACTGGTGCTACGGGGTGTTCGGATGCACAGAGTTGTGAGCACTCGTGAAGGCGCTTAAACTTGAGACTGGTATATGGCTAATTTGCTTACACTTCCTTGCGGAATTACCGCTTCATGGGCACCAATGCTTCCAAGACGGCAAGAGTCCGTCTCCTGAAAATGGGTAAAAAGCAAATACAAATGCCCGGTTTTAGTTTTGCTGGCTATTTTTGCAAAGTATTTTGTTTTGCCAGCGGATCGAGCGGTGCCAAATCCAGATCGACACCACTCCTTTGGCACTGATTCATGGCTCATTAGTCACAGTCCGGTAAAAGCACTTTAGTACTGTCGCATAACAGATGGATCCTACTGTCTGACTGAAACATGGGCATTATCCCATGTATTGATCTATGAAAAATATTGGCTATATATGTTAAATGTATTACACGTGTGTAGTCAACCCCTGTATGTGACCCCTTCCTGTCTTTTTTGTTTTCCCTGTTTCCTTACAGGTTTTTTCTTTGAATAAAAGAAACTGCACCCTTTTTACACGAGTTCACAATTTGTGTACTCCAACTTGGACGAGGGCAGGACGCACCTTAGCGTGTGCGGACCACCCAGTTCATTTTCACGGTCCTGACGAAAACCAATGACTAAATACAATGGTTGAAACATGTAGACCTTTTTAATATCTTTAGCATCAATCACACTTCACATAGCACACTTAGCTATTTTTAAAGACACTTCTTACTTTACACCGAAGTCTACCTAATTAGGCATAGGTGTTACACATTTTTAATAGGGTTCAAGCACTCAAGAATAAAACTTGCAGTGAGTAGTGTTGGCCCTTTTTAAACTCATTTATTTTGATCGCCTTGAACACATAAAAGAAAGCAACCCGCTCCTCTGTAATCAGGAGTCGCAGCACACCCTATAGGCACTCGGCCTATGGGGTGGGACCCCGATGATGAAGCATGTCACCAACCAGGTTGGTGAGTGAGGGGTCTTCTACAAGGATATGCATTATCCACTGACAGGTTGGGATAGACTGTGCTGAATTGAGCATTTGAACCCACTGTGAGAGATTCTCTCTCTTTTTTCTCCAATTTTCGAGGGGTAACTCCTTCATTGTTTTTGTAATTTAATCCCGGGGACCAGGAGTTCCCAACTCACATTGATTAGTGTAAATTCCCTAACTCTCTCTTTTGTTATTTAATAAGCGAAATAGTATTTCACATCTTCCGCTCCAAGAGAATTTACACACTGTATCCATTTCGGATCCAGTGACACTGTAGGCAGGTTTACTGGGCTGAATAGCGCCTCGAAGGCGGATTCCGCTGTGAGGATATTAATCCTTTTGCCATGTGCTAGTTCTCGTTCATTCGCTAATGCAGTTTCTACTGCTTTGACAGTATTTTCTGTGGGACTGAATGTTTTTTCTGCTTGTGTGTACAAGTGTGATTTGTAAGCTATTGGTACCGTTTCTCCCTCATTAGAGGTCAGGTACGTGAATCCGCATCTTCCTGGGATGACTCGGATTACAAGATTGCGTGTGTTGTCACGTGTATCTAATTTTGTTTTTGCTAACATGTCTGTTTGCAGTGATCTCAAAATTTCTGTGTGTTTTTGAGTCCAAGTGATCGGTTTAAAATCAGGTTTAATTAGTTCGTAGAGAGGTTTAACCCTCTCCGCATAATTTAGAATGTAAATTCTTTCGAAATTCAGAAAACCTAGAATCGATTGTAAGTTCTTCAGCGTTCTTGGTGCTTGGAGCACAGCGCACTTCTCTAAGAAGTTGTCCACTAGGCTTTTTCCTTCACTTGATAATTTGTATCCTAAAAATAATACTGTCAGATGGGCAATTCGAGACTTTTTAAAGTTGAATTTGTAACCCTCTGCTGCGAACCCAAGTATAATGGTGTTCACTCTTTTCAAGTGAGTCTCCAAGTTGTCGTCTGTGAGATAGATATCATCTACATAAGATAATGCCTCATCATCATACATTTGTAGTAACTCTGTTACTCTGTTACTCTGGCTGAGAATAGTCCTGGGCTGTTCTTGAATCCCTGTGGGAGCCTACAGAAATTTTTCTGAGACCCCATTACTGAGAAAGCGGTCAAGTATCTGCTTTCTGGTTCAATATTTTGACAAAAGAAGAGTCCTCATCCCATCCTTACATGATTTTTATATAGTGCTGGTGCCTCGGCTACTGCCCATTTCCTTGCATATATATATTTAGTGTGAATCGGAATGTGATACGAGAAGGCAGGCATAATCATTTCTTCGCCACGAGGGCACTCCCTGACAAACTCTGGGGGGCAATCTTTTTCAGCTAACAGGATATCATAGCCTTTTGAGAGTTTATCCCAAAATAGACCCTTTATTTTCCTAGTCTTATCACCCTCTATACGCAGTGGTATTTCGTATATCTTATGGGGCTCGCTAACTCTGGTGTCAGCAGTTTCTACTTGAATGTATTCATTCGTGTCCACTGTCTCCAGATGACTCATCAGGATCTTGCGAGCTATGGTGATGTCTGCTGCACTGTCTAGCATTGTCTGTGCCCACTTCCCGTTTTTCAACTGTGTCCTCAGTATTCTCGGCATGTTCGATTACTCTAATACTGGCTACCTTCTTTCTTGGAAATTGAGATTTTTTACTCTGAGCAGGTTCCTTGTCTTTGGACTTGATGTGCTCTCCTGGGTCTGACCGTCCTCTTCTTTCAGATTTCTGCGAAAAAGATCGAGAGGGACGTGTATCAATACTTTGATATCTATCAGGCTTCTTCAAATTATCCCTATTTCTAAGGTTATATCTCTTCTCAGAGGGCTCCCTCTGGGGAGACTGGTGTTCTCGAGTCGGAGTTCTTTCCCTCCGTCGAGGAGACCTTCCTCTGGACTGGAAAACTTTTTCTTGGAGAGTGGATTGTTTATTTCCATCCCAGCTCTTTTTAGGAGTGTTTGAATTATTTTTAATAAATATTTTTTCAGGATTTTTCGAGCCGTTGGGGCTTTACTGGTTTTCCACCCAAGCTGTCTCTACCTAGTTCTTCATAACATTTTTCTATAAATCTGGCAAGCTCAATTGGTTGATCTGTTATATCTGTTTCCTTCAACTTCTGGCGGATCTCCACAGATGCTGCTTCTCCTTTTATATTGGCTAGTAATATAGCCGAGACCTGCTTGAAGTCTTTCAGTAATTTCATACCAAGTTAAAGCAGGTTCTGGACCGTATTCATTCTGAATCTGTTTTAGCACTTCTGGTATTACCACCATTGACGGAACACCATGTGTTTTTGTGTAAATGGAAGCAAAGACTGTACCCCAAGTGTCACAGTCCTCCACGTGTGGTGCGACCCCCATTGGAAGGCAGACGGTCAGAATTCTGTGTTTCTCAATAGGGGTAGTATTCCGAAATACTGCCTCTATTTGAGTAATTTTCTGCGCTAACCAGAAAGGAATTTGTTCCTGTTTTATGGGTGTTTTACCAAGACATGATTGTATGTTCTGTGGTGTAATTTTATTGGTGTTCCCCTGATGAGGGGTCAGCTGTAATGCATTAACAGCTGTTTGGACTGTAGCAGTCCGCATTACATATTGGACTAATTGTCTATGTATTTTAATTAATGTTTTTAGCTGTACTAACAGCTCTTCTTTTGACATTTTTGCAATGTCCGGATGTGGTGTGTAGCTGGCTAGAACCGGCCACGTTGCTCCTGGTCTACCTAGTGTACCGAGCCTGGTAATATGATCATTGTGTTTTAGGGCGCCTTTAAACCAGAGCAGATGCTCTTGAAATTTTAATGGGATTTCAATCTCCTCGAAAGGAGCGTACTCTTCCGGTCGATCCCCTATTTTGTAATAGTGGAACTCGTGTGTTGCGTTGTTTGCCGCTGGAAATTTTATTCAAGAATAGAATACCTCTGTCTGCTGATATTAGTGTGCCTCTATCACGAGGACGACTGTGCCACCTTGTGTGGTCAGTCCATTTTCTATAAGTTTTGATGTTATAGATTTTCTTATGTCGACCGGGATGATTATCGCACCCGGTTCATTAACACCGTCGGGACCCTGCTCAGTCGCATTTACTGCAGCTGCAGCGGCTCCGTTTTCAGTGTCTGACATTTTATTGTCAGAAAGGTTTTTGCAGAGCAGGTCTCCAAGGAGACAAAGATTAGGTGCACAATATTTTGGAACACTGTATCCTTCAACGTTGAATAAACCAGAGCTTTACATAGGAATCTCTTCCTACTAAGTTCGGGTGGATTTTAACCTTTCACCCACTCCAGACGTCTATTGGAGTATTTACGGTAGAAAGGGGTCTGTGTGAAAAATGCATGACTGAGCTACTCTATCGTCTTGTGTTAGTTTTATCGCCTTACCAAACGTTGGGCGCCATGTAGTGTAGTTCCTATTTTCCCTATAGGCCCTGCGCATTGGAATAACATAAACAGCAGTTTTGACGTAGAAGTGCGGTCTTCCAGGTCTCTACTGACTATGCTAAGTTTAATTGGGTTTGTTACCAACGGATCACTGAAATATTATCGACGGGCACATTATCGACTTACCAAAATATCGTTGACAAATTATCGACGACAAAAATATCAACTTACTATACTTATTACACAAACTACAAAAATATCGAGTAAAAAATATCGAGTACTAACTATATCGAATACATAAATATCGCTTAAATAAATATCGACTACAATTATATCGTTGGACATGAAATTAGCCCTAACACTACAAAAATATCGACTACAAAAATATAGACTACCACAATATCGTTAAAAAAAAATATCGAGTTCATGTTTGCACACTTTTCTTTCTAAAATACCATCTTTATCATCAATAAAAGTCATTTCTCACTAAAAAAAACTTTTCACATATAATACCTGTTTCTTACATAAAATTACTATTAATCCACATTTGCTATACATTCTATTACATGCATTTTATCATTTTCTATTATTCTTTGCATTTAACTAACATTTTCATTACTTATTTTCACATATAAATATATTTCATTTAAACACGAACCTGCTTTAATGCGGGAATAACCACATACCACCATTCTCACATCAACAAACACTCCAATTAACTTAAAAAAATTCAAACTAGCCTATACTATGCTTCCTTACATCCTACAACCAATCAAATCAAAGCACACATAACACATATACTATAAAAGGGATACATGCATTCTACCATTTGTTGCTGCTACCTCTCTGGAAAGTAGATGCCAACACTTTGAAGATTTTGTTGCAGAATAAACATCTTTAAAGATCCAGCTCACTAGCTAATTAATCAAGTAAGTAACACAGCATTTTTGTAGAAAACAAAATTAGAAGTGCACTATTTTCCTTACATCTCCTAAGTCTTACACTTATTTTATTTTCATGTCTTCCTACTTTTCTGATAGAAACTACTCCAACACAATTCCTATTACATGGTCATATTTCTTCACGTGCAAAATCAGATAGTAAGTATATAATAATTCTCTGTTACACACCAACTGCTGTTTTTAAACACTAATTTACAAGAGTATTTATTTTTCATTAACATTATATTTACAGATATACTGAAATTGTGCTATTTCTACAGCAAAAACGATAAAACTACCCTAATTACACATGTAAGTATAGATGTGTTTGTTATAAAACGGCCAATTTCATTAATGCACGTTTTTAAACAACATATCTTGCTTTTTACATCTTCCCTATAGATCATTTGAAAGATCCAAGATCAACTATAGCAAAACACAAGAATACCCTTCAGAAAAATGTAAGTATAATTGTAATTTGCTAAAATGTGGGCACAAAAAACGCTAACTATATTCTTAACACCATGTTATTTATTTTGAATTGCCTCTACAGATATTCAGAAAACATCATACATCTATTCTACATATCATATGAAAACATCCTACACAAAATATACCAATATAGAAGAATAGCCTTGTAAAAAATGTAAGTATATTTGTCATTTTTCTAAAACTGCCGAAAATAAGACAGACTATGTTCTTAACAACATCTTATCTATTTTATATTTCCTCTACAGATATTCTGAATACATCATACAGCTATTCTACCTACAACAAAGAAAACGACATATTTAGAAGTTAGTATATGTTTAAATCTGTTACATTTCCAAACGGTTCAGTATTAAAATTATAATATTTTGCTTTTATTTCTTCTATCTACTCTACAGATCATACCTGTACTAAATTGATGAACTCCAGCAATTACTACTATTCTACTATTTAAACAAGTAAGTATATGTAATGTTTACATCAAATGCACTAGTAGACAAAAATGACAACTGCTTTTGAGTAGGAAATACGTTTGTTATATGTAAACATTAACGTTGCTTTTCTATATTTTCATACCAACAGCAAATAAAGACATACATACAAGAACATCATTCAAAAGACATTTCTGCTTCTGTGACTACTACTTTGATTAACTGTAAGTATAAATGCATCACTAATGATGTTAGCACCACATAAGTAAAAAAATGTGTACTGATTTTGTTTCTTTCTACTCTTTCCTAGAACAAGTAAATCAAAATGACTGAAGGTGCAGAATTTGTCATGTCTCAGAAAAATAAATTACTATTATGCTACATGGGTTATGTGTATAATCAGGAGAGACAAAGTGGTAGAAAGGTTTTTTGGAAGTGTACAAAATATTACTCCAACAAATGTTATGGGAGGGCCACTACCGAGGAAACTAATGTGCTATTTACTAGAGAACATAATCATCCCCCAAATGCCACAGAAATTGAAATTAGAGATGCTTTAGAAAGTATTAAAAGTGCTAGCACACAAAGTGACAAACCCACCACACAAATACTTAAAGTAGAACTGGTAAAAATCCCTGCCCATGCTTCAGGTCAACTACCCTCTATTGACTCCCTGAAACGCACAATTGCACGCACCAAACGACTCACTAGCACAACCCAACCCAACCCAACTTGTTTTGAAGAAATTATTATTTCACCCGAAATGGCCATCACACACAATAAAGATAAATGTATTCTTTTTGATGATGAAAGCAGTACAAACAGAATAATTATGTTTGCAACTGCAAGTAATTTACGAAAAATCCAACAGTGTCCCCAATGGATGATGGATGGAACATTTAAACCCTGCCCAAAACCTTTTTACCAACTGTATTCCATCCACGGTTTATACCATCATTCTAACATACCTTTCATTTACTGTTTGCTACCCAACAAACAGCAAACAACTTACACCGAAATTTTAAATGTTCTCAAAACGGAAATCAATAATTATTTTCCCGAAAAAAGAATTATTGATTTCGAATTAGCTATGATAAATAGCATTTTGAGAACATTTCCCCACACAGCAATCCAGGGTTGCTATTATCATTTTAATCAGAGTATATGGAGGCATCTCCAAAAATCTACTTTAAGTGTACTATACTCTACAGATAGCACCTTTGCCTATCAAGTTAAAAAGTTAATAGCCCTGGCCTACGTCCCTGTTACAGATGTTGCTGAACATTACAATTTATTAATTGACAGCGCATATTATAAGAGGAATGAGGATAAACTAACACCATTGCTAGACTATTTTGAAGACACTTGGGTGGGAAGGTTGCACAGATCAGGACATCGACGCCAGCCCAAATTCCAAATCCCTTGGTGGAATGTCTATCTCAGTACTTTAAACCAAGAGGCTAAAACCAACAACAGTGTTGAAGGGTGGCATAATGCTTTCCAAGCAACTACAAACAGAGGCAAACCCACATTCCACAACCTTCTAGAAGCTTTGAAAAAAGAACAAAGCTATCAGGAACTAAGAATGGAACAATCAGTGTCACAAATAGGGCCCAAACTCACTAAACAAACCCAACAAATGTTCCGACTACTTCAAAGTCAAGTCACATTATACCCTACAACTAGAGGTTTAGAATACCTGGCAATAATAGCAAAAAGTCTACTATAAAAATGTCAAGTAAATATACGAATGTCTTCTTACAATACTAATAATAATCACATGTCATAAACATATATAATGAATTATAAATAAAACATATTTGTCTGACAAACTTTTAAAATTTATGTAAAAAAATTCGTAACAAATATGCAATGTTTATAATTTTTTATAACATACACATAACATTAGAAATTGACATTTCCCACCCAATCAAAATTGTAAATTAAATACTTACAATTTTTGGACTTGAGAGACGCAATCAAGGAAAAATCAATCCATACAATCCAATCCAATATCTTACTATTCCAATATGGGAAACCCTCAAAAACCCGAAAATAAATTGTAAAACGTAAAAAAACGCTCCAGGAAATCCCGAAAACAGTAGTGTGTACACGTTAGGATTTAAAGTTATATACACACTATTTTAAAAAAACGGTCACGCATATCAATGTATCAATCCGATTCGAAACCCTCCAAAAAACCAGAAAAAGGTTTAAAAAGTGAAAAAAACGCTCCTGGCAAACACGAAAAATAGGAGATAAAAGTCAAAATATAAGCATAATAACTTAAACATTTGTTTCTCCGTTAAAAAACACGCTTCCTTCCATGTAGTTTTCATGCGAGGAACCGAAACCTGTAAAATAACATACATAACGAAAGCCACCCACAAATACCCCCTTCACATTTGTAAATATACTAACAATTAACATTAACCATGTAAGAAGACATTTCCGAACACTTAAAATTAGACTTGAAGGAAAAAAAGCACGACACATCTATAACGGAGACTTTTCACCCAAACGCTACTTAAACTATTAATACATACACCAAAAAACACTACAGAGTTCGATTATACCCTCAAACATGACCACTTACTTATAATTTGTAGTTAAAAATAACCTTACCTCTCTCCACGCGAAGCAACTCCCAACCGCGAGCTTCTCCAGTCCTGAATGGAGCGCAATAACCTTACGCGGTAAAAAAGTAGTCCCCTTAACCCATTTGTGTAAAAGGATAATAGAATAAACAATGTCAAATGTAAAATATATAATACATACACATGTATAATGTAACAAATTAATACACTATACTCATGACAATTTTCCTTTATTAACAAAAAATAATATATTTAATATAAATTAATATATAATATGTATTATATATTAATAATATTAAATAATTATGTAAAACTTTGAATAAAAGATGTAAATATTTAGTTATTCAGTATATTTATATGAATAATTTTGTGTATAATTTTAATAAAACATTATAAATGTTTATGGGAATAATTAATAATGATAAATAATATAACTTATTTATTGTTATTAATATAACAAGTAGAACCATTTAGTATATATAATCTATTTTATCTGTGAATGTATATATTTTTGTTAATAATAAATGAATGTTTATGTTTATTAATTAATAATAATATTAATAATTAATAAAATAATTATTATTTTTATTAATTATTAAAAAAAGTTATATAATTATTTCTAACTATAACAAAATTATATAATTACATTACTAATATTTGATAAATACCAGATATTATAATTAAACATATTGTTTCCCTATACAATTATAAACTTTACAACCAAATCGATTTATATGTTTTATGTAAAAACAACATTGTGTGAAATATACACCAAGAAAATTTTTTTTTGTATTTCAATTTATCCTAACAAATGTAATAATAGTCATGTTACTTGTTAAAAAGAAATATGTATTATATATTTTATTATATTAATATTTAATATTAACATTATTAAATATTAATGTAAGAAATATATAACAAATCATTGTTTAATGTATTTCTATATAAATACTTTAAATTGTAAGTGACTGATGGGAATATGTAAAATTTACTGAAAGAATCTAGTAATCCAAATTATTTTTTACATTGACCACATGTATATAAATGTAAAGATGTTATTGTGTGAATAATAAAAGTTAAAAAAAATGTGATGTTATATTTGTTTGTGATTTTATTGTAGTACACAATAAAAAAAATTAAAATTGTTTAATAAACTTATTTGAAAACATCTATGTTGCATTAATTTTTATTATTAAAATACAGTAATGAACAAATGTATACAAATGTGCTGCACACTGACCAATTTTATATGTATTGTTACTACTCCAGCCAATCTAAAATCATAGAAGCTGCAGGACACTAGCAAAAAATATTTTACTATTCCTACTACACTCAAGGTAATACCATAAAATGTGGTGGAGACTAACCAATGTATTTTTATTAATCCAACTCCAGTGTAGGTAATATTACTGATGGTGCTGGACACCAACCAATTAATAATTAGAATTCCAACTCCACTCTAGCTACTGTCTGGAAACATGCTAATACATATATTGTTTTGATCTAAATAAAGGGTACTAATGTAAAGTTATAATAATAGCTATTTTCGTGTAATAAATTTAATGTATCACTGTTAAGTTAAACTATACATCAGCACTCTAAAATACCCAAAACTGTCCCAAAACACTAAAAAGACCCCTTCACCCTAAAGGCCAAAACTGACCCAGAACCCTACAAATACCCCTTTATCAACAAACTGAAAACTGACCCTGAACCCTACAAATACCCCTTACCCACAAACTGAAAACTGACCCTGAACCCTACAAATACCCCTTTACCCACAAACTGAAAACTGACCCTGAACCCTACAAATACCCCTTTACCCACAAACTGAAAACTGACCCTGAACCCTACAAATACCCCTTTACCCACAAACTAAAAACTGACCCAGAACCCTACAAATACTCCTTTACCCACAAACTGAAAACTGACCCTGAACCCTACAAATACCCCTTTACCCACAAACTGAAAACTGACCCTGAACCCTACAAATACCCCTTTACCCACAAACTGAAAACTGACCCTGAACCCTACAAATACCCCTTTACCCACAAACTGAAAACTGACCCTGAACTCTACAAATACCCCTTCAGCCACAAACTGAAAACTGACCCTGAACCCTACAAATACTCCTTTCCCCACAAACTGAAAACTGACCCTGAACCTTACAAATACCCCTTTACCCACAAACTGAAAACTGACCCAGAACTCTACAAATACCCCTTTACCCACAAACTGAAAACTGACCCTGAACCCTACAAATACCCCTTTACCCACAAACTGAAAACTGACCCTGAACCCTACAAATACCCCTACACCCACAAACTGAAAACTGACCCTGAACCCTACAAATACTCCTTTCCCAACAAACTGAAAACTGACCCTGAACCCTACAAATACCCCTTTACCCACAAACTGAAAACTGACCCTGAACCCTACAAATACCCCTTTACCCACAAACTGAAAACTGACCCTGAACCCTACAAATAGCCCTTCACCCACAAACTGAAAACTGACCCTGAACCCTACAAATACCCCTTTACCCACAAACTGAAAACTGACCCTGAACCCTACAAATACCCCTACACCCACAAACTGAAAACTGACCTTGAACCTCCAAAAAACTCCTTTACCCACAAACTGAAAACTGACCCTGAACCCTACAAATACCCCTTTACCCACAAACTGAAAACTGACCCTGAACTCTACAAATAGCCCTTTACACAAGAACTGAAAACTGACCCTCAAACTCAAAAATACCCATTTACCCACAAACGTAAAAATTTCCCAAATCCCACTAAATACACCTTTACTCACGACTAGAAAAATGACCCAGAACCCTAAAAAATTAACCTATAACAAAAACTATGAAACTGAGCCAGAACACTATAAATAATAATGAACACAACATTAAACATAAATATATAAAAAAACAAATATTTTTACAAAAACTATTATAAAATATATTATCACATTAGCTATAATAATAATTTTGATTAATTAATATTGTTTAATTCCAATTAATTAATTAACATCAACATAAATTAACACATTACATTTAAATGTGTCCAATTAATGTAATTAAGTCATTATTATAAATTAATTACCAATTAATTTATTTAAATGATATGCAATATATTAATTACATCATTAACTAATTATAATTAATGTGTTAGCAATTAATAAATGTAAATAATATACTAATTCTTAATACAATAAATCACTAATTATTATTAATTAATAACCAATGTATCAATTAAAATCATATACAAATTAATTTATAAAAATAATAATTATTAATAATCAATTAATCAATTAAATTATATGCGAATTAATCAATTAAACAATTAACTAATTAATATTAATTAATTACCAATTAAAATCTAATTAAAACAATTACCAAACATATATTAACTAATTAATTATTATTAAATTACTTCCCACCCTATTCCCCTATAAACCCACAACCCGCTCCTAAACATTAGGTACTATGTATTTATATATTATATATATATTATTTTATAAAATCAATATTTTCTAACATTTTCTCGATATTTTTTACTTTCACTATATTTCGATATTTTGTCTAGTCGATATTTTTGAGTCGATATTTTTGTATTCGATATTTTTGGGTCATTTTTGCAGTCGATATTTTTTCCAACGATATTCCTATAGTCGATATTTTGTTAATGTCGATATTTTTCCGTCGATATTTTGTCCATTCGATATTATGTAGTCGATATTATGTCCAGTTACCGTTACCAACTAGCTCAGAGGTCACTGGAAACTTTCTTGACTGAATAGGAAGTGATCAGCTTCCCTGGTACAGACAAGAAGGGATTCAGTTTTCCAACAACCGCATAAACATGACAACTTTGCTCCTTAGAATAAGAGTCAATCTCTAGAGTCGTGTGAAACAATAGACAGTTATTTTACTCAGTCAGTTGTGCAGATTACTTTCACCAAGATGCAGAGAAATAGAGAGACAGGTGTTTTCAATAAAGGTATTATTTATTGAACAGTCTTTCTTCTCATGCAAGAGAAATGAATTGCCACAATTGCAAGACTAGTTATTATAAAAAGTGCGTACAGTAAAATGAGGATTGCGAAATAATACTGTAAAAGCATTGATATGGTTTCTTAGCCATACAATGGTTAAAATGAATAAAATATATACATTCATATATACATTTGACTAACGTACTCAACTGGTGCTTCTAACTACGCCTACCCCAGTGTACCTGACCTAAGCCTAATACTTGGAAGGGAGTAAGTAAGTAGCAGTTTTTAGTTAAGTTGGTTTTACCAAGGTTTGCTTCAAGAATTCTCTCTAAGGGTTTAGTCAACACCATACCTCTGAAATAGAATGTTGTAGGTCTTGTATCTCATTCCAGGACTCGATATCCCAGTCACTCGCAAGAATAGGCTGGAAACGCCGGAGCTGGATTTTCTCGGCAAGAGAAAAGACAGCGTCTCTCTCAGCACGTCAAGGAGGAGGAGGGGCAGCGTCCGTGGGCAGCTTGCATCTGCTGGGCTCTGCAGGGGACAGCTGTTCTGCTCCTGTATTCACCACACCATCGCTATCATCGATGTCGTTGAGGCAGCGTTTGCTTAAGGCAACGTTGGTAATATTCATACCCGAAAGGTGCCTTGTTTGACGTAAGTTTTTGGACATAAGACGTCAATAAAGATGTCACTAGGAAGTGATCGTCTCTCAGTGCTCATTAGAGTTCTATTACTAATCAAAACATAGCAAGCGGGGCATTCCCAGGTTGCTGAGTTTTATCTTGTTGAAGAACTCGGAGTGTAATCTAGGAATCTTAGATAGTGGCTTCTGCTGTGTCATCTGCTCTAATGAGCTGCAGAGGAAGAGATTCTGAAATGTGGCTCTGATCGTGTTAGGCCAGAGACGAGTTTCTGAAATATCGCTCTTGATCGTTTATGCCATTATAGGGGTATAAATGGATTATAGCCGTATAGGGGCATAAGGTCACAGTATTGATCGGGGTCCTAGATTAGAACACGACAACACAGTTGACCGCCCCCCACTGTCAGAACCCAATTGTCCTCGCAGGAGCAAATGGCCGCTGTACCCTATGCCCGCTCATGTTGGTTAATTTTCCATCCAATATAGTAAATAGGAGTTATGGTGCAAGTCTTTTATTTATATACTAGCAGCCCGTCCCGACTTTGTTCGGGAGCAACAGGCAGCTTCCCCGACCCCCGCCCTACAGCCCGTCCCCCGGCCGGCCCGTCCCCCGCCTACCCCGACCCCCGCCTGCCCCGACATGGGTCCCCTTACCTCCGCTGGCGCTCCTCCATCTAAAACCCCTCTAGCTACACGCCACTTTTTCCTCCTTTTCCTCCTGTAATGCACCGTTTGTGTTTTAGCCCGCCCCCCACCTGCCCGGCCCGTCCTGTCCCCCGCCTGCCCGACCCCCGCCTCCCACCTGCCCCGACCCCCGCCTCCCGCCAGCCCCGACCCCCACCTCCCGCCCTACATGAGTGCCCTTACCTCCGCCGGCACTGCTCCCGCCTGTCCGCTCGCACAACCGCTCCTCCCCTGCGCCATGTCCACCGCTCCTCCTCCGCTGCCGGTCCTCTGCTCCTGACGTCACTGCTCCGCCCCCGCGCCATGTCCGCCGCTCCTCGGACGCCGCTCCTCTCCGTGCTCCTAATGTGACCACGCACGTCGCGGCCGGCGCTACTTTTGAGGGACTATTTTGTTGTTTTTTTTTATCTAAAATTTAAAATAAAGTTTTTTTAAAATTTATGTAGCCTATAACCATCTACACACCCTGCCGATTTCAACGGTGTATCGGGTGTGTAGATTGGCGCAGTGGTTCCCGATTTTACCCGCCTCAAAGCCTGAAAGTTTCTGCTTTATTATAGTAGTATAGTTATATATATTTGTCTTGAGAAATCAGCAGTCTTTAGTCTGTGAATTTCATCCTTTTCTTTGCTGGCGTGCAAAAGGGAACAAGGTAGGTAACATAGGAAGGAAAGGTAAGGAAAAGTGCAAATGAAGAACAGAGCCAAAATGAACTGAAGATATTCGTTAACTGACTAAGCGCTGCATGACTTCCATGGAATTGTCTTACTTGAGAAATGCTTAGCTGAATTCGGTTCAGTCTCTCTCCGAATCCTTGCTCGACCAAACCTTCTGTCTCTGCTTACAAGAATGATAATTCTCAGACTTGTGAAGCAAGAATTGCTTGGTCGTCTTTACTGCAAATGTGATACTTCAGGAAACCTTCAAACAAGTCCTAAAACAATACTGGAGTCTTTGTGGCTAAAGTTCTACTCCGGACTCTCACTCAGTAAGCAGAATCTCACCAAACCGCTAACTTGAAACTCTGAGTTAACCGTTCTCTCACGCACCTCACTATTGCGGAGAAACGTTTCGAACATGCATTCACTAACGGAGCTAAATTGAAGTGCGCACTTGAATCCGTGCTCGTCACACTTGAAGACTAGACTGCACAGGGAACTCTGAAATGGCGCCGAATACTTTGCCAAAACGGTGGCCATCTTGTAATGGTCGATTATCACTAAATGTCATACCAGGTGTTGACCAGATTTGGTTTGACGATGACTCTGATTCTTCTTTTGCCGATCCAAGATGAAGGCTTATTCCAGATTGTGGCAACTGTGAATTTACTGACAGTACCCCTCCTCAAAGACCGATTTATCGGTCCTGGTTTATATGGTTGCTGGGAATGAAATCGTCTCTTTGACAGAGGGGCATGGACATTGTCAGACGGTTCCCACAATCTATCCTCTGGACCATATCCTGTCCAGTCAATCAAATAGAAAAGCTTTCCTCTAGAAAGCTTAGAGTCTAAAATCTCTTTTACTTCATACTCTGGATGTCCCTCAATCTCTAAAGGTTCTGGGGGCCTTGAGATTCTAACATGTGGAGCAGTCTTTTTTAAAAGGGAAACAGGAAAGACCGGATGGATGCCTAACTTGGGAGGTAACGTCAGTTTTACTGTAACTGGTCCTAAAACTTGTTCAATTATGTAAGGACCTACAAAACGAGGCTGAAACTTCTGATTACCCTTCAGATGTACATTTTTGAAAGACAACCAAACTTGATCTCCCACTTGGTACCTTGGTGCTGGTTTTCTATGTCTATGTCTATCTGCACATGTCTTATAGCTCTCTTTTGCTTTAATGAAGTTGGTCTTTGCTGACTGATGGAGAACTATTAAGTCCCTCACTAATTCCTTCAATGCCGGAACGTCCAGATCCAGATGAGTGTGGAAGGGGTTAGGATGATAACCATAGTTCAGAAAGAAAGGAGAATAACCAGTGGATACACTTTTTGCATTATTAAATGCAAATTCAGCTGTCCATAACAAGTCTGACCAGTTTCCACCCTGATCCAAAAGGAAAAAACAAAGATACTGTTCTAGTTCTTGATTAATTCTCTCCGTCTGACCGTCTGTTTCCGGGTGATAGCTGGTGGAGTATCTAGGTTCCACCCCCAACCCATGTAAAAAAAGACTTCCAAAAATGGGATACAAACTGAGTACCTCGATCTGAAATTACCACCTTGGAAACCCTGTGTACTTTCACAATGTTTTCACTAAACACTTGGGCTAATTCCTTCGCTGTGGGCACCCCAGTAAGTGGAATAAAATGGGACATCTTAGTGAAAGTGTCTACTACAACTAGTATAGTGTTAAATCCCTGACTTAGAGGTAGATCCACTATCAAATCCATTGAAATGGTATGCCAAGGATGAGAGGGAGTGGGTAGGGGTTGTAGCATGCCCTGTGGAGCTTGTCAGCTAGGTTTACTACGAGCACACAATTCACAAGTTTAAACATATTGTTTAACATGCGAGGACAACCCAGGCCACCAAAAATAACGCGGCAACAGATCCAAGGTCTTGGTTATTCCTTTATGTCCTGCTAAAGGTGGATCGTGACATTCTTGAAGGGCCTTTTCTTGTAAAACTTTAGTTGGTAGATATAAAACATCTTTGTAGTAAGGTAACTGTTTGAAAATGTTCCTGTCAGGTTCTTGAGAGGCCCATTGTTTCATTTCCTCTGAGGTTAGACTATTCTGTACTTCCTCTTGAAAACTATCCAAACTATCCAAACAATCTTGGATTCTGGAATTATTGGCTGCGGTTCAACTGAATGTTCAACCTCTTCTGTATGTAACCGCAATAGAACATCGGCTTTTCCATTCTTGGTTCCTGAGCGAAAGGTGATAACAAAATCAAAGTCAGCAAAGTATAACGACCAGCGTAGCTGTCTGGGAGTCAAATTCTTTGTGGTTTTCAAGAATAGAAGATTTTTGTGATCTGAGTAGACTGTGACAGTGTGCTTGGCTCCCAATAGGCAGTGTCTCCATTCTTCAAATGCATCCTTAACTGCCAGGAGTTCTTTCTCAGTGATAGTATAATTAATCTCTGCTGGGCTCAATTTTCGAGAACGGAAGGCTACTGGATGTAACTGCCCAGCGTCGTGATGTCACTGAGAAAGAACTCCCCTGATTGCTTGGTCAGACGCGACTGTTTCTACAAAGAAAGGTTCATTTTGGTCAGCATGTAATAGTATCGGGGCAGAAGTAAAACTTTCCTTTAACCTGGAGAATGCTTGTTCTGCTTCTGGTGTCCTTAGAAATTTGACTCCTTTCTTTAAAAGACGGGTGATAGGATTGATCACTTGAGGAAAGCCTTGAATGAACCGTCGATAGAAATTTGCAAATCCCAAGAACCTCTGAACTTCTTTTGCATCTTTGGGTGACGGCCACTCTGAAACAGCTTGCACTTTTCTTGGATCCATGGTAATACCCTGTGAAGATAAAATGAAGCCCAAAAATTTCACTCTGGGAGAACTGAATGCACATATTTCTAATTTCACATAGAGGTGATGAGTGGGTAGGCGTTCCAACACTGTTTGCACATGCTCTGGATGATCTTGAGGGTCGTTAGAGAAAATCAAGATGTCATCTAAATAGATTACAGCAATCTTATCAAGTAAATCCCCCATCGCATCATTGATAAAGTGTTGAAAAACAGGGGGGGGCATTGCAGAGTCAAAAGGGCATTACACAGTACTCAAACAATCCAAATTTCGTTCTGAAGGCCGTCTTCCATTCGTGCCCTTCTTTCATGCAAACCAGATGATATGCCCCACACAAGTCTAATTTGATAAAAATCTTAGCCTCCTTAACTTGATCCAACAAAACGGAGATCAATGGGAGAGGATAACGATTCTTGACTGTAACTCGATTCAAAGCTCTATAATCTATGCAAGTTCTTAAGGTTCCTTCTTTCTTTGGAATGATAAATAATGGTGAGGAAGCTGGAGACTGAGAAGGTCTTATAAATCCATTGGCAAGGTAACGATCCAAGTATTTCTTGTGATGTTGATTTTCAGCTTTGGTTAAAGCATAGATCCTGCTACAAGGGAGTACGGTGCCAGGCTCCAGATCTATAGCACAATCGTAGGGCGATGAGGAGGTAATTGTTCTGCTTCCTGCTCACTAAAAACTTCCTCAAACTTTTGATATTCTGGGGGAATTTCAATTGAGTTGATCGCTCCAATTGATTGTCCTCCAAATGACAATAAACTCGCTTGAGTTGGTTCGAGTACTGAATCACTTGAATGATAACAATGCTTTTGACAAAAGGTAGATTGCATTTGCACTGTTCTGTTTTCCCAATCAATGGTAGGATTATGTATAGCCAGCCAGGGTAACCCTAAAATAAGTTGAAATTGAGGCGCATCAATCAAATTGAACTGTAGAACCTCTCGATGGCCATCAGATTGAGTTAATTCTAAAGGTTCAGTGTGACTGGTGATTGGACCAGAAGACAAATTAGTTCCATCAACAGCACCAACTAGCTCACTTCTTTCTTTTCTGATTGCTTGTATTCCAATTCACTGGGCATAATTTATGTCACAGAAATTTCCTGTGGCTCCAGAATCCAAATTTATGGCAACTCCTTGAATCTCTTGATTTCAAAACTTTAATGTCATATGTAATATCACATGAGGAGTAAACGTTTGCAAAATGTTCATAATAACGTGAGAATCTGGGATCGTCTTTTCTTCTTTCGCCATCAGAGCGACCCCTTCTACTGATGGTTCAAGGTGTTTCCCTTCATCGGAGTCTTAGGCCTCTTCTGACATTCTTTGACAAAGAGTCCCGAAGCACCACAGTATAAACACAATTTCTTAATTTGTTGCTGTTCTTTTTCTTCTTTACTCAAGGGGCCGTGAACTGCCCCTATCTGCATGGGTTCCACATCAGAATTTGCTCCTGAAAGTGTTTCTCCATTTGTTCTGACTCGATCAAAATGAGGGAAATGTACCTTAAATTCTTTCTTCTTCTCACCCTTTCTTTCGGCGTTACGAAAGTCAATTTTCAAAACTAGATCAACTAACGCTGACAGTTCAATAGGAAAATTGGAAATTTGAGCGAGAGTATCCTTTATTTCATCACGTAAACCTCGATAAAAGAGAGCTGCTCTCTTTTCTTCAGGCCAATTAGTTTCTACGATAAGTTTGTTAAATTGTGTCAAATAAGTGATCAAGTCTCTAGAACCTTGACGGAGTTCAAGCAATTCGTTATCAGTGGCCTGGGATATCCTTCACCTGTCAAATATGCGTAGAAATTCAGTTTTAAACAAATCAAAATCATATAGAAAAGGGTCGTCCCTGGATACCAAGGACATAGCCCTGTTTGCTGCATCCCCTCCCAAATAAGATAGAACAAAGGCAACTCTGGACTGTGCATCAGGAAACAGGGTAGGGCGACACATGAAGTGTAATGAACACTAGGTCAAAGGGCCTTTTGAGGGTCCCCTTAAAATCTCTCCGGAGCTGCTAAAGGGATTAATGGGGAAACTGAGTGAATTACTTGTGCCACTGTAGGAGGATTTGGAGCTGGGGTAGATGTACTAGCAGTGGAGGAAGAAGCTGCAGGATCACCCATAGCTAACCCATCAACCTTTTGAGAGAGGAGCATAGTTTCCTGACGAGAAGCTACCAACTCTTGTATTAAATTTTTATTTTCTTCCCTGGCCACTCCGATTTCTCTCTGAATTCCTACAAGCACCTCACCTAACACTTTTAAATTGAACCCCTCTGCCATATTGCTCAGGCGAAGTAACTTCGTGGGCACTTCAATCTGTCAGAACCCAATTATCTTCTCAGGAGCAAATGGCCGCTGTACCCTATGCCCGCCCACCGGTGACGCTGCGCTTCTGACAGAACAACGCCACCAATAGGGGGGAAAGGAGGATTGGGAAGAGAAGAGAGGGGACACTCCTCAGACAGCTGGCACCCTCAGTTGCTTCAGAAACTTCTTTCTGTATTGCGTTTTCTTCAGCCTCAAAGGGATGCCTAATACACACAAGGAGAGAACCTTAACACCACAACATTGCAATATTAACTATCCTGGATTACTCTAAATTAGATTCTTCCTACCAGTCATTATTGGAGTATTGCCCATCTTCTGTGTTATGATATGATATAAAGGCTTTTGTAACGCGCTCTGTTACTAAGATAGTATCCTGGCGCGGAAGGTGAGGTAGATTCAGAAGGCAAGAAGGAGTTAACAGTTTAAAGAGTAATACTAAACAAAAGAGTTTTCAGCCCCTTCTTAAAGGCCGTAACGGTCGGAGCAGCCCTAAGATGGAAAGGGAGAGCATTCCAGGCCCTAGAGGCCCTGACCGAAATGGACTGGCCACCTAGTCGGGAGTATTTAAATCTAGGCACAATCATTTGGCACTGGTTAGCCGACCGGAGGCATCGATTAGGGATATACAAGGCAAACCTTTTCCTCAGGTAGACAGGACCTGTCTGATGGACCGCGCGGAAAGAAAGGACAAGAGTTTTAAACATAATCCGGTGGACAACCGGGAGCCAGTGGAGGCTGTGGAGGCAGGGACGGACACTAGATCTCTTGGGTAGTTTGAACAAGAGCCTCGCGGCCGCGTTTTGGATGACCTGGAGACGTTGAATCAGATAGGCAGGTAAACCGCAGAACAGACCGTTCGAGTAGTCTAGCCTGGAAAGTATTAGAGCACGCGAAACCGTCTCTTTAGCCTCTCTCGGGAGGAGGGGAAAAAACCTACGTAGGGCTTTGAAAGTGGCAAAACAGACCCCCGGACCCCTGTGAGTTTTTTAATGTGGTCCTCAAACTTAAGGTCATTCCCAAACCAGACTCCAAGGTTTTTTGCGGGGCCACCAATGGATTTTGGGCAAGGCAGATCACGGGGCCATAAAAGATCACTGAATTTATCAGGAAAGGAGCCATAAAAGAGAACCTCGGACTTGTCTTCATTACACTTGAGCTGAGCAAGAGCTAACCAGCGGAAAACCGATGAAAGGCAAAGTTGGACCGCCCACGTATCCAAATTGTCCTTTGGCCAGGTGAACAAAAGTTGGGTATCGTCAGCGTAGGCCATAATTTTGGCCCCCAGCTGTTCCGCTAGATAAATTAAAGGGGTTAAATAAACATTAAAAAGCAAGGGACTCAGTCAGAGTAGACCCCTGAGGAACTCCTGTGGTGAGTTTCTTAGGTGAGGAGGCATATGGAGGCATCCAGACCTGTTGCGTTCTATTGTCCAGAAAAGATATCAGCCAGTCGAGTGCAAGGCCGGTGATGGCAACGGCAGCTAGTCTAGTGAGGAGAAGAGTATGGGGCACCGTATCGAAGGCGGCAGAGAGGTCTAATAAAATCAGAACCGCTCTGCCACCTCCATCAAGGCACTCCTGGATAGCCTCCGACATTTCGACTAGCGCCGTTTTGGTGCTGTAAGCAGCCCGAAATCCAGACTAGCTGGATGCAGTGCCTGAGATGATTCAACGAAACTGTCCAACTGTTTGAAAGCGATCTTCTCGCTGACCTTTGCTAAGGCTGGCAGTAATGATATGGGCCGATAGTTGGAAGGAACAGCTGGATCCAGCCCAGTCTTTTTCAGAAGCGGCAACAATTTGGCTTGCTTCCAACAAAGCCGGACAGTTGCGGAGGAAAAGGAAAGATTAACAATCTGGGTGACCTCTTTGCCTACTGTTTCAGCTACCCCCCCCCCCCCCGAGAGACCAGGAGAACCTGATCAACTTATGGTCCGACCATGTCGCGCTCTCAGGACAGGCCATGACGATGTCCAAATTAGAGCTGACCAGGTCTAAGAGGTGGCCCCCCACATGGGTTGGAGTGTCAACCCATTGTTTGAGGTGGGGCATAGAGAGGGCTTCACCTAGACGAATGGCCTCAATGGAGTCTAAGATATCAACATGGATGTTAAAATTCCCCAGAAGGAGATACCTTAAATATCTTAAAGCACGCGGAATTATAACCTCTTCCAGTGCCCCCACAAAGTTCCCAACATATCCCGGAGGCCGGTACACCAGTGTACCTCCAACGGTGAAGTGTGAGTTAAGCACAAGGGAGAAATGGAGCACCTCCGCGTCCACCAGCTCGTCCTGGGGCTCGCAGGAGAAGACCCACTGGTCCCTATAGATCGCGGCGACAAGGCCCCCTCTACCAAGCGGGCAGTCCACCCTCGTGATTTTAAAGCCCCGTGCAATAGCTAACTCCACCACAGGGGCACACGTGTCGTTTAACCAGGTTTCAGTGATAAAAAGGAGGTCAAACTGCTTCTCTCCCAAAAGTTCAAAGATATCTGCAGCGTGCTTGACCAGTGACCTGGCGTTAATTAACCCCGCTCTGATCAGCAAGGGGTCTGTGTTTACTCGAACATGGCAGCTTAATGTGGGATGGAAACGGAAGTTACAAACAGAGCACTCCCGAGATAAACTATCAGCCACCCCCCAAGGGTTATCTCTCCCACAGTTCATGACATTCGGTGCAATAAGATCCTCGAGTGAATACCGTAGCGTGGTAGAATGTGGCTTCCTATGGAAACAGGCAGGGGGACTGGCACTGAGCATGTCCGGAGCATGGACGGGCACAGACGGGCCCTCCTTTGGTGCTCCTTCGGGGCGCAGGCGGCGCGCCCGCTGTGCATGGCCGCTGCGTGTCCTAAAGTGCATCGCTATTTATGACCCAAGCCCCTCCCTCAGGTGGACCGTTAACTCGGGTCCCGCAGGGGTCCGGGCCTCACACAAGATGGCGCCCGACCTAGCCCTCCACAACAATCGGCACCAGGAAGCCACGGTGGAACGGGGCACAGGGAGACCGGGTAACAGTGCTCAGGAGAATTAAAAAGGTACAGTTAATATCAGAAGCATACAACACAATTATTAAAATCAATTGTTTGTAATTAAAAAGGTAACTCCAAAATACAGCGGGGTACAAGTTAGAGCAGAGGAGAGACCCTCGCAATCTGCTCGCTTTCGAAAACGAAATAGCAAGGTGCTGCCACTACCCTGAGCAATCGCCCAGGCCCCCGGACAAAGGATCAATTTATGACCCAAGCCTCTCCCTCAGCTGGACCGCTAACTCGGGTCCCGCATTATGATATTAGACTCTGCAGTGGTAGTGTAGTTTTACTGACTATCTGTAATAGAGAAAGAGTAATTTTAAATCTGAATATAACAGTGTCCGTTTACTACATAAGAATTCTTTCTTTCTCTAGACTATACCTTCTAACACTGAAGAGTTTTGTTGGTTAATTTTCTATCCAATATAGCAAATAGGAATTATGGTACAAGTCTTTTATATATATATATATTTGTCTTGAGAAATCAGCAGTCTTTAGTCTGTGAATTTTATCCTTTTCTTTGCTGGCGCACAAAAGGGAACAAGGTAGGTAAGATAGGAAGGAAAGGTAAGGAAAAGCGCAAAGGAAGGACAGAGCCAAAATGAACTGAAGATATTCGGTTAACTGACTAAGCGCTGCATAACTTCCATGGAATTGTCTTACTTGAGAAATGCTTCGCTGAATTCGGTTCAGTCTCTCTCCGAATCGTTGCGCGACCAAACCATCTGTCTCTGCTTACAAGAATGATAATTCTCAGACTTGTGAAGCAAGAATTGCTCGGTCGTCTTCACTGCAAACGTGATACTTCAGGAAATCTTCGAACACGTCCCAAAACGATACTGGAGTCATTGTGGCTAAAGTTCTATTCCGGACTCTCACTCAGAAAGCGGAATCTCACCAAACCGCTAACTTGAAACTCTAAGTTAACCGTTCTCTCACGCACCTCACTATTGCGGAGAAACGGTTTGAACATGCATTCACTAACGGAGCTAAATTGAAGTGCGCAGTTGAATCCGCGCGCATCACACTTGAAGACTAGACTGCACAGGGAACTCTGAAATGGCGCCGAATACTTTGCCAAAACGGTGGCCATCTTGTAATGGTCGATTATCATTAAATGTCATACCAGGTGTTGACCAGATTTGGTTTGACGATGACTCTGATTCTTCTTTTGCGGATCCAAGATGAAGGCTTATTCCAGATTGTGGCAACTGTAAATTACCTGACACCCACTGAGGTCAAAGGCGAAATCTAATCTCCTAATGGCCGACTTTACGGGGGCGTTAGGTTTTGTAGATGTGGGTCAGGCACTTCGGCCCACAGATAGGCTCTTCACCTTTTTTTCCAACATGAACCAATGCCTGTCATGTATTGATTACTTCCTCACACACTTGTCAGCGGTAAGGAATTTTATAAATTACAAGGTTCTACCAAGGGGCATATCTGATCACTCCCCGGTCTGGGTGGAGTACATGCACTAGGAAAGACAGGCACGCACCACCATCGTTCTTAACCCATCGCTCTTGCACGTCCCAGACATTTGAGAGGAACTTTGTACACAAACAGAGAACTACTTTGCTGAAATTGTGAGTTCGTTACGTCCGCTCAGACAATCTGGGAGGCATACAAGGTAGTCCTGAAAGGGCAGGTCTTATCTTTAAAGATGGGATACATCGCTAGGAAACGTGAGCTCCTGGTGCGGGTGGAGGTGGACCTGCTTGACATATAGCAGGAACATGCACAGAGTCCCTCCCCTGATGTCGCCCATAGGCTTCAGTTGAAACAGGATGAATATCGGATTAAGGTCAGAGAACATATGTTAGATAGGTACCGACACACTCAGCATAAAATATATGAGATGGGGGACAGGGCGGGCAGGACACTGGCTTGGTTAGAGCGGCGAGAACAGGGATCAAGATGGGTACATGCAGTGACAACGTCGGGAGGGGGCTCCATGACACATCTGCGGGAAATAGCGTAGGAATTCGCTGCCCACCTAGAACAAGTATATTCCCCCTCTACGCTGTACATGGCTGAGGGCACACGCCAGCTTTTCCGAGATAGTGACATTCCGACTCTCTCAGAGGCTGATAGGGAGGCCCTAAATGGGGATTTCTCGTATGAGGAAATCGGTAAAGCTATAGGGCAGATCAAATCGGGGAAGGCGATGGCATCCCGGTTGAATTCATGAAAGCTACTGCCTTTCGAAAGATACCACATCTGAAGGCCATGTATGTGGAGAGATTGGAGGAGGGACGGTTACCTGTAGATCAGAGGTTGGCTACGATAGTAGTGATTAACAAACCAGGCAAACCGGTGGATCTTTGTGGCTCCTATAGGCCAATTTCGCTGATTAACGTTGAGGCGAATGTTTTAGCGAAAGTCCTCGCTAATCGGTTTGGGGAGGTTATCACGACATTGGTCCACCCGGACCAATCTGGGTTTATGCCTGGAGGAAATACAGCCCTCAATCTACGGCGCCTACATAATGTAAAGGTCCGTAGGTGGTATATTGAGGAGGATGCAGCGTTGTTGTCTCTTGATGCCTCTATGGCCTTTGACTCCATAGAATGGCCGTACATGTTTGAAGTATTGGAAAGGATGGATCTAGGTCCCAAGTTTATAGCTTGGGTTCGGTTGGGTCAGGCGAGGGTCAATGGTTATACATCTAGGACATTCAGATTGCGGCGGGGTACCAGACAGGGTTGCCCGTTGTACCAGTTGATATTTGCCCTTTATTGGAGTCTCTTGCGGCATGGGTCTGCCGAGATGTTATGGTGCGAGGGATGAGGTGGGGGGACAACGTAGAAGACCGCATGTCTGTTTATGAGGATGATATCCTGTTATACCTGGCTTCCCCTTACAAGTCCATATCGGTGGTGCTTCACATCTTTACAAATGTTGGCAAATATTCCGGGTATGCAATCAATTGGCATAAGTCTGTGCTGTTTATGTTGCGAGAAAAGGCTCCAGCTTTCCGGCAGGCTGCTCCATAGTGTTGGCAGAGGAAGGGTTTCGATATTTGGGGGTCTATGTCACGTCAGATCCCAATCTGTTCTACAGCACCAATTTGGCCCGCCCCGCTGCCCACGCTGCGAGCAGACGTGAAACACTGGCGGTCCCTCCCGCTCTCGTTGATCAGCCGGGCTGCGCTCTTTAAGATGTTGGCCCTTCCCTGTATATCCTTCAAAATTGCCCACATAGGGTTCCTGATTCATATTTTAAAGAGGTGGAAGGAGAGGTCCGTACGTTTTTGTGGGACAGGAAGGCCCCAAGGGTGGCTTTGAAGAAGTTGACGAAGAGTTGGTATGATGGAGGCATTGCGCTCCCCGACCTGCAACTTTACTATTGGGCAGCACAGTTGGTGACTGTTAATCGATGGATATACCGTCCTCCGGAGGACCCTGCGTACGCTCTTGACCGATACCAAACTGACCGCTCCGGTTATCTGGGGGCTTTATATGTTAGAGATAAGAAAAACAAGGGGCGGTTCTTTGTGCCCACCCTACACACGTTAGAGGTCTGGCGGATAGCGAATGCTCGCTTGTGCTGAGATAACATTCTGACAAAGGTGGCTCCACTCTGGTATACGCAGAAATTGGGTATGTTATGCTACCAGTCTGGGTTTGATAAATGGGACCTTATAAGTATCTCGGCGGTAAAAGATTTGGTCAAGAAGGGGGAAATACTCACATTTGAGGAACTTCAGACACAATATCATATGGCTCGGGGAGAGATGTATAGATATCTGCAAATTCGCCATGCCCTTAAGGCGGCCTTTTTGTCTTTTGCGGACATACCAGACTCGTCACCGCTTGAGGATAGATTGTTGGTGGGCCTTTGAATTTGAAAGCTATTTCTCTTACTTAAAAGAAATTATGCAATAATCTCCCAGATGATTTTCCAAGACTCAGGGAGAAGTGGCGAGATGATTTGGGAATGATTAGTGATGAGGAATGGCAGTAGGCCCTGATGTACCCTCGGGATGCAGCCATCACATTAAAATGTAGGTTAATCCAACTCAGGATACTGCATCGCTCATATGTGACAGGGCAAACTCTGATGAGAATAGGTTCTAGATATGACGATCTCTGTTTGAGGGGATGTGGCCAACAGGCCATGTTTTACCACACACTGTGGAGCTGCCCAAGGCTGAGAGCCCTGTGGGAGGAGGCCTCGGAACTCATGCGTAAGGCCTTACATAAGGAAATTGTCCTGATGCCACGATTGGGTTTGTTGAATATCTGGGAGGCGAGTGACCTGACAGAAGTGGAAAAACAGTTTACGACACTAGGATACACGCTGGTTAAAAGGGAAATAGTGAGAGGGTGGGGGAGTATTTTCGCACCAGGCGTCCATATGTGGGCGAAGGAGCTTGATAGGTGCATGCTGGCGGAAACAGAAGTATTTGTGGCAAGGGCGTGCCCAAAGAAATGGGACTGAAAGTGGTCGAACTGAAATAAATATTGAGGAGAGATTGTGGTGTCCCCAATGGTGGAATTGGCAATGCATAACCGTACAGAAAGTGCTGAATGTCTGTAATGTGTAAACCTATTTGCTGACTGTCTGGCTTGTGACACATGTGTAAGTTATAATGTACTGTCCTGCTACTGAACATGATTTCGTTGTAGTAATAAAAACATTTACATTTAAAAAAAGAAACCATTGAACTATTATCTCCCGCTACCATACCCAGTACTGTCAACTTTTGAAAAACTTTGCTGTTTTAAAAAAGTAGTTATGCAGTATCTGAGGACATCTAAGAATGATATTTCTTCAGTGCATTGCACACACCTTTTTTTAGTCAACAGAAATGCACCATGAAAGAGGTAATTTACAGAGTTCTGATGCTAAAATACACCATGGTATCTCCTCTGTGACACCAAAAAGTCCTCCACTTGCAAAAAATCAGGTCTAGTAATCTATTAGCACTTGGCACAATTTCTGTATTGTTCCGGCATGTCACGAGTTTATCTCTGATCGCAATGTTTATATTTTATACTTTTATTTCAGATGGAACTATCTCCCTTTGATGGGATTAGGATCAAATGCAATCAGCACTGCATTTACACCAAACTAGAGAACACTGATTTACAAGAGGAATGTATATTTTTCAATATTCCCAATCATTTAAATGTGTTTTACAGTTTTTAACCATAGCCAATGGTGGCAACTACACATTTACATGGTTCGCGGAGCATGGCACTCTGCACTTTCAGTTCTCTGGAAATTGATGGAGACTAAAAGTTGATATAAAGGCGAATGCCCCATCTGTTCTATCTAGATTATACTGAGGTCATTATCTTCTAAAACGGCCATCGATCTATACTTTTTTAGCAGATGTCCAGCTACCGTCAAACTCCAACTCAGGCCCTTCGATCCTGATTATGCGTGTCCCTGTAGGGTCAATGGCTGTTGTCAAACTCAATAAAATTCGATACCTCGGTGGACAGTATTTACTTGGTGCAATATTTCTCAACCCTTAGGAGTTTTGTCCTTCTAAATAAGGCATAAAATAAGAATCATGGGTTTTTCCATACCAAAATCCTCTTCTTCCAATATTTACTGGGTATTTTCCCCAGTACATATTAGCAGGTTTGATATGCCTATATGTCACTGGGGAAACTGTGTGATGCAGATTTTATTGCACATTGAACATACCAGAATGTAACTTCTGCACGACTTCTAGGTGTGTAAACTCTACACAACTTATAATTATTGCTGAGCAAACAAGGCTCTGAATTATATAGCCTGCTTGGAATTTATCTATTCGAGGCGAGGGAGATTCTGCAACTTTGCTTACTCCAAAGCCATAAAGATTTTTCAAAACATTGCTAAATTCATCAATTTTATAAATGACAATTTCTTGGATGTGAAAAATCCAGCTGTGCAGCACACAGTTTCCGGCTCTTTACAAGTCATATATACATCACCAGAATGTTCAGAGAGACACATACAATGAGCGTGCACATCACACATATTTATTGCGTGATACAATAATTGATGACAAATTTCACTGACTTTTCAATTAAAAAGAGCCTTGATTGCAGAACTTGAGAATTTACTCACAAGTATGTGCTTAACTATGTTAATTGAAATATTATTTACATATTTAATTTTAGACGTATATAATATAGATGTCCTAGAATTAATCATTTGATGTATGTTTAATAAAGTGATGGTGTTAACAGGTAAATGTATGAGAGTTCTAAAAACCCATTTCACGTTATTGTGCTCGACTGCTAATACATGATTAACGATTCCTAAACCAGTGCCATATTGTCTCAATAACACTCTTGCAGGAATGAACAAAACAAAACAATATAAGTGGCAGCCAGGCCGCATTTATTTATTATAAGCCCCAGGAAGCCTACCATTGGGCTGTGTTTATAAGAAGGAGGGAGGCTATGTGGCCCCTCTACTGATGTCTGCAGAGGGCCCTAGGAGCTTACTCTTGGGCGTGAAATTTGCCTATATGGGATGGGAGACATTCAGCCCCCTCCCTGTGCCTTCAGAATTCCCGGGGAACCCACCCCTGGGCTGATATTTCAGAAAATAGGAGGGGGCAGTATGGCCCCCTTCCCCATGCCTCAATAGGCCCTGAAGAACACACCCCTGCGACAAAAATACACAAAATGCGGAGGGGGCCACACAACCTCCCTCCCTGAGTCGATAAATGGCCCCAATAACTCCATCCCTCAGAGTTGGCTCACATGATCTGTCCCTGGAGCTCACCCCCAGGACATTTTTCCTGCCCACAACAGCTTGCACAGGGAAACCTGTCTTTGCTCTCACTTGGTGGGAGCACTTTTAAATCTCCTGCCAAGCAGGAGCAAACAAGTCCGCTCCCAGCAGTTTGGAGCTTCAAAAATTCCCCCACCCACTGGGAGCAGACTTTAAATCTGCTTCCCTGCCGGCAGTGATGCTGACAGGAAACAGATCTAAATATTGCTCCTGCATGCAGGTGGCAGCATTAGCAGCTTCTACCTGTGTGCCGGAGCAATATTGGCTTACGTTGGATGTGTGGAGCGTTCTGGGGCCACGGGAGCCTTGGGCCTTCCTCCACGGCTGACAATGACTGTATGGTGCGTGCCTTGGGTGTGCACCAGTGCACCCACCTTTAACACTGCAGTGCGCCGGGAGATTAGGTCTCTAGTGCCAAAATCTGTCCTGGAGGGATGCTGCATACCCCGCTCCCCCTGCAGAATGTTACTGGGCCCTGGGGGGTGGGATACTGGGGCTGAAATCAGCATGGTGAGGGATGCCGCATGCCCCTCTCCGTGTAGAATGTTGCCAGGCACTTGAGGATGGGGACCCAGGCCAAAATCAGCCTGAGGAGGGGAGCCACGTGGCCCCCACACAAAATGTCACCAGGCACGGGGGTCCCAAGGACAGAAATCAGCCCGGGAAGGAGCTGATGCCCTCCTTCCCCAAAAAATATCACTGGGCCCCAGGGGATGGGGACCCCGGGCAGAAATTGACCTGGGGAGTTTGGCTTGCTGCCCGCTCCCTAACAATTACTGTGGGCCCTGAGCTGAAAATGGCGTTCCCCCCAAAAAAAATGTATGCCGGGGATGGGGCTTGCACAGCCAAAATCAGCACAGGTAGATGGGCCTTGTGCCCCCTCTCCCTAATAATGAGGCTGGGTCCCAAGGGATGGGGTCCCCGAGGCCAAAGTTGGCCTGGGAGGGTGGTCGTGAGCCTCCCTCCCCAGGAAAATGATATTGGGGCTTAGGGAATGGGGTCCCTGGGGCCAAAATCAGCCCGGGATGGGAGGCTGCATACCCCTAAACTTTTTGTCAGGCCCCAGGGGAAAGAGTCCCTGGGTTTAATATTGGCCTGTGAGGAGGGGCCATGTGCCCCCTTCGTAAAAATGAAACTGGGTCCGAGGGATGGGGTCCCCAGGGCCGAAGTTAGCATGGGTAGGGTGGCCACGTGCCCCCTGCCTCATCCAAATTACATTGGGCCCCAGGGTCGAGGTAGGCCCTGGTAGGGTGGCTGTGTGCCCCCCTCCCACAAGAATTACATTGGGCCCCAGGGGAGGGGGTCCCTGGGGCCCCAATCCGCCCAGGGAGTGGGGGCTACATGCCTTCCTGTCCCTCAAAAAAAAACTGGACCCCGAGGAATGGGGTCCCAGGGACCGAAATCGGCCTGGGAAGGAGGGCCATATGGCCCCTCCCCCTGAAAATTATACTTGACCCTGGGGGATGGGGTTCCTGGGCAAAAATCAACCTGGGAAGGGGGCCACGTGCACCCCATCCCCTTTATCCTAAAGAGGTGCCCTGGAGAGTCAGGTTTCCAGAGCCTCCTCCCCTTAAACCCTCTTCCCTTAAAATATGCATGGACCTAGGGAATGGGGTCCCCAGAGCCTTAAGAGGCTAGGGGAGGGGTCTGCGCGTCCCTCTCATTCTTTATTTTTATAAATGGCCCTGGCGATGGGGTCCTCAGGGCCTCACAAGGCTTGGGGAGGGGGGACTCATGGCCCCCCTCCTCTTTAATAAAAAAAGAAACACCCTGGGGAGTGATGTCCCCAGCGCAAGTCAGTATCGCGGTATGAAGTGGGGGTTGGCTGTGGATTGGCTACAGGGCCTGGCTAACTGTGCACAACACGGGTTTGCATTTACATATGATAATGAAGCATTACTTTACAATTATGTCATTTGAGGTGCCATCCGTCATATCATAAATAATGTCATAGAACATGTCATGAGTGATGTCATATGTGAGGTCATAAGCAGTCCTGGTGGTGACGCCAGTTATAGTTGGTGGATTTCTGTGTTTTCATTTCCGTTCATAACACAACAGTGCACCAGAATTGACCAAAATGTCATTAGCATTCTTCATTATCTCTGAAGTTTGTAAAGATGCTTTCAGCATACCATATAACAAGTGAAAAGAATCTCTTACAGGGAAGCACTCAGCTCACATATCGATTTTGACAGGTCATCACACAATGTTTTCATATTCGTCGCGGAATCACTGCAAATACAAACAAAATCCTTCCAATCTTTGTTGAACTTGGTAAGAACTTTTGTAGCAGCATTTCAAGTGACATGCGTTCCATGTTTTCCAAAATTCTGGTGTCATGTTTTCACCAGCATCCCAGATGCTTTGTGACTGTACTCTTTTCACATATACCTGTCACTATACCTTGCATGGAATGGTTAAAGCCTTGGGTATTTGGCAAGTCACCTACTATCAATACTGACTCTCTAGAAAAGGGGGCTGATGTATCAAGGGTTTTTACACATTCTCTGTGGGTAAATGTGAAGGTACGTATTGTGAAAGATTCTTATGAAACCTATATTTTTCCTATTCGTGAAAGACACAAGTCTAGCCAAAAAATCAAATGTGATTTCCTGATTCTCTACAGTTTATAAAATAAAGAACCAACACCTAAACTTGCTTCTAGCCCCTGTATCTTTAGACCAAACACCACAAAACTGAAAAACTAAAGAAACAAGCATTTACAATGCAACAGTTTCGCCTTTGCCAAAGTTAGAGCTATTGGCACTGTAAATGACAAAATGTGTATTTATGTGTTGGTTTTGAAAACAGATAAATAAATGGCATTGCAATTTACAATGTCAATAGCTTAATCTCTCGCAAATGCGAGACCTATTGCATTTGCGCACACACCCACAGAGAGACACACACAGAGCCCCCCACACACACAGAGCCCCTCACACACAGAACCCCCTCCCCCCCACACACACAGAGCCCCCCCCCACACATACACACACAGATAGCCTGTAAGATCGGGAGAGCTAGCACTGTTGCCTACAGTGAGATAGCCTGTACGAGCAGAAAGGACAGCGCTATTAGCGATGGTGGAAGCCTGTAAGAGTCGGTGCGCTTTGACTGCTGTATGATCTGGAGGGATAGTGTTTGTTCTCCACAGTGAGAGAGCCTGTAAGAGCAAAGACGGTAGCTCTGCAGTCTGTAGTGAGAGCCTGTAAGAACTGGAGTGATTTCACTGCTATTTCAAGAGCCTGTGAGACCCGGAGGGATATCACGGTTGTATTTGGTTATAGCCTGTAAGAGCAGGAAAGATGTATCTACTACTGTTAGGAGCCTGTAAGATCTGTTGGTGTGAGGTTGCTGGCTGTGATGAGACCCTGTGAGCATACCAATGCCATTAACTGCGAGAGCCCATGAGATCTAGAGAGATATGTGTGCTGTCTGGGATCAGGAGGAATATCACTGCTGTTCACGGAGAGAGCCTGTAAGATCTGCAGCTATGGGGCTGATGTGGGATCCGAGCCTGTAAGGATAGCAGTGCTATCTTGGATTTCTTGTACGACCGGGAGAGGTTTCCCAGGCTGTGTTACAAAAACATTAACCAATCGTGACCGCGCATGTAACACGGAATGTGGTAGCGTGAACAGTGACAAGCCTCACCGCAACAATATTATAGCTAAATTCATGTGATCAATATTTAGAACAGACACTAAGGAAATATTTTAAAAAACAGCGGTCTAATTATTTATATTTTGAGATGGGTCCTAGGCCGTATTCGAACCCTCATGAGCCTCAATAGTAATCTGAACTGCTAAGCCCCGCGCCACGGTGTCTCATAGGAACGTAATGGCTAAACCCGTCTGCCTTTCCAAAAGGCAGAAATACCCTGTTGTTGTGGTGCAATGGGGAACAGACATAATTCATGGTGCTGACGGCGAAGTGCATATGTCTTATTTAAATTGAGACAATGCAGTGACTTCTCTGAGAATTATCAGTGTTTCACGTGAAATGACATTTCAACCAAAAGACACGGATTTAATCCAAGTACAAAAACAATGTCTCTACCCTGTGTATCATCAGTGCTCCTCAGAAAGTAACTGAAAAACACCTCCTCTACCCTTTGTAACCGCCAGCCCCCTTCAGAACGTAACAGAAAAGGCACTGGCTCAACCCTCCATACGAAACAACACCCTTCAGAAAGTCATTAAAAAAGCACGACCTTACCCTACGTATCACCAGCGCTATTCAGAAAGTAAATAAACAAGCATTTACAAATGGGAACGGGCACACGGACAGCAGGGAGGGGGAGGGGGGCGGGAAGGAACGGGGACACGGACAGCGGGAGGGGGGGGCGGGAATGGGCATAAAAAGGCAGAAGGCAAGAAAAAAAGCACTCACCTGGACTTCTTCCTGTGGCGGGTCGGCCTGGGAATGACCCAAACAAACCTCAGGGCCCCACACACACTGAACCCCCCCCCACACAGAGCCCCCCCCACACACACACACAGATAGCCTGTAAGATCGGGAGAGCTATCTCTGTTGCCTACAGTGAGATAGCCTGTACGAGCAGAAAGGACAGTGCTATTAGCGATGGTGGAAGCCTGTAAGAGTCGGTGAGCTTTGACTGCTGTATGATCTGGAGGGATAATGTTTGTTCTGCACAGTGAGAGAGCCTGTAATAGTAGAGGCGGTAGCTCTGCTGTCTGTAGTAAGATCCTGTAAGGACTGGAGTGATTTCACTGCTATTTCAAGAGCCTGTGAGACCCGGAGGGATATCACGGTTGTATTTAGTTATAACCTGTAAGAGCAGGAAAGATGGATCTACTACTGTTAGGAGCCTGTAAGATCTGTTGGTGTGAGGTTGCTGGCTGTGATGAGACCCTGTGAGCATACCAATGCCATTAACCGCGAGAGCCCATGAGATCTGGAGAGATATGTGTGCTGTCTGGGATCAGGAGGAATATCACTGCTGTTCACAGAGAGAGCCTGTAAGATCTGTAGCTATGGGGCTGCTGTGGGATCCGAGCCTGTAAGGATAGCAGTGCTATCTTCGATTTCTTGTATGACCGGGAGAGGTTTCCCAGCCTGTGTTACAAAAACATTAACCAATCGTGACTGCGCATGTAACACGGAATGTGGTAGCATGAACAGTAACAAGCCTCACCGCAACAATATTATAGCTAAATTTTCATGTGATCAATATTTAGAACACACACTAAGAAAATATTTTAAAAAACAGCGGTCTAATTATTTATATTTTGAGATGGGTCCTAGGCCGTATTCGAACCCTCATGAGCCTCAATAGTAATCTGAACTGCTAAGCCCTGCGCCACGGTGTCTCATACGAACGTAATGGCTAAACCTGTCTGCCTTTCCAAAAGGCAGAAATACCCAGTTGTTGTGGTGCAATGGGGAATAGACATAATTCATGGTGCTGACGGCGAAGTGCATATGTCTTATTTAAATTGAGACGATGCAGTGACTTCTCTGAGAATTATCAGTGTTTCACGTGAAATGACATTTCAACCAAAAGACACGGATTTAATCCAAGTACAAAAACAATGTCTCTACCCTGTGTATCATCAGTGCTCCTCCGAAAGTAACTGAAAAACACCTCTGCTACCCTCTGTAACCACCAGCCCCCTTCAGAACGTAAAAGAAAAGGCACTGGCTCAACCCTCCATACGAAACAACACCCTTCAGAAAGTCATTTAAAAAACACAACCTTACCCTACGTATCACCAGCACTATTCAGAAAGTAAATTAACAAGCATTTACAAATGGTAACGGGCATACGGACGGGAGGGGGGGGGCGGGCAGGAACGTGGGGGGGGGCGGGAAAGGAACGGACAGCGGGAGGGGGGACAGGAAAGGAACCACTCACCTGGACTTCCTCGGCCGGCGGTCGGCCGCCAAATGGCCCAAACAAACCTCGACGAGCCAAAAAAAAAGCCCCGCCCACCGCCGCATGACGTGGCCAAAAGAGAAAAATTCCCGAGAACGCCCCCGAATCTGGTCCGGCCTTGACGGACAGATCCGGCACCCAATGGCTAGCCTCCATTTATGGAGCTAGCCAATGGGAGCCGGGGGACGTTCCTGAAGTCCTTATTGTAATCAATGTATTTCGCCTGTACCGAAAAGCTGCGCAGAGCTCAGCCTTCGGCAGGCGAAACCCAAAAAGAATATTTTAGTGACATCCCTAAACAACTTGCCTCCCTAAGCATTGTGTCCTGACCCTTCGCCTGCATTTCCCGCCCTTCTCTCCCCGCTCCCCGCCGCTGCTACCCTGCTGCCCCGCCCCTTTTTCCTTCTGTACCCTCTGCCCATTCGTCACCCCGCTCCCGCCTCCCAGCTGCTCCTCCCTCCCACTTCGCCATTTATGGCGGAGTCCACGCGTACGCGGAGCGTTCAAGCACAGCGGACACGCCGACTGCACGCCAAAGGCGCGCCAAAGGCAAGCCCGTCTGTGCCCGTCCGCGACTGGACCGCACCCAGCACCAGGACCCCTGGCCCTCGACGTTGCCAGCCCACCTGACGGACTTACAATGCCGCCACCCTTCATGCTCTCAACACCGGTCGGAACACCGCCTGCTACCGAGCCACCCCCAAACGCACCCACGGACCCTTCACCTGCCAAGCCTGCAAATTCGATTCAGAAAAGGGGGGTGGTGATGAACAGAGTGTCTAAATTAAGCAGACCACTCTTACCCAGTCCAAAGATCAGGGCTTGATCCATCACCGTTATTTATCTCACTGCCCCATCCCAGCTCAGAACCTGGCTATATGCAAATCAGTCTGTCCCTGGCCCAGTGCATCATGGGAACAGGGCAGACTAAACTACCAAGCCAATTCTTCACCAGAAAGGAGACAAGCTACCGGGGACCGGTTTCTGGCATTTCAGCCGTCTTCGGCCCGGCTTGCTTGAATCCTGATGGAGCAGTGAGAAAGGGACTCATGTCTGAGTATACCCTGCCACACTTATAGTGGCCAAAAACGATTCAGAAAAGGGGGTGGTGATGAACAGAGTGTCTGAATTAAGCAGACCACTCTTACCCAGTCCAAAGATCAGGGCTTGATCCATCACCGTTATTTATCTCACTGCCCCATCCCAGCTCAGAACCTGGCTATATGCAAATCAGTCTGTCCCTGGCCCAGTGCATCATGGGAACAGGGCAGACTAAACTACCAAGCCAATTCTTCACCAGAAAGGAGACAAGCTACCGGGGACCGGTTTCTGGCATTTCAGCCGTCTTCGGCCCGGCTTGCTTGAATCCTGATGGAGCAGTGAGAAAGGGACTCATGTCTGAGTATACCCTGCCACACTTATAGTGGCCAAAAACGATTCAGAAAAGGGGGTGGTGATGAACAGAGTGTCTGAATTAAGCAGACCACTCTTACCCAGTCCAAAGATCAGGGCTTGATCCATCACCGTTATTTATCTCACTGCCCCATCCCAGCTCAGAACCTGGCTATATGCTAATCAGTCTGTCCCTGGCCCAGTGCATCATGGGAACAGGGCAGACTAAACTACCAAGCCAATTCTTCACCAGAAAGGAGACAAGCTACCGGGGACCGGTTTCTGGCATTTCAGCCGTCTTCGGCCCGGCTTGCTTGAATCCTGATGGAGCAGTGAGAAAGGGACTCATGTCTGAATATACCCTGCCACACTTATAGTGGCCAAAAACGATTCAGAAAAGGGGGTGGTGATGAACAGAGTGTCTGAATTAAGCAGACCACTCTTACCCAGTCCAAAGATCAGGGCTTGATCCATCACCGTTATTTATCTCACTGCCCCATCCCAGCTCAGAACCTGGCTATATGCAAATCAGTCTGTCCCTGGCCCAGTGCATCATGGGAACAGGGCAGACTAAACTACCAAGCCAATTCTTCACCAGAAAGGAGACAAGCTACCGGGGAACCGGTTTCTGGCATTTCAGCCGTCTTCGGCCCGGCTTGCTTGAATCCTGATGGAGCAGTGAGAAAGGGACTCATGTCTGAGTATACCCTGCCACACTTATAGTGGCCAAAAACGATTCAGAAAAGGAGGTGGTGATGAACAGAGTGTCTGAATTAAGCAGACCACTCTTACCCAGTCCAAAGATCAGGGCTTGATCCATCACCGTTATTTATCTCACTGCCCCATCCCAGCTCAGAACCTGGCTATATGCAAATCAGTCTGTCCCTGGCCCAATGCATCATGGGAACAGGGCAGACTAAACTATCAAGCCAATTCTTCACCAGAAAGGAGACAAGCTACCGGGGAACCGGTTTCTGGCATTTCAGCCGTCTTCGGCCCGGCTTGCTTGAATCCTGATGGAGCAGTGAGAAAGGGACTCATGTCTGAGTATACCCTGCCACACTTATAGTGGCCAAAAACGATTCAGAAAAGGGGGTGGTGATGAACAGAGTGTCTGAATTAAGCAGACCACTCTTACCCAGTCCAAAGATCAGGGCTTGATCCATCACCGTTATTTATCTCACTGCCCCATCCCAGCTCAGAACCTGGCTATATGCAAATCAGTCTGTCCCTGGCCCAGTGCATCATGGGAACAGGGCAGACTAAACTACCAAGCCAATTCTTCACCAGAAAGGAGACAAGCTACCGGGGACCGGTTTCTGGCATTTCAGCCGTCTTCGGCCCGGCTTGCTTGAATCCTGATGGAGCAGTGAGAAAGGGACTCATGTCTGAATATACCCTGCCACACTTATAGTGGCCAAAAACGATTCAGAAAAGGGGGTGGTGATGAACAGAGTGTCTGAATTAAGCAGACCACTCTTACCCAGTCCAAAGATCAGGGCTTGATCCATCACCGTTATTTATCTCACTGCCCCATCCCAGCTCAGAACCTGGCTATATGCAAATCAGTCTGTCCCTGGCCCAGTGCATCATGGGAACAGGGCAGACTAAACTACCAAGCCAATTCTTCACCAGAAAGGAGACAAGCTACCGGGGAACCGGTTTCTGGCATTTCAGCCGTCTTCGGCCCGGCTTGCTTGAATCCTGATGGAGCAGTGAGAAAGGGACTCATGTCTGAGTATACCCTGCCACACTTATAGTGGCCAAAAACGATTCAGAAAAGGAGGTGGTGATGAACAGAGTGTCTGAATTAAGCAGACCACTCTTACCCAGTCCAAAGATCAGGGCTTGATCCATCACCGTTATTTATCTCACTGCCCCATCCCAGCTCAGAACCTGGCTATATGCAAATCAGTCTGTCCCTGGCCCAATGCATCATGGGAACAGGGCAGACTAAACTATCAAGCCAATTCTTCACCAGAAAGGAGACAAGCTACCGGGGAACCGGTTTCTGGCATTTCAGCCGTCTTCGGCCCGGCTTGCTTGAATCCTGATGGAGCAGTGAGAAAGGGACTCATGTCTGAGTATACCCTGCCACACTTATAGTGGCCAAAAACGATTCAGAAAAGGGGGTGGTGATGAACAGAGTGTCTGAATTAAGCAGACCACTCTTACCCAGTCCAAAGATCAGGGCTTGATCCATCACCGTTATTTATCTCACTGCCCCATCCCAGCTCAGAACCTGGCTATATGCAAATCAGTCTGTCCCTGGCCCAGTGCATCATGGGAACAGGGCAGACTAAACTACCAAGCCAATTCTTCACCAGAAAGGAGACAAGCTACCGGGGACCGGTTTCTGGCATTTCAGCCGTCTTCGGCCCGGCTTGCTTGAATCCTGATGGAGCAGTGAGAAAGGGACTCATGTCTGAGTATACCCTGCCACACTTATAGTGGCCAAAAACGATTCAGAAAAGGGGGTGGTGATGAACAGAGTGTCTGAATTAAGCAGACCACTCTTACCCAGTCCAAAGATCAGGGCTTGATCCATCACCGTTATTTATCTCACTGCCCCATCCCAGCTCAGAACCTGACTATATGCAAATCAGTCTGTCCCTGGCCCAGTGCATCATGGGAACAGGGCAGACTAAACTACCAAGCCAATTCTTCACCAGAAAGGAGACAAGCTACCGGGGACCGGTTTCTGGCATTTCAGCCGTCTTCGGCCCGGCTTGCTTGAATCCTGATGGAGCAGTGAGAAAGGGACTCATGTCTGAGTATACCCTGCCACACTTATAGTGGCCAAAAACGATTCAGAAAAGGGGGTGGTGATGAACAGAGTGTCTGAATTAAGCAGACCACTCTTACCCAGTCCAAAGATCAGGGCTTGATCCATCACCGTTATTTATCTCACTGCCCCATCCCAGCTCAGAACCTGGCTATATGCAAATCAGTCTGTCCCTGGCCCAGTGCATCATGGGAACAGGGCAGACTAAACTACCAAGCCAATTCTTCACCAGAAAGGAGACAAGCTACCGGGGACCGGTTTCTGGCATTTCAGCCGTCTTCGGCCCGGCTTGCTTGAATCCTGATGGAGCAGTGAGAAAGGGACTCATGTCTGAGTATACCCTGCCACACTTATAGTGGCCAAAAACGATTCAGAAAAGGGGGTGGTGATGAACAGAGTGTCTGAATTAAGCAGACCACTCTTACCCAGTCCAAAGATCAGGGCTTGATCCATCACCGTTATTTATCTCACTGCCCCATCCCAGCTCAGAACCTGGCTATATGCAAATCAGTCTGTCCCTGGCCCAGTGCATCATGGGAACAGGGCAGACTAAACTACCAAGCCAATTCTTCACAAGACAGGAGACAAGCTACCGGGGAACCGGTTTCTGGCATTTCAGCCGTCTTCGGCCCGGCTTGCTTGAATCCTGATGGAGCAGTGAGAAAGGGACTCATGTCTGAGTATACCCTGCCACACTTATAGTGGCCAAAAACGATTCAGAAAAGGGGGTGGTGATGAACAGAGTGTCTGAATTAAGCAGACCACTCTTACCCAGTCCAAAGATCAGGGCTTGATCCATCACCGTTATTTATCTCACTGCCCCATCCAGCTCAGAACCTGGCTATATGCAAATCAGTCTGTCCCTGGCCCAGTGCATCATGGGAACAGGACAGACTAAACTACCAAGCCAATTCTTCACCAGAAAGGAGACAAGCTACCGGGGAGCGCACCCAGCACCAGGACCCCTGGCCCTCGACGTTGCCAGCCCACCTGACGGACTTACAATGCCGCCACCCTTCATGCTCTCAACACCGGTCGGAACCCCGCCTGCTACCGAGCCACCCCCAAACGCACCCACGGACCCTTCACCTGCCAAGCCTGCAAATTCACCTGCCTCCGAACCTGCACCGCACCCGCCAAGCCAAGCACCAGCAACAACCACCTCAAGTGCATCCTGCCCAACACCCGCTCCGTCCACAGGCACGCCGTCGAACTCTGGAACCTCCTCGACACAACATCACCAGACGTCGCGATCCTCACTGAAACCTGGATGAAGGCCTCCTCAGCCCCCGACATCGCCATAGCCATCCCGGATGGCTTCAAGATCACCCGGAGGGACCGCGCCAACCAAACCGGAGGAGGCATCGCCATCATCCACAGAAACACCTTCCACATCACAACCTACTCTGACGACACCCTCACAGCCGCCGAGCACCTTTACTTCTAGATACACACCGACCCCAAGACCACCCTCAGAGGCACTCTCATCTACAGACCCCCGGGACCACGCACACAATTCAGCGAAGCCATCGCAGACTTCGTCAGTCCACACGCCCTCATCTCCTCAGAGTACATCCTCCTAGGGGACCTCAACTTCCACCTGGAGAACAACAAGGACTGCAACACCACCGCCCTGCTGGACAACCTCGCCAACCTCGGACTCAAGCAACTGGTGAAGACCCCCACCCATTACGCCGGCCACACGCTTGACCCCATCTTCTCCTCCAGCAAGCACATCTCCTTCAGCCACTCCACCGGACTACACTGGACAGATCACAGCTGCGTCCACTTCAACTTCAGGAGAACCACGACTCTCCACCACCCGCATTAGGTTCCCCGCAGAAGCTGGAGCAAGATCACCGCCAACCAGCTCCCCACTTCCCTCAGCCAGAACCCACCCACCAACACGACGGACCCCAACGAAGCAGCCCACGACCTCACACAGTGGTTCACCAACTGCGCCGATGACCTCGCACCACTGAAGGACCCTCCCAGCAGACCCGGCAGCAGGAAAGCCTCGTGGTTCACCAACGACCTCAAAAACTCCAAGAAAACCTGCCGCACCCTCGAGAAAGCCTGGCGCCACGACCAGACAACAGAAAACATGACAGCCCTCAAGAACGCCACCCGCAAACACCACCAGCTGATCCGCACCACAAACAGGACAACATTCAAAGAACGACTGGACAACAACACCCACAACAGCAAGGAACTCTTCAGCATTGTTAAAGAGCTCTCCAACCCCAGCGCCTGCAACAACGACATCACACCCTCGCAAGACCTCTGCGACCCACTCGCCTCGATCTTCCACCGCAAGATCGCCGACATACACAACAGCTTCGGCGCACAGACCATGCACCCAACCACCGAACCAATGCCCCCCACCACCACCGTCTGCACCTGGACCCCTGTCAGCACTGAAGACACCAACCGCTTGATGAACACCATCCACTCCGGCTCCCCAACCGACCCTTGCCCACACCACATCTTCAACAAAGCAGACTCCATCATCGAACCCCAACTCCGGAACATCATCAACAGCTCCTTCGCATCCGCCACCTTCCCGGAGAGTTGGAAACATACCGAGCTGAGCACCCTCCTGAAGAAACCCACCGCGGACCCCACGGACCTCAAGAACTTCCGCCCCATCTCGCTCCTCCCTTTTCCGGCCAAGTCATCGAGAAGACCGTCAACAAACAACTCTCCGTCTTCCTCGAGACAAACGGATACCTCGACCCCTCACAGTCCGGTTTCCGAGCTAACCACAGCACCGAGACCGCTATCATCGCAGCGTCAGACAACATCAGGTCCCTGCTCGACAACGGGGAAACTGCTGCCCTCATCCTCCTTGACCTCTCAGCAGCCTTCGACACCGTATGCCACCGCACCTGATACAGCGCCTCATCAACACCGGAATCCAAGGAGCGGCCCTGGAGTGGATCATCTCGTTCCTCGCCGGAAGAGCCCAGAGAGTCCGCCTCCCCCGTTCCGAGCCACGGCCACCGAAGTCATCTACGGCGTTCCGCAAGGATCCTCACTGAGCCCCACCCTCTTCAAGGTCTACATGAGCCCTCTCGCAGCCATCGCATGCCAACACAACCTTATCATCATCTCCTATGCCGAAGACACCCAGCTGCTCCTCTCCCTCACCAACGACCCCGCCACCGCCAGAGCCACCCTCCAGGAAGGAATGAAAGACGTCATGGAATGGATGAAGCTCAGCGTCTGAAACTGAGCTCAGACAAGACGGAAGTCCTCATCCTGGGACCATCCCCTTCTGCCTGGGATGATTCCTGGTGGCCCCCTGCCCTGGGCACCACACCCAAGCCAACGGACCATGCACGCAACCTGGGCTTCATCCTGGACTCCTCCCTCACGATGACCAAGCAAGTCAATGCCGTCTCGTCATTCTGCTTCAACACCCTGCGCATGCTCCGAAAGATCTTCTGGTGGATCCCCACCGAAACCAGGAAGACGGTCACCCAGGCCCTCGTCACCAGCCGACTGGACTACGGGAACACCCTATATGCTGGAACCACAGCCAAACTCCAGAAAAGACTCCAGCACAATACAGAACGCTTCTGCATGACTCATCCTGGACATCCCTCGTCACAGCCACGTCTCTGCCCATCTGAAAGACCTGCACTGGCTCCCTGTCAGCAAGAGGATCACGTTCAGACTCCTCACCCATGCACACAAGGCTCTCCACAACATGGGCCCGAAATACCTCAACAGCCGCCTCACATTCTACACACCCACCCGCCAGCTCCGATCCGCCAGCCTCGCCCTTGCCTCCGTCCCACGAATTCGCAAATCCACCGCTGGAGGAAAATCCTTCTCCTACCTGGCGGCCATGACATGAAACTTCCTCCGAACCCACCTACGGCTGACCCAGGACCATCTCTCCTTCAGGAAATAACTCAAGACCTGGCTGTTCGAGCAGTAGCGACTCCCCCCTCCCAGCGCCTTGAGACCCTAGCGGGTGAGTAGCGTACTCTACAAATTTGTTTGATTGATTGATTGATTGATTCTGGCTGAGGGAGAAGAACTGCCACAGACCTCTTCTGAGAAACACTCCAGAGTGGACTTCTCTGCTGAACTGCCCTTTCTACAGACTCTATGCAGAACTTCTCATTGGATCCCTTGCAGACAATTCCCATGCTTCCCCTCTACCCCTTGAATTGACTTTGAAAGATTTAGACCTCTAAGTTTCCCTTAGATTTTGCCCTGAGTGTAGCTTAGGTGAACACTAACCCTGGGCGTAGTTCGCGTAGCCGCACTCCGCGAGCTACGCGAAGATGCACTTGCACTCCGCGAACTACGCATAACTCCGCGAACATGCGTAGTAGCTTGCTTGACCTGTTCCCGAGCCGTTTTTCATCTTCGGGAGCGCCGTGGAACTCTGGAACTTGCTCGACACCACATCTCCAGACGTCGCCTTCCTCACGGAAACATGGATGAATGCCTCCTCAGCGCCCGACATCGCCGTCGCCATCCCGGATACAAGATCACCCGGAGAGACCGCGTCAACCAGACAGGAGGAGGCATCGCCATAGTCCACAAGAACACCATCCGCATCACGACCAACTCAGACAACAGCCTCACAGCCGCCGAACATCTTCACTTCCAGATATACACTGACCCCAAGACCACACTCAGAGGCACCCTCATCTACAGACCCCCAGGACCTCGCACACAATTCAGCGAAGACATCGCAGACTTCATCAGCCCGCACGCCCTCGCCTCCGCTGACTACATCCTCCTAGGGGACCTCAACTTCCACCTGGAGAACAACAACGACAACAACAGCACCACCCTGCTGGACAACCTCACCAACCACGGACTCAAGCAACTGGGGAACACCCCCACCCACTACTTCGGACACACGCTTGACCCAGTCTTCTCCTCCAGCAAGTACATCTCCTTCAGCCACTCCACCGGACTCCACTGGACAGACCACAGCTGCGTCCACTTCAGCTTCAGAAAGACCACGACTCACCACCACCCGCAACAGGTTCCCAGCAGGAGCTGGAACAAGATCACCACCGACCAGCTCACCACTTCACTGAGCCAGAACCCTCCCGCCAGCTCAACGGACCCCAACCAAACAGCCAACAACCTCACACAGTGGACCACCAACTGCGCTGACGACCTTGCACTTCGGAAAAACCATCCCAGCAGGCCCGGCAGCAAGAAAGCCTCCTGGTTCAACGACGACCTCAAGAACTCCAAGAACTGCCATACCCTCGAGAAAGCCTGGCGAAAAAACCTAACTACAGACAACATGACTACCCTCAAGCACGCCACCCACTAACACCACCAGCTGATCCACACCACCAAGAAGACAGCATTCAAGGAACGTCTCGACAACAACGCACACAACAGCAAGAAACTCTTCAGCATCGTCAAAGAGCTCTCCAACCCCAGCGCCGGAAACAACGACATCACTCCCTCGCAAGACCACCGAACCGACACCACCCACGACCACCCTCCGCGACTGGACCCCGGTCAGCACCGAAGACACCATCCACATGATGAACACCATCCACTCCGGATCACCAACCGACCCATGCCCCCACCACGTCTTCAACAAGGCCGACTCGGTCATCGCACCCCAACTCCGGGACATCATCAACTGCTCCCTCAGCACCGCCACCTTCCCGGAGAGCTGGAAGCATGCAGAACTCAGCGCCCTCCTGAAGAAACCATCAGCGGACCCCGCCGACCTCACGAACTACCGCCCCATCTCGCTCCTCCCCTTTCCTGCCAAAGTCATCGAGAAGACCGTCAACAGACAGCTTGCTGCCTTCCTCGAGACGAACGGATCCCTCGACCACTCGCAATCCAGCATCCGCGCCCACCACAGCACCGAGACTGCCCTCATAGCAGCCACTGACGACATCCGAGCCCTGCTCGACAACGGGGAAACAGCGGCCCTCATCCTCTTGGACCTCTCCACAGCATTCGATACTGTCTGCCACGGCACCCTAGTGCAGCGCCTCAGCAACATCGGAATCCAAGAGAAGGCACTTGAGTGGATCATCTCGTTCCTCACCGGAAGAACCCAGAGAGTCTGTCTCCCCCGTACAGATCCAAGGCCACCGAAGTCATCTGCGGCGTACCACAAGGATCATCACTCAGCCCCACCCTCTTCAACGTCTACATGAGCCCCCTTGCAGCCATCGTGCGCCAACACAACCTCAACATCATCTCCTACACCGACGACACCCAGCTGATCCTCTTCCTCACCAATGACCCAGCCACCGCCAGAACTAACCTAAACGAAGGGATGAAAGACGTAGCCGAGTGGATGAGGAACAGCCGCCTGAAACTGAACTCAGACAAGACGGAACGGAAGTCCTCATCCTTGGATCATCACCCTCGGCCTGGGACAACTTTTGGTGGCCCCCTGCCCTGGGCAGCGCACCGAAACCAACGGACCACGCACGCAACCTGGTCTCCTCCCTCTCGATGACCAGACAAGTCAACGCCGTCTCATCATTATGCTTCAACATCCTACGCATGCTCCGAAAGATCTTCCGATGGCTCCCCACCAAAACCAAGGAAGATGGTCACACAGGCACTCGTTACCAGCCTTCTAGACTTCGGAACACCCTCTATACCGGAACCACAGCCAAACTCCAGAAAAGACTCCAACGCATCCAGAACGCCTCCGCACGACTCATCTTGGACATCCCCCGACACAGCCACATCTCGGACACCTGAGAGACCTTCACTGGCTCCCCGTCAGCAAGAGAATCACGTTACAACTCCTCAACCACGCACACAAGGCCCTCAACGACCTGGGCCCCAGGTACCTCAACAACCGCCTGACCTTCTACACTCCCACCCGCCAGCTACGATCGACCAGCCACGCCCTCGCCACCGTGCCACGCATCCGAAGATCCACCATGGGAGGAAGATCCTTCTCCTACCTGGCAGCCAAGACTTGGAACTCCCTCCCCATCCACCTCCGCCTGACCCAAGACCACCTCTGCTTCAGTAAGCAACTCAAGACATGGCTGTTCGAGCAGTAGCGGACCCCCCTCCCCCAAGCGCCTTGAGACCCTCTGGGTGAGTAGCGTGCTATACAAATATCCTGATTGATTGATTGATTGATTGCCTGCATGCTCGGGATGTGTAGCGCGCGAAGTTACCCATGAGGTTTGTCCCGCCCGCTCGCGTCCCCTTATTTCCGGTCACTACTAACGTGTTCGCGAGTTATTCTGTGCCAGATTGCAGTTTCTGCGTGTTCGGCAACTCGATCTTACCGACAAGCATCCTCGCGCACGCGAAAATGCTATTGAGCGCGCGAGAACTACGCTACGCAGCAGTTTGCGGAGTATTCGACAACTTCGCGTTCTCCGCGGAGCGCGGAGTTGCCGAAACTCCGCAAACTCCGCGAACGGAGCGTAGTTCTTCGCCCAGGGTTAGTGAACACTCATTTCTGACCCACGGAGAACTCTTGACCGAACTTCTGAGATGCTAACACTTGTTCTACTTAATTTATCTTGCCATGTCCCTGTTTCCTAAAAGGAACTCTTTGATTTCTGAAGCTTTTTAGGTTTACTGAATCATCCTTATCCTTTGGACTGTGCTTGGGATATTTAGATTACTAATGTATAGACAGGAGACCTTAAGATTGTTTTCTGAGCATCAAATACTGGTGTTGTTATTCTGCATTGCCACTACTGAATTGCTTCTCTATTTAATTCTGGTCCGTCTGAATTTAATTAGAAGGCTTAAACTCTCAGTTGTAATACTTTATCTTTATAGCATGGTATTGAGAGTGATTTTTTAAATTTTATTCCCAATTTTTTAAAAACTTTCTTAAACTTGGCTACTGATTCCCGGTCCTCATTGTGTAGGCAAATGGGTTGCACTGTATAATTAATGAAATTGAAGTTATGAAATAACTCCCTCTCCGCTCAGTACAAAGGTCCATCAGAAGACCAAGAGTAAGTAAAGTGTGGGCCCAAAAAATGCTGAAGCACCAGGAAAACCATTTTGTGTGGGAGAATTCATTCAAAAGGTGCTCAAATGTTGCACCTTTATGAAGTGATAAGTATGTGTGCTTTTCCCAGTTCAGTCAGTGGAGGTGAATCTTAATCAACAAAGACAAGAGATGACTGGAGCTACTCCAGCGGCCTTTACAAATTTCACACATTGAATTTAGTGGTGGAAATGCCACTCTCATAAAGTAATCTCTACAGTCCAGCGGATGTTGCAGATATTAAAGACGTCTTTGCAAAGGGAAGATATTCTATTTTTGAACCAAGACTTTTCTTCGGTGTTATTATAATGAGGGGCCAGAATCTATCACCTTGTTTGGAACAAACCTCACATGTGAGCAAGTAAAAACATTTCACAGTGATACAAGCCTCCATGGAACCTTGGCTGAAGGATGACTGTTCGATTCCTGCCATGGTTAGTCGCCACACCTGATCTGAAGTTGACAAGGGGCAGATCTTACTTTTTAACCCTATCCGTGCTGATGACGGAACCGCTCCGTCATCAGCTGCGGTGGCGCTGTGCTGATGACGGAGCGGTTCCATCATGGCCCTGCCGCCGCGCCTGCGTGGCGCGTTCTATTGAGCGGGCAGGGCCATGACGGAACCGCTCTGTCATGAGCACAGCTCAACCGCGGCTGGTGACGGAGCGGTTCCGTCACCAGCACGGCCCCGCCGTGCGGCTGCCCCGCCCCCTTAGCACTGCGGCGGAATAGCCGCTGCAGTGAAGGGGTTAAGACAACAGATTCATTCCTCCTGTCACCCTAAACAGTCTGTCTATTGGGCAACTGAAAAGTGTTAGTAGGCAGGTTAAAGTCCCAAGCTCTCAAGTGGAGCTCTCTGTGGACTATTTCTGCTCTACACACCGGGAGTCCAAATTCCAGTGTTTACCCTTGCCTTGCTAGACATGTATAGCATGGCGAATGGTATTCCCATGATCGTGCTTGTGGTCCTGGGTGCTCATAGGGGCATGGGGGTCCCTGCCACTGGAAACTGCTTGGTGGCAGTACACAGGAGTTGTCTGGTAGAAGTGCCTCCCACAATTTGAGCCCTGTCTGTTTCCTTCCTTTGACAGTTCAATCCCTAAAATAAGCAGTTTAGTTCAGCAGGCAAATTCAAAGGTAAAACAATTGCACTCTGATGGTGCAGTGAGAATAGTCATGTGGCTGGGAAAGTCACATTAGCCTACCTTTTAAGTACATTTACCTCTTATATCTGGTGGTTCAATCGAAAGATTTCAAACCTGCTTGGAGAACCCATTGTGATATGAGAAACGAATTGATCCATTAAAACTTCTGATTAGTTTTTGTGTTTTATTTGACATAGTCTGACATATTATCCTTTGTTTCAGCTGTCCAGCACCTAAGATAAATGTAAATAGGCTCATATTTTATGAGATCAAAGTGGTTGGCAACAGTTTAAAGGCTGTGATTTTGTGGTTTGCCGGGACAGAGACGGATGTAGGTCAGGCTATTAAGGTCACTTTCAACAACCTACAAAAATCTTAACTGCAAACTATCAACTACCACAATGTTGCCAATCCAAGTGTCTATAGGTAAGTATATAGTTGGTGATCTTAACTCCACATTTATGTACCTTAAAGATATTCATTAAATATGTACTTACCCTTGACACCAGAACAATATGGTGGTAGTCAATATTCTGAAGTGGAGTGATTCAATATTTTAGTAGGCTAATGTGAAAGCCTGATATCATGTCAGGACATCATTGCACTTAAGTAATTTTTCTATGAAAAAATCCAATGATAACTTGTTTACATTTTTTATGTACAGCTAATGAAAAGCAGTGTGACTCCCAAGACTTTCGATGCCGCTCGGTGCAAACCACCTCTAATTCACCTTAATATTTAGCTATCAAAAGAAGGAGGCAGGCGCTGAAAATTGGAAGGCGAAGAACAGGTTTATTACTCCAGGATGAGAACACACATCACATCAGACCCCGGGGCTATCGTCAGGAGGTGCTCTGCCTGCATCTCTGTGGCATGGCCTTTTATACACATTTTCGTCCGTTTATTGCATGGTCATACATTCCTGACATCAGTTTATTGCATAGTTAAAACATCTTTGGAATCCTCGCCTAAAGCTAGTTCCCACACAAACCTAGCAGCAATCATCCCCCACCCAGATGTAACAGATGATCGCTATTTCGCAACTGGACATTCCGACAGGATCAAAAGACACGTGGGATCGGTCAGATCTAAGGGTTTTGGGTTATTGATTAAGTCAGGCCCCTTTGTTGGTGAAACAAGCCCTGCCGTGTGTAGGCAATAAACAATGTCCACAGGGGTCCGTTAGTGCCTGGGACCGGACTGAGTGGCCAGGTGCAGGGAAGGAGGTTATAAAAGGGGGTTGCCTGTGTGTAGTATTCTCTGTATTGTGCCTCCCTGGCACCTGTAGTTAGAACCTTTGTGCTTGTATGTTCTATGGCTTTGTAGTAGAATGTTGCCTTCTGGCAGTTGATAGCTTTGCCTGCTCCCTGTCGCTGTGCTTCTCCTAAGCTGAATAAACCTGACCTACAAGCTAACCTGTTGTCCAGCCTACTTCAATACTACAAATTTGTTGGCGACGATGCTGCTTAGGAGAAGGTAAAAGAACCTGCCTTACCTCGTTTCTCCTCGTATTCCTGTGAGAGTACACTGTGGATCGAGTGTACTTGAAGAGCAGCTGTTCGACTCTCTGGTGAAGACCATCAGTGAGATAAGTGGTCCGCTTTCCTTCTGCGCGAGTTTAATTAACTTAAAGCTCATTAATCAGCTTAATTTACGAGGGCGCAACGTCATTGGTGTCAGCGCGAGATTGTTAAACGAAGAAGCTGCAGCGTCATTTCCAGCTGGTGTTGAGTCAATCTTCTAGACATCTGACTGCGTTTGTCTCTCCCTTTGGCAGTTTTCAGTACTGTAGGATGCCGTTTGGCCTTGCGTCAGCGGCTGCAGTTTTCCAAAGGTTGATGAGTCAGATGTTTAGGGACACTCCTGGAGTAATTGTCTTCCAGGATGATGTTTTGATTTTTGGCGAGAACAAGGCGGATCATGACTTTTCCTTGAATCAGGTCCTGGAAATTATGCAAGAAAAGGGTATTGTTTTAAAGAAAGAGAAATGTGTTTTCTTAAAAGAAAAGATGGAGTTTCTGGGGCACGTTGTTTCTCATGCAGGTGTGGAACCACGTCCTGGCTTAGTGAAAGCCATTGTTGATGCTCCTCCACCTGCCGACAAATCTGGGCTAAAATCTTTCATTGGACTCAGTGAATTTTACTCAAGATTTATCAAAGACTATGCGTCAAAAGTTCAACCTTTGACTAACATGTTAAAGAAAAGTGTGCCTTTTGTTTGGGATGAAAATTGTCAAGAAATTTTCAAGTGGATCAAATTACAGCTTGTTGGGGAAAGTATTCTCAAACCCTTCGATCCCAACAAGGAGTGTGTTGTGACTATAGATGTGAGTGGGTTTGGACTTGGGGCTGTTCTTACTCAGAGGAATGGACAAGTTGACAACACCATTGCATATGCCTCAAGGGTACTGCGTGGGGCAGAAGTTAACTTCTCTGTTATTGAGAAAGAGCTCTTGGCTTGTTGGTGGGCGGTCAGGAAGTTTAATCCTTATCTCTGGGGTAGTCATTTCACTATTTGCACAGATCACAGTCCCCTAGTCTCTATTTTGTCCGGGGAAAAGATTAAGGAGCATACCCCTAGAATTGCAAGGCTGTCCACTAAGCTTCTTCAGTATGATTTTGAGGTTGTTTATCTGCCGGGCTCAAAGAATGTCAGAGCCGACTATTTTTCTCGTTTAACCTTAACTGATAATGACTCCGAGGTTGAAAAAGATGAAGATCTTGAGGATTGTTTTGTTGCGGCTTTGGATCTTGAAGGTATGTGTGCAATCAGTGAGGTTGAGTGGAAAAAGGAGTTATTGAAGGATGCGGTTCTCCTACAGGTTGTCAACTATCTGAAGTCTGGGTGGCCCAAAGAAAAGAATGTTTCTGGTCTTTTCCAAACTTTTGTCAAGGTTGCTGATGAACTCACTGTTGAAGATGGCATTCTCATGCGGTGTGGCAGGCTTATTCCCCCTGAGAGCTTGCGGAAGCGTCTGGTGGATGGTGCACATGAAGGGCATTTAGGGAAGACTTTCACCAAACGTAGGTTGAGAGATGTGTTCTGGTGGCCGCAGATGGACGTGTCTGTTGATTCTCTGGTTGACAACTGTGTCATTTGCAAGTCCTCAGACAAAAGTCATAAGGTTAGGTCTCCCGCTATGGAGCCCGTTCAACTTCCGGAAAGGGCGTGGGAAAAGATTGGGGTTGACCTGGTTGGGCCTTTTTACCTCTTACCCCCTTGTTCCCGTTTTGCCATTGTTGCCATTGATTACTACTCCAAATGGCCTGAAATTCGCTTCATCAGTGAAGCCTCCTCTGCCAGTGTAATTTCCTTTTTGAAAGACGTCTTCTTGAGAGAGGGGTTTCCTTCAGTTGTCATGACTGACAATGGTGTCCAATTTGTCAGTTGTGAATTTGAATCTTTCCTTAAACAAGGTGGTGTGACACATAAGAAAAGTTCCCTTTACCACCCCCAGGCCAATGGCCTCGTTGAGAGGATGAACCGCGTTCTCAACAACTGTATCCAGTGGGCCATTGCCAGCAAGTGTGTGGTTGAGAATGCTGTGCGTTCCATGCTATGGTTTTATCGTACAACAGCTCATTCTTCTACTGGGGTTTCCCCCTTTGAGCTCCTGAGGGGTAGGAAACCCTCTACCAAAATTTGTCCGGGTTGGATGTCAAAGTGGGTAAAAATGAATGTTATGGATGGAATTGATGATTTTGTCAGAGACAATGTTTCTGAAGCTCAAAAGAAGCAGAAAACCTATTTTGATGAACGGAAGAGATCTGCTGCCCATGACATTTGTGCTGGTGATGTGGTTCGGATTAAAAATCCTGTTCATGTCACTAAGGGTAGGAGCAAATTCTCTCAGCCACTTGTAGTTGATAAGATCTGTGGAAATGCTGTACGTGTGAATAATAAGGATTGGTGGAACATCTGTAAAGTTGTTAAAGTTTGTGGTGATGATGCTTCCACTGGTGTTTCTCAGCCCAATCCCAGCTCTGTTTCAAATGACAAACGTTTCAGTACTGTTGCTATTAACGAAAATGGCAGAAATGTTGTTGATGCTTCTGTACCAGGACCTCGCAGGAGTCATAGAGTGTGTAAGATTCCTGCCAGGTTCAGATAACCTTTTGCTTCTGTCTTTCTCCTTCACTACCAGTTGTGTTTTCCTTTTCCTCTTACTTTTCATCCTAATTTTCTGGTTACTTCTCTTCTCTTTTCTTTTCTTTTCTTTTCTCCCCTCCTTCTCCAGGTTTGAACGCTTCTTCTTTTGTTTTACAGAAAAGAGGATAATGTAGTATTCTCTGTATTGTGCCTCCCTGGCACCTGTAGTTAGAACCTTTGTGCTTGTATGTTCTATGGCTTTGTAGTAGAATGTTGCCTTCTGGCAGTTGATAGCTTTGCCTGCTCCCTGTCGCTGTGCTTCTCCTAAGCTGAATAAACCTGACCTACAAGCTAACCTGTTGTCCAGCCTACTTCAATACTACACTGTGCATGGAGGATGAAAGGACAAGTGGGTTTGGCGCGGGAAGTGACTCCGGGGTATTGTCATGCTGACAAGGTTTTACGACCCTAGTACGTGTGTTCAGGCTTAGTCAGAGCGCGGGGATGATTGCCGGATCAGGGTGACACACAGGTGACCAGCAGTGTATGAAATAGCAGTGATGTCTAAAATGGTTGCCGCTTACGCGCTCGCAGAGGCTCTTGTTAGGCAAGATGGCGCCGGCAATGTTCATGCTTGTTATTTTATTTCTACAGTCCTCCCTTTGAACATAACTTAGCCAGCTTGCTAGTCTATTCCAAGATCTTCGGGGCACAAGGTACTTATGTAAGGGAACACTAAGGTGGCATACTGCGTACATCCAAACAACAACCACATATTGTCAGTACTGGGACCAAGAGAAACATTGATATTTTCCAACCCCAGTCCTTCGACATGTCTCATAGCTAAACATGTAGTTGGGCTGATTATTGTAGTTTTTGATGGCATACAGGTTGTACAGGCATGCAGGCAGAGACACAGACAGTAGGAGAAGAAGATTGTTATCAGTACAAACGGCATTGTCAATATCTTATGCAGTGAGGGTAACGAACTGGGAGCTGGTGTATAGGCAATAAATTCTTTGTAATACAAAAACCATTTTATCATACTAATTTTTCTGAAGGATAGGGACCATTGCATGTACTTTCGAAAACTGGACTGTGGGGGGGGGGCAAAACTAATAAGTATATTCATGATGGTAACTGGTGTTGTATAATCCTTGTGAAACACAATTTACTTTTTCCTCCATATGGTATGACACTATGAATGTAAATGATGTAGAATTTCACAGAAACAACTTTTCTTGTCCATTTGGGGCATAACGAATACAAGGTGATTGGGAGAGAAATTCAATCTAATATAATCGATGGTCAGGGCATTAGTAGCTCTTCTTTCCATTGAGCCATCACTGGTAGGCTCCCATTGTTCATCTTAGCATTGGCGCTGTTGAGCACCGGCGATGGAGCTATGCGTCCAGCTCGGATCCACATTCCATGTTGCAGGGCAAGGTCGTTCTTCCTCTGTGATCACAATCCCTTTTCCCTGTTTACTAACTAATCTATCACTGGTACCTTAAACAGGGTACCTGCACCTTATTCTTTATCCGTGAAGTCCATCCCTACTAACCCTTGGTGTAGTGTTCCTCCATCAAGTTGATAAAAAACCCCATGTGAAAAAGGGGGGTTTGGGGGAGCCAAAGGAAGAAAGGAAGAGAGGGTGGAGTGGGGTCAGACTGGAGATAGACCAAGGGGGACAGACTCCACACAAGTGAGCCCACCAATTGGGCCCAATGGGTTGAGACTTCAGGCACAAGAAGACCAACAGGCTGGGGGCTTCTGAAAAGCCCTTCTTTCTTTCTTTCTTTCTTTCTTTCTTTCTTTCTTTCTTTCTTTCTTTCTTTCTTTCTTTCTTTCTTTCTTTCTTTCTTTCTTTCTTTCTTTCTTTCTTTCTCTGTCGGTGTTAGTGCCGCGTCTAGCATATCGTGGCTCTGCGGCTCCACCTTAGTCGTAGTCATAGGTGTTCCACGCCTTGCAGTCAGGCTGTTCATCTTACCGCCCTCTCTCTTCCAATGACTGGAGGGCATTCTTGAATCTAGCAGTGAATATAAAACAAATATTTAGAGAACTGGCAGGGGAAGATGTTACACAATTTTAGTTTTCTCTCCCAACCCCAAGCAGCTAAGAAAATACGTATCATCTACTAAAAAGGAAGATAATGTGGATACTCTGAATCTTTACATCTGTGCATTCATGAATTTTTACTGTTGTGCAGGTCTACAAACACCTATGGGAATTTCCAGCATACATGTTATCTGTTGTGTCCTATTTCTTTCACGATTATGGCTGTGGCAGGAAATCTAAAATTATTAATCACATAGCCTGTCAAATTCAAACTAACTTTTTCAGCAAAAACCCGTTGTTACAAAACAAATTCCTGCAGGGCTATATTTTCTTCAAGATCTGCTAATCACAAATAAAAAGTGTGATGCGGTATTATCATAGGCCTACAGGTACTCTTCCTAGTATTGTGCACCATAATAGTACACAGGCTAAGCGTTGTCCCATCCTGTCAATGTTTCTTACTTTTAACTAAACATCTTGACCTCAGTACCCATTCAGCAGGGCTTACTACAACATTCCTTTCACTTTAGATCAAATCATTTTTTATAAACATTATTCTTGTTTCTGCATTATCCTTTACAGCCTAGCTACTTCATTAGTTAATGAAGGATTTGCGATGTCCATACAACTTATATGTAGGGTGACCAGAATCTTAAAGCCAAAACAACCAAGGACATTTCACAAAATTGGAAGAAGGACTACGATTTTACTTCAAGCGATGAGTGCGCTCCTTAGCAGAGAGTTACAGAACGGTCGGTAAGAACATACATAAATTGCGATTTTTTTAACCTGGTAGCTTGCCTGTTAATTAAATTGTTTCCTTGAAACAACTGCTAACTATCCCTGTTTTGTAGAACGAGAGAAAACACCTCCCTCCAATTTTAGTCGATTATCTTTAAAAACCAGGACATGAGCTACATTTCTTGTAATTTTCTGGGACAGCTGCCACAAAACTGGGACCACCCTGGCAAAACGTGGGCCGTCTGGTCACTCTACTTTTGTGCAATGTGTTTGGTAACCTGAACGATGATGGTTGTGCCACTAAGGCACTAAAACAAAAGCCACTGACATATAGCTCCCTTTTAAGGGCCAGATTAGGGGACATCAGTCGTCATACCCGTCCTTTCATTTTCAGCCAATTAAATTCCTTCATTTTACAGAAAAAGAGGGGTAGTAACATGGCAAAATATGGTATTTTTTTCTCTGTCAATTTGTTCAAACACTGTTGTGTTAAAGCCAGTTAGACGTGTACCGATGAGGTACAGTGTCATCATTTATTCAAAAGTGAGTTCACAGCATTCTGTGAAGTGAATGGCTAAGGGTGAGTCCACCCAGTTGTCTTATGGAATTGACCCCCAAGCCAATTCCCTCACAATTCCTTTGCAACTCCCTCAATGATTATTTCATTGAGAAAATTACAACCATCAAGCGTAATATTCCCCCACCTTCCTCTTCCTTCTCACATCCCCAACTGTCGCCCAACCTTCTCTTCCTAAATCAATTTACCCTGATTTCCAAGGAAGTTTTTTCCACTTTGCTTAAGAAAGTCAAATCAAGGTCACCCTCTGACAGCTGCCCTGCCCACATCTTAAGAGAGATGTTCTCCATTTGTTCGGAGCACCCACTAACTCTCCTCAATAACTCTCACTCAGGCATCGTCCCTGATCTGTTCAAAGCAGCCAAAGTAATTCCTATTTTAAAAAAGTCAGGTGCTGACCCCACTTCCTTTTCCAACTTCCGTCCTATTTCCTTACTCCCGTTCCTGGGAAAGATTTTGGAGAGCCATGTTACTACACACCTCAGTGCCTTCATTGAGGAGAGCTTCTTCCTGGCTCTTCACCAATCAGGCTTTCGCCCACTACACTCTACGGAATCTGTTGTCCTCTCCATCATGGACGAGCTCAGAGGGAGTGCTAACATCAACTCCCCCAGGCTCTGGTCCTCCTCGATCTGTCCGCCGCCTTCAACACGGTCGATCATTCCATTCTTCTCGACCGTGTCGAGGGCGCCGGCATCCGGGGATCTGCCTTGGCCTGGCTTACCTCCTTTCTAGAGAACCGCACACAGGCCGTTCAGCTGGCGGACTTCTCCCCTCCTACTCGCTCGGTTCTCTGCGGGGTCCCCCAGGGTTTCTTTCTTTCCCCTCTTCTTTTCAATCTCTATATCCTCCCCCTTATATCTGCTCTGCAAAACATGGAGGTCAGGGTATTTAACTATGCCGATGACCTCCAGCTCATCCTTAATCTTTTCCCCCTTCCAGCTTCAATTCTTAACTTTCAAACTATCATGATTTTCATCAGCGACTGGATGAATAGTAACCATCTAAAGCTAAACCCAGACAAGACCGAGTTGGTATTCAAGGGTGGCTCCCCCAGTCCCTGGACCTCTACCTTCTGGCCTCCCTCTCTCGGTCTTCCTCCTCTACCCTCAGCCTCTGTAAAAACCCTGGGAATCAAAGTCAGCAAGGACCTCACAATGCGTCCTCAGATCAGCACTATGGTTTCATCATGCTTCCTGACTCTCCGAATCATACGCAAAATTTCTCGCTTTTTTCCTTTTCAGCTCTCAAACTTATTCTCCTTGCCATGATCATGTCACGCCTTGACTATGAAAATGGCTTATATGTAGGTGCCCCTGCATACGAACCCCGGCGCCTACAACTAATTCAAAACCAGGCTGCCCGTCTGATCTATTGACTTCCTAAATTCCACCATGTCACGCCCCTGTTGAAAGCCCTCCACTGGCTGCCCATCCTCGATTGATCCCTATTCAAGATAGGCTGCACGATTTTTCTGGCCCTGGCTGGCACTGCGCCAGCCTTTATCAATTCAAAAATGAAAGCTTACGTCCCCAACAGAGATCTGCGCTCCTCCTCCCAGCTTCTCTTATGTGTTCCTCGCTTTAGGAGGAAAAATTTTGGAGGCATGAGATTCTCTACCTTGACCCCCCCCCCCCCCCCCCCCTTTCTGGAATGCCCTTCCCTTTTCTATTAGGTCTACTTCGATCTACCTGGACTTTCGTAAAGCTCTCAAAACTTTCCTCTTCTCCTGTGCTTTCCCAGACTAAGTGGCCTCCTCTGCCCCCTCCCGGAGCTTTCCGTCCTCAGCGCCAAGAAACCACACGGTGATCGAGCGCTATACAAAATGCTTAACTTCAACTTCATTCCTGGACAGCATAGGTAGGCTCACAGAGAGAGAGAGAGAGAGAGAGTGCACTACAACAAGTTTATCCAGTGCACTTACCACGTAGAACAGAACAGGACAATTCACATATCTAAGCACATAAACCAAAGAAAAACACAAAACGCATTGTCTTTGTATGTACCAAGCACGAAGAAAAATGCAGCGTTAGTTACACAAAAGGACTTTTTCATGCACATCGCGCATCTCATAGTTAATTTCAATTTACCCAGGGGCCAGGCTCCTTCCTTCCTCTTTTGACAATAAGGGGCACATGCATCAAGCTATTTAGGAATCGCAAATGGTGCGATTCGGTAAAATCGGCCGTTTGCGATTTCTAAATACCTTTTTCCTATGCATCAAGCATTTTGGGAAAAATGCGATTGCTCTTAAGGAATCGCAAATTTGCGATTCCTTAAAAGCAATGCATGATCAATTTTAAAATTGCGAATTCGCATTTAGGGGGGGCAAATTACCACGAGGGTGAACCTCGTGGTAATTTGCGGAAAATGTTTTAAATGCTCAAATTAGCATTTTAAACACTGTCATGTTACAGACACACATGTCCTTAGGACATGTGTGTGTGAAACACCTATTTAAAATTACATTTCAGGGGTGCAGGGAGGGGTCCTTTGGACCCCCCCTGCACCCATGGAATGCATTAACATTTTGCGAATTCCAACTTGCGAATTCGCAATTCCCATTGATTCCTATGGGCATTTTGGCCCATAGGAATCGATGGGAATTGTGAATTCGCAAATTGGAATTCGCATAATATTTGCGATTTGGTAAAAAATTCGATTTTTACCAAATCGCAAAAATTATGCGATTAAATTGATGCATCCCGTTTTACGATTCCTTATTTGCGATTCCCTATTTCTCGCAAATAAGGAATCGCAAAACCTTACATTGATGCATGTGGCCCTAGAAGATCTAAGCAGATGACCTGAAAATACTTACTTTTTTTTCTGATGGCTGGACACAAGTACAGTCATACTAATACTTACAGTGGGGTCCCCCAATATCTAGCAACGATAATCCGAGTTGATGTATAGGTGTAAAGTAGGGATGCCAGTCAGATGTGTAATGGCTCGGCTCTTACATTTCTATGTTGATCGAAGAAGAAGAGGTAAATCTCAAACATGACAATGTCTCTAACTTCTAGTTGGTGGGAGATAGCACGAACCCAAGCCCAGGGGCCCTTCACTTCTTCGTTTGGTCAGTTCATAAATCAAAATTCCTCATTCTCACTAATGCGCGTCACTTTGGTCTTATTAGAAAAGAAAGCGTTCCTAGGAAAAGTGAAAGGTTGCACACTTGTGATACCTGCTAGAGCCGGGCTCTTTGTACTGCAATAAACCTTCAGTCTCCTGATGTAAACTGCCCTCCCATTCACTGGCCTCCGGGAGACATATCTTTAGCAAGAAATGTGTCACAGTTTTAAAAAAAAATGCTATTTGTCTTTCACATGTTGGCACCGGGTTCGGGTCTGTTTTTCACATCTCATCTGGTCACTTTGTCAGCAACCCAACCATACAAAAGCACTCTCACAAGGGCCCATACGGACTTGACACATACACACATACATCCTATAAAAATATTTCACGTACTTAAAGATAGTCCCTAAATACAAAGCACAATTTCATAACACTAGCCTAATTTCATCTAAAGGACAGTTTGCTAAGCCTTTCCAACCTTCAGTTGAAACACCGCTATAATCTAAAGAAAAACTATGCGAGGGGCCAGCATCTAAAACACATCAATACGGGTGATGTTGAATATTTTTAACCCACCATGAACCAGACTCATCTCCGAGATGCAGTCTTTGGCACCTTGGTATTGAAGCCCAGAAATATTCAGTGCAGCAAGGTTAACTAATGGCAGAACGTTCACTACATGGATTGTTCAAAGTGCAGCCTTACAGACCGCGTTGTAGGAAAAGGTCGGATTCCAGATGTATTCAGTATAGAGTAGGGGGTGATGTATTAATGCTTTCATTTAAAGAAAACAATCTACAGTGGTCTGGGGCTGTCCCCTTCCGCGAAATAGGGAAATTATAGGAGGTGGCAAGTTTCATCGGGTGTATCCTTGTTTTTAAGGGTGTGCATCTTTGTTACAGTGGCATGACCACTAACAAAATTTGTTTAATGTTTGCGTGGAGATCTGTTTTTGGGCGGGTGGGGGGAAACAGTGCAATTTTAGTTCAAAAAAACACGTGGGCACAGTTGTGCTAGGAAGCTACAGATTTGCATCTGCCAGATCTGGCTGACTTACCCATGTGGTCCGTGACCATTTGACTAGGACATGCCTTAAGGGCTTGTGCAGAGTGCACCACTCTATATGACATAAATAAGCTGTGCGCCTGACTCCTAAAATGCGATTGCTAGAAAAACTTTTCCGTGTCACAATCTAAACAGATAACCTTTTCTTTCTAGGAGGTTGTGGGTTGTTAAAAATAGAGCAAGACTTTCTTTTAAATTTTCATTCGGGTCATGTGACTTGTGCATGGACATCAAACGTTGGCACTTTAAAATGAGCTTTTCTTGTGCTGATTCTCCAAGCTCTGATTTTGACAATGCAAGCAATTTAGGGACGCGCATCTCTCTTTTCATTTAATAGATTTACACCTAACCCCTGTCTAATGTTTGCTTATGGCATACCCCTGGTAAGACTCAGGAACGTTTGGAAAAACTCCTCTGAAAGTCGGCAATATTATTAGAGTGGAACGTGCAGCGCTTGATTTGTGCCGGTGCTTTTTACAATGCCTATGCATTTACTTACAGTTTAAGCCCTCTAGCCTAGGGCGGGGTCCACACAGCACAGGAGCCAATACATTTTTGCAAACGAGTATTAGTGTATGTCAATTGAAACTGACAAATTAAGCACTGGGAACGTAGGTGGGAAGGTAGGTGAAACACATGGCATGCAGAATAAAAATGTCTATGTCTAGGACCTCAAGAACCAGAAAGCAACTGGGGTTCACGATCACTTAATATCTGGTAGCGTGCTCCTTTTGGGAACCCTACAATAGTAGTACAAAAATGTTCAACAAAAATGTGTGCTTTCACTCCGTCAAGGGGGCTGCAAAGTAAAAGAGGCTGAATTTACTATCCTCTCCATTGACATATCTAAACGCCAGAATCTTACAAAGTGCTGATGTTGCTTTTGACGTAGGAGTTGCGTATGTCGGTTATATGATCTTCAGTCTCTTTCCTATCTATGAGCGTTTTTACTAATTTATCGATACCTGTCCGTTTGTTGTTACTTCTTTTATATCTTCTTCTAACTTTTTACAAGCTTGGTGAGCTGCTTTTTGTATTTCCTTATCCAGTCTAGCTTTGTTTCTTTTCTTTTTGTTGAGTTGCTTCTTTCTGCCACAGACCAAAGCTATCAAGCATGGCTGCCGTAGTTCTTTTTTTTTGCAAAGGGCTATTCCTGGCGTTTTCTATTTTATCAGGGTCGAAAGATCCCGTGAGTGGCCACTGTTTTTCCCGGACTTTCCTAGCGAGTTTTATGCCATTGTTCGCTATAAGTTACAGTGGCTAATCCATATTTCACATACATGTCCTTATTAGGGGTGCCTTCCGGCGGTGCCGGATGACTGACATCTAATAAACAGTCCGGCCAAAACAATCAATCAATTTTTGAGAAAACAGGCATGACGTAACAAGCGGTCAACAAAAAATCTCAATAAATCGTGGACAAAGGTCCGCACTATGAGGTTCCGTAACGATTGTAAGTGGTGTTTTTGACTCGCACGAATATGGTCTGGTATCTATGAACCGCAAATGACGAGTTTAGTGGGTGTACGCAGTTTCGCTGTGCTAGCCTAAACCGTTCGTTTGTTTCGTGGGTTTCTCTATCTGTACCCATGGGTTCCATCTTAGATATGGCATCCATTTTGTTTCTTGCCCTCAAGTAGCCAGCGAACGGACGCTGTCCGCTTCGCGACCCTGGGATTCCCAAAACTTCTGCGGAAGACACGTTTCCTTTGAAAGTGTCTTTATGATGAGGGGGGTGATACTGTAAGGCAGATGGCCCCGCTCGAGGCACATCTTGCCGTGCCGGTCTATTGTCTTAGCCGTGCATCTCATTAGGCACGTCCCTTTGATGCCTGCAGCTCGTGTTTCCCGATACCACCCCTTTTACACCCTTTCCGATCTCCCCACTGTTTCTGCCTTCCTCTGCACCTGTTTCTGTTCCTTCTTCGATCTGTTTACTGCCAATTGGAATGTACTAATGGTGGGAAGATGGGTTTTACAGTTGGGAACCACCGAATGTTTCCGTACTTATGTTCCGGGCCTTGAATGCATCAAAGCAACCCCTCTTGGAGATAATGATGAGAACCAAGTTGTGAACCTTTGTGTACCATGTTAACCTATGAGCAAAATGTGTATAAAAGGAGCGACCTACAGTAGCAATTTGAAGCAGTCTCCTCGAACCTACACGTGTTGTACTTCCTGTGACTTCTGTGTTCCCTGCAGTAAATAAACCTCGAAATCTTTGACGCCGAAGGAAGTGTCCCGTGTATCTGTCATTTGTACGCCGGAACAGGTTACCCACGAAGGTTTCAGGTGTTGTCCCCTGGCACCGCTGGGTCTTAGAAAAACCCAGTCCTTCAGTTGGCGCCCAACGTGGGGTGCATCAGTGGTACCGGTCCAAGCCCGACGATCTTGAGGAACTTCGTGTGAAATCTCCGAGGGAAGGTGCACCCCGCTTCATTGATCCTGTTGTCGAAACAAGTGGCCCGACGACTTTTCCCGCGAAGATTCCCGCCTCCTGGCGGCTGCGACGGACTGCTGCCCTGACTGTAGACCTGTTTTGGCGCCTGGCGTAGACCTTGGAACAGCGAGACGATTGACGGGCCTTCCTGGTGACGCCATCGATCTTTGAGTTAAGTATTTGTGGGTCGCTCCCAGAGTCCTTAGTTGTGGTTGCTTAGTTGTTGCATGGTTCCATTGCATTTGTGGTTCTTAGTACTTGGTTCTTTGTTGTAATATTTGACGACTGCAGCCGCCAAAAACCGAGGGTATTTGTTCTTTGCAGGGACTTGGTAAATCCCGTAACCCTTGAAGTTTGTGAAACTCGGCTAGCGTGCAAGATGCCTGGTCGCAGTACTTTGTTCAGTTGTTTTAAACGTTGTGGTACGGATTCCCGACTGGAGGACACGTGTCCGATACCTCCGGTTGGAACTCCCACTTATGAGCTCTACAGCAGGCACGGGTTAGGTCCGATTACCTTTAATGAATGTTGGATTCGCTATACCAAGAAGGACGGTGTCCTTAGTTGGCCACCTCATGGTAGTTTTGAGACCCCGATTTTAGATAACCTCGAGGCTAAATTGTTTAAGAAAAAATCAAGGCTGGCCATGTTTGATGCTTTTCGATTATGGCGTAAAGAAGCTAAACAAAAAGAAATTAGATCGCTCAAACGTAATCAGATAGATGGAGTTGCTACCATGGTAAGAAAAGCGGAGCAATTTCAGCGAGATAAGGAGGAAAAGGAAAAGGAAGTTTTCGATAGACTTCAGCGCATGTCTATAGATAAATGTTTTCCCGCTTTTCTAACGGAGTCGATAAGAAACAGGAATCAGTTGAGGATCCTTTACTGTCCTATCTTTTGAAATCACCACCTCCGTACGCACAGGGTACCGCAGCTCCTGTACCCGCTCCTGTACCTGCTCCTGTTCCTGTTCCTCAACCTGTTCCTCAACCTGTACCTGTTCTTCCGACTGTTCCTGCTTCTGTTCCTACTGCTCCTCCGCTTGTACTTCCTCATACTCCTGCTCCCACTGCTGCCCCTGTTCTACTTACTCCTGTCGTTTCTTCTGTTCCCGATTCTTCTCTTGTTAATACCCTATCTTATACTTCTCCATCTACCCGACGTCGTACCCCTTTAGTTGCTGCTAACTTTGTTAATTCCCTTGGATCTATTTCTGAGTCCGCTGGTTCGGACGGTCCACAAAGACGTAGTCAGCTTCCCGGTAATAGGGAACGTGCTGCGCTGTATAATATGGCGATGGCATGGATGCTACACCCCTTTAGGAATCCTCCACGTTCGGTAGTGGATACGTTTGGTCAATTCAATATACCGACACAAAGATATGTTTTTGAAGAAATGTGCAAGACTTTACGTGACCAAATATCGGCTGATGCATCTGACGATGTATTAACTGCTTTGACTAATCTACAGCTCCAGTTTTCGAGCGGAATGATAGTAGGTTCTAATGTTCGACGTGCTGTTGAGCAATTATTAGCTCTTCGTCCCTCTATGATGCCTCAAGCACTGTTCGTAGAAGACATTGAGAGACCGCTAGATGCACCTGGTCAGTATCCCATGCGTGAAGTACCACCGGTGTGGATGCCGGGTGATGCTGCTCAAATCCCACCGATCCTGCCACACTTTCAGAGAGTATGGATACATCTCCCACGGAAACGATCAGAAGTTTTACAGATAAAGCAATCTTTACCTGACCCTCGCAAAAATCCTGCAGGGTATTATAAAGAATTATCTCAGCTCGTAGATGCTACGATAATGAATCTTGCTGATATCGATATGCTGTTCGGTAATGTTGTGCCGCAACCGGTATGGGCAAAGATTCGTCAGGAAGATCATGCAAACGAATTAGGTGGTGATTGGGCTGCTCTTACTGTGGCAGATACACGACAAATTGGTGGGGCTAAACCTGAACAGCTTATTACAGCTCTCCCTCAGAGAATTATTACCCTAATGAAAACGCTTATGCCAGCCATGAAGGTGAATTGGGACAAGTTGTCCGCTTGTAAACAGAAGAAGGACGAGAGTGTCTCCGATTTCTTTACAAGATTTGAGGAGGCATTCATCGATCATAGTGGTCAGGATAGGGGTACCGAGGGTGGTCAGAGGTTGTTCGTGGACAAATTTGTCTCTAATTTGTTGCCTGACTTGAGCAACAAATTGAGAAATTCTGAGAGTGCATGGGCTGTTTCTACTTCTGCTCAAATATTGGCTACGGCACAGTATTATGAGAATAGGGAGAAGGAAGAAAATGATCGCGCCGATAAAAAGACGAAAGAACTCAAAACTAAAGTGTTGTTGCAGCAGGCATATCCTCCGCGTTCGAATCAGAATGATTCGCAACAACGTAATCGATCGCAGTCTCAGCCTAATAGATCACAATCTCGAAATGACTCCTCTTCGCAGAGATCTTCGTTGGGGTACAATCAGTGTGCCTATTGTAGACATGAGGGTCATTTGAAATTTGATTGTCCAGTCTTACGTGATCGAAATAGTGGCAGTGCATCAAGAGGAGGCCGTAGTGGTCCACAACAGGCATCACGTGGTAGGGGTCGTGGTGCTCAGAATGCTCGTTCAGATAATTCGTCAGATTCGAACAATTGTTTTGATCAACGTGGATCATCGCAAGGAAGATCTGCGCAGTACAATGTAGATGATTATTACGTCGATCAGGGAACTGACGATAGTAATTACTAGGACAGCCATAGACAAGGAGAGGGAGTAGGATCAGTTCCGGTTGATCAGAGAGGGCCTTACGTCGCAGTTGCCACCTCGGGCGTCGTTGAGCCTTTTCTGTTGGACACTGGTGCAGCGAAAAGTTCTATCATGCATTCGAAACTCCCTGGCGCACCTTTGTCTGGCTTAACAAATGTTTCCGTTGGATTCTCTGGCGCCCCCGTTAGCAATCCAGTTTTGCGCCCTTTGCCTCTTACCATTGGGCCTCGCGAGTTGAAAGCTCCGTTGATTTTGACTACTGGTTGTGGTGAAAATCTTTTGGGCCTGGATTTGCTAAAACGTCTGTATGCGACTTTGTATTGTTCTCCTGCGGGAGTAAAGCTTACTTTGGGTGAGAGGGTTGTCTCTCCAATGTACTTGTCTCTCGATAAGCTTCCTCCGGAATTGAGCTCGCTTCCTGCATCTTTGTGGGCAACAGGTCCCAATGACGTGGGCCTGCTTGACATCTCCCCTTATGTTGTTCACTTGAAATCTAATGTGCGACTGCCACGTATTCCCCAGTATCGAATATCTCTTGACGGAGAACGAGCATTGTTAGCGATCATCTATGATCTGATCGAGAAAGATGTCATTGAGGAGACTCGGGGAATCGTGTGCAACAGTCCTGTACTGCCTATTTTGAAACGTACTGATCCTTCAAAACCGCCTGTTTATTGTTTTGTTATCGATTTACGGGAGGTAAATAAAATTGTGATTCCTCAGTTTCCTGTGGTGCCTGACATTACGGCTTTACTGACTCTGATTCCAGCTTCTGCGTCTTGGTTTTCAGTGATCGATCTGAAGAATGCGTTCTTCAGCATTCCGATTGCTGAAGAGAGTAGAGACCTTTTCGGTTTCTCACTTGGAGGCCGCAGCTTCCGGTTTAAACGCGCTCCTCAGGGCTACTGTGAGAGTCCATCTATATACAGTCAAGCCTTGAAGGGCCAACTTGATGCATTTGTGTTGCCGGCTGGTGCAGCCTTGATCCAATATGTTGATGACCTATTGGTGGCCGCAGACACTCAGGACATTTGCAAAATTGCTACAGTGTCGTTGTTGCAACATCTCTGTGACTTACACCACAAGGTGTCACCTTCCAAACTTCAATATTGTTGTCAAGAAGTAACCTATCTAGGTCACTTATTGTCAAAGGAGGGAAGAAGGTTGACCCCAGAGTAGGTGTGGGCGGAAAATCCGTTCCGCTCGCGGATTTTGCGGATTTTCGGGAAATCCGCAATCCGCGAGATTTGCGAATTTCCCGCAAAATCCGCAAATCCGCGAGCAGCGGATTTTGCTCGCACTGCTCGCACTGTTCGCGTGAGTTCGCGCCCCGCGAATAAGTGCAAAATTGCAGAAATACGATTTTAGCAAAACTGAAAGTAACTACTTACCAGGTTCAAAAGTTCAGGCACATCATTAGTAGCCATTTCCTGTAGTGCTTCCTGAGGGGCCCCTCCAGAGTTCAGTTGCCAGTTGAAACTATTATGTGACCCTGCTCTGAACCTCAGAATAGTTACACATATGCCACAAAGGTCCTGAATTACAGCTAAGGGAGACAAGCAGCAGCCAGGCTGGAAGTTAAAATCCATTAATCAGCCCCTAATTCATTATTGTCAGTTGGGGCAGGGCAGGTGTTGTAACTAATTTTGCAACAATGAAAGCACTTAGCAAGTGCAAAAGATCACTAATCAGGGCGCACTAAGGAAGCAGGTGCCAGCTAAAAAAATATTCTGTGACACATTAATCAGCCCCAAATTAATTCAGGTCACTTGAGGCAGGGAAGGTGTGCTTTGCTTTGCCGAAAATAATGTACACTGGACAACCAGAGGGTGTGATGATGAAACAGAGGGTGGCATGGGTGGGCCAGAGGGTGGCATGAGTAGTCAGAGAGTGGCAGTGGTGACAGAGAGTGGCAGTGATGAAGAAGAGTGTCCCAAACAGGCTGGACACGTAGAAACAACAAGTTCGCAAAACTTGCGACCCGACAGGTAAGTTCGCAACTTGCGAAATTGTAAAAACCCTCGCGAACTGGCAGAAACACGGGCGAACACAAAAAAAAAAAAATCCGCAAATTCGCGGGAATTCGCGGATTTTGCGGATTGCGAATCCGCAAATCCGCAAAATTCGCGAACGCGAGATCCGCAAAATTCGCTCATGCTTACCTCAGAGAGAATTGCAGCGATTTCGCGAATGACTGTGCCAACGACTCAGAGAGATGTACGTGCCTTTTTAGGTATCACGTCATACTGCAGGCAATGGATTCCAAATTTTTCATTGCTAGCGAAACCATTGGTAGCTCTTACGTGCAAGGATGTTCCAACTCCTTTACCATGGACGGAAGAATGTCAGAAAAGTTTTTCTGAATTGCGTGACGCATTGTGTTCGGCTCCTGTGTTAGGTACCCCTGACTACAGCAAGCCGTTTACATTATACGTTCACGAGAGGGAAGGTTGTGCGTTGAGTGTTTTGACGCAACCTTTTGGTGGTAAGCAACGTCCATGTGCATATTTTTCCTCGACCTTGGACCCGGTAGCTAGAGCATTGCCGAGTTGTTTGAGAGCAACAGCGGCAGCTGCGGTGTCCATCCGACAATCTGCAGGGTTGGTCATGGATACGGTGATGGTTCCGCACGCAGTAGACACTCTTTTGAATCGTACTAAAACCCAACACTTGACGAGTGCGAGATTGTCTGGGTACGAATTGACGCTACTGGCAAGTCATATTCAGATAAAACGTTGTAATGTCCTTAATCCGGCGACTTTATTGCCAATTAGTATGGAATCAGATGAAATAGCACCTCACGACTGCTATTTGCGGACTGAGGAGGAAACAAAAGGTTGTGTGGACCTTAAAAACACTCCTTTGGAAGATCCCGATGGGACTTTGTATGTGGATGGTTCATGTTTTAAATTGCCGAATGGTGATGTGACGACTGCATATGCGGTGGTAACTTTGAATACTGTTGTGGAAACCGCGAGATTGAATCAGAATTCTGCCCAAGCTGCAGAACTGATCGCTTTGACTAGAGCATGTGTGTTGTCGAAAGGAAAACGTGTGAATGTGTTTACCGACAGCCAATATGCTTTTGGCGTCGCTCATAGCTTTGGACGATTGTGGAGAGAGAGAGAGGTTTTATGACATCGCATGGCACTAAGATACAGCATGGACAGCTTGTGAATGATCTTTTGGATGTACTTACATTGCCTAAGCAGGTAGCGATTGTTAAATGTAGTGCGCATCGTAAGGTGACGGATGATATTGGTCGAGGTAATGCATTTGCGGATGAGACTGCTAAGGAGACTGCCCGGAACCTTAGCACTAGAATGTATGTGACGAGTTTGGTAAGGTGGCCTACAGAGACTGGTATGTGTGAGGATACCATTGAGAGTGTGAAAGCGATACAGAATGAGGCCACCGAGACTGAAAAGACGAAGTGGAAAGAGAGTACGGGAAAGTTGGATGCGAATGGTTGCTGGATTGATTTGTCGGAGCATAAGAGATGGATGTTGCCAGATGCGTATGTGCTAGCTGTTGTGACGATGGCACACGGGTTAGGGCATATTAGTGCGAAAGGTATTTGCAAGTTGTTGTCTCCTGTGTGGAAGAATGATGGTATTACTAGGTGTGCTGAGAGATTGGTGAAGAATTGCATGACATGTATGTTGTATAATCCTGGAAAGGGAACCCCCACACCTCCTGGCCATTTTGCTCCCACTTCATGTCCCCTTGAGGTCATTCAGCTAGACTTCATCCATATGGAGCGATGCAATAACCTAAAGTACGTTTTAGTGGTGGTTTGCGCATTCTCCCGATGGATTGAAGCCTACCCTCTTAAGGACAATACTGCCCTGTCCACTGCGAAAATCCTACTGAAGGAATACTTTCCTCGGTATGGAATGTCACGAATCGTATGGTCTGATAACGGAAGTGAGTTTGTGGGGAGTGTGATGAAGAATGTGTGTAAGGGCCTTGGAATTACTCAAAAATTCCATAGCGCCAATCATCCCCAGTCAGCAGGTTTAGTTGAAGGGTATAATGGCACCCTTAAACTAAAACTAGCGAAGATTCAGGCTACAACTGGTCTCTCGTGGCCTGATGCTTTGCCTCTAGCTCTGTTGTCAACAAGGGCGACTGTACAGTCCAGAGTAGGGCTTAGTCCCTACGAAATAGTGTTCGGCCGTCCTGCGAATATTTGGGGGGTCCCTAGACCGAGTGTGTTTTCTGATCTTGAATACCCAATGTTGATCGATTATGTTCATGATCGGACTGCTAAACTGAGGTTAATTCACCAACAGGTCTTTGAAGCACTGTCGACGCAGACGGAGGGTCCAGGCCACCAGCTCCAGCCCGGAGACTGGGTGGTGACGAGGAACTTTGGACGAAAACGCAACCTCGAACCTCGTTTTACTGGACCCTACCAGGTCCTTCTCGCCACGAGGACTGCTGTCCGTTTGGAAGGCCGAAAACATTGGGTGCATGCCACCCACACTAAAAAGGTTCCAATACCTTTACCAGCGGACTCGTGGGTGAGGAAGGGCATCGCCTCGTCTGAAGCTGAAGCATCGCAGACCTTTGTACCTTTTAGCGACGCTCAGCCTGTCGGAGATTCCTCAGTGCAGCAGGAAGTCATTGTTGAACATTTGCCATCACAAGATTCAAGATCTGAACAATTGACTGATCAACAGAACTCTGTTCCCTCATCGGATCCATTGTTTGACGAACAGACACGTCCTGGGAAAAGCCGCTACTCTTTGCGATCTAATACCAAGGACAAATAAATTTTCGTTTCTGTCCCTCGACATCTACATTATCCCTTTTGCCACGATCAGTCTGAACACACGTATAACTGTAATTTGTGTAAATATTGAGTTTTTTTCATATATGTGTTTTACTTCCACAGCTGAGAGACTTTGTACATATTTGTGAGTTAAAATACCTTGCATCCAGGTGAGCCGTAGGGCCGCGCGTGTACTTCCTTCTGGTTAGTAGGTCTAGACACTAGGTCCAAGACCGTCGGTTCCTGGGAACTCCTGGGGACTGACTACTGCTACACAGAACGAAGTGCGTCAAGAAACGTTGCGGACGGTTTTAGAGGATGTCGTTTTCAAAGCTGGTGGACTTGGAAAAAGCTCAGGCGCAAAGATTCAAACTGAAACAGATTACTCGTACAAAATGCTTTATGATTCAAGTGTTCCTTTTGTTTCTGATTGTTTCCTCGTTATTGGCGGGTGGGGTCAGGTGTATTATATGATACAGTACTTCCTACCTTCTGCCATACCTACTCCTACTTCTGAACCTCAAACTACCTCCACTGTGTCCCCTCATTCCTTCCCTATCTTACCCCAACACGGACAGGCTAGACGTGCGGAATTCAGAAATAATTCCTTTATTCAGCTCCTTCATCAGCATCAGTTAGTGGTTAACACTACTAATTGTTGGGTGTGTGGGTTAATGCCACATACCACGGATAAGGGAATTCCATATCTGGTCCTTCCTTATAGTTCCCAGGGTTCAGCTCGAGCATTGCAAACAATGTTTCGAAATGCACTAGATTCCTACCCCAATCGAGAGCCACGTCCTCCGCACTTTGGTCCTGGTCCGTACCACAAGCCTTTGGCCATAGCGATTGCCGATTTAGATAGGGATATCTATGAGCTGTCGTTCATCCCAGAGGAAGAGGTGCGAGCCTAGAGGGTCCTGAGTGAGGTTGAGTATAGTGCGCTCGTGGGTGAAAGACAGCTTAAAAAGCTCGTCCCCAATATAGATCGTACCCCACCTTGGTAATTTTTGTCTAAAAGGTCGTGGCCGAAGTCCGAGAGCTCATCTTGGAGAGAGTGCTTGCTCCGAGACCTATGTCTTGCCGATGCTCTCTTCCCCTGTGTTTCTGACTGCCAAGGGTACGTACTTTGTCTGTCATGATCGTGCGTATACATGGTTGCCCTCCGACTTTGTGGGCACATGTTATATTGCAAATTTGTTGCCTCCGACGTTCACCGTTGATGCAGACTATCACAAGACTAGAGTTGTGAGAGGCGTGATTAGCGAAGAGGACACTGCCGGTCAAGAGGCAGGAGACTTTTTCAAGGGTTTCTTTCCGTTTTGGGGGCCTATGGTCAATAGTAGGAACCTGAGACAGTTGACTCGAGTAGTGGAATCGACAGCTAATATCACTGCCAGTGCCCTTGGTAATATCACCGCAGAACTTCAGGCGGACAGGCTTATGACGCTACAAAACCGTATGGTTTTAGACGTTGTTTTAGCAGATCGAGGTGGAGTCTGTAAGGTGATCCATTCGAGCTGCTGTATTTTCATTCCAGATAACGCTCCGACTGTCTATCAAGCCATTTCAAAGTTGCATAAGATCTCTGAGTCCATACACGTGGACGTAGGGGATTGGACGCTGCTTGGGTGGTTTTGGGGCCTAATGTCGACTTGGGGTTGGAAAATTCTGATGATCATCGGAGTGGTTGCAGCATTTCTGTTCTCGTGTTGCCTTTGTGTGCAGTGTGGTCCTGCCTTATGTGGCCTCTGTGCTACAACGTGTATGAGACAGTCACCTGTTACCAAAGGAGCTCAGATGGACAGAGCCATGTTGCAGCAGCATCTAGATGGTCTGATGAATATCGAATATGATTCCGACTAGTGCTTGCCTACATGAGGGCAAAAGGAGCGTCTGAGGTTCCGTAACGATTGTAAGTGGTGTTTTTGACTCGCACGAATATGGTCGAGTCTGGTATCTATGAACCGCAAATGACGAGTTTAGTGGGTGTACGCAGTTTCGCTGTGCTAGCCTAAACCGTTCGTTTGTTTCGTGGGTTTCTCTATCTGTACCCACGGGTTCCATCTTAGATATGGCATCCATTTTGTTTCTTGCCCTCAAGTAGCCAGCGAACGGACGCTGTCCGCTTCGCGACCCTGGGATTCCCAAAACTTCTGCGGAAGACACGTTTCCTTTGAAAGTGTCTTTATGATGAGGGGGGTGATACTGTAAGGCAGATGGCCCCGCTCGAGGCACATCTTGCCGTGCCGGTCTATTGTCTTAGCCGTGCATCTCATTAGGCACGTCCCTTTGATGCCTACAGCTCGTGTTTCCCGATACCACCTCTTTTACACCCTTTCCGATCTCCCCACTGTTTCTGCTTTCCTCTGCACCTGTTTCTGTTCCTTCTTCGATCTGTTTACTGCCAATTGGAATGTACTAATGGTGGGAAGATGGGTTTTACAGTTGGGAACCACCGAATGTTTCCGTACTTATGTTCCGGGCCTTGAATGCATCAAAGCAACCCCTCTTGGAGATAATGATGAGAACCAAGTTGTAAACCTTTGTGTACCATGTTAACCTATGAGCAAAATGTGTATAAAAGGAGCGACCTACAGTAGCAATTTGAAGCAGTCTCCTCGAACCTACACGTGTTGTACTTCCTGTGACTTCTGTGTTCCCTGCAGTAAATAAACCTCGAAATCTTTGACGCCGAAGGAAGTGTCCCGTGTCTCTGTCATTTGTACGCCGGAACAGGTTACCCACGAAGGTTTCAGGTGTTGTCCCCTGGCACCGCTGGGTCTTAGAAAAACCCAGTCCTTCAACTACCTGCCCTTCGCTGCCTGCAAAGAAAGAGAGGATTCCTAATCTCTGTTTGCACGTAGGGAATGTCTCAACTAAGGGGAATACTAGTATTCGGTCGAACTTATTCAACCAGTCAAACAATCAATAACAAGTAGGAATCGATCTTTCACGACCTTACCCGAACCGTTGTGGACAGTTTCTTCGTCGTCCCCTTTCAGCGTCCGTTTATCCTCTCACTCCAACAATGCGGCGTTCCTGTAACGTCCCAGTCAGGACCGTAGGTCACTCGAGAGAGAGGTCAGTTCGGAACTGGTGAAGTTCAGGTTAATCAGCAGCCAGACGAGGGTCCTCTCAAGGCAGGTTAACCCCAATCGGTTAGTTGTTCACTCCGTCGTTAGAATCTCTCTCACTGGACTCGCGTGTCTCTGATGGGCCCGACGTTGGTGCGCCAATTGATGAAAAGCAGTGTGACTCCCAAGACTTTCGATGCAGCTCGGTGCAAACCACCTCTAATTCACCTTAATATTTAGCTATCAAAAGAACAAGGCTGGCGCTGGGAATTGGAAGGTGAAAAACAGGTTGATTACTCCAGGAGGAGAACACATCACATCAGACGCCGGGGCTATCGTCAGGAGGTGCTCTGCCTGCATCTCTGTGGCATGTCCTTTTATACACATTTTCGACCGTTTATTGCATGGTCAAACATTCCTGACATCAGTTTATTGCATAGTTAAAACATCTTTGGAATCCTCGCCTTAAGCTAGTTCCCACACAAACCTAGCAGCAATCGTCCCCCACCCAGATGTAACAGATGATCGCTATTTCGCAACTGGACATTCCGACAGGATCAAAAAACACGTGGGATCGGTCAGATCTAAGGGTTTTGGGTTATTGATTAAGTCAGGCCCCTTTGTTGGTGAAACAAGCCCTGCCGTGTGTAGGCAATAAACAATGTCCACAGGGGTCGGTTAGTGCCTGGGACGGGACTGAGTGGCCAGGTGCAGGGAAGGAGGTTATAAAAGGGGGTTGCCTGTGCATGGAGGATGAAAGGACAAGTGGGTTTGGCGCGGGAAGTGACTCCGGGGCATTGTCATGCTGACAAGGTTTTACGACCCTAGTACGTGTGTTCAGGATTAGTCAAAGCGCGGGGGATGATGGCCGGGTCAGGGTGACACACAGGTGACCAGCAGTGTTTGAAATGGCCATGATGTCTAAAATGGTTGCCGCTTACGCGCATGCAGAGGCTCTTGTTAGGCAAGATGGCGCCGGCAATGTTCATGTTTGTTATTTTATTTCTAACACAGCAGGGTGTTGATATGGAAGCGTGCTTTTTTCCCATTGAGCAGGAACATCACTTGGTCATTTAATGACGTATATTGTGACGGATTCTGTAAGCTTACAAAATCTAGAAAACCTTTGCTGGATTTAGGAATGGAGTGTATAGGGAGAGGTGTGGTGCAGGGGCCAGGGCGGCTAACTCCGGAGCACAAGGCTCACAGTTTGATTAGTAGTGGCAGCTCAGCTCAGCACCATGTGATTCTGGGCAATAGCTCACTTAATTTCCGATGGCCCCCAGCGCCTTGAGACACTTAGGGGTGAGTAGGTCAACTTTACAAATACTGGATTTATAAGCACAACAGCCTATTCCAAAAGCAAGCCCGCTGTCTTGAATTCCATAAAAAAAATTGTCAATTAGTTCAAGTAGGTTTCTTTCAAACGGTTTCAGGTCGGAGTGGTGAATGGAAAGTGTTGCCTCTGCTCAATGTTAACTTTACCTGCACACATGGATGATATGTTGAGATATGCTGCTGTTCGTCCTTCTTAGCATGTGAAACACGTTCTGTGGGTCAAAGAGTTGCCTGAAAGGTCCCTCTTCTTCCCTCTTGGCAAGGGTGCCAATACTTCCGGATAGTAGGGCAATTGTGATCTCCTCATGCTGGGGCGCTAAAGTGCAGGCCTGGTCAGGCCCGTTTCTAGGTGTTGTGCCGCCCTAGGCGAGAATTGAAAATGCCGCCCGCCCCCCCCCCCCTCCCTTTTTCTAACATCACTCTCTCCCGCGTCATCCAGGCTAGAAGAATAAATGCAGTAGTCACATGTCCTAATTCTGATAATAATGAACAACATTGCTCTATTTTGTAAGTTGGGGCAGATGTGTCAAATTGCGAATCTGGGAGAGATAGTGCCTTGAAGGCTGACCATTGCGGGAGTCTGTGGGAGGGGCGGGTGTAAGAGGTGAAGCAGGCTTGGTGTTGTCTGTGTAGATGCAAAGAATGCCACAGGCCTCTTCTCGTCCTTGTGTGATTCCTGTGAAGACCTCCTGGCTCTATCCAGGCCGGACAGGAAGTGGAAACAGACACCTCGCGTTTCTCCCACCCTGCTTCTCACGAGTTTAGCTTCAGTTTGAGCGGTGAGGTCATCTCCCATCTGTTGCCTGCGCTGTGCTTTGCCAGTGGTGAGGTCCCTGGCTGCAGTGTCACCGGCCCTCGTGGCCAACTGGCCATATGTGCACTGCACACTGCATGGCTCACCTCGCTGTGTCAGACACCACTGCTCTGCACACTGTACAGCACACACACCCCTCGCTGTGTCAGACACCATTGAACACTGCATGACGTCACACACCTCGCTGTATCTGCACTCGGCACACACAGCTCGCTGTATCAGACACCACTGCACACTACCCAGCACACTTCACTGTGTCAGACACACTGCACGACACACACACCTCGCTGTGTTAGACACCATTACTCTGCACACGGCACGGCACACACACCTCTCTGCGTCAGAACCAATTACTCTGCACACTGCACGGCACACACACCTCGCTGTGTCAGACACCATTACTCTGCACACTGCACGACACACACACCTCGCTGTGTCAGACACCATTACTCTGCACACGGCACGGCACACACACCTCTCTGCGTCAGAACCAATTACTCTGCACACTGCACGACACACACACCTCGCTGTGTCAGACACCATTACTCTGCACACTGCACGGCACACACACCTCGCTGTGTCAGACACCATTACTCTGCACACTGCACGGCACACACACCTCGCTGTGTCAGACACCATTACTCTGCACACTGCACGGCACACACACCTCGCTGTGTCAGACACCATTACTCTGCACACTGCACGACACACACACCTCGCTGTGTCAGACACCATTGTCAGACACCGGAGAGCTCCTGATTGTGCCTGGAAGGGGCCTTGCAGGGGGGGCTCAAGTTTTGGTATGCCACAGGGAGTCGATCTGATAGGTAGGAGAGACTGGCTTTAATGTGGGTGGGAGGAAGAGAGTGGGGAGTTGAAAGAAGGAGATTGGAGGGAAGACAGAGTGCGGTAGAAGAAAAATGAAAAGATGAGGCAGAAAGAGGGAGATAGAAGAAAAGAGGAGAATCAGAGAGATTCTGAACGAGGCAGCTTGAGGCAGAGAGAATGAGATCGAGTGAGAGAGGGGAGAGAGAGCAGAAGAGCAAGAGAAGGGATGCTGATCAGGAGAGATGTTTTCGGTTGCCAGGGAATGGCTCTGATTTGGTAACTAGCAGCCCCCAACCCTCAGTATGTGTTTTTGTCTGTCTTGTTTCCTGTGGTGGTATTAGTTTCGACAACATTGCTTTCAATATAGAGCCTTGTCTGTCCATCATCGCCTATATCTCAGATACAATGCTCTGCGTATTTTAGATGATTTGTTTTGTAGAGCTCTGAACCAGTCGTCGTTCCAGCAGCTCGCATCGTACCGAGCTGTCTCATGTCAGAGCTATTGATGCTCATCTGGCCATATATGTCAGTAGTGATTATCGATCACACTCTTTCTAGCTGCACCTGTTTGCATTTACCGGTCTGTCTGTTCTGTAGTCTAGATACTCCTGGAAATCTATGAGTATCGTAGATTTCCTGAAACACTCCTGGTAATCTCTGTGGATTCCTCACCGGCCGTCACCCGCCCGCCCGCCTCCGCCTCATTTACAACATACATTAGGCCTGACTCAGTGATGAACATTATTACACAATTACAATACATATTAAGATGATTCATTTACAAATATACGAATTTGCAGCATGCAAATGCATCCGAATCGGATGGGTCCGAAATATATATTTTTGTATTTATTTTCGCAGGCAGCCAGGCCCAGCGGCCTTTTGACTGACTGACTCACCGGCGGGCGGTGCCTGGTTTGCACTGATTGACTGCTAGTCTAGTAGTAGTGCTCAAGTCACTCACGACCTGCTGCTTGCTGCGTACCGTCGTACGACACGACCACCACACGGCCAGGCCTGACCACGGTATGCTGTTTTTGGCTCGTGTGAGTCGTGGTGCTGGGGGTGGGTCGGGTCGGGAGAGGGCCGGCGGTCGGCGGGAGACGGAGTCAGGAGACCCAGGAAAAGACTCACTGTGTGGTGGCACTGGCTGGCAGGTGGCAGCTGCAGACCAGTGCAGTTACTAATTAAATTATGGGCAAAGGGGCGCCAGGCCAGGCCCTGCCAGTGCCGACACGACTGCAACACACACAGACCGTCCGTCCCCTGCGCCGAGAGAGATGGTGGCACTGGTGCGCCGTGCGTCACCGCCGTCACTGGCCTGCCCTCCCTGGCAGAAGCACTGCTCGTGGATTGGCCAAGAATGTTCCCCAGGGCCGTCATTGGTAGCGCTATCCCAGCGCTACAAGATTGACGGCCGTGGGGACCCACTAGTGTGTCCCGCAGTCAGACCCGCACCGCGCTCTTCTACACACACGTGATGCCATAATAATCTAGGGTGTGCACGCACGCACACCGCTCGGCAACAACAAGCATCAGCAAATGCAATTCCATTGCAAACATCAGCAGGCCACAGCCAGGCCAGGTCAGGTGCGTGCGCTTCACTTGCACAGTGCACTGAGTCCAGACTAAAATGCCGCCCTCATCATTTTGCCGCCCTAGGCGGCCGCCTAGTCCTGCCTAATGGCAGAAACGGCCCTGGGCCTGGTAGTCCCTTGACACGGAACGGAAAGTCACAGGTTCAGCACCTCCAAATATCCTGCAAAGTGAATCTTAGCACATGTTATCGTTGAGACTTGCCTCTCTTCTGCACATTTTCAAAAGTTTACAATCGGGAGCAAACAGCACAAGTCTTGCTTGAGATTCGCCCTTTCTTCCCCCAGGTGCAACTGGTAACTGGCGAGAGTTCTCATAAGGTGAAAACCAGATCTTTGTACATCCGTTGCCACGGGCTGTCAATCCATCCGTTCAGCGTGTCAAGGCAGGTGCTAAATGTACTTCCTAGGGGATCACAGCTTTTCATAAATCACCTATCACGAAGACGTGAAAAGCTTTTTCCACTCTTCGAGACCCCCCTCAGGCTGTAGCGAGCACAACGCTCTCTGTGCCTGCTGTATCACACCCTGCGTCCTCATAGAAGAAACATACTTCCGCCCACCTCCTAGTTCCAGGGAAATGGGTTGCAAGCTGAAAACACCAACAGACATCTTATGCATCTTATGCAGTAGCGCAGCAAGTAAACCACGGGCCCTGGTGCAAGCAAGGGAGTTGTGATCCCTTTGACAGGTGCTGGGGTGGAAATATATACAAATTATTAGGGTTGAATGTGCCCCTTAGGGCGTGGGAAACCGGTGCCACTTCACCTGCTGCACCAATGGGAGCTACGGCTATATGAACTTAATAGTCACAGGCAGGAAATGCAACATTGAACCCATGTGTTTAAGTCAGTCAATATAAAATAATTGAAAAGACGAGACGACCAGAACGCAGATCAAGGCTGCCAGAAGAAGTGTTACATAAACAGCAGGCTAAAAAGAAAAGGCTTTTTATGAGCGAAGAATGTGTGTTTTTTAGTTCCCCGTTGTGTTTTGTAAGGCGCCTATTTTTCTTGTAAAATGTGGCACCGTTGTACAGCGTGTTCCCTCTGAAAGCCAAACACAGGCTTGTCATCGTGCTGGAGCCGAACACACAGGCCTCTCGTTTCTTGTGTTTCAACGGAACAGTCCCCACTCGGGCTACAGAACAGTATCGCATGTCATAAATCACTCTCTGATAGATATTTGGCAACTCCTTCGCGCCCGAGGCTATGCAACATGCGGCAGGGAATTTATTTTTAAGGTGGACTCGAAATACAGTGACTTGCAGACTTCCCAGAATTTCGGAGCAGTTTACTGCTTTCCGAGCGCACAAAAACTGCTAAACATGGCTCCATGTGGTTCAGGGTTCCGAAGCACAGACAGCAAGGTAGGTGCGCTGTGCCAGGCGAACCTCGAGTGATTTGTTTCTAGATGCGACAAAAAATGAAAACAAAGTAAAAAGCGGGCTCTGGAAGAATGCCAGATCATTTCCCCTTCCCAGCCCCCCTCAGCACGCCCTCTCTTTTCAGGAATTTTGAAAGCAGGCATGGGGGATCAGGCTATAGCCAAATAAAAACAAGCACTGGCAAAGGCAAGGCAATCCGAGAGCTATTGGTGTTGTCTGTCAATATTAATGTTTTTTATAACCATGTTCAGTAGCAGTGCCAAGTTCAAAGAATTCGTGGTTCAGACAGATGCATCAGAGCATGCCTTATGGGCCAGGCTCTTACAGCTATATGAGGAGAGCCTGGATCAGACTTCATCAGTAGGAGGCTACTTCCCCAGTAACAGATGTGGGGTGCAATAGAGAAGGAAGCCTTTGCATTGGTCTGGGCACTGAAGAAGCAGAGACCATACTTTATCAGTGCTCACTTCTGGGTTCATACAGACCACAGACACCCTCAGATTCAGATGAGGGGTGAGAATCCCATATTGGTGAGGTGGCCCATTACCCTAAATGGAATTTACCTCACTGTGGAACACCACCCTGGAACAGACCATGCCTATGCTGATGGTGTCTCCAGGTTCTTCTGCCTTAGTGAGGAGAACCCCCAAGGGGTTGTGTCCCCTCACTTTCAGCTGAGGGGACACATGTCAGACCTGGCATCCTTGGTGTGGATTCCCCCTAACTTTTTGCCTTCAGACCCCTGTTTTTGCTGACTTTGTTTTTGTTGCTGGCCTTAGCACTCTGCACACTTTACTATTGCTAACCAGTGCTAAAGTGCTTGTTGTCTCTCCTCAAAATATATTGAATTGGCTTATACCTAAGGATCCCGGTTTTCAGTTTAAACAAATTTTTACATCAAAAAAACAGACGGAAAATATTTTTGCTTTGTCTGTATTTATAAATAGAAACGGTAAAATACTGTTGAAATTGATTCATAGACTTGTGTGGCGCAGCCGTGCTCCAGCCCAGGGTTTCCATGCCCTTCTTCCGGATTTAGATCTTTGGATGCACAGGAAATTCTTTCCATTGAGAGTCTTGAATTGACCTCTGCCTGTCCCCATATGCCCGTTAGTTTAGTTCACCCACTAGTGGTTGGATCCATGTGTCACTCCATGGGCGTGTACGCCTCCCAGCCAGTTCAAAGCCAAAGTAAACGGGGGGAGTATGTGGTCTGTATTTTATTATTTGAATAGCATGGAGAGGGGAGGGGGAATGGTCTTTCGCAGTGTCCCCCTCACTTTAAGTGGATAGGTAAGTGATCCTTCGCTTTCGAGGGTGTGTAGAGGAGGGAAGTCTACATAATAATAAATAGCTGGGGAGGATGGGGGCGGGGTGCGAGTTCAGCATGCCCTCCAAGTGTGCAGTGGATGGAGAGCAATTACTGCTGATTGCTTTTTTTCTGACCGGGATGGGCAACGTATAACTGTTCTCAAGAATTCCAGACACCGGTGATCTATTTTGTCTTTAATGTTATGTAACAGTGAACATTGTAGCCAAAATTGAGTGGGAGTGCTTTGCCTTTCTGAGTGCTGCACTGCTGCGGTCGTGAAGCATTAGTCCCCTGAGTTCTGTTATTCAATTGGTGGGCTCCTCGCAGGATATCCTTCTCAGTGTTTTACAGAAGAACGTTTTAAAACTGAAGTACAGGAGTGGCTGGAAGCACAGATAACAGTGGATCACAACTTGCCCTATGCCATCTATCCAGCTTTGTATACCAATGACATGTCATGGAAAGCACTACATGACTGGTGGTGGGAGGCAAAGGGTAACCGCTGATATGGTACCCGCAAGCACACTGACATTAGGAGCCTGAGCATGTGCTTCCACTACAATGGCAACGTTTTCAGATTAATATAATGTGTTTACTTAATTTGTCGTATATATAAATCTATGTAAACCAATAACAACTGAGTGCAGGTGTGCATTGGCTATTAAATAAATGTGAAAAATACTAGCTGCAGAATCTTCTTTTGTTTGCTACAAAATAAATGTGGGTGAATACAGATAAAATGAGCAAAAAATAAATATGGATAAATACAGATGGAAATGTTAAAAAAAAACGGGAGCCCTACATATACTCAATTGGCATATTTAATTTATTTGTTAGTCCCTAGTAAAGTGGCACTACCTGTGACTAACGCCTGTAAATTAAATGCTACTAGTGGACCTGCAGCACTAATTTGTGCCACCCACTAGAGTTGCACTTTAAAGATGCCTCAGACCTGCCTTTGCAGCCTGTGTGTGTACAGTTTTAAACTACCATTTCGACCTGGCAAAGTAAAGCTGTTCCCAGGCCCAAGCCATCCCTTTTTATACATATAAGCCACCACTAAGATAGGCCCTGGACAGCCCAGAGGGCAGGGTTCAACATATATAAAAAGTAGGACGTGTGCTTTTAAATTTACAAGTCCTGGCAGTGAAGGGCTCCCAAATTTGTTTTACCCTACTACAAGTCCTACCTCTCCCATAGGATAACATTGGAGTAACCTTATTACATTATATGAGCGTAATTTCAAAATGGGAATAGATTCATAGTTCATGTTTAAGTGTCTTGGGATCACAATTTAAAAACCAAACATATGGTGATGTCTGATTTTAAATGACAATCCTGAAAATGCCACTTTTAGAAAATGTGTAAATACCAAGGGTCTAGCTGCATCTATTCAATTTTCAAGACTTGAAAATGAAGGTCAAGCAAATTACTTATCTGGTTGTGTTTAAAATCTGTGAATAAATACACGGGCCAAGATAAGTAATTTGCTTGACCTTGATTTTAAAATCTTGAAAATTGAATAGATGCAGCTAGACCCTTGGTATTTACAAATGTAAAAGATGCCCAACCTAGCTCTGGATATAAGAGTCCAACCCCCAATACTTACGTTTAGAAAATTGGCATTCCCCTGCCATAGACAAGTAGTGCCTGCAGCCTGTCTCTGTGTTATATGACTGCATGTGGGTGACATTTGGGCTCTATGAATTTATCCTAGATAGCCACACACAATGGGGGGCTTAGGTGCAACTGGATGGGCCATTGTTGGCAGGTTGGGATGGAAGAGCTCAGCCCAGTCCCACTCATACTTGGATAGACTGTGTTGTTTCTCCACACAAAGGACTGCATACCCTCTTTAGTTAGTCTGGATCCAGGGCCAGGAAGGCAGGACACGTGTGCATTTCAAAGTCATTCCTCTAGAAGCTTCTTCCCACTTATAAGGCACAGGTGGGTGCAAATACGGGACCCAAGTCACCAACTCTTCAGTACGCTCTTGGAACTGTGGATATTCTGCCAGGAAGAAGGGCTGCTGTGCTGCTACAAGGGTGCCACTCTGCTGAACTGCTGTTCTGTAGGAACTGCTGCCCTGCTGTGCTGACCTGCTGCCTATTGCCCTCATGCCTGGGTGAAAAGGACTGGACCTGCATCACTTGAACTCAGAGTGACTACAAGGGCAGTTGGCTAGCCTCCAGATATGAAGCCTGAGGGACACAACAGGCCTCCAACAAACTTGCATCTGCACCTGGACTCTGGTATCTGTGAGTCTATACTGCCAAGTGGTGCCACCCCGGGGGCGTGGTTAAACTGCCCACCTTGGCGGCCACATAATTACAGAGCTCCATGCCGGCCCTTAGTAATAATGTGTCCATCGTCTGCCTGAAGGTGCTATCCGCTACAATGATGCCTGGGGGGAGAATAGCTTACCTCCCCCTACCCAGGCGCTACTTGCTAGATTTACGCCAGGCCTGGTTGATGTGCCCCGAGTGCCAAAAGCACCTGAATACAGAAGGGGCTGCCAGGGCTGCCCGCTGCTGATCTCTGTGCACAGATGGGCCAGAGCCATCTGGGGGCTCAGGGGCTCTGGCCATGCAAATGAACCGCACCAGAAAGATGGAGCTTGTGTCGGGGGAGCTTCCTGGGTGCTAGAGACTTGAAGCAGCATTCTGCAGGACTGACCAGCTGCGGGCCATGAAGTACCTGTGCAGCGTTACTGGGGTCTGAAAAATCAGCAGACCACAGGTCATTGCTTAACAGATCATTCCAGGCATCTGTCCTGGCCGCTTCATCCAGCTGGTATGTCTTTTGGAGTAGCGGTGGCCCTGGCACCATTTGCATCCATTAGGTCAACAGTACTTGTGAAAGGACTCCGCAGGCAGCCAGGAGCTTAGATGTCTATCAAGCCGTTGGACACTTTTCATGCCTGGATGTTACCACTAACCCTGGGCGTAGGACTACGCTACGCTAGCATAGTTTGCGCAATTACGCGCTACGTGAATTGCATGTAGCACATTGCAAAAACGTGTAGTGTGCATTTTTCCTTGCTCGCGGTCCTCAATGTCAAGTTGGCGTCCGCGAGTGAGCAAAATGACATCCCGGCCAGACTTTTTCCTTGTTCGTGTTCAGCAACATCAAGTTGCCGATCGCGAGCATGGAAAATAAACCTCCCGGCGAGATTCTCAATGCGGGGAGGTCAGGTTTCTCATTGCGAGTGGTTGAGTATGCTCGTGACCGCTCACGATGAGAAACTACCAGTCCGTGTTGAGAAAACTGCGGCTTGAGTACAAATCTACTAGAGCAGTTGAAAACAACCGCTTGCACTGTGCAAGATGCCGTTTGCAATGATTGAACAGTGCGGACAAGCATCCGGCACTGTGCAATCAGTGCGAACAGCATTTACCTTACTTCACTTTGCAGTTCGCGTAGCTTGATTAGTGAGACTACGCGCACTACGCCCAGGGTTAGTTACCACTGGGCTATTTCACTGATCAAGATCGCCTCCTGAGGCCAAGTTGACGTTGTCCCAGTGCACTGCTTGAACGCATGGGATTCCTATGTACTGCCTGCATGACTGTACTAATTTGCGAACGGACCTGGCTGCGTCACTCCTCCTTCAATTAGCACCCGCAAAACATTGGCTGCAGACAGCAGGGCTGCTACGGTTGGGGACAACCTCAAATTATTGCACACTGGTGGCTGAATGGACCTTCTTCCTCGATGGTGCCCCCCCGGATATGTGGAATGCCACCGGGTGAACCTTTGTGTGTTTCCACTACTGTCCTTTTACTCTAAGATGAAGTGGAAAACGCCATATAGCACACATCTGGGAACTTCTGCAGGTTGGGAATGTATATGACTGGCCTCCTGAAGCAACAATTCCTGCTCAATATCCGGGGGGTGATAGTTCCCCCTTGCCTGTGACTTGAAGTTCTTGGTAGTTGGACCTGAGGGCCCTTATGGGGGATATGCCTATAACTATTGCTTCTGCTCCTCATTTGTCACACTAAGAGCCTTGTGGGGCCCCTCTTGCTCTGGCATTGTTTCTCTCCCAGCCGAGGTGAGGACCTCAGAAGTGATGATGCCTGCTTGATCCACAGCCTGAGGGTCAGTGTTGGACTCTGTGAGTCCTGCCCAGCCCAACTGAAAAGTCCTGGACTGTAGCACGGGGCACTGGTATACAGCATATGGTTGTTTTGCCTGGCACCCTGGCTGTGGAGCTACTGAGCCTGGGGTAATCTCGAACGCCTGGTCTGGACCACTTATCTGGAGTGCGGGACTGCCTGGTTGCTGAGCTTGTGACAGGCTGTAGTCCCCAACTGAGAGATGAGTAAAGTTAAGGCTGCCAGTACTCAGCAAACTATGCTGGAAGAGCACTCTGATCTGCAGGACACAGAGGCTCCTCTGGCTCCCCTCACTCGTTCCCTGTAAATGACACTAGACAAGATCCTTGGGGCCATCGAGGACTCCAAAACTACAATCCAACAGGAGATTGGAACAGTGTAGGAGGAGCTTGTCCTGTTGTGGGCTGATCATCATAAACTAGCGGACACAGTCAAGGACCCTGAGGTGGCTATACAGGTCCTGCAGCCAGCACAGTGCACACTGACAGTGCAAATGACAGGCTTATCAGACTGTGTGAACAGACTGGAGAACCACATGGAAGATGTAGAGGGGCACAACAGATGCAACAATGTCCAGAGAGTCCAACTCGCGGAGGAATCTGAAGGGCCAGATAGGGTGACCTACCTTGAGAATTGGCTGCGTACTGAAGTGGCTCCCTCTCAGTTCACCAAATTCTTTGCCCTGTAACGTGCCCATAGAGTCTATGGTCAGCCCCCCCAGACCAACAACTACAGTGTGTCACTAAGTTGTTAAATTATGAAGACAGGGACACCCTGCTGCAGTGAGCAAATACTGAGGGCCCATTTTGATTCGGCAACAGTCATGTGCCCATGTTCCCTGACTTCACCGCTGCTGTTCAGGCTAAACTGGCTTCTTTCTTAGAGGTATGGAGAACGCTTAGAGAGGAGGGATTTTGCAACTCAGATCTTTTTCTGGCAAAACTGTTGCATGGGACTTCACACTTTTGCCTTGCTCAGCATGAAGCTTGTCATCTATGGGATATTCCCCCAGTCAAAGGACACTACAAATGTGGCCAATGCAAGGCATGTTCCATGGTCAGGGAGCTGAATATATTCACGCACAATAATCACACCCACTCACTACAAGATCACACAAACTGTAATTCCACCAGAGTGGTCTATGCAATAACATGTCCTTGTGACTTTCTATATATTGGTCAAACAATACAAAAAGTCAAAACACGCATCCTGCAACACTGCAGTCGCATTTTTTGCCAAGTACAGGGTGCACCCCTAGTGGAGCATTTTAGAACAATTGGATCATTCAAAGTAGGACCTCCCTTGATTTGTGAAGATGTAGCACTACCAGACCGGCCCTTCACTGTTCTAGTCTTCCTGTGACAAGTCACTTTGGTGGCAGTCTGCTTCCTCCTATGTTTTGCCCGTCTTTTAGTACCCCTAGGTGGGTAATCGGATGTTTCCTCGGGCGAGGTAGGCGGGGATTCAGCCTCTGGGAACACTGCTGCCTCTGGAGAGCATGTAGTTGAAGAGATGTGGCCATCGTCCTGAGGAGCGTGTACCAGGACTGGAACGAAGGTGATGTTGGCATGGTTATCGTGCACAGGCGTCCAAGCATTTGCAAGGTGGCCCATAGATGAACGTTTGGCCATAGCAAGGTCCTGGGCCACTCTGCGCTCCATGAGGATAATACCCTGGTCGATCACTGAATTTGCTCTGATGATGAAATTGTCTAGAGTTCCAGTAATCAACGCTCTATTGGCCATTGTGTTACTCCTTGTTCCCCGGGCAGCCATGTTAGTGATATGCAGGACCCCCGCAGCAGTACTTACTATGGCTGATGTTGTACAGTAATGAAGCCGCAGACGATATAGGAATGGCCCGGTCCGGTCTCCCCCGGGCCCGGCGCCGCCCGCGCGCGTTCCCGCGGGGCGGAAATGGCCAACTGATGATATCCGGTAGGGTGTGGGCGGGGCTGTGCGCGCTGCTGTCTGTCGGGACACCGAGTCCCACGCGCTGTGGTCACTACTCTGCCTCTGCCGCCGCTTCTACGGCCCGTTTGCCTGCCTGCTGAGCCCCAAATCTGTGAGGGCGCTGCGTCTCATTAATATCTGAATCAATGTGATCTTAGCTCACCGGGGCTGCAGTCTAGACGCAGGCAGTGCCTGTTCATTTAAAAATCACGGGTAAACAAAAATCTGGCTGGGCAAGTCCGATTTCCCTGTTCAAATGCAGTCCAGAGTGGCGGACATATTAGGGTCAGGCGGCCCTTGATGCGATAAACTGAATGGTACTTGCGTAAAGGGTGGGGGAGGCACCCCTGTTGCTAGGTCCTCTGGTTGTGGCGTCGGTCTGGCGGCGCGGGGGCCTTTTGTCCAGATTAGGCTTGTTTGAAGATTACTAAGTCCTTGTACTGTGAGGGCTGTCAGCCATCTTGAGGCCAGGCAGCCCTTGCGTTACCGATCGTCGGGACCGGCTTGCTGCCCGCGGCCTCACATCAGCGTCGAGTTATGCATTAATTCATGATGTAATCTATGTGCATGTTTTGTTTAGTGTAATATATTTGTTGCCATGTACACTAATTGAATATGCACAGAAAGATCCAGCAGGCCTTTATACAACATTAATGTATGACCGCTCCGTATCATGAATTGACCTTTGGCAGGCTATTCACATAGGAGGATATGATCTTGCCTCACAATCGACTCAGCTATGACAGAGTCTTTCTTTCATCACTACCAATGGACCGACCTGTCACTGCATGTTCGGCTTTACTCATGCGAGTTGACGCAACTGACGTACTCGCCTGAACGTCCCCGCGTCACCGAGCCTCCTTAAGCAACCGTGCTGGCTCGGCTCTTTCCTGTCGGTGCTGCGACGGAGAGAGGATCTCATGACAGGTGCTTTAATGTATTTAACAGGCCAGTTTGGAAAACCTCTCAACAGGTTGCTATCCTCATTGTATCTACTGGAATTAGGAGGGGTAAACCTTTAATTAGGTTCTCCGGTTTATTGTATTTCAGCTGCTGATTTAATCGAGAACTGTACACTGATTTATTCAGTTCCCACACTAAGTGAGATCATACCAGTTAGGCCCAGCCATGTCACATCATTTGCTGGCAGCCCGTAGTAACTAGTACGCTTATGCTCACCTTACTTGTCAGGGCCCGTTTTGCAGGATCCGGATGATGAATATATGGGTCAAACTCCAGACGTTCCCAACACCCTGATTGTAATACACAGGGTGTTCAAACCATCAGGCGAGGGAAAATAAAGAAAAGGACCGGGAAAGGGGAAGGGTCAGCAGGGACAAAGGACCTGAAATGTCAGAATAAAGAATATGCATCAACAAATAGAAACAAGAAAGTCTACTCTCATGAATTCTCACTAAACTTCAAATACCTTAGAAAAGCTGTAATAAGTCTTCCAGCGTTCCCCTAGGTATGCCTCTGTCATGCTCTCCTGTAAACAAACACAACGATTATAACAATAAATAAGGCACCTTGTAAAAACCTAAACGCTGAAAGGCCTTACGCACACACCATTCACAGTTGGAGAAGACACAGTAAATCCCTACTGCTTGAGCCCTTGCATGATCCCGTCAAAGGAAAGAATAATCAATGGCAAAGTTAAGAGGACATGCCTTAAAGCACTCTGCCACGAACATTAAAGAAAGTACATCATCCGAAGGAAGTGTTATTTAAAAGGAAAACAAATGACCCAAAAGAATCGATGATAACCGGTAGCCTGTAGTTGTGACCACCACTAGACTCTGTAATGATAATATCTGAGCAACTTCAAAACGGTAGCATGTGGTTGTGACCACCACCATGCTCCGCTTCTCCAACTGAAGAGGACGATCAGCAAATACCGGAAGCGGGTAGTTTCGACCACCACTGCCGCTCCGGTAAGCAAATAGCTCTAGCTGAACACGGAAGCATGTAGAACACCCCCACTACGCTCCGCAGCCAAAACCAAACTTCATGTTCAACAAACACTCCAGAATAGCACCCGGCAACGTGTAGCGGAAAACTACTACGTTCCGTTGCTAAGATACAGGACCTTCTTTGATAGAGAAGGCAGAACCGGCACGCAAGAGAAGATGCAATACCTCCGGTTCGCAATCAGAAATCCAATTAAGATGAATAGGCGCGAGAGAACGCTCCCAGCGCCTCGTGGCAAAAGTACCTGACTCTGACCGGAAACGGCTCTGGACTTGCTGCGCACTTCAGACACAGCAGTCTCCCAAGCGATGCAATCCAACGAGGAGCGCCTTCCACACAAGAAACAGGAACCAGAATTACGCGCACCTTCCCACCGGCCCCAGCCAGCAATATACTTCCTGAAGCAAAGGTTCATGGGAGTTGTAGTCTTTCAATTAGGCAGGCGCGGGCAAGGTGAATCCTGACATTACTAATTTTAGATAAGGATTTGTTTCCCTCGACTAACCATGGACTCCTGAGGAGCCACAAGATATCTTAAACGCAACATCGAGGCGGGTGAGCGCGACATTTTTAATCAACTTAATTAACTTACTCAAGTATTTCCTACTTGGTTTTGACACTAAGACCATCTTTCTGATGTGCACTTCCTCCTTTTCGTCCCTTCCCAGGTAGCCACATCGGGCAAGATATATATATCAATATTCAGAAGAGGTTGGTAAGACAAGCATGCTTTAAACAACATTTTAAATATTGGGAAGCAGCATTAGGCAATAGAGTAATTTTTATTTTTACCCTTTTGGTTTGCACCCCACTCCCCCCCCCCCCTGTCCTGAAGAAGACTCGCAGGCTGAGGTTTAAATTACCCTCCCTTGCACAAAAGTCAGGTCGAAATGTCAACGCCTATTACCAGCAGGCCTAGACCATATGCCCTTTCCCCCGCCATGCGAAAGAAGATACATCTCTTCATTGTTTGTGAATTACACTGCGAAAACTATTTGTTTATTTTATTTTAGGAGTTTTATATAGCGTTAGCTGGACCGGAGGGTATCAGTGTGCTTTACAACTTGTACAGTTAAGTGCAGATATACAATACAGATATTATGATAGACCATGCAGGATCGAGCCGGGTATAGATCAGATACGAGAGCGAATGAGCAAGGAGCGTGTAGGAAGTCGCTCATTCAGGACGAGCGTCTAATCTGATTCTATGTTAACCAGGACGTGAGACCAAGAGGTTTTTAGGGTCAGAGTCCACAGTCAAGAGAATACAGTAAGATGGGGAACCGTGAAAGGAGCTTCCTTGGATCTTATCTTTCGCTCTAGAATAGTCTAGGAAGAGGACTTTGAGCAGGTTCTTGAATTTAGGGAATGAGGGGATCGTTCTGATTGGGGGGATGGAGTTCCAGGTTTTTGGGTTGTTTCCAACGAAAGATTTAGCGGCGGTATTCTGCTTTCAAGCTTTCAGAGGGATGAGTAATAGAGTGTTGGAGTTCCTGAGGTTCCTGGACTGGCCGGCTCTTTTGAGTTTGGTGGCTAAGTATTCCGGTTTGCCTGTGTGTAGGGCTTTATGCGTGAGGCAAGCTGTTCTAAAGCTGGCTCGAAGTTCAATTGGGAGCCATTTAAGTTCCCTGAGTGCAGGAGAGATGTGATCGAATTTCTTAGTTCCTGTAACCATTCTTGCTGCAGCATTGAAGGTCGTTTTTAAGGGTGCTAGGTGAGATTTTGCTGTTCCGGTCAGCGCTGCGATCCCATAGTCAATTCTGGGGAGCACCAGTGCTTGCGTGGCTTGTTGGAGATCTTTAGGGGGAAGGAAGGGTTTTATTTTGTACAGTAATTTCAGGTTGAGAAAAGCACTTTTGGCGGATCTTGTAATGTGTTTTTTCAAGTTCAGTTTCAGGTCTAGGGTAATACCTAGAGATTTGGTGTGAGGGTACTATTGAGGGCGTCAATGGCTTTCAGCCATTCTTCAATTTGGGGGTTTTCGTCTCTGTTGGAGATGAGGAGTACTTCCGCCTCCTCTTGATTGAGTTTTAGATGATTGATTGTGAGCCAGTGTTGAACCTCTTTGAGCATGGCATTTAGTCTCCGGATGTCGTCGATGGAGGTGGTTTCCAGATATAGCTGTGTATCATCCGCATATAGGTGGAAAGGGATGTTAGAATTCCTGAGTAGTGTGGTAAGGGGTTCCATGTAGATGTTGAAAAGCTGAGGGGAGAGCACTGACACTTGGGGGACACCTCTATTGACTGGTTGGAGGTCGGACTCAAAGTTTTTGATTTTTATTCTTTGTGAGCAGATGTGAAGAAAGGAGGAGAACCAGTGGAGGACTGTCTCTTCAAGCCCGGCCCTTTCTTGGAGGACCTTGAGGAGCAGAGAGTGATCGAGTGTATTGAACGCAGCCGATACGTTTAGGAGGATGAGAACGCAGCATTAATCCGAATCCAGTGACTTGTGTAAATCGTCTAGGAAATTAATGATTGCGGTTTCGGTGCTGCAGCCTTTTCTGAAGGACGATTGATGGGGGTCTAGGAGATTGATGTTATCCAGGTGTTGGGTCAGCTGAGGGAGTACACATCCTTCCAGGATTTTGGACAGAAGGGGTAAGTTCGAAACTGGTCTAAAGTTGTTCATATCCTCAGTGTCAAGTCCTGTTTTTTTCAGTAGTGGTGTAACTTGGCCAACTTTGAGGCAGTCTGGTTCAATTCCAGAGCTCAGTGAGCTGTTTATGATCTTGCACCATATCGGGGCTAGGGTGAGCTTCAGGTCTTTGGCCAGACGTGGGGCAGTTGGTCTTGCGCATGAAATGAGGGTTTAGAAGAGGAGATTAGATTGACTATCTCTGCTTCCTGAATGGGGATGAAGGAGGACCAGTGTTTAGGGGGTTCATCAAGGCACTATCCTTAGTTTCGTACACCTTGATCTCTGTGTGAGAGGTCGATCTTGCCAATTTTATCGTTGAAAAAGACGGCAAAGTTGTTGCATTGTTCTTTGGATGCCAATATTGAAGAAGTTGTAGGCTTGGATGTTTGATTCCTGATGATATTGAAGAGTTCTTTGGGACGTTTTTGTTGAGGTGTTTAGAGCAGAACAAAAGAAAGCTGTCTTTTTATTCTTAATGTGCTTTTTGTAATTCCTGCGGGCTTCATTAAGTTGATCACGATGGTGGGAGGAGGGATTATTCCTCCAGATTCATTCTGAGACTCTGAGATGTCTTATATCTTCATTGATGTCAGTGGTGAACCATGATCTAGAAGGGATGATCTTGTTTTTTATTTTTTATTTCAGGGGGGCAAGGTGGTCCAGGGTGAGCATCAGATTGACGTTGTAGAGTGAGGTAAGTTCAGTTGTTGAGAGGTGATCAGTCGAGCTGGGGAGGAGCAGGCTTAATCTTTCTTCTAGGTCATACCGAGGGATCTGAGCTGTGTTCCTGACCCATTTGGGGGGGTCCTGCTTGGGGGTTGAGTTTGGACCATTTGGTTGATGTGGAAGAGAATGATGTGGTGGTCTGACCAGTCTACGGGAATGATGTGGTCAATGAAGATTGCATTGTTTTCGGTAATGATTGCGTCCAGGATTGCTCCTTGTACAATATACAGTTACTGGCCAGGCCTTGGAGATTGATTATTTGTTAGCAATCACATTTTATAGTTGTACTAATCTATGCCCTTTGATTCTATCCGTGAATTCTTTCCCTTTTTCCTCTCACTCACATTACACCAGAGCACCTTCCTTTGCACGTTCCCTTGGAGCATCCTCCCCCTTTCTGTTCTTTAAAAAAAAATTAAGTACCATAATGAAGTCAAACAATCATCGTATGTTGATTTTGTGATTAATAAATGCATGCATTTTTTGGAAACCAATGGTTGTTGCACATCTGAATACCTTAATTTATTCGGTTCCATGTAACCGCTAGCTGACCTTCAGATGCTCTGAGTCTTTGTTTGAATAACTACTGCTTCTGAAAGAAATTTATGTTAAAAGGAAGGTCCAGGACCACTGTTTCTTGACCAGAATGAAGTTCGGGCATGGCTGGAAATCTATTGAGCCTGAGGTGGTGACCTGACAACAGGAACATAGGGCGCTGACAGAGAGAGACGGTGCAAGTATCATACTCGGTATGCCTCCCAACTTAGTGCTCTGCAGAAACCTCCCAAGACTCAGGCAGAGAGAAATAAGCAAGCAACCCTGCTGGCAATGCAGAGATTACAGTTGCTCACCCATCTAACTCTGAGGTCAGCTCAGTCTTGATCCACCACTCTGAGGATTCTGTCAAAGATTGCCATGACTATGAGTGTGACTCCCACCTGTAAGGTGGCTCCATGCTCTGCAGATGACCTTCTTTAAGGTTCCTCCCTGAAATGTTGCATGCCTGATGTTGTGTTGTCTTGGATAGTTGATGCTGTGGAGGGCCCTGATCTAGGGTATGCGTCTTTTTTTTTTAAGTCTGCGATTGCCTCTCTTTTGGGCGATGACTCTTCACTTTGGGTGCAGGGAATGACCGGTGCATCTGGCACTCGTATTTTCCTTAGAAGCCTACCCAACACCACCATTCCATGAGTGCCAGAATGATGGAGATTCATGTTACTTGCACTTTTGTTTCATTAGGTTTGGGTGGCATGCTGTTGCTGTGCTGCTTTGGGGCTGAAGAGTTGGGTCAACTGTTGGACTTTTATGCTTTCTCAGGAGGATTATGTATGATGTGTGATGGATGCAGGGTTTGGGGGCTGGTTTTGCGCTGTTGGCAAACACCTGGTCATGTTATCTGTGTTTCCATGCCTGCTACAGAACATAATATTACTTTCATGACATGGAACATTAGGAGGACAGAGTCCTTGATGAAACGCCACTAGATTTATGTGTACCTAAGGAGGCGTGGTGTGCAAATAGCTATGCTCCAGGAGATGCACCTCACAAGTGTGGAATCAGATGGGTTACGGCACTGTAGGCACGGCCAGGTGCATGCTAAAATATATTCAGCCTTTGCACGAGGTGAACTTATCTGAAGGTACACAACTGTTAAGATTGATTAGAAAGGGTGCTACATGTTTATGGAGGGGAGGCTGTGGGGACGTCAGGTGGTGCTAAGAAGCATTTATACACCTAATCAAGGTGACTTTAACAGGGTGTTGGGCATCGCTCTTGACTGCTCTACCCTTCCGTTGCCAGTGGCCCTTGCCTATAGGACAGCAGAGGGCTTCCGGGATTGGTTGGCACATTGGGAATTAATGGTTGTTTGCGCACACAGCACAGTTAGGGACTTTTCCTTCTACTCTAATAAGTACCAAGTGCTTACAAGGATAGACCTCTATGTTTGCTGCCGAGGGCTGTGCCACTATGTCACACACTCAGAATTTCTAGGATGGACTCTTTCTGATCATAGCCCAGTTTTATTATTCTTCTCTCTGGCTGATGCAAAACCCGCGATACCTATGTGGCACTTGCACACATCAGCTCTCTCTGATGTCACCTTTCGGGAGAACTTGTGAAAGACAATTACACACTATTGGACCACGAACCAGGGCATGGCCTCAAGCCATCGGATGGAGTGGGATGCTCTCAAGGTGGTGGTGCAGTGGCACATTTTGAGCTAGACAGTAGGAATCCATCTTGACTTTGACTATAACCTCATGCGCTTTGACAGCACGCTACATGCACTGAATACTACACTGAGGGTTGATCGAACTGCTGCCCAGCAGTTGCTTGAAGCTAGGGATCAATATAATGTAGGTTGGAAGCATCTCTTCTGCCATAATTATACAGAGTATGTCAGTAGAGCCCACGAAGAAGAGGGTTGGCCGGGGGAGACTGTTGACTTCACTGGTCCAAACAGAGGGTAGGGGCACCGCCATCACGAGGATGCTGACTGAGACTTGTGACACTCTCTTTACGCCTGAAGACATTAACGGAGCATTTTGGGACTATTATGGCTTGACAGTGGTGGTCCCCTCTAGGGCCCCTGGTGCAAAGCTTGATGACCTTGACCTTCTGTGTCTCCCTCTAGCTGCATTGGAAAGTCTGGGGGGACCAATTATAACCCAAGAAATTGCAAGCACCATCAAAATATGGATGGCTGTAAGTCCTGGGGCCAGATGGGCTACCAGCGGAGTTTTATACAACATATGCTGGGATATTGGCACCGGAGGAGCTCTATGCGTAGGCCCTGTCAAAGGGGTTGCCTCCAGACTCAACCAGGGAAGCTCAGGTTGTTCCATTACCTAAATCATCCCCTCCAATTGTGTCGACTGCAGCCTTCCACTCATTGTCCATGCTCATAATGGACTTTAAAATTACTAGCAAGACTTTGGTTGTAAGACTCCTACCAGATATGCAGGACTTGATCCATACAAACCAAAACAGGATTATCCCGGCTAGGAACACCTCCATGAATCTTCGGTGGCTTTATAACATCATATACCATTGTACAGTGCAGTCCAACCTACAGGCCATGATTACATATTCTGTGTGATCTGACATCAGTTGAGGTAGAAAAGGCATTCAGATCTGTGCTGTGGGACTTCCTTGAAGCTGCTATGATTTGCATTGGGCTGGGAGTGGGCTGGGTCCGTTGGGTGATTCTGCTGTATGCAAGGCCTACAGCCCGCATCAAGACGGGCCACCCAATATCAGACCAATATGATATTTATAGGGGCACAAGGCAGGGTTGCCTGCTGTTGCCTTTCCTTTTCGAGCTTGCAATAGAACTGTTGGCAGAATGGTTTCGAACACTGGGTCAGGTCAAGGGGATTATGATAGACAGAAGGGAGAACATCATATATCTCTACGCTCTTTATTTTCCCATCTACATGCGGAATAGGGAAGGCGATACTCTTCCCACATTAACTCTCTTTGAGGAACTTGGGTCCTACTCTGGCCTTTGGGTTAATCGAGCTAAAACCTGCATAGTTCCTGTGGTTTGAAGTACCCCCAGACCAGCTGTGTGTCCTCTCGATATTGCCTGGGCGTCGTATACCTTTAAATATCTGGGTATCCAGGTATTTTATGAACTGTGTGATCTGCTGGAAGGCGACCTGGGGGATGTGATGCATACACTTACGACCTGTGTGCTGATTTGGAGGTCACTAAAGCTGCATCTTATGGCATGCAAAGCGCTCTCCATGATGAGCATGCTACCTCGCTTACTGTGGCTTTGATTTACTCAGTAAGATTCCTGACTTAGAGATTTGGTCTGGGGCGAAGGACGCCACAGGGTTGCCCTTGACATGCACCGCTGCCCACCTCTGAAGGGGGGACTGGGAGCCCCTGACTTTGAGTTGTATTTAGTGGCAGCACAACTCCAGTGTGTCACCAAATGGTTAGATGGATCCGGCCAGGAGTGGCTCCTCTCAGTGGCGCTACCCTGTTGGTAGGGCTCTATTAGGTGACTGAAGACCAATATTGTGTATGCCCCAGAACTCCAGTTTGTAGGGTTACGATACAGGGATTGGGGAACCATTGTCCTTTTTCCTTGGCCAGTCTCCCGTAGTACACACCTCAAATATATACAATTCAATTATACACATAGAACATACCTTACACCATATAAAATGAGGGGTAAGCCACGAAGGGCCCCTGCTGCCAGCTCTTAGGTGCCGGTTTCTAGCACATGACCTGGGACTGACGACACCTGTAGCCATTCTGGAAGTCACTCCTACTGAACCTAAAAACTACTTTGAATAGATAACTTGAAAATGCCATTAAGGTGTGCCTGTTGGGGGCATTTGCGAGACCGGCACCCAAGAAAGTTGGGAATAGATTTCTTGACCTTGCCTTCATCCAGGCAAAATAACAGATTCCCAGAGTGAGGAAAAACGCTGTGGGCCTAATTTGGAGACCTGAGTCAGGGATGTCACCCTCTGGGCCCTTGCAGAAGCCAGAGCAATCCTTGGAAGTGAGCTCAAGATGCTCTGTCAGCCTCTGTGGTTCCAGCCGAATCGACACATCTCCTCTGCTGCACGGTACAATCTCAAGGAAAACTGATGCTTTAAAACTGCCGCAAAAACTCGCTTAAGCCGCCACAGTCCGTAAAACCTTCCGTTCCGCCACTGCATGATGCATCCTTGGCGCAGGCTCTTGCATCCCCCTTCAGTAGCAGCCTCGAAGACAATGCCTGACTCTGCATCACAGCCCCGCAGCTCTTCGGAACCAACACATCACCATGGCGGTGCGTTGCATCTTCTACCTTGGCCTTCGCAATGCAAGCCTTGTGGACAGGATCCTCAACAATGCAGGCCCTTGCATTGCAGCCTCGTTACATCTCGGTATTGAAATATCATTTTGGCTGTCGAACACCTCTTCGATGCAGGTTATCTCAACTGGCTGCAAACCCTGATTTTAAGGTACTTTATTCAACAGCCCCAACTGGGTCCTTGTGGCCAGCCTGCGATCCATCGCTGTTGGCGTGAACCTCCGACTTTGTCCCGGTCCAGTGAGACCATATGTCCACAGTTCATGCTTTGTGCTTTTTGTCACTATTTTTAAGAAAATCTTTAAAATTTCATATCTCCGGTTCAACTGATTGTATTTTGTCGTTTTGGTCTTCTTGTACTTTTTAAAGAAAGATCATTTTTCTAACTTGGTGTGGGATGCCATTTGTGTGATATTTTCACTTTATTGCTGTTTGACGTGTTGCTCAAATACTGTTCACATTGCCTCTAAGATAAACCTGATTGCTCTGTGCCATGCTACCAGAGGGTTGAATGCAGGTTAATTTAGGGTTCACCCTGAAAAGGATTGTGGTTGCTTTAAACCAGGGCATCCACCACAGTCAACTAACAACCTGGGGGCATATTACCAAGCAATAGCGATAATTATCGCTATTGCTTGGTTAGAGATAACAATTTACCGCTGAGCTGCGGCGATTTTTATCGCAGATAAACCTTGGTATTACCAAGGTTTATCGCAAATGCGATAAAAATCGGCCGCAATGCATGAATATCACTGAAAAGTCAGCGATATTCATGCATTACCGAGCTAATGCTCTTAGCCATGTTATCCACCTCCCATTGGATAACATGGCTAAGAACTGCTCAAGGCAGGTGTTAGCTTTTGGAGATATTCGCGCTTAGCACGAATATCTCCAAAAGTTGGTAATAGGAGATAGCTATGTTAGCGACTGTTTCCAGTCGCTAACATCTTGGCACGCCCACTTTGCATGTCATTAGTGATAAATATCACTGACATGCAAAGTGGGGCCCAAGATGGTCGCTATATCCTACTAGCTGTCGCTAACTAGTGTTAGCGACAGCTAGGTAATAGGGAGATAATTTTATCTCCGCTTTCTTGACTTTTAAAGCCAAAAAAGCGGAGATAAACCCCCTTGATAATATCCCCCAAATTACTTACACCCACGAGGAGCTATTACGCTTTTAATTCACGGCCCCATAACACTTTTAGCAGAATAGACTACATTCTGGTTAATTACTCACTAATTTCCAGAGCAGTAAAAATAGAATGGATCTCATATTTATAGCAGATCATGATTGCATCTCCAGTGAGTTAATAAAAAAAGGTGCGTAGCAGAACAAAGATATGGCGGATGAATAAAGAGATCTTAGATGATCCTACAACAAATGAGCAAGTCTTAAAATCTATCACAAACTAGTTCAGTGACTATCAAGATGATAGTCCTCCAACCGAACCTATTAGGATTCTTGAAGGCAGCATTACAGAGAACAATGATTAACATAATGACCCCAAAAAATGCAAATGTAGACCTCTTAGGAAACAAAATTAAATCATTTGAACTTATTCTAGATCACACACTTTTATGATACTCTCAGGAAATTAAGAGCTCTAATATACTAATACAATAAAATAATGAGTGAGACAGCACATTTATGGTCCACAAGGCTTAAAGAAAAATAATTTGAACATAAGAAACCAGTGAATGCTAACAACCATCTTAAGTTCACTGATAGTGTCAGACCTGTCAACCTTAGGATGGTCGTCATCATCATCTTTCCTTCAGTTCAAAGAACCATAAAAGTAGATAAGAACAAATACAATAATTACAAAAACGTACAATGAAGTTGCAAGCTCAATTTGCTACAATACAGTTAAGTGGACTGGTTTATATTTCAAACCACATTACTTCCTTTAGCACAAATGGTGGATGAATCTAACAGAATGCCCTCAATAGTATAAGTGCTTTTGCCCACTGAGCATGAAAGGCCATAATGGTCAAAGACTGATATCTAAATTGTAAGAACAATTTCCTGGCCAGAACAGGAGTGAACTCCTCGATCGTGTACTCATGGCTAGGTGACAACTTATACGCCGGAAAATCCAGAGTCAAAATACCTCTACTATTACCTATGACCTATGACCTCTTGCTGGACCATCTGCCAATAGGCCAATTTAATTAACACTTTGGAGCTATGTAGTGAGGGCCTGTGGTGTTTCCCAGAAACTTCGCAGGCTCAACTTTCTAAACAAAGACCTATTGTGCAGGAGCAACTGTATCTGCTGGATGCTGGGAAGGACTAAAATATATTTGAGGGTGTATCTATAGGCCTCCAAGGCAGGTGGGGTCCAAATCCGATGCCAATACAGTAATAGGCGAAGATCAACCTTCCAGGAAATGTTCTTGAATGCCAAATGTAAGTGCAGTGGGATCAATGGAGTGCTATTTGGGAGAGCAAATAGGGGCCTGATAAACCTATTTTCGGAGTATGAGAGAGAGCTACAATTAGCATAGCCCCAAATCTCTGCTCCGTATAAAGCTGCTCCAAGAGCCTTGATATTATAAATCTCAATTGCTGGAGCAGCTTTCTTTGAAAACGTTTTATTTTATGTCTTTAGCAGTTGAGACAAATAAGGCAATAATGCGCAAACAGCTTTGTAGACCTGCGTGACCAATCTAGGCTTGACGTTAGCCTTAGTCCTAAGTAATCAAAGTATGACACCTGCTCTATTGTAGTTGTATCAACAGAGAGCGTGCAGCTGTAAGAATTAGATCTAAGGGGGTTAAAGACCATACGTTTAGTTTTTGCACTGTTGAGTTCTAATTCCCGCTCTAGACAGAACATGTTAAAATCATGGAGCAATTGTTGCAGACCTCATAATGATTTGGAGATCAGGAGAGTGCTGCCTGCAAAAGAGCAAGGTAGGCACTCTCCTAGCCCCTACCCTGAGAGCATCACACCCATCCCTATCCAACCTACTCACAACTTTGTTTATGTAGAGGGATAACAGGGTGGGGTCCAGTATGCATCCCTGCCTGACTCCCTTAGGGATACTTATGGGTGGGTTGAGCTGCCCTATGCTCCCCCATCTTAAACGGGCATAGTTCTCCTTGTGCAACCCTACCAAGGTAGGCAGCATATTTGGTGGAATGCCCATCCTGTCTAATATTGTCCAAATCATGGCCCTAGGTACTAGGTTGAAGGCTGTGTGTAGGTCAAAAAAGGTGACAGTCATCCCCTGTTAATCGTCACAGTATTCCAACAGAGAGGTTAAGTGGAAATCTGGCCTAATGTACTAATTCTGATCCTAAATCCAGCCTGGAACTCGGATAGGACATTTTCTTCCCCTATCCACTCTAGAATATGGTTCAAAATTTGTGTACAAAAGGTTTTCTAGGAGGCATTGATAAGACTAATCGGTATATGGATGCTAGGGATATGCTGCCCATTCTTATAAAGTGAGATAATTTCTGCCTGCCTCCAAGAAGCAGGGACAGGTATGTCTTTCAAGATGGCTCTTCAGAGGTGGTGCATGTAAGGGCCCCAGACATCCTGTTTTAATTTGTAGAGCTCATTAGGGATCTGGTCTGGACCATGAGCCTTCCCCAATGACGTAGAGCTAGTAGCCTCTTCTGTCTCCCGAGGTGTACCTCTAAGTTTACCTTGTCCTTGAGTTTTCCACCAACTGGTGAACCACATCACCCCAGGCCTGGTCAACCAAACAAGAATATAAGTTACTAAAATGGGTAACCCAATCCTGGTATTGTACAAATTATTCCACAGGTCTCACCCACCAAGAGGAACACAAAGCTAATTTGGCCCAAAATGTTACGTTGTCCTTGGTTGTCAGAGCATGTGACAACTCATCCCAAAGAGAGTCTTCCAAATCTCTATTTGCCCTTTCCACCTCTTTCTTATAACTAGCCCTACAAGCCACAAGCTGCTACCTTTCCCTAGTCTTCATGGCTTGCAGTAGTAGAGTTTTGGCTACCCTACGTGCCTTATTATACCAGTGTGATTCTTTCTGGTTTGTGTGTGAATACTTAGGGGCTGATTACGATGTCAGTCGGAGTTGCCTCCGACTGACACCGCCTCGGTCTCGGGACTGACCGACCTCCGGTCGGCGGTTCCGAACAACCAGATTATGACTGGACCGAACACTGTTCGTTCCCATACTCACTTTTTTCTATGAGAAAGTGACAGTAATACAGGCTCCTATTGTGAAATGGGTGTGTGTGTAAAACCCTGCATCCTCTAGCAGGCACCCCATGGTGCCTGCCACACAGTGCTGTGTTTTACAGAGGGCACCCTAGGCACCCCCTCGACTATCAACCGTAGTCCGTAGAGGCAAGGGGGCTCTGCTAGGGGCCCCAAAGGCACTTTCTGTCAGCCTTTCCCTGTCAGAAAGGCTGGCACGGAAAGGCTGTGGGGGACATCATAATCCCGACACCGAAAACACAATCCATAGAGGATTACGGTGCGGTTCCGACTGGCCGGAAGACTCTGAGAGCCGGTGAGAACCATGTCAGAATGACAGGCCGGTTTATGCTCTGACCACTGACATCGTAATTGGGCGGTCGGACCAGAAATCGACCATGACGGTCTGAAAGCCTCTGACCGTGGTCGGAAAGCTTTCGACTTGGTTGGAGGCTTTCCAACTGACATCGTAATAGCACTCTAAATGTCTTGGGCCAACAGCTGTTGTTCAATAATTCTACATGCTCTCCGGTCATAGAATTCACTACCACCAGAGTTCGGAATGCCTTTTCACATGCTCTCTGGTCATAGAATTCACTACCACCAGGGTTCGGAATGCCTTTTAACCCAACCCCATTTGATAACCTTACCATTGTCAGAGCGTTCGACATTTCCTATTTTAAGGACAACCCTGGGCTATTGGGTTGTTAGCAAGGGAGCCCAGCAGGGTCAGACAAAGGGCTTTGTGGTCGCTGTCCGCCCTTTTAAGGACTACCATATCTTGGATATAACAGCAACTCTTCAGGCTAAATAAAAAATAATCAATGAGGCTGGTGCTGCCAGATCTCTTAAAGGTGTATTTGCCATCAATATGAGATAAGGTCCATCCATAAGTCGAAAGTTATAGTAAGGGCAAATATCTGGGCTGGTCTTTACGGTGGGAAGATCTAGGGTAGAGAATCTCTATTTCTGGTATTGCTCTGCCAATAGATCCTTGTCTAGTGAGATAAGTGGTTTGAAAGTAGCATTTAGATCACCTGCTATAATCAGCTCCCTGCCACCCCTATGTTCTATCAGAAAGTCCTCCAGAGTATTCAACACTGGGGTTCCTGCATGTCTCCCTGCAAACCTATTGTAAGCATTAGGCAGCAGCAGAAAATTGCTGCTACTAAAATCGACTCTGACTGCCAACATATCTGGTGAGAAAGAAGGTAGGCGCCTTACTACACATTGAAGGTCTGTGCGAATCCATGTTGCCAGACCATTGAGGGTCTGCCTCTGGAAGATCGAAGTGGATAGGTGTGAAAAGAAATATATCCATTTGTTTGACAGGCACCATGCTCCAGGTTTCCTGAAAGAGGCAGATATTATAGTTTTCTTTGAACTGCCCCAGTCAGCGTCCTCCAGCTTGGAGACTATCCCAGCTACATTCCAGGACAGGATTACTATTTCGTTAACCTCAGATATTTCCATACTCTTCGTAGTTGACCCTGTCTGTCCCCACAAAATCTCTCCTGTCTACCAGAAAGCATCTCAAGCCCAGCTCGCCCCAATAGATTCCACCAATGGATGCCTTTAGATTTGCAGGACTGTTTCCCACTTGCTCCATCTCTGGACTCATGCCTCCCTGGGCTCTTCCTCGATAACTGTGTGTCTATTCTCATGGTCGGGCTATGGGGAGGGAATGCTCAGTCAATTAATATCTCCCAGACCGCTGAACCCAGTGTTGTCCTGGGGGCCACTACTTAATGCATCCCATGTCTTGTACTCAACCCTGAGTGGGTGCGTGAAAATCCTGAAAGCATCCATGGACAGTAACGCATCGTCCAGACCGCAGTCCCTCAGAAGCACCCTTACTGTATCATCAAGCTGGCATGGGTTTACAATATGATCTGCTCTTAGGATGTTGCTCCTTATGATTGAGTAGCACCCCTTCATATGCTTGAGCTAAGGGGTGATTTTATTTACCAGAGAGGTCTGATCTTCCCGTCATCTATTTGCCACCTTTGGAACATGTACCAAGAAGATCTGTGAATATTTGTAGTTGGGGTGCTGGGGTCTTGTGTCATCAAGGCTCCTACTAGCCTGGTATTGAGGACAACTTGAACTGAACACGCGATAATCTTGACGGATATGTGGAGCAGGCCCCCTAGTGCCAGGATCTTGTGGATCCTCCGTCTGGCGCACCCTGGTCCAACTCAGATTTATAATGGAAATCCCTTTCCCTGTCAGTGCTTGCTTTATTTCTTTAGCCCCCACCTATGACCCCAGATCTATAGGGATTTGTTTGTTTCAGGAGATTACTACCAGGGGGCTGAAAGACTGGTTGTGACACTAGACCCTGAGAAGCAGAGCCTGTTTGAGAGTGAATACCCATTCCCAGCGCAGATAGATAGTCTGGAAATCCTCTGGAGGGCAACCTTGCCTAGGACACAGATGTGTAGTTTACGGATTCTCCAATTCTCCCCCACCCCCGATTTGGAGTCCCCCTTAAATTGCCTAAACCCATAAATGTTGGATTCTAGAGGTTTCACTAATCCCTTCAAGGCCGCAATCTCATCCCTAGCCCCCCCAATCACCTCTAATAGATGTGCAGGCTCTGCAGGTAACCTAGTTGGATCAGTAACAATGACCCACTGCTCTTTTTCACTCATGTCACTGGCCTGTAAACATAAAAGAGTGAACCTCTTTTTACAGATTACATCTGGATGCACTGTAGACACATCATTGTCCCTCCCCTGCTGAGTGGGTCAGTTAGTTTTAAGTCTGGTTTGGATTTGTGGAAAGTTTAGCCGGCGGTAATTGGAGCCTCAATTTCCTTGTAAACATCTCTGGGACTTTCTTGTTGGCCCTTTTTTTCTTCGTAGGGCAGGGCTTAGATTTGGATAGGGTAGCAGATTTTGGGTCGGGTGGGATGTTTAGTATCTCTTTCATACATCCAGGATATCATCTATCCTGTCCATCACAGTTCTCACCAGCAGAACTAGGGCCTTTTTTTTGCAATGGGGAGCCATTTACTGCTTCTGTTTCCCCATGCTTGGACTGGAGGCTGCCAAGATATATATAGTTTCAGGGAGGCCTTCCACCAAATGTTTTGTTTATTCACCCTCCTAATTTTCTGAATTTGTTTTTGTTGGCCTTAGGACTCTGTGCACTCTGCCACTGCTAACCATTGCTAAAATACTTGTGCTCACTCCCTAAAAACATAGTTAAATTGGCTCACACCTGATTGGCAATATTTGATTTACTTATTTCTACATTTAATAAGTGATAACTTTTGTTTGTGAGATGGTAGCAATGTCATGTTTGGTGTCTGCGGAATTGTAATTTAAAATCTTCTTTAAAGCTAACGTCACAATTTTGAAAATGCCTCTTTCAGAAAGTTGGCATTATTTTTGTCTTAACCATTTGGTGCCTACAGACATTCATATGACTAGGTGTAGTTGGCAGTTGGGTTTGTGTATTCCTCCCAGACAGCCTCAAGATAGATGGACTGGGTGCTGGCACAATGGGCCATCCAAAGCAGGATCGGAGGATGGAGCTGAGCTCAGCCCTACTTGCACTTCAAAGACACTGGCTCAGCTCACACACAAAGGACTTCACACTAGCCTATTGTGACTGCAGACAGACTGGAACCATTGTAAGGAGGCAGGAAACTCCAGACACTTCTGTGTGGCGAAAGCACCAGATGTTTCTTTCACTTCAAAGCTGGCTTCAGGCATTAAAAGAGGACTCTCAGACCCACTCTTTAGTTAACTTCTCAAACTGCAGAAGGACTCTCAGAGGACTGCCCTGCTGCCTGTGGCAACTTCAGAGGACTTCCCCTCTGCCTGAATCCTGCCCTGTGCTTGAGACCTGTTTTTCTGATAGAAGGCAGAACTGCCAGAATAACTTCAAGGGCTAGTTGGCTGGCATCCTGATCAAAGCCTCAGGGACAGAAAAGGCTCCAACCATCTTGAACACACACCTCAACCCATCCTGAGTGACTCCTGATCCTCCAAGTGCTGCCCCTCTAGTCATGAACTCTTGCAAATGGTGCCAAAGGTGCCCAGATACCCCAAATCCAAAAGTTCGGATTTAGAAAATGCTCTGCCAAAAAGTCCTCAGAGAACCTATGGGAGACCAGGACCTACCTGCTCACTGATCCGCCCAATGTCCTTTGCTGGTCGGCCCCACTTTTTTGAAGCTCCCACAGCGTTCCTGGGACTGGTTTTGGGGTAACACCGCTCATCAGCCAGGCTAGGTTGAATCCAGTGGCATAATGAGCAAAGGACCCATGTGACTGGGAGCGAGTGTCTGAAAAGTTTCAGCGCTCCGTCATAATTTGGCAGGGTATGCCGCGATGTGGGTCCCTTGCTCACTTTGCCACTGGATTCAAGCTAGCCTGGCTGAAGAGGGCTGTTAGCCTGAAACCAGTCCCAGGATGCTTGTTTTTGGTCCAGCGAAGACAAAGCTTGGCAGTTCAGGCTGGACTGTTCCCATGAGGCACAGGGTCAACACTGATTTGCATAGCTGTGTTTGAAATGGGGTGGCGAAGTGAGCTAAAGAACGATGATGGATTCAACCCAGATCTGTGACTGGGATTGAGTGTCTGAAAAGTTTCAGTGCTCCGTTCATCATCTCCTTGTCTTTGATATGTACAGTATACAAATTAACTTTGGATGGGTAGAAACAGACAAGGAACACCTCAATGTCGAGCACAAGTTTATTCCACAGGCACAACCTGGTGCCCTCACACAAAATAAGATCAAATCACACTGTGACAAAAAGCACAAATAAACAAACATTGAGCATCAGGTCTGAAGTGAGTGTGTGGCACGGAATCCGGATCCAAATCGAACTTGAAATGTGTCGATGCATCATGGGTCTGGGAGGTCACATGTCTACAGATGACAGCAAAAGGACCCTGGGAAGGAGAGACATAGAACAGCCAGAAACTCATGAATCATTTGCCCATATCTTCAAGAGAAGTATCAGAATCACAAATGTGTCCCTGTGAACACTAGCTAGAATTCATGTTAGCACTGTTCCCATGACCCTACAAACTTACTATACCCTAAACAACTCAGATGATCATGATAAGTAGTACCTCCACAAAAGAGAGAGTTACCGAGGTAGACCAGAAAGGACCGGGAAATACAAAGTAATAACAAGAAATTGTTTCCTTTCTGTGTTATTCAATTATAGTGTGATTAATCACAGCAATATACAGTAAACCATAGGGGATCTAATTATAAAAATATGTAGCAACAGGTGGAATCATATCCTTCATTTATTATTTTGTATAAAGTCACAGAATTAGATATTGATATGATCCAAAACACTCAACTTAGTGCAATTAAAAACATAAACATGTACATAATACTACAAAGATAAAAGATTCAGCAGGAAAATATCGCATTTGAGTGAGACACAAAAAATGTTTTATTTTCCAAATTACATTCAATAGTGTCTACTTCAAAGACTAGTGCATTACATATAAAAAGTTATTACATTACAGTTCATGTAAGTCAATACAATTACAACAATATAAAAGCTTGATCCTTGTGTCGACGCGTTTCGGTGTGTCTTTTACTTTTGCAAAAACACCTTCCTCAGGACTTAACATTTAAAAACATTGTGTCTTCATAAAACAAATCTAAAAATAAATACATACAATTAAACTCATATCTATCACACTTGCTTATGTTACATATGTGTATTATACTCTCCTAGGTGCTGTATATCTATCCAGTTTCTAAGCTGGAATATATTCATATTTAAAGTAACTCGGTATTTCATAAGGCTTTCTCCTACTAAACAGACCTTTCTATTGCTATTATTACGGCTGTCATCATGGTTTAACTCTTCTCATATAAGTTACAACCAAACAAAGATCCAAATTTGATCACAATCATCTTATGAAGGATTCCCCCACCCTTGTTCAAATATTATACAAAATCAAGGCAGTCCCTACATTCTGTTCCATTGTCCTAATCCTTTTGGCATCCCCTGATCCTATACTAATCTGAGCATAAAGATCAGTTGCTTACCCTCTTTAATTAAATTGCTAGGGAATCAGGTTGTGATGGTACTTTAAGCTTCCATCTCAATGTGGACAGGTCTATTCATTTCTGTTAAAGGATAATAAAGTTGTTTATCCATTCCTATTTACGATGTTACATGTTGTCATTGCAATTGTACATACTCACATAGAGGGTCTTTATCTTACTGCCCGCTAAGGATAGTTGCTGTCTTCTTATTCAACCTTTATCCTTTCAATTCGACAGTTTGATGATATTATTAATTCCTATGATAAAGGTTTAGAGAAACCATATGTTTGCCAACTGAGTTTGAGTCAAAGTGAACTCTCAAAAACCCACTGTTTTTCTAATGCAACACTTACCCTTTAATGAGGGCACTGTTCATCACATACAGTCCCTCTGTTAGAAGGTCTCTGCTGTGGTCTAGGGCTTTTATTAATTAACCCTAGCGATCCTACAGCCGCCACTCTGTACACTATGGGGCGAGAATCAGACCTGTATGATAAAGATAAACAAGTCTGGTTGTAGGCGCATTTCCTTCATGATATTCCCTTCTCTACTTTTATTGTAAAAAGGATATTCATCCCATCCATTTAAGCTTTCCATATACTGTTCTTTCAGATCAGTGATCCTACAATTTCATACTCCATCGTAACCGAACTTAACACACCATAGTGCTGATCAAGCTACCGATCTGACCATTCATGGTTTCTCAGATCACTGCATATTTTGTTGATGAAATTCAACGGCACGTCCAGTTGCCTATTGTTTTCTTCTAAATATTCTGCATAAATCACAATTACCAGTTCCACATATCTATAACGGTAAATACTGCCCTCGCGGTTAACAATTTGCATGGGCGTAAATTTGCGCGCCCCTTGAAATAATTGACATTGAGTAATCGAGATTCTCCCATTTACGACCCTCAATGTTTTCAATACGACAGTAATTGACAGCAGTGAACTGTTAGTATCCGCCGCCCGCACACGGTTGTAGAAAGATTACAGCAAAACACCCCACTGCGCTAGTACTAAGCCTCTCCTTACCTATATTGACGTACAGCGTCTACTGCCTCAGGGTTTCTGGGTAGTCAGGGATGCTGAAACACGTTTCCTCATTGGTGTATTTATACCGTTTCCTGCGACTGTAATTAAATTAATTAAAACAAATTAGTTATAATAAAGGCTGACATAGATTTGTGTTGCCATGTTTGTAGCTTATTTACCACTCCCCGTCCTGTTTCGGAAAAGCTAACGGGAGGACACTTAAGTCTTGCGATGTTTATACTGTTGCCATGCCAACCAATAGTTGTCATGGGGCGCTTGACTACAGCTATGAAGTCGGGCGCCATCATGGTAGTTTCTTTGGATCTCTCACTTTTGCGATCATTCGCAGATATACATCCGCGACTGTTGACGGAAACACGCAATTTTATTCAAAGGTTAAACACCGTCCGTTCCTCACTTGAGGCATACGGCCTGTCAAAATCACTGTTTTCCAATCGTATTTGCCAATACAGAGACCACAAATACACAGTATTATTCTTGTTGGTTCTAAGTCCCTCGTTGCTACAGTAATTCGTATCTAAACCATCATACATAGCCACTCGTATTAAGCTATATAAACGGAGGCTCACGGGGTTCCAATTTTCTTTTATCAAAAACATTTGGCTATTCAGCCATTTAAATAGTGTGTGGTATACTCAATATTGACCCTCCGTTATTGTAATCCTTTTGTTCATTTTAGCACTTACTTCTTACTATCTTTTTATCTCCTTACACAAATTTCATTATATTCACAATCATCACATATTACATAGGCTATTTATTTATACATTCTCGTCAAAAAGAGCCTCAAATATACCATGGACCGTGACTAGCCATAACACACATTGTAGATAATATTCACATCATAAGTGCGTTGAGTATAATCTTTTTCATTATTTACTTGTCCATATGTAACCATACAAAGTTTCCATTGTCTTTACATTCCAGTTTGCATTATATTTATAATCTTTACAATCATGCTATACTGCATAAGCAATTCAATCATGGATATCCATAAAACAGATCACACATAATCCATGGATGGTGACTCATCGTGACTCAAATTACTGTCAATATTCATATCAAAAAGTGTATTGAATATAATCATAAGAAACATAGATGCTAACAATGTCAAACTGCTTAAACTAAGCATATTACTATTAGCGAGGATCATACTTTAAATTTAAATTTTAGACTCAGTGAGAGGCATATCGTTATTTGTTTCTCATCCTATCTAATGAGTCTTTCCCACTCCTCTCAGCTGTTTAGACCTTGATAGTATGTTTTAAATTTTGACATGAAGAATTGCTCCCTTTGCTTTCTCTTTTTGTCAGTGTCTCCACCTCGGGCTGATACTTTTATTTTTTCCAAGATGAACCATTTAAGGTCCTCTTCCTTGTGGTTCTTTTCAACCCAATGTTCCACCAGTGGGGCATTTTTTTAATGATTTTTGAGAGCTGATCTATGTTCCGTGAGACGAAGTCACATTTCGCGCCCCGTCTCACCAACGTATCCCTTCTGACATGGACAAACTATCAGGTAAACAACGTTATTTGTTCTGCAGTTTACATGATCATTCATCCAGTGCGAGATTCCGTTGATCTCTACTTTTTGTGTTTTAATAATGGTTTTACAGTGAGTATAGGTCTCACATGGCAGATTACCTTTAATTTTAGTTGCGTCCTTGATACTCATCTGGGGCCAGATGTAGGTAAATTAGATTTACCGATTTATAATTACCGAATATTACCGATTCAGTAATTAAAAATCGGTAAATCTAAAGGGTGGATATGTAGGTATTTCCAGATGTGGAAATACCGAATCTGTAACAATCGGTATTTACCGATTCTGTAAATACCGAATCGGTATTTCCCATTGATTCCTATGGGCTTTGAAGCCCATAGGAATCAATGGGAAATACTGATTCTGTATTTACAGAATCGGTAAATACCGAATTTTGCAAAGGTGCAGGGGGTGTCACTTTGACACCCTCTGGCACCCCACAAATAGGCATGTGCGCCATGTGGCACATGTGTCACATGGCTAGGTGTGCATGCACACATGTGCATGCACACCTCAATTCGGTATTTTACCACACAATAGGATTGTGTGGTAAAATACCGACTTTGTAGGGCCTTTGGGACTCAGAAGAGTCCCACCTACATCTGAGATTTACCGAATCGGTCAAAATACTGATTCGGTATTTTACAGAATCGGTAAATTTACCGAATGGGTAAATTTACCGATTCTGTAAAATTGTGCCCCTACATGCCAATCCTTGAATAACGGTCGGTAACGGCCGAAAATACAGTTTTTCGGCCGTTACCGACCGACCTACATCGGGCCCCTGGTGTCTGGATTTGGATTCCCTATATGTTTTCACTAAATGATTCCTTACCGTCTTATTGCGTCCATAGGCAAAAATTGGTTCCCGTAAGGTTATCGTATCTGGTTTATTCAGCAATGACTAATTTTTGTTTATCAAATTTTTTAGTTTATGGCTCATTCCATTAAAATTGGACACCATAAGTATTCCTGGTTCAGTATTTACCGACCTGTCCTTGGTCTCGAAAAGACTGTCCCTATTGAAATATTTCGCCCTTTTGTATGCTTCTTTTATTACTCTTTTTGGATACCCGTGTTGTATTAATTTTTGTTTGAGGGTTTCTGCAAGTAGTTCATACATTTTCCTGTCACTACAATTGCGTCTAATACGCAGAAATTGACTAAATGGGATTCCATTTTTCTGGCACTTAGGGTGGTAACTAGTGTGATGTAGCAAAGTATTTCTATTAGATGGTTTCACATATAATTCCACAGATAACTTCTCATCCACTGCCTTGATCTTAATGTCTAGAAAGTCAATAGACTCCTGACTTTTCTTGGCTGTAAAATTGAGATTAGAATCTCCCCAGTTCAACCATTCGAGAAAGGTATTCAAGTCAGCCTCATCCCCTTCCCCCCAAAAAAACACGTCTATGAATCTAGACCACTGTTTAATGTTCTCAAAGATTGGGCTCAATTCGTTATAAATGTGGCGCTCTTCAAATTTGCCCACGTACAAGCAGGCCAGACTGGGAGCACAGGTGGCTCCCAAGCTGGTGCCCTTAATCTGACAATAAAGTTCCTTATTGAATAAGAAGATGTTATTTTTAAGGATAATTTCAATACATTCTACAATGAAAGTATCTAAAGAGGAGATATCACCTTCTTCCTGGCCTAGTATGTCATTCATCATACTCACTGTATCTTGCTGGGGGATGTTGGTGTATAAGGATTCTATATCCAAACACACCAACCACTGTCGATTTTTTATTAAAGTCAATGCCTTCTATCTTTGAGATCATATCTGTCGTGTCCTTAATGTACCCCAGTAATTTCTCTACCAATGGTCAAATAAAACGATCAACATATTTGCTTAAAGGTTCAGTAATGGAATCAATCCCAGATACAATGGGTCGCATAGGTGGATCATCCATATTCTTATGTACGTTGGGTATATAGGTATATATTGGCTATATAGGTATATAGCCCATATAGTGCTGGTATCATGGGATGTTCATTTATCAGAAACCTGTATTCCTCTTCGCATATATTGATAAGTAGTATACACTCACACGTATACAAACATATTATACACCAGGCACACATAATGCTATAAAAGTGCTTTGTCACCTCCTCATTGCATACTTACACTCATGTGAAATGGTTGTTGATAAGCTGTCTCCGAAAATCCTCCTCCTCCTCATCACTGGCAACATGTCCTAGTCTGGATCCTCCCTTGCAGGCGGCTGCTGGTCTGCTTCATCTTGTATGAGTGGTAGCTCATTCCTCACTGCCAGGTTGTGGAGCATGCAACACACAGTGATGATCCTAAACACCTTCAATAGTGCATATTGGTGGGCTCCTCCTGTACAGTCCAGGCAGCAGAATCATGTTTTCAGAAGGCCAAATGTCCGCTCAACCACTCTCCTGATCCTCCCATGTGCCTCATTGAAACGAACCTCAGCAGGGGTTACAGTGTTCCAGAGTGGTGTGGTGTCAGCGACCACAGCAGTTTGGGTATCAGAGTCTCCTATGAGGAACACAGAAAAGACTTCAGTTGTCTGAGAACACGGTACAACCTGACAGGCAAGCAACACAAAACATAGACACACAACATGACCTACCAACAAGCCAGGCACGCTCATGTCGCTTCTGAGACATATATCACTATTTCTCATGATGTATACAATATGTGCTGATCCCGGGAAATGTGCACAGACATGGGAGATCATCATATCAGCCAGACATACAACCAGGACATTTATGGAGTGGTAATGCTTCTGATTCCTGTAGGTTTGTTCATGGGCTTGTGGTGGGATCAAAGCCACATGTGTTCCATCAACGGAGCAAATGACGTGTGGCATTCGCCACAATGCAAAAAACTCCCCCTTGATGCCTGTCTACTGTCCTGGTGTTGGGAACTTGATATAGAGGTCCAGAAAATGGAACAATGCCTCCAACACATCCCGAAGCACAAAGCTGAACATTGTCTGGGACATCCCACCAGCAGTTACCACAGTATACTGGAAGGACCCTGTGTCAAAGAAATGTGTGGCTGCCATTCACCTTCCCTTTGGGATCAGTTCAAAGGAATAATGGCGTGCAGGCTGCAAATATGGGGCAAACTAGTCTGCCACCTCCACAATGAGTGGCCTGGTGAAGCAGAATTGTCTGATGCCATCCTGTTCCTCCATGATCTGGAGATCAGGGAAGGGTCCGTGGACTGCCAGTCTTGTGCTGTACCTATGTTACAAGTGAAAACACAGTTTAGGTCACATTTCGATGTATGAAGCAACATGGAATTACACACACACAACTTTCAATCTGGACACAATGAAGTTAGAGGCCAAAGGTTGAGCCTAGATACAAAGCACAGTGATGTGACTCTTACCAGACATGTCACCAAGATATAGTTAGGCACCACTTACAGTGCTGTACTGTAACTAGTCACTGGTGTCTATCACTGTACATGTGAGCAAACATTCCGTACTCCACAACCCCCAAACAAACTATCCAAGATATAGGTTTGTGACAACTATCACATGGTTGAAAGGTACACAGAACTGGATCATGTAATGCCAGATATGTGGGACACATGATACAGACAGCGGGTCACTATGCGAACCATGCACACCACTGTCACACGGTGGACACTGTTATGATGTCATGTCTGACAAACATGTTCAATCACATACACAGAACATTGATAATGTGAGGCAGGCATTTATTTGGCAAGCATTCACGTATGCCTGTGACACACAGACACAACAACTACTCACAAGACAAACACAAGCTGATGTGGCAGCTAAATATCATGGTACCAAAATTATGAAATGTCTGGGTTGTACAAGACTCAGACACAGTAGATTTACAGACATGAAACTACCACAATGTACATTGTGACACACAGTCCACCAAAGCAGTGAACATGTGTGGACATAACATGTCGTCCCCAATGATCCCCTGGGACTGTGCTCAGGAGGGTGATCTGTAAAGTGTACTCGCAATGTTGTGATGGCCCTCACAGTGTGTTGTGTGCCCCTCAAGCTTGGCTCCTAATGGGAGTGTGAGTTATCAAGTCCAATGTCCAAAATGTCATGTTAATCACAGTCCCCACACATGTAATGCACCAGAACATAAAGATTATCACTACAGTCTGTCCTGCTGACCGATTAGTGGAAGGATGCTGTACCCACATGCGAACCGTGTCGGTCAAATACTTTGGATGTTGCTTGTAATGGTGAACAACGCAGGTGAGTATTCAAAGGACGCGTTAGCCACATCTGAACTGAGCCAGATGCACCCATTGGCTGTTGATCGCCATTGTGAACACCGCAGGTGAGTATTCAAAAGACGCGTTAGCCGCATCTAAACCGAGCTGGACGCACCCATTGGCTGTTTGCTGTCATGGTGACAGATGCGCCTTTTGTTTCGTCTCCAAATCGAGTGCAATCAGATTCCTTAACTTTCAGTCACAAATGTATCAAACTCAATAGGGGGCCGATGCAGATATTTTGAATGTTGCGGTAGGCACGTCGGATGCTAGCAATGTAATGGATTGGACTGAATCAGATAATGCGAATGACTCAGACCTTTCGCTTTGGTCGCATGGAACTAAGCCTAACTCTGCTGCACAGATATGAGTGCGTCTGTTCCCTACAGTCCTGCACTACCTGCATCTTTCCTGCACTGCTCCATCTCTCTGCTGCTGTCTATACATCCTCTGGGTGCTACTGTGGGACAGACAGTGGAGAGGGTCACCGCTTCACCGATGAGCAGAACCAAGCCCTATTGGACAGCCTCCTTCCGCAGTGTGCTTGCAATGTTCAACACTCCGTCCATCATCCCCTTTAGTTTTCCTTCCACAGTACAGGCAGCTGTACAGCATACCAGAGGAGCAGGTGAGTGATAATTATACTGCCTTTTCATTGGCCATGTGTAAAACCATGCACTACTAGCATTGGCATTCCCCAGGGCGAGAATTCAAACAAAGTTCCTGTAAGTTTTGCAGTGTTTAGGTTTGGGTTCTGGGCAGGTACAGTGCTGTAAAAGTGTGTACTGAAGTCTACTTCTCAGCACTGTTCTAATGTGTTGGAGGGATAATTGCATACAGGATAACTGCCCATGATGCCACTTGCCTACCCTTAGACATCCTTGCCATTCTGATCATGACCTATGTGTACAAGTGTGAGACTCATAAACATATAGTATGTGGAGTAATGGTGTGTCACCATGTCATCCTTACAGGTCAACTCCCATCAGAAGGCTGAGATCTGACACACCATCGTCTGGGCAGTCAGCTCCAAGGCGGTCTTGAAACGTCGTGCCCGTCACTGCCAGAAGAGGTGGGAGGACCTCCGTGGCTGGAGACAGAGGATTGCAAGGGTCCACCTGAAGATGTCGCCTCCTCACAAAAGGGGTGGATTCTAGACCGTGACCCCCACACGCTAAGGATCCTGGCGGTGGTCTTCCCTCACCTGGATGAGCAGTTGAAGGCCAGACAGCAGCAAGGAGGGGGTGAGTATGTGCCACGTCGCACAACTATGTTTAACATGCATGTTGCAGTCCCTCAGCCTGCTGCCACTCTCACAGGTCGTCAGTGATCCAAACAAACACTTATGTCTCAAAAGGTAACTAAGCCCTCTGATCAGCAGATGCCCAGTTGTGCCCCTTTCCATCTGTGACATGTGTATCACTTAGGTCATGGGTCGTGTCGGTAGTACAAAGTTCATGTGATAAGCACAATATACAACATGTGCATGGAGTTGACCATCATGAGTGATGTATTTGGCTGACATGTGTCAGTACATTGACTGATGTATGACTTGTACTCAGTGTGGTACAAACATATATGTACAGTATGTTGCAATTGGAGCACACATGTGTGCATAGGCAATGCTATACATCCAGGAAGCAGGTGAGACCAATGTGATGCCTCAGAGAATTCATCTTGCTCATTGTGCCAAATGTTTTGTTGCAGCCGTAGTGCTCGGTGTAATCACATGTATCCTATTGGCTAAGGATAAGTTTGCCAACTCAGGCCATCTTAGACACTGACCTATCACATATTTGTGTGTTGGGTAACACTTTCCTCATTCAAATGAGAGAATCCATGGGTCAGACTCTGTGACAGTGAGTACACGTGCCAATCTTTGAAAGACACAAGTGGCCACTGTTGGAAACCTGGCAACATATCAAATGTATGTCTTTTGTCTCACATGCACAACAGTTGACATGTGTGCATCATTACTTGACTGTGCATACTGGTGGCTTGAACATCCATGTGTATGCTGTATTACTTTCAGCTTGAGAGATGTAAAATGTGCATGTAAACACATCTTTTAGTTCAGATACTCTGATGGCTAACTAGAGTAATGTGAGCCTGTCAAAGTGTTCAAATTTTGTCAAACACGTAAGGGACATGCATACTTGGCACCTACAAATGTGGACTGAAGCAGTATAGGCAGGATTTGGAAGATATCCATTTACCATAACTACATGGTGTGCGAGGTGGCCATGGAAAGCATTTGGAGTCAATGTAGGGAGTAAACTCTGGACAAAGAATGCTCTGTTCTTCACCGGATCTCAGAGTGCTGCAAATGTCTCATCATCTAAAGGTTGCTTGCAAACATTGCAGCCCTGATCAACAGCATGCTTTCCTTTTCCTGCTCTTTAACATCAGGAGAGGCACACCCCACGTCACATGTCTAAATGTAGCTTGCAAGGGTCGCAGCAGCTGCTCCACACTGTCTGTGCAGAAAAAAGACAAGGCCTATTTTTTCCTAAGGATGGAGCCCCCTGCTGGAGGGGACCCTTAAAGCACAGGACAGGGGATAATAGACCCAGCTGCACCCCCACTATGACTGCCCTGTTACACAGAAATTAACTATCCAAAAGCGTTGCTAGCCATGCTAAGGAGGTGGTTAGACAGATAGTGAGAGCTGTACGCGCACGTAAAACATTGAAATAAAGCACACATGTTTGCCTTTTCACTTATGGTGGCCTTTGGGTGGACCAGGAGGCTTCCTTGGAGGTGCCTCGGACTTCAGGCACCCCTCTAGAACCAGGGCTGGGTACTAATCAGAAATTAAAAGCAGGCAGAAAATTCTAGAAGTATAATTCTTTCAGCAGCAGTAAATTATGTTTGCTATCTGTGATTTCATCGTTTTGAACATTTGGTGACCTATTCAAAATGACTTAACAATGCAAGCATAATTCGTATTTCTTCACTTATCTCTAGCAAGTCATTTTTCACCCTAGAAACAAACAAAGGTTTTGCTCTCTGAAAAGCAGGAGTCAGTGGATATCTAGACTACAAATTGAATTGGTAAAGGAATGGATTTATGAAGTGAAAAACAATTATGTGGAAAAAATGAAGTTTTGTGTGGAAATACACAGTACCTCATGGAAAATCTGCATGAGGAAGTTTTGTGAATCTGATCACTGTTGTGCTTATATATAGCTTTCATATATTTCCAATAGTTCACAAGACATTCTTTGTGAATCTAAGTAAAATGCTAAATTTTGAATCACAGTGGATCGCAATCTGACCTACCTTATCAATATTCATGGCATAGGTCATAAACTGTGACTCACTACGATTGGATGCCATCACAGGGATGGTGGTCTGCTGGCATCAGATGACCACCATTGCTGTGATCGCATTTTAAATAAAATCAGCTTTGTGAAAGGAAATGTGGCTGTATTTAAAAAGAAAAGGTTTTGTTTGTTTGTTTGTTTGTTTGTTTGTTTGTTTGCTTGAGAGTTGGCAGGAGTCCTGCGGACCACTGACTACTCCGCAACAAACTTTTGTTTACATTCACATAGTGGAAGAGCCCTCAATGAGACATTTCCCACTTGTAAATGGGATTAACCCATCCTTTGAGGTGGTGATAAAATTCATTGTTTTGCAACTGGATTTGAGTTGCAGAACATTGATACATACCTTAACAAAGCGCTATATTAAAGAGGTGTTATATGGAAGGGGGGCCCTGAACAAAGCTGTTAGACTTGGCATGATTACCCCTGACTTTTTTCCTCTACCTCCTCTATATTTGATGCTGTGATGGATTTTGTTTTGCTTGCCTAGATGCTTTGGGCACTTTGCGACTGCTGATCAGTGTCTAAGTGCAAGTGTTCCCTGAATAAAGTGTTATGGTAATTGGATGTCCATAATTGGTATGTTTGCCTAACTAGTAAAGTCCCTAGTAAAGTGTACTAAGTGTGCCAGGGCTGGTAATGCAAATGCTACTAGTGGGCCTGCAGCACTAATTGTGCCACCCACGCAAGTAGCCCTAAGAAGAGATCTCAGGCCTGCCACTGCAGTGCCTGTGCGCAGTTTGTTAACTGGCTTGTTGTCCTGGTAAGTGCACCCACTTGCCAGGACTTACCTTCCCATTTTATGAACATCAGACACCCCTATGGTAGGTCCAAGGTACCCTCCTGGGCAGGATGCAGTGTATGTGAAAGGTAGGACATGTCCTGACAGTGAAATACTGCCAAATTCGTTTTTCAATGTTGCAAGGCCATCTTGACCATAGAACAGAATGGTGAATGCTGTTTCCCATGTTTCCGATACAAAAGGGGGATGATGGACGGAGCATTTGAGCAAATCAAACACTCACCCCCAGTCAACTGATCTGGGTTTAATCCATCACCATTCTTTAGCTCACTCAGCCACCCCAGTTCAGACATGGCCATATGCAAATCAGTCTGACCCTGTGCTCATGGGAACAGTCCAGCCCGAACTGCCAAGCCATGTCTTCCCTGGGCCAGAAACAAGCATCCTGGGACCGGTTTCGGATTCATAATCCTCATCAGTCAGGCTATCCTGAAACCAGTGGCCAAGTGAGCAAGGGACTCAGGTCTGAGCATACCCTGCCAACTTACGGCGAACAAAGCGATACAAAAGGGGATGATGGACGGAACGTTTGAGCAAATCAAACACTCACCCCCAGTCAACTGATCTGGGTTTAATCCATCACCATTCTTTAGCTCACTCAGCCACCCCAGTTCAGACATGGCCATATGCAAATCCGTCTGACCCAGTGCCTCATGGGAACAGTCCAGCCCGAACTGCCAAGCCATGTCTTCCCTGGACCGGAAACAAGCATCCTGGGACCGGTTTCGGATTCATAATCCTCATCAGCCAGGCTATCTTGAATCCAGTGGCCAAGTGAGCAAGGGACTCACGTCAGCATATCTTCCCACAGGCACAAGATGGAGAGATGGAGTTTAGTGTGTCCGAACACAGAATTTAATAACACATCTTTTTGTGAAGATGGTTTTTGAACTTTGTGTTTAGAAAACATGCTTTCAGAAGTGACTGGTTTCTTGTCTTAAACCATCCTGTGTGCCTCTACCTAGTTGTATATTGCCTGCCTGGGTTTGGATGTGACATGGTCTGGGAAGTGTCCTGACCCCAGGGAGGAGTAGGTGAGAAAGCAACAGGCTGGCCGGCGTTTGATGGGGAGGGGGAGGAGTAGCCCCCTGGATGTGAAGAGGGCTGTGTTGCTGCCACTAAAGGATGGCTCCACCTCCTGCTGAGCGTCTGGGCTCCAGACCCTGACTATAAAAGGTGGAGGGTGTGCACTGGCAGGAAGACACCCACACCTGGTTTGGACCGAGGTCAGAGCCCCCTGAACACAAAGACTTCAAAGGCATTTAGGGGTATAAATACAAGAGCTGAAACCCCTGAACTCAAGACTGAAATCCTTACTGAAAAAGGATTGAAACTACTTTCTGTTCAAGAGGAACCTCTTCCAAAGAAGAACAGCTGAAGAGACTGAAGAGAAGGAAGACCCTTGCTGTGTGTTCTGGGGCTGGCCTGCAGTTTGCTGATTTGACTAAGGAGAGGACAAGGGACTTTGCTGTATGCTGTGTCCCCCTGCTTGAGAGGACTTTGCTTTGTGCTTTGTCCTGAAGTAACTTGTATTCAAGGGCCCGAGGAGAGCTCGTCCCCTGTTGTGGAAACTTATGAACAGAAAAGTTTCCAAGTGTGTCTCAGCGACGCTGGGTGTGTGTCCTTTTTGCACGCCTGAGACTACTGTGTGGTCCGTGGTGCTGTTTACGAGGTGCCAGTGACCACACTGCACCCGCAGCATGAAACATCGTCCATGCAGCTGCACTGCTGTTTTTGGCCCTAGCCATCATCGTACCTGAGGCTGTGAGTAAAGATCGCCGCCGCCGGCTCGAGCCGCAACGTGCTAAAGCCTAACTTGAAACTAAGAAGTGTGTCTCAGCGACGCTGTGTGTACTTTTTGTACACCTGAGACTGCTGTGTGGTCCGTGGTGCTGTTTACAAGGTGCCCCTCAACCGGATTGCCCCTGCATCGTGAAACATCGTCCACGCTGCTGCATTGCTGTTTGTGGCCCGAGCCGGCATCGTAACTGAGGCTGTGAGTAAAGATTGCCGCCTCTGGCACGAGCCGCAACGTGCTAAAGGATTTCTTGAAGCTAAGGAAGCTCCAAGGTGAAAAGGGATCGTGATTGTTGTTCATCGAAAGGAATCTGCTTAAGATCATCAAAGAAGGAGAAGGCAGTGGAGTAACCCGTCCGGCTACAGCGTCACCTAGCGACAGAGCCGCAACGTGATACGAACTGCGTTATGAACTGCATAGATTTGCATTAGGACTGCATTAGAGATCGTTAATTGCTCATTAATACAGCAAAAACCTACAAGCGATTGCTGGCCTAATAACTGGCATATGGTGGATTTCTATCATTTGGTCTCATCGTATTCCTTTTTATAAAGATACCGCTATTTTTATGAAACCAGCATGGTGTCCATTAGTGGTGTTATCACTGTGTTACTGGGAGTGTGGTTGCAAATACTTTACACAACGGCCTTGGAGATAAGCCTGGCTGCTCGTGCCAAGCTACCAGGGGGTCAGCTGGGGTTATCTGAGGGTGTGTCCCTCCTTACCCAGACTAGAAGCAAGGATCCCTATTTGGACTAAGGTACCTACTTCAGGCAACTAGAGACCCCTAGTTCTACCATTGGTGGTCAGCGGTTGGGGATTTGAACGTATATTTGCAACTGACTCACAGTGATTGGTGTACATCACTAGTTTTAGCGCAGACCACGACGCAACCACATATTGTGTTTTTAATTTTTTGGTTCTATTTTTGAGTGACCTGTAAGCCACACATCATGTCTCAAATGAGTCAAGTAGCCAGTGAGGTTGCAGAATTGGAATTCGACATTGAGGCATTGCTCATCTACAAAGTTGATCAATTGAGGCAACTCTGCAGAGCTTTGGGATGTCCCATGAAAAGTAGCGCCAAGAAGGAGGAGCTGAAAACGGCCTTGAGGGCCTGGTGGGAAGCCAAAGAGGTTCAGGAGACAGGTGATGCTGAGGTGGATGAGGATGACCCAGGAATGGATTTTGTCCACCAGATTTGCAGGTGGAAGGGCCAGCCTCAGGGGCTGGTAGTAACCCTTCAGGGAGGAGCTTTTCCCCAGAGAAGCTGGAGGAAATCCAAAGGGTCAGAGAGCATGAGTTGGAGGTTTTAAAACTTAAGGCGCAAGCAGAGGAGAAAAAGCTGCTCATTGAATGTGAAAAGCGAGCAGTGGAGAGAAAGAATGCTCTCGCCTTGGAAGAGAAAAAGATTCTCTTAGCTCATGAGTTAAGCATGAGGTAACTGGACATTGAGGATAAACAGGTGGCGTCCAGTTCAAATGGTGGCAGCGCATAGCCAGTGCCAGCGGGTAAGGTGTACATTCCCAAAGACTTTGTGCGAGATTACCAAAGGGGTGATGATATTTATGTGTGGATCACGGCATATGAGATCGCATATGAGATTGCACTGAGGGTGAATGAGGTGCCTGAGAAGCATTGGGGCGGGCCTGTGGAAACACTTTGGGGCTTCTGGGATGGATGTTTAACCACCCTTAGAGAGGGCTGGAACCCTGACTTACGCCTATATGACGGAGGCTTTATGCCTCAGGTATGGGCTCACTCCTGAACAGTATAGGCAGAAAACCAGGAACTTCAAGAAACTGGAATCCAGTACTTGGGTGGAATGAGTGAATGTGTACACATGTGCACTGGATGGTTGGATGACTGGCAGCAAGGTAACTGATTTTAAGGGCTTATGCAATTTAATTAGTTGGGAGCACTTGAGTAGTCTGTGTGTTTCAGAGCTGCGCCAGCATCTTTTAGACAGTAAGCTGACTGATCCTGGTAAGCTTGCTGAGGAGGCAAACTGCTGGACCTACACCAGGGTCCACAAGGGGGTTGGGGGTACCACTGCCAAAGGTGTAAAGGGTCCCAAGCAGAAGGTGGGGGAGGACAAGGGTAACCACAAGGAGTTCACTAAAGGTCCCCAAAGTAGTTCCCAGGTAAAAGGGTCCCAGTCCCCCAAGGCTAAGAGGTCCTGGTTCCCTAAAGGCAAGCAGGACCACAGAGGTCCTCCTACTTGTTATTATTGTAAAGAGGTGGGTCACATTGCCCCTAAATGCCCCAGGAAACCACCTGCACCCACTGGTGCTCCAAGATATCTCAGGCCTGCCACTGCAGTACCTGTGCGCAGTTTGTTAACTGCCTAGTTGTCCTGGCAAGTGCACCTACTTGCCAGGCCTTACCTTCCCTTTTTATGTACATCAGACACCCCTATAGTAGGCCCAAAGTACCCCCCTGGGCAGAGTGCAGTGTATGTGAAAGATACGACATGTACTGAGGTGTGTACCATGTCCTGACAGTGAAAGACTGCCAAATTTGTTTTTCACTATTGCAAGGTCATCTTGCCCATAGGACAGAATGGGGAATGCTGTATCCCATGTTTCCAGCATATCTTCCCATAGGAATAAGATGGAGAGAAGTAGTTTAGTGTGCCTGAACTCAGAATTTAATAACACATCATTTTGTGAAGATGGTTTTTGAATTGTGTGTTTAGAAACCACGCTTTTAAGTGGCTGGCTTCTCGTCTTAAACCATCCTGTGTCCCCTGACTATCAGAGGAGGAGGGTGTGCACTGGCAGAAAGACACCCATGCCTGGTTTCGACCGAGGTCAGAGCCCCCTGAACACAAAGACTTCAAAGGCATTTAGGGGTATAACTGTAAGAGCTGAAACCCCTGAACTCAAGACTGAAATCCTTACTGAAGAAGGATTAAAACAACTTTGTGTTCAAGAGGAACCTTTGCCAAAGAAGAACAGCTGAAGAGATGGACTGCCCTTGCTGTGTGTTCTGGGGCTGGCCTGCAGTTTGCTGATTTGACTAAGGAGAGGACAAGGGACTTTGCTGTGTGCTGTGTCCAAAAGTAACTTGTCTCGAAGGGCCTGAGGAGAGCTAGTCTCCTGTTGTGAAAACTCAGGAACATAAAAGTTTCCAAGTGTGCCCGAGCCACAATGTGCAAAAAGATCACTTGAAACTAAGAAGTGTGTCTCAGCGCTGCTGTGTGCGTGTGCTTTTTGCACGCTTGAGACTGCCGTGTGGTCCGTGGTGCTGTTTACGAGGTGCCCCGTGACTGCATTGCCCCCGCGGCATGAAACATCGTCCACGCTGCTGCACGGCTCTTTGTGGCCCGAGACATCATCGTAACGGAGGCTGTAAGTAAAGATCGCCGCCACTGGCCCGATCCGCAACGTGCTGAAGACTGACTTGAATCTAAAAAGTGTGTCTCAGCGACGCTGTGTGCGTGTGCTCTTTGCACGCCTGAGACTGCTGTGTGGTCCGTGGTGCTATTTGTGAGGTGCCCCGGGACCGCATTGCCCCTGCAGTGTGAAACGCTGCTGCACTGTTGTGGCCTGAGCCGTCATCGTAACTGAGTAAAGATCGCCACCGCCGGCCGGGCTGCAACGTGCTAAAGGATTTCTTGAAGCTATGGAAGCTTCAAGGTGAAAGGGGATCGTGATCGTTGTTCATCGAAAGGAATCTGCCCAAGATCATCAACGAAGGAGAAGGCAGCGCCGTAACCCGTCTGGCTACAGCGTCGCCTAGCAACAGAGCCATAACTTGATCGGGATCGCCCAGCAGGACGTCAGACCAGTGGAGAGAGAGATAGCGAGGCAGCGCAGCCCTCCAGGTAAGGCTTGGACTCGGGTCGGGAGCCGCAAGCGTGTGTTTCCTGGGGAGGCATGCAGGAGGAGTATAGAAGTGCTCTGGTCTCTCTCCCGCTGCACTGCGTTAGACGCGTTGAGTCCCCGAGCGGCCTGTACCTAACCAGCAGTACCATGGCCGCCTCTGTAAGCTTACAACCGTTGTCTCCGCTGTTGAGGCCTAGTGGTGCCCTAGTTGACCGCACACATTTATTTACTGCATTATTTTTGCATTACGAACTGCATGATTCTTGCATTACGAACCGCATTATTTTTGCATTACGAACTGCCCGATTCTTGTATTACAAACCTCATTATTTTTGCCTCACGAACTGCCTTGCATTAAGGACTGTCTTATTATTGCATTACGAACTGCATAGCATTGCATTAGGACTGCATTAGAGATCATGAATTGCTCATTAATACCGCAAGAACCTACAAGTGATTGCTGGCCTAATAACCGGCCAAGTGAAATATTACGAATACGCATACGATATATGGTGGATTGGTCTCATTGTATTCCTTTTTATAAAGATACCGCTGTGGTGTGGTTGCAATTACTGGAGATAGGGCTGGCTGCTCATTCCAAGCTACCAAGGGGTGAACAGGGGTTATCTAAGGGTGTGTCCCTCCTTACCCTGACTGGAAGCAAGGGTCTGTATTTGGACTAAGGTATCTACCTCAGCCAACTAGAGACCCCCAGTTCTAACAAAAGCTAATAGCAATTTTTATAGGTTTCATTACTGAATTGGAAAGTGTATTTCGTGTATTACCAAAAGCCATTTTGCCAATACAAACTCTTCAAATCATAGGCCTTGTAACTGCTAAATGGTTTTGTACATCAGGCCCTAAGTTGTCAACTTTTATTTGCAGGTTTTTGTGAAATCATCCATCTTGTGTTCCAAAAATGTCCCCCTTGTGGTTTGAAGAAGACCCCCACAATTGTATTCCTCACAACATTTATGACCAACACAAATGATTCGCATTTTTGTGCTTCATGGATTTGTCTATCTTTTTTTTTCAGATTTATATAGCGCGTACTCGACCAAAAGGTATTGGCACGCTTAACTTGAGTACCAGTTACGTTACACAAGAACACATTCCTTTTTAGGACTCGCCTACTCAGAGCGCATGCACTGCATAGGAAAAAGGCCTTTAGCCATTGATTCACTTTTGCAGTGAAAAAAGTGCATGCGTTGCATTGCTTTCAATGGCAACGCGTGCACGTTTGGCAATTCCCTTGCAGGAGCGAGCTTTGACAGATGGTTCCTGCTTGCAACCGGCAAGGGAAACAGGCGCAGGCCCCCTCCTCTCTCCCTCCCCCTTGCTGCCAGGCATGTGCGCTTGTTTATTTATTGGTGGCGACATTTTCCAGCTCAGTTTCTCCAAGGCAGAGAAGACGTTGGTTGACCTTACTTCGCCATGTGCAAGGATTTCCTCACAAAAGAATAAGTTTGGGTGTCCCTAACAAGCATGAATCAGAAGCAGGGTCCTGCGCGCTGCTCTCCCGCAGCCCCCTCACTTCGTGAACCAACAATGAGCACCCATGTTCCCTGAGTAGGGCAGGGGGCCTCTGGATGAAAGCATTGGGTGCCTTTCTGGGGGAATTCCTGCCATCTGCGTCACGGTGACAGACACTCAGTCAAAGCGCGCGGAGCTCGTAGCTTGGAGCCCTCAGGCTTTATGACTAAACCGCTGCCTTGTGACACTGTCCTTCGTGAGTAATCTTCCTTAATAAATCAGGAACATATTTGTGTAACTCTTTGTAATTTCCCCACTGCAGAAACAAATAGTCCGGAGGCACTCGACGCACGCTTCTATTTCATGAATTATCAATAACTTTCACCCATGCATGTCACGAGTCAATGAAAGCTTCTATCAGCCGAGCTGCGAAGCCCTTCATAAAGTGCTTGAAAGCGGAGGCCGAACTTACGTGCTGGGTGTTTTATCACTCGAGACGGACAGTCTCTAATCGGGCTTTGTAACAGTTTTTTAAACCGAAACACGGTGACCCAGATGTTAGATCGTCCTACACGGATTGGCGTGCCAGGTGCGGGCTAACATGCCAACTTACATGACCGTTCGAGAGTCATCGAAAAAAGATCCGACTATTTACACTACCTTCACTTTAAATGCACACACTGGCTCTGGAATTTGTTAAAGAAATTATTTTCAGGCACCACTTAATCCCAAAAAATATTTCTCAAATTGGCTACTTATGTTAATGTATGTATTAAGCATAGCATGTAAATAGTTAAAGGCTAATCAGTTAATAATGTAATTGATAAAGTATGTAATAACGTATTCAGTAACAGTAACATGCGATGCAATGTAATCTAGCACGTTTTCAAAGTATATGTTTTCCCGCAAGGGAAACAGGCACCGGCCCCCTCCTCTCTTTTCCCTCACCCTGCTGCCTATGTGGCTCTTCCTTGTTTTAAAAGCAGCAGTTAGGCTTCAAGCTCAGTGGATGCAGAGTTACACCAACGCTCCTAGTCCCCTCCTCCCTCTTCACCCGCCAAACTCCAATTCTCCAACTTACCTCTCACAGACACAGTGAAGGAGTCATTGATCTCAGGCTATGGAAGCACAAACTGCAACCCGCGGGCCGCAGGTAAACGAGGATGACTTTTCATTGAGCACTACTTCCTGCGCTGCCACCTCAGGACCAAAGACCGGTCTGAGACTGCATAGCACCAGTAACAGCGCATGCACACCGCATGCACTCACAGCCACCATCTTACCTGAGAACCCTGACTTAAGCACAGCAGGGTGTGACCTTATTCCCTGAGACCTCAGGTCCACCAATCCCCAAGCACAGTAGGGGGCTCATCTGGGAGCCCTGTCAATCAAGTCTGCAACATCACCTGGTGCCCATTGCTTGCCAATCAGACCTGCTCCAATCCCGGGGTAAAAAAACAATGCTCGTTTTCATAGGTTTTATCGGCTTCTCATTCCCACTTTATTAACACGAGGCACTTTTAAGTACACAATATGAAACAATAGTGTTTAGTGTCCCCGACCTCAGCCTGAATCCCCACTTTGAGCCCTCAAGCTTCCCAGACATGTACCTCAATATCTCATCCAGTTCAGTTATTTTTGTTTACCAATCCTCATTTCATAATGGTATAAAGAGAACTACAAGTCCCAGAATGCAGAGCCTTGCACTGGATAAGCTACTCAGGTATGAATGAACCTCGGACACTTTAGTACCGTCTGCATCAACTGGCTGTAAGCTATAAAAAATCTTGGCACCTTAAAGTCTCAAAGTTATTCCATGTGAGAGGTTCTGGCATCCAGTTTTTTTTACCTTATATTAAGCTGAATTTTGCTACACGTTTTATAGATTCACTGGGTAAATTAAAACTACAATAAATGGACAACTTAAACTCTCTGGTGTACCTGTGTTGGCTCACTGCTACTAAACTGTGAGATTGTCAGGAAGTGTCCAGTTCATTCTGGGCCTTATAGTTTCTGGGTGTATTTGTAACAATCTGGCTTTAGTGAGCACCACGCCATGTCAAAAATAAGCACTGGCATAGCCAATAGGTCTCGCCTTTGGGACCTTATAAGAGTTTAGTTATCCAGCACAATTTCCTTGGTGCAAGAAAATCAAGTGTTACAGGGCTAAACACGTATAAGGTCCCAACGGCGAGACCTATTGGCTATACCAATGCTTGTTTTGATAGGCACAGGTAGATTAAGAGATTTGCCCAGAATCAGAGAATGTGAAATAGACTCAGGGCTAGAACCTTGGTTTCCCACTTCCAAAGTCGGCAGTCTAGCCGTGAGACCACATCCTCTTTCTGATTGGAATTCCTGATGCGCTAAAAGTAACATATGATTGTTAAAGGCAGGGCTTTCTACAATGAGCCTTCCTTTTTCTTGACTTTGCCTCCTTGAGATAGACACCTTGCTTGCAGTCTGGAGCAAGGCAGGTCTTTTCATGTTATTTCCAGTCAGCTTGAACGCTTTGTTTTCCATTGCTTGGCACGCGTTTTTTTGGTGTTCAATAAATAGAGATTGTTTGCACTTATTGTACAATTTTTTTTACCCTCCCCACCTCGGGTAGTGTTGAAAGCACTGCAGGCATTTTTAATTAAGTAAAGTATTTAAGTCAGCCACATAATATCTGAAAGTCAGAGAAAGACAATGCTGCTTGTTATGCTATTTAGCCAGTGTCACAGAGAGCTTAATAAAGATGGCTTCATAACTGCAGGCATCAAGCAAAATATTACACTTTGGCCTTGTAGTTCTAAGCTAATTGGCACGTGCAGCACGAGATGCGCAGTGAACGTCTGTCAGCGACAGGCACCAGGACACATGAACCGAAAAGAGAACTGCAAGGAACGAAAATCCCTGTTTCCTGGGACCTTCACATTTGGGGATAGGTGGTAGTACCCGTGAGCCATTTGACATATACCAACTCTGTCTTTCACAAAATGCCACATCAACCAATTTTAATTAAGACTCGTTGCGTAATGTACTCAGCTTTGTTTACAAATGTACTCTTTTTCACGTGCAATTCTGTTTGTTAAGGCTCCGATTCCGGAATGTTCTGGTAAAGTCAATAAAACTGCTTCCTAGAATATGGTGTTTGGCTTGAATCATAAGTCAACAACAACTGTCAAACCAGGATCAGGTGCACCTCCTAGAATCACAACTACAATATATTTTATTGGAACTCTGGAGTAAAGGCAACATAAAACAAGCATTGGCAAACTCGAATGGCCTGGCTTTCATTTTGAGTCCTGACTTAAACATTATAAAACGTTCTGCAGTGGAAAACATAAACAGTTTATTTCTGTATACCATGCATTTATGAGATAAAGATTTTAAGTGTGACAATTCAGAATATTTTTTGATGTAAAATAGTCCCTTATGCCTTGCAATGCAAGCATGCCATAGGAAAAGGAATGATACAACAAATAGCCAATAACAAGTTGAGAGAAATACTCCTCTGGGAGAAGTCAAAGCCCACTCTTTGTATATTTTAAAGCAAACTAACAGCTCTCGAAGACAGCTACATTTTCAAGGCAGACCTAACGACACAAGGCAAAAAGAACATTTCTAATTTCTCTTCGTTTACTAAATTAGATGTAGACGCTATAGTGAATGTAACAAAGGCACACTTTTGATTTGTAGCTGTGTACAACAAAACATACATTTGTTATAATACATAGAAACCTAACATATATTTAATGCAACAATAGCCAACAAGTGTTCAAAATAAGCAAGACAATTGCCAAATCAATTGACCAAAGCTTTATCCCTGATTAGTTGACACTTGCAATGCTAAAATCCATACTTTTCAATGCTATATTTATACACTTTTCTAGAATGTGATAAACATAAAACTACAGATTGGCACTAATGAGCATGCAAGGAGCAATGCTAGATTCTTCTCATGGGAAAAAGCAACAAGCATTGGCATAGCCAATAGGTCTCCCTTGTGGGACCTTATTTGTTTATTTTGAAGTTTTGGTTATGTTGTAGAGTAATGCGGCTGATATGTTTTATGCAGAAAAGTTCTAATATAAAGTGTTATATGTGATACTTAGTGGTATTATGTAGAGTGTATGTTGCATTTAGTACTGTTTAATTATGTGGTGTGATTATGTGGTTTCGTGTGGTGTTATGTGGAGTGTATTTATATTGGATTGGTAAAATGTAACTATATGGTTTGTTATTATGTGACAATGATTGATATTATGTGGTTTGTATTTATGTTGTATTGAGTAGAGTGTAATTATGTGGCATGTAATAATGTGGTATTGAGTGGTATTATGTGGGGGTATATGTTGCACTTAGTAGAGTGTAATTATGTGGTTTTGAGTGTTGTTGTGTGGACTGTATTTATATGGTATTGAGTAGAGTGTAATTATGTGGCGTGTTATTATGTGACACTGATTGATATTATGTGGTTTGCATTTATGTTGTATTGAGTAGAGTGTAATTATGTTGCATGTAATTATGTGGTGTTGAGTGGTATTATGTGGGGTGTATGTTGCATTTAGTAGAATGTATTTATGTGATGTAATTATGTGGTTTTGAGTGTTGTTTTGTGCAGTGTATTTATATTTTATTGAGTAGAGTGTAATTATGTGGCATGTTAATATGTGGCACTGAGTGATATTATGTGGATTGTATTGATGCTGTATTGGGTAGAGTGTAGTTATGTGAGTATTCTGTACTCTATTCAATACAGCATCAATACAATCCACATAATACCAATCAGTGTCACATAATAACACGCCACATAGTTACACTTTACGCAATACAATATAAATACACTCCACATAACACCACTCAAACCCACATAATCACACCACATGATTAAACACTACTAAATGCAACATTCACTCCACATATTACCACTATGTACCACATACAATACCTTTTATTAGAACTTTTCTATATAAAATATATCAGCCCCAATACTCTACAACATAGCCAATGCTTGTTATAACTTGTGATCACTTCTGACAGTACGACTGTAAAGATGCCGACTTAATTGATATCTTTCTTCGGCGCTATAGAGTGTTGTGCACAAGAGAATTGAGTGCAACAAGAGAAGCTGTAAATGTGCTCTTGCTTTCAATATACTATTTTAAGAGTTTTAACAAATAAATATTTTTTCATATACCGTACACCATGGCATGTCCAAGTCTCAAGGTACCATAATATATGTAAATTTCCATAAAATAAAAGGCACTTGTTGGTTAGAGCTCCAAGGCATGCAAACCACGTGTGAAGAATGACTCTGTGTCATTGTGCATGCCATATAATGCACTGAACACCTCTGGAATCATTTTTTGAGGATCCTTTCCATGGCCCTGCTTTGTTGTCCAACTCTGCACCCAGCGAGGAACTTTGCGGCCAAGTTCTGTGCCTTTGTTTTCAAGCAGTTGCTGGCACCTGCTGCCTGGATTTAAAACATGAAGTACATTTCCTATTGCCTCCCCCTTCTTCAGTGTGCTTCCCCCCTGTCTCCATGACCCAGCAGATCCGGGGCAGCGGTGCTCTTCTGTTGTGCCCTCTCTTGGGCAGCTTCGGTCTTCTGTCTGCAATTGTTATCACCCTGTGATGCAGACAGCACCACTCTTGCCACCCACAGATGACAAGCCACAATCAGCACCCAAGTAGGGCAATTCCAAGAGGCACCCCATAGCTCATGTACAGATAAAGGGGGCTCTCTCATCCTAGATCCCTGATTCTGCCAAGTGGGCCAGGCAGCGCCAAGGTTCATCATTGCAGTGTTTCGGGTCTCACTGAGAAAGGATGTTATTGCAGAGTATTTTAGGAATTATGATCTCTTGACATCTATGAGAAGCCATTAAAGGTGGAGGCGAACATGCCCTATTTACAGATCAAGTTCAAGTTCAAGTTCAAGAATTTATATAGCGCACTACTCACCCAGAGGGTCTCAAGGCGCTTGGGGAGGGGGTTCATTATTTATCAAATAACCAGGTTTTAAGTTCTTTTCTGAATGAGATGTGGTTCTGTGTAAGGCGGAGGTGAGTGGGGAGTGAATTCCAGGTCTTGGCCGCCAAGTAGGAGAAGGATCTACCTCCCATGGTGGATTTTTGGATGCGCGGAACTGCGGCGAGGCCTTGATTGGTGGATCTTAGTTGGCGGGTGGGAGTGTAGAAGGATAGTCGAGTGTTGAGGCATTCGGGCCCTAGTTTGTAGAGAGCCTTGTGTGCGTGGGTGAGGAGACGGAATGTTATTCTCTTGTTGACGGGGAGCCAGTGGAGTTCTTTCAGGTGGCCGGTAATGTGATCTTGGCGAGGGATGTCCAAAATGAGTCTCGCTGATGCATTTTGGATGCGTTGGAGTTTTTTCTGTAATTTGGCTGTAATTCCGGCGTAGAGGGTGTTTCCGTAGTCGAGTCGACTTGTAACCAGTGCGTGGGTGACAGTCTTTCTTGTCTCGGCGGGGATCCAATGGAAGATTTTTTGGAGCATACGAAGTACGTTAAAACAGGAGGATGAGACGGCGTTGACTTGTTTGGTCATTGAGAGTAAGGAGTCTAGGATGAAGCTAAGGTTACGTGCGTGGTCTGTGGGTATGGGTGCTGAGCCCAGATCCGAAGGCCACCATGAGTCGTCCTAGGCAGAGGGGGATGATCCTAGGATGAGTACTTCCGTTTTATCTGAGTTAAGTTTTAAACGGCTGTTTTTCATCCATACGGCTACTTCTTTCATACCTTCGTGAAGATTGGTTTTGGCGGTGTTGGGGTCTTTGGTGAGGGAAATGATCAGCTGGGTGTCGTCAGCGTAGGAGATGATGTTAAGGTTGTGTTGACGCGAGATGGAAGCGAGTGGACTCATGTAAACGTTGAAGAGGGTGGGACTGAGTGATGATCCTTGTGGTACACCGCAGATGACTTCGGTGGCCTCTGATTTGAATGGGGGAAGTCGGACTCTCTGAGTTCTCCCAGCTAGGAACGAGACGATCCAGTCCAAGGCTTTATCTTTTATGCCGATGTTGCTGAGGCGTTGTATTAGGGTGCTGTGACATACAGTGTCGAAGGCGGCGGAGAGGTCGAGTAGAATGAGGGCCACTGTTTCTCCGTTGTCCAGTAGTGTTCGGATGTCGTTTGTTGCTGCGATGAGGGCGGTTTCGGTGCTGTGTTTGGCTCGAAAGCCGGACTGTGAGGGATCGAGGGAGTTGTTGGATTCGAGGAAGGCGGCGAGTTGGTTATTGACGCTTTCTCAATGACTTTGGCTGGGAATGGGAGGAGGGATATGGGGCGGTAGTTTTTAAGTTCAGAGGGGTCTGCTGTGGGTTTCTTCAGGAGGGCGCTGACTTCGGCATGTTTCCAGCTTTCTGGGAAGGTAGAAGAGTTGAGGGAGCAGTTGATGACATCACGGAGATGGGGTGTGATGATGGAGTCTGCTTTGTTGAAGATGTGGTGGGGACATGGGTCGGTTGTCGAGCCAGAATGGATGGAATTCATTAGGCGGATGGTGTCTTCAGTGGTGATTGAGTTCCAGGCGCTGAGGTTGTTAGAGGGCGGTTTAGGTTCTGAGGGGGGTGGAGAGGATTGTTCGTTGGAACTGTTTTCGAAGCTGTTATGTATGTCGGCAATTTTGTTGTAGAAGAAGGAGGATAACGAATCGCAGAGGTCTTGGGAGGGAGTGATGTCGTTTGAGGCTGCGGTGGGGTTGGTGAATTCTTTGACGATCTTGAATAGTTCCTTACTGTTATGGGCGTTTTTGTCCAGTCGATTCTTGAATGCTGATTTCTTGGTGTATCGAATCAGCTGGTGGTGTTTGCGGGTGGCTACCTTGAGGGTGGTCATGTTGTCGGTGGTTGGGTTTTTTCTCCATGTTTTCTCGAGAGTACGGCATAGCTTCTTGGATTTCTTAAGGTCATCGTTGAACCAGGGGGCCTTTTTGCTGTCTTGTTTGGTGTGATGGTTTTTCAAGGGTGCTAATTCGTCAGCGCTGTGAGTGATCCATTGTTTGAATTTGATGGCAGCTTGGTTTGGGTCCGATGAGAGGGTGGGTGTGTTTTGGTTGAGCGATGTGTGGAGTTGGTCGGTGGTGATTTTGTTCCATTTTCTTCGGGGAATAGGTTGTGGTGGGTTGTGGGTTGAGGTGGTTTTGTAGCTGAAATTAACACAACTGTGGTCCGTCCAATGGAGAGTTGTGGTGCAATCGAAGGAGATGTGTTTGCTGGAGGTGAAGATTGGGTCGAGCGTATGTCCGGCTACATGGGTGGGGGTGTCAACAAGTTGTTTGAGGCTGTGCACACACCCTCTCATTAGGCTGCCATGGGGGTTTTCATGCCTATGGAGCCCAGATTTGGTTGGGATACATGGGTTCGCTATGCTATCCTCACCCTTCTCCACTGGTCTTACCAGTCCTCTTTACCAGACTATGGCACAGTGGCATAGCTAAGGGGGGCAGCACGGTTTTTCGGGGCGGCAGAGGTGAGCAGGTCATGTCTGTCGACTATCACCATCCCGCCCGACAACAAGTCGTCCAGCAGAAGCCTGAAACCTCCCCCGCCCCCGGAACAAGCCATCCGTCAGCTGCCTCCCATCCCGCTCTTACCTGCACCGGGCGAGAAAAGTAAGGTCCGCCCCAGGTGCCAGTAGGTCTAGCTAAACCACTGCTATGGCAGTGTGGCACTCTGTCCAGCGAGGCTGCTTCATTTCTAGGGAGAGATGATGTAAGCCTCCGCTCTAGTCTATAACTTCACAGATGGTTGCTGTAATATCAAAAATGCATGTCGCCTCTGGGCTACAATACAGACTTTTAACTGAATCCCACTGCATCACAATAGTGATAGCTAAAACGTTTGTGCTCAGTAAGAAAATTACATTTCCTTGTTCGACATAACTAGATGTTGTAATTCACATCTCAGCCATGACTGCAAAAATATTTTACTGTACCCTGAGAGAACCCCAAATTAATAAAGACTAAGGTGGGCGTTTGAATACATGCCAACCCACTTTTACTTTTTGACACATGAACATTTATTAAAAGTGGTGCAAACAAAGCACTCCTTTTGCCCCTCTAACCACACAGTCAAGAGAAAGATTCTGGTAAACTTTAGCTTCAGAGGGATTTGAAACACAATCATTTAATCATGTTTTGGAGGGCAAGGACCAGTGTAAAGAAATTAAGGGCCTGATTTAGAGACCGATGGAAGGGTTACTCCATAACAAATGTGACGGGTACCAATTCTGCAGTATTACAAGTTCTAGAGCTCAATGCAAGACAGCATCTATAAGCTCCAAGCAGAAACATTCGGTCCAGCACCAATGACAAGCTTGTTCTGCCCCCTGAATTACCTATTCTATCTGAAATCTGCTCAGCCCATTCCAAAATCAAACATACAATTCTGTAGACTTCTTTATCAATCATGACCCTTTCTGCAGCGATCTCTAATATTCAAAAGGCAGCAAAAATATTCTTTTTTAATCTATGTGTATCAACTCTATCCAGTATCTCTAGCCTTCTTAGCATACGTTCTATCCCCCCAAATATGTATGTCTGGATGCAATGCATTTTTATGCAACTACAAAAGTGTTACAGCTATCAAATCCCACAGCTTAAATTCCTGTCTTCTCCAATAAAAGCTGGCCCAAAAACCACGTCATGGTGAATTCTTTACGGGTCCAAACGAATGGACAGTGCCTTTTAAAGTGGTGTCTGTACATAAAGATCTGCTATGTTTCATGATCTACATTTCTAGGTTTTAACCCATAAGGGGACATTCAATGGTTGCCAGTACCATAGACTGTTTGTGTACAAGTTTACAAAAATTTCATTAAATTCTCTTTAACTGGAAATGAATGTTTGGAGCTCATCATTTTACTGATATTAACTAATGCTCAATCATTCTGAAACCGCTCAACTACCAGGCAAGGGGGTGGGATGGATACCACATGGACAGATTAAAAAAAATCTACCATCTGTCTCAGGTCCACATGAATTAAAGTAATTATTAGTACTACATTTCTCCAGTTGTGCACACACCACCCATGTGACCCAAAGAGCGCCACTGCCCTCCGTGAGAAGCGCAACCATGCATTTCTGCTAACCAGACCTATCTTGCGCTGGTTGTCATTATCACCATGGTGCCTGGGGCCTGCATCATTTCTGTGCCTGAAGACAGAAGAAACTTAAGAAACCCTTATCACATTTGTGAGATAAAATGAGCAATATTTGTTTTCAGCCTAGCAATTGCCAGGCAACATTTCAAAAGAAAATGCATCAATTCCACTTGTTCTCTCTAAAGAGGAAGTCAGTACTTGATAGTTATTTTTTGAGGCACTGACAAGGCCAGGGCAGGCGGAAGCGTTTTCGCCTTTTCGGTTGAAACAATTTTGTACCCACCCTCCACTTGCACTTGGGGGCAGATTTGATGTCTACAGGAGAAACTGATGCTAACTTTCTGGTTGGAGGGTCACTCCATGTCATAATCAAAACACAAAATGATAGGAACCCCTTGCACAAGAGAGGCTGCAGGGGCCGCAACCATGGGACGACATTTAAGAATTATGAGCATCGTGAGAGTTGCAGGATTTGCTTTAATGTAACCAGCTGGACTAATGCATCAGAGGGCATATTGATTTTTGTAAGAAAATCCCAGGAAAGGAAAATGCGATCTGGAAACATTACATAGAACTGGCCATAAAGGGGGCCTCACAACTTCCTTACGAGTGATTGCATGGGTATCTAATGTCTTTGCTAAACTCGTCATATCATGGGATAAATAAAGGCGGATTCTGATTTAAGACCGAGATTAGGGTCCTTTAGATGAACACCACAGCTCGGGATTACTCTACAGCACATTTTTAAAGACAGACGCTCGATCAATCAGAACGCGCACCTGATATTAGGAGCAGCAATTTATGGCCACGGAATCTGGCACCATAATTCTATTTTCAACATAAAGTCAGCGAGTGGGGTCTGGCGAAATATTCTTCAGACCTCCCCTAAAACATCCCTCTGGCTCTCAGTACGGTCTCTCCAGCTCCTCTCAGCAGAGCACCTTACATACATGTACATCGTAGAAGGGCATTTAGGAACAGGCGACAGGCATGTGTTTTCAAGGTAAAACCCCCCTTACCTTCCGGTACATGCAGCGGTGCGCCAATTCTGAAATCCACTTAAACGCCCCGTTCTTCTATTTGAATAGGAATCCTTTGCAACTTGTGAAGAAAAGCGCTGAAAAGTCCCCTGTTAGTTCCCTCGAAGATGCAGTGGCCAAAAAATACAGACCGTTAAGCGGCACATATCTTCCAATCCACACGAAAAACGTGCGAATACCAGAAAATGGGAATTTTCGATCTCGAGAGCAAAAAAAAAAACCAAGCGCACGGCAGCAGGGGGAGGGGGTCTGAGCGATTCCCTTGCAGGAGCGTACGACGATATGGCGCTGTGCGCTCCTGCAAGGAAATCGCCAGATGTGCACGCGTTGGCATTGAAGGCAATGGAACGCATCACGACCAATTCCGACGACAACCTCACATCCGCCGAACACCTTCACTTCCAGATCCACACCAACCCCAAGACTACACTCAGAGGCACCCTCATCTACAGACCACCAGGACCCCGCACACAATTCAGCGATTACATCACTGACTTCATCAGCCCACACGCCCTCCCCTCCGAAGACTACATTCTATTGGGAGACCTCAACTACCACCTGGAAAAGAAAAACGATTCCAACACCGCCACCCTTCTGGCCAACCTGGCCAACCTCGGACTCGAACAACTTGTAGACACCCCCACCCACTATGCCGGGCACACGCTCGACCCAATCTTCACCTCCAGCAAGCACATCTCCTTCAATCACACCACAGCTCTCTACTGGACGGACCACAGCTGCGTTCACTTCAACTACAAAAAGACTTCGACCCACAACCCCCCACAACCTATTACCCGAAGAAACTGGAACAAAATTACTACCGACCAGCTCTTCACATCGCTTCACCAAAACCCTCCTGCCAAATCGGCCGACCCAAACCTAGCAGCCACCAACCTGACACAATGGATCACCCACAGCGCAGACAAACTAGCACCCTTGAAAAACCATCAAATCAAGCAAGGTAACAAAAAAGCCCCCTGGTTCAACGACGACCTGAAGAAATCCAAGAAGTTATGTCACACCCTCGAGAAAGCCTGGAGAAAAAACCCAACCACTGACAACCTGACCACCTTCAAGAACGCAACCCGCAAACACCACCAACTGATCCGATCCACCAAGAAATCAGCATTCAAGGATCGACTTGACAACAACACCCACAACAGCAAGGAACTATTCAACATCGTCAAAGAATTTACCAACCCCACCGCCGGCACCAACGACATCACTCCCTCCCAAGACCTCTGCGACTCCCTAGCCTCTTTCTTCTACAACAAAATTGCCGACATACATAACAGCTTTGAAAAGCAGACCCCACTGAACTTAAGAACTACCACCCCATATTGCTCCTCCCATTCCCTGCCAAAGTGATTGAGAAAGCCGTCAACAGTCAGCTCGCCGCCTTCCTCGAAACCAAAAAATCCCTCGACCCCTCACAGTCTGGCTTCCGAGCCAAACACAGCACCGAAACCGCACTCATCGCAGCAACAGACGACATCCGAACTCTACTGGACAACAGAGAAACAGCTGCCCTCATCCTACTTGACCTCTCCGCAGCCTTCGACACAGTCTGTCATAGCACCCTAATACAACGCCTCAGCAACATCGGAATACAAGGAAAAGCATTGGACTGGATCATCTCGTTCCTCACCAGAAGAACCCAAAGAGTCCGCCTCCCCCCTTTTAGATCAGAGGCCACCGAAGTCATCTGCGGCATACCACAAGGATCATCACTCAGTCCCACCCTCTTCAACGTATACATGAGTCCCCTCACATCCATCGCACGCCAACACAACCTCAACATCATCTCCTACGCAGACGACACCCAGCTGATCCTCTCCCTCACCAAAGACCCTAACACCGCCAAAACCAACTTACACGAAGGAATGAAAGAAGTAGCCGAGTGGATGAAGAACAGCCGTCTTAAACTAAACTCGGACAAAACGGAAGTCCTCATCTTAGGATCATCCCCCTCCGCCTGGGACGACTCATGGTGGCCACCAGCCCTGGGAACCGCACCCATACCTACGGACCACGCACATAACCTGGGCTTCATCCTGGACTCCTCCCTCTCGATAACCAAACAAGTCAACGCCGTCTCATCCTCATGCTTCAACATCTTACGCATGCTCAAAAAAATCTTCAGCTGGATCCCCACCGAAACAAGAAAGACAGTCACCCACGCACTGGTCACAAGCCGACTGGACTACGGAAACACCCTCTACGCCGGAACCACAGCCAAACTATAGAAAAAACTCCAACGCATCCAAAACGCCTCAGCCAGACTCATACTGGACATCCCCCGTCAACCTCACATCTCCGGTTACCTGAAAGACCTCCACTGGCTCCCCGTCAACAAGAGAATAACGTTCCGTCTCCTCACCCACGCACACAAAGCCCTCTACGACCTAGGACCTGAATGCCTCAGCACGCGACTGTCCTTCTACACCCCCACACGCCAACTACGATCATCCAATCAAGCCCTCGCCGCAATTCCGCGCATCCATAGATACACCATGGGGGGAAGAACCTTCTCCTACTTAGCGGCCAAAACCTGGAACTCTCTCCCCACCCACACAACACCGCCTTGTACAGAACCACCTTTCCTTCAGAAATCAACTTAAAACTTGGATATTCGATAAGTAAAGTACCCCTCCCCTCCTCCTCCCTCCCCAAGCGCCTTGAGACCCTATGGGTGAGTAGTGCGCTATACAAATTTCCGAACTTGAACTTGAACTTATTTTGCCTATGCAGGCCCGTGAGATGTTCAAACTTCAGAACAAGCTAATCCTACTTGAATGGTTCAGCTAAAATGAGCAATGTACAACACATGGCAACAAAATTGAAATTTATTGAAAATACATTTAAGGGTGTAATAAAGCTAAAACCTTAGTGACCTTCAAGCAGGTACACAAACGAAATGGCAGCTGATTCATAAAATATCCTAGGACATGTCAAGGCACGTATGTGAATTTGTTCTTTCATAACATTTAAGCAGCCATCAACCCGCCGAAGAAATCTGTAAAACCCCCCACTCTAGACTCTGTTCCGTTAGAACGGGTCAAAGAATTTGACTATCTAGGCATTCGCCTCTGTGATAGTATGAATTGGAAGGCCCATCACCAGAAAGTGTTTCTAACCCACAAGAGGGTTGTTCGCGCTTTACTTAAAGAACAACGTGCCTCTTCCACAAAACCGATCGGGGCACTTCTTGACATCTATAGGGCCAGGGTTGTGAGTGCAGCATTGTATGGTGCAGAACTTTGGGGAACCCAGAGAGTGGACACTTTGGCCCACCTAGAAAACAAATTCCATAATGACTTGATGAGGCTACCCCAGAGCACTCCCACAATTCCACTCTTGCTCAACGCAGGTACCCGCCCTATCTGCGACCAAGCTAAATTACGTCCTTTATTACTGTGGTCCAGAATTTGGAACGTTCCTGAACTCCATAGCTATGCGGATGCCCTAAAAGACGTATTGTCCCTTCCTGGCTGGCACAAGATCGCCTGGCTTAGAGAGGTTAAGAAGGCACTCATCTTGCTTGGTTTAGGATCTGCGTGGGAAAATAAAACCGCACCTCCCAAACAGGAATTGAAGAAGGCCTATTGGTCTTGGGTCGATAGCGAGAGACTGGGTAAATCAAACCATCCAAAAACTGTTGCCAACTTCCTGATGGTTAAATGTAACCCCTCCAGAGAAGCTTATTTGGACCTGATACACAGTTCTTATGATAGGGCTTTATATTTTAAATTCAGGGTTGGGGTTTTACCTTTATGCCAGTTCACTTCTACCTGGAAACCACCCCTACAAACTGTTCCCAACTGCCCATTTTGTGAGCTGAAAACAGAATCTGTTGCACACTTTTTATTTGAGTGTCGAGCCTACCTAGCTCCCAGACGGAGGTGGTTGAAGCCTCTTTTCAGGAGCTTAGGAACTCGTTCGCATCTGGAAGCTCTGAGAATACTGCTCTCAGACACAAGACCTTTTTTCTCCATTTGTCTGGCAAAATTCCTAGGATGGGCTTGGCGTATAAGAACCACTAAAAAACTGATGATCCAATAACGTCCCCCCCGTCTTTTAACATGTTTTTTTGTCCATTTGACAGATCTCTTTTAATGTATAATGAATTGCAAATTGATTGTTTGATCATTGTTTTATACTGTGATGTTTCGCTTTTATGATATGTTTTTATATATCGAAATAAAGCTTACTTACTTACTTACATTAAGACATATGTGCATGCATTTTCATTGTCATCTGGATGTAAATTTGTTATGTGCATGCGTAATTTGCAGTCAATGCAGAAATACAGAAACACCTGAATTACACAGATTACATACCCATGAGCTTAATCTGAATAAACGTGAAATGCCCGTGAGTATCTCCAAGAGCTAAAAAAGCTGTTAAAATTGTCAGAAGTCAGTAGGAGATACTGGAGGCTTTTAGGCTGAACTCACAAAAGTGATCTGAAAAGGGAAAAAGAGCCCACACAGAACATGAGTGGTAAGTGCGATTTTTGGAATTTTGTTAAATTCCTGCATATCTCGGCAGTTGCTCAAATGACTATCAATATATTACCAGGAGAATGGTCGCTTCATCAAAAAAGTCCACATGTTAAAACAGAGACACAACTTCATCTCCTGTGCTGAAATTTAATTTCTAAAGGCGTTTTAGAGTTGATCTTTCATTGAGCAAAGTAGGCTGACATATTCATGGTTATAGAACAACTGAGGCACATGAGCCAAATGGGGTTATGAATGTATCCTTCTAAATTGAGCTTAATTAATGAGCCCAATATTTATTTCCTATGTTCAAATGCAGTTTCATTAATGCAGGTTCACTAAGACAACTCTCCATGACACATTGAGAGGCTCTAGTCTTCACCCCTTTTGTAAGAAGGGTGAGAGAAGAAATCTGAACAGTTCTAGGTTCAAACACTTTTCTTGGTGTTTGCCGACATCCTTTTATCTTTTAGACAACAGTGGTCCCTTACAAGAAGGATAATTAGAACCAATAAATATAGACTCAGACAAGGCTTCATATTGACTAAAATTCCACATTTCAGGCAGAACATTGTTTGGCACAGTGGGATAAGATTTGAACAAGCAGCCAAAACTCCAATGCCGATAAAAGGATATTTTTAAGAGCAACAAGGGGACCCAATCAAGTCAGCAAGGGACCTTGGGAGTGAATTCTAGAGACAACAGTGGTCCCTTACAAGAAGGAGAATTAGAACCCATAAATATAGACTCAGTCGTTTCTATATTGATTTGACATGCCCAGCCGGACAGAGATCGAATATTTACTCATAAGCGATAAAAATGAGTATTTACACAACAATATACAAGGTGGGGCACAGGTCTGTGCCCTACTTAACACATGTACACCATATACAACAAGCATTTACAATGCAATAGGTCTCGCAGCATTAAAGTTTGAGTTATTGGGATTGTGTATGACAATGCGTTGCATAAATCTTTTTGCAAACTTTGAATTGGTGAGCAGTGAGAGTGTGTGCAAGAGTACGCTGTTGCTCACAGCGGTTATTCACACAGCTCTGATGATGCACCTCAGGCACGGGGCTGACACAGTTATTCACACAGCTATGATGATGCACCTCAGGCATGGGGCTGACGCAGTTATTATTCACACAGCTCTGATGATGCACCTCACGCACGGGGCTAACGCAGTTATTATTCACACAGCTCTGATGATGCACCTCAGATACGGGCTCACAGCTGTTATTCACACAGCTCTGATAATGCACCTCAGCACGGGGCTCACAGCTGTTATTATTCACACAGCTCTGATGATGCACCTCAGGCACGGGGCTGACAGTTATTATTCACACAGCTCTGATGATGCACCTCACGCAGGGGCTCAAAGCTGTTTCACACAGCTCTGATGATGCACCTCACACAGGGGTTCACAGCTGGTATTATTCACACAGCTCTGAGGATGCACCTCACGCACGGGGCAGAAAATATAGAAAGTTTGCGGAATCACCAAGAGAAATTACAAAAGGCGTCTATTGACAGACCTTACTTATAGCTAAAGCCCATGATTTTTCGGGGTGTACTAAGTGTATGTCTCACACAGATCCTTGTATCCGCCTACCCTGATTCGGAGTTTCATGACCACACTATGTTTCAGCTCATGCCTAGTTTCATTCAAACTAGCATTGAGTTTTTTCACACATACCATTTGAAACTTGCTGGCACACATGAATACTCACTTCGACTATAAAAGCATCTCATTTCTTCTCTCAGCCCAGGGCAACAGACACATAATTAACTGGACATACAATTAGCTACCAACATCCATAAAAGAAAAAGCATTCGAGCGACAAGCTCTACTAGCCCCAGGCCAAACATAAAGGACAAACAGCATGGCAGCTCTCAAGAGATCGAAATCAGAAAAAAACTCCTGCCGACCTTTTTATGAGCTATGGAGCAGAACTATATAATGCACAGAAAACCGTAGACATCACTAAGCTATCACCAGAAACCGAGAGGCACGTGCCACATTCAAGCTACAAGGTAGTTTTTCCATGCACGCAAATATCTTACCATTCATCAAATCCGAATAGTAGTCTGATATCACACACTTTAAATAGGAACTACAAACTACATGCAGAAGCAAACGATATTCTGGAAAACTCTCTGAAAAACAGACCATTTAAATTTCTTGGGGACTATGTTAATAATACGCCAAGATGATCGACTCAACTGATGACTTCATTTATGCAGACACTCCGTCGTTGATTAAACTACACACTATACCTCACGTTTGGGTAATCGTCATGGAATGCAGGGCAAACAGATTACGCACTGGTACAACAGTGCATATATGCACAAATTAATTGCGGTGTCAACTAGGGTGAGAAATTCATGAAGTCACACAATTTCCGAACGTCACAACAGCACCGCCTATACTTTATTATGTTGCTCCCAATGTTCATACAATTTTGCATCTGTAATGGTGAAAAGTGAAATGGAAGATGCTCGTAAGAGGTCATATCTACAAGAATGTGTTTAATGAACCATGTCACCCCACAACATTGATCGCGTGCAGGGTGGCGAAAGCGCGTCTCGTCCCTGCATTTCATGCACATTCTGTTACCTGCATACCCGGCGCCCCAGGGTCCACGCCAGTGTCCAGCACAGCAATAACCATCCCGCGGCCGACGTACTCTGGGAATCGGGCGAGGAAGCACCCCCCTCGTCACTGGCTCTACTGTCTGCTCTGCTTCCTTAGTCCCTTTAGCTCATGCCGGTCAGAGGCACTGTTGCTGTGCGCAGTGAGCGCGCCCTGCCTGGCTCACGGTGTCAACCTGTCTGTGCACAGGCGTAGTGAACGTCCCCTGCCTGACGTACATGCCCTGTTATACTTCCGCAGTCCCTTCTTTAGCTCATGCCGGTGTTCTAACTATATTTCCACCCCCGTCGTTTTGTACACCCCCTACGTCAGAGGGGTGCTGATTTATGCAGGTTCTGCCTGTGTATTGGCGCTCCCCCGTCTGGCTGTGCACACCCTACGCTAGTCACTCACGCATGCGCACACACGAGGGGGAGCAGGAACGAGTGACACTAATACTTGAACATGGCAGCTAATGAGGCACACTGGTGCTCTCCTGTTAAATGCACTGCAGCCTCCACAGAATACAGGTGCGGGCCAGTTGAATGTATAGCAGCCCTGCTGAGTACTAGCTGTATCATATTAAATGTATAGCAGCCTTGCTTAGAAATACTGGAGTTATCCTAGTCAATGTAGTTAAGCCATGGTGAGAAATGCTGGTGTCATACCACTAAATGTATAGGAATCTTGACTGTATAGCTACCGTGCTAGGAGTAGTGGTATAATCACATTAAATGTATAGCAACAATGCTGGGAAGTACTGGCCTTATTCCATTATACGTACGCGTGGCAAGGAGTGGCTGTGTGATCCTATTAAATGTATAGCAAATGTGCTGAGAAGCCACAGGATTATCTCATTAAATGTATCACGGCCAAATTGGGAAGAACAAGCATTATCCCATTAACTACAAACCGCACAATCGGGACACGTGTGAGGGGAGGAGGAGCGAGAGAGGTGAAGTGTGATCGACAGATGGAATGTACACCCCCGATTTCAAATGTACTATTAATGACTATAGATTAAATGCATACCCCTGATTTTAAATGTACTATTAATTACCACCTCACAAGTACTGGTATTGCATGTGTGAGACAGAGACCCCGGTGCAGCTGGTGTTGTGTCTCTGATACTTCTATTCGTATGATTGCTGCGATAACTGTTTAAATAAAAAATAAAGGTTTAAAAAATAAACTATATAACTCACAGCTCAGAAGTTCTGGTATTGACCTAATAAATGTATAGAAATCATGGCAAGCAGTACTGTCAATTATCCCATTAAATGCCCAACAGTCTGCTGAGAAGTACTGAAGTACTGCTCCGTACCCCATTACATGTCTAGGAATCTCATAATAGGTACTGGCATTTCCAACTGTAATATTGTCTCGTTAAATATGCAGACAGGCAATGCAAGGGTACAGTGGGAGGGGGGGGGGGAAGGTATCGACATTGACAGCACCCCACCAAGGGCTCCCTGGGGAAGCCCGACGTTAGCAAATAAAGGCACCCAAGTGGTAAGAAAGAAGAAAAAAAAATCATAACCTGGTGAAAGTGTCAGACTCGATCCGACGGGCTGGGCACCATGCAAAAAGACTCCGGGGAAAGTCTGAGGTTTCATGGCTGCAGCAGCAGCGGGGAGAGTTCTCGGCCTCTAATGCAGACCGAGGCCTTGGGTTTCCGATCTGTGAAGATTAAAACAAAAACCAAAACTCCTGCGAAATAAGCGTGCGTGCGTGCGTGCACGCATGCGCACTAAACCGGCAGAAGAGTAGGGACGCAGGCGCGGTGAGCCTGAGTCGGAGCTTGCAGCCCTCTCGTTCCTTTCACCCGTGTCCGGGCGAAGCAGCCTAGGGTCCGCCGAGGGCACAGAGGTGAGTGTGGGGGCCGGGACGGCAGTGGGGACAATCGGCCAGGTCCTGGAGCTGGGCTCGGGGGGAGGCATGGGGCTGCACAAGTCCGGAGTGCCGGGGAGCGGGGAGGGGGGGAGGGGTTGGTGCCTGTATCTGTGCGTGTGTCTGTGTGTGGGAGGGGGAGGGGGAGGGGGGATATCTCTCCGTGCGTGCGTGTGTGTGTGCTTGTGTATGTGTGTGCGAATGAGTGCAGGGGGGGTGTGTGCCTGTGTATGTATGCGCTTCCCAGGAGACAGACACGGCGAGCGCGTGGCCTGCACCGATCGCATTTTGAGAGAAGCGCGCGGCCGGCGCTGTCTCCTGGGAAGCAGAGTCAGTAGCAATAGATCTCGGCGAGTACAGTGCTTACGCACTGTATCGCTACGAGACCTAAAAAGGAACAGAACAGGGAACAAAGGGCTTTTAGGCAAAAGCTTAAAGTTTGTTGTACTGGTAATTACACAGTGTCAAAAGTACAACAGAACATAACTTACACTTTTACACTTAAAGGGCTTATAGGTTTTTACAAATGTACAAGGTGTATAAGTTGTCGACTGCGTTTCGATCCGTTAAAACGATATGCGGATCATCACCAGGACATAGAATTTATGCCAAACATTAGAGAGCCTCATTTGCCTATGGGGAAGAAGGGAAGGAAAATACAATATGCAAACATTAAAGTAAGCGACAGAAAGTGCATGGGTTAATCAAAACTTCAGACACAAAAATGAGGAGTGCCCGATGCAGGTGTTAACGTATGTCAGACACTATTTGAGCTGCTATCCAAGTTCAGATTTGCAAGCAATAATAGTTATCAATAGTCCGGTATAACGGGAGCAACCACTCTTAAAAGAATATTATGCAGAACTAAAACATGGAGTTTACAAAACAGTGAACCTTAAATTGTACTGTGAGAGGGAGATGGAGAACGATTCGTCATACGGTGTGAGATTAAGTCGTGATGTGATTCTAGCATTGTCTCGGGCAAGAATTCTAGGGAATAATGTGAGTAGGTGAAGGCAAGGCGGAAATGGTGAGTGACCGCCGTGAACTTAACCGAGCAACCATGCAGGAACTGTGGTGGTTGCGGAACAGCTTACCAGAATGGAGCCGTGGGGGCTGTGTGGCTCACAATGCGAATTAGCTCCTGCGGGGATCTGGAGCCGGGTCAACCCGGTGCGATGTGTTGGGAGGCCATACAAGAATAAGAGAGTCATGGCGAGATCGAAGTACGGTGCAGAACCGGATAAGTGCTAATAGGCTTACCGATTAGGGTCCAGGTTAGAGCGTCAATTGAGCCGAGCGTGCATGGGCAAGGATGCACAAGGCGGTTATGGTAATTGATCGCTCATGAGAGTTGTGCCGGCATAATGGCCTAGGACACAAAACCACGGGGCGGGGAGAGGTCAGAACGAGAAACCGGACCTCTCAGTCTCAAAGGGTGCCGCGTGGACGACTCAACTTACCGGGAAGGAGAATGGTTGTAACTGCACAATCGCGGGTTCTGTGTGTTCACGTAACCGGAAGGGTTCGCATGAGCCTCATTATGGCCTCATCATGGTGGCGACTGCATACTGATTGGTCTCAATGGACACGTGGTGGATTAGGAAGCAAAGAGGGACTAAGGGTGGTGAATAGGAGTGAAGTAATTATGGCAGCCATCTTAGGCGCGTGAAGGAATAAGGTGGGAAGCGAGGCGGGACTAAGGGTGGTGAATAGGAGTGAAGGAAAAGTGGCAGCCATCTTAGGCGAGTGAAGGGATAAGGTGAGGAAGTGGATTTAGACCTATCTAGATATAATGTCAACACAATTAAAGGGTTACATTATGTATATTATACAAGAAAGACATGACAACCGGAACCATTATCCTTATACCAAGGTAGTCCAATCTTCAAGAAGATTTAATCCGCAGTTCAAACTATTAGTCTTTAAAATCCATTTGAGCTCCTCTTTGTTTAGAATTCTTGTGATATCTCCGCCTCTTGGGGGCAGTTTTATGGCACTGAACACAGTCCAGCGAATGTAATTCTCTGAATGTCCATTTTGAATAAAGTGCTCAACCAGTGGTGCATTAGCCGTTTTGGATCTGAGTCTGCTGCGGTGGTGGGAGATGCGTAGGCAAATTTTCTGTGTTGTTTGTCCCACGTAGATCTTATTACATGGGCAAAAGATGGCATATACCACATTACATGTGTTACAGTTAGTAAAAGACTTAAGTTCGTTTCTGACATCCTTAAACACAAACTCCTTGCACTCAATGGTAAATTTGCAGACCACACAATTACCACACTTGGAGTGGCCCTTGAGTGGTGCTAAGGACCACAAGTCGTGTAAGGTTGGGTTGGGATTGTGGGAGGTAGGTAGCGCTGCGCGCACTAACAGGTTTTTTATATTTTTGCTTATATTAAAAGCAAACATGGGCATCTCCAAATCAAGCGTTCCTGCATTCAGGATTGGCCAATTTTTTCTGATCGTTTTACGGACGGCATTTGATACTGCCGAAAAGGTTGTTACACATACTAGACGTTCTGTGTCTGTTTTGGGTTTAGGCTCCAGAACAAAGACTTTTATACAAATCAAAATTACAGCAATACACCACAAAACCCCTGACCCTGGGGACGCTTCAATAGGTGTAACACTCCTGTGGGCTTCTCAGATACATCAGCTGATTTATGTGATAACTCAGACGCCGGGGAGGGCAATTCTGAATGCAGGAACGCTTGATTTGGAGATGCCCATGTTTGCTTTTAAGAAAAGCAAGAATATAAAAGACCAGTTATTGCGTGCAGCGCTACCTACCTCCCACAATCCCAATCCAACCTTACACGACTTGTGGTCCTTAGCATCACTCAAGGGCCACTCCAAGTGTGGTAATTGTGTGGTCTGCGAATTTACCATTGAGTACAAGGAGTTTGTGTTTAAGGATGTCAGGAACGAATTTAAGTCATTTACTAACTGTAACACATGTAATGTAGTATATGCCATCTTTTGCCCATGTAATAAGATCTACGTGGGAAAAACAACACAGAAAATGTGCCTACGCATCTCCCAACACAGCAGCAGACTCAGATGCAAAATGTGAAGAACTGGGTTTTTGAACCCAGCGGCGCCAGGGGAAACGCCCGATGTCTTCGGGTTCACCTGTTTCAGAATACAGAGACACGGGATACTTCTCGGTCACGTCAAAGAACAAATTTATTGGCTGCAACCAGGAACAGAGGTCTACGAAGCACAACACGGGTGGTTCGCTAGAGACTGCACAAATTCATAGAGCGGAGCATCGTCTTTTATGCTAAAATTCACATTCCTGGCTAGCATCAGTTACATACAAACGGGCCAATCAAATGATGACATTTCATACATATCGCATGACGACAAACCTACTTTCGGTTGTCCAGCCCACCAGAAATGACCAAGCAAAATCCAACATTCCTGCTCGAACAGGCCGGACGGACCCATAATAAAAGACCTCAACCCAAATCAGTAATTAAGCCATAAATGAAGGAACAGAAGCAGATGAGATGCAAGATAAAAGGGTAGGTGCATGCACCATAAACTCAGCAATGTCCTGCTCTTTGATCTCTATCTGACCAGCTGCCTAACAAGGAACTGGCTCAACGAGGTTAGCCTCGAGCAAGGAAGTCAGCTCGTTCAGGTCACACAAAAGTCAGCTAACGGTGTACGTGTCCCAAGGATTCGTTTAGCCGTAGTCATCGGCCTATGTGAGGGCAACCACACAAAATGGCTGCCGTACACAAAATGGAACCCGAAAGTTCGAACGAAATCCCTGAATACGTAGTGTTTCCATTGATCGATTATGACGAAAAAACTCGTACATACCGCACTCGTCATTTGCGGTCCGCTGACACCAAAATCGTCATTATCCGATGTTCTTTATTGAACGGGTTCAGAATCACGGAACCTCAGAACCTCCTTTTGCCCTTACATAGGCAACAAACCCAAACCCATGTCAGTCTGAATCCAGGTCTATTTTCATCAGATCATCAAGATATTGCTGTAGCATCATCCTAGTACTTAGCAACTCTCTCTGGACAGGTCTCCTTGCACACGAAGTAGCACAAAGGCCACAAATAGCAGGAGCGCACTGTACACAAAGACAGAACAGGAAAAGGATAGCTAAGATCATCCCAATGACCATCAGAATCTTCCATCCCCATGTGGATAACAATCCTCAAAACCATCCCATCAACGACCAATCTCCTTCGTCTATATGTACAGACTCGGAGATCTTATGTAGCCTGGAAATGGCCTGGAAAACTGTTGAAGCGTTGTCTGGAATGAAAACACAGCAGCTCGATTTAATCAATTTGCAAACCCCTCCTCTATCTGCAAGTATGACATCTAGCGCAACTCTGTTCTGAAGAGTCATAAGGCGATCCGACTGGAGCTCAGCAGTCAAGTTACTAAGGGCACCAGCAGTTTCGACTATGGTGGACTCAACCACTCTCGTCAACTGTTGAATGTTCCTGCTATTAGCCATAGGTCCCCAAAACGGCAGAAAACCCTTAAAGAAATCTCCCAATTCTTGTCCTGCGGTATCTTCCTTACTGAAGACACCTCTAGCAACTCTTGTCTTGTGGTAATCTGCCGCAGCTGTAAATGTGGGAGGCAACAGGAACGAAACAAAACATGTGCCAGAGAAGTCAGGGGGCAACCATGTATACGCTTTATCGTAACAGATGAAATAGGTACCCTTAGCAGCCAGGAACGCTGGGGAAGTCTGGGACGCAAAAACGTACGTCTCAGTGCAGACACTCTTCCCTAACTGAGCTCTCGGATTCTTGCCATTACCTTGCAGACAATATTGACCCTGATGGGGCACTATCCAAATCGGAGAGGATTTCTTCGCTCGCTGGTTAACACTCAGACTAACTCCGTATCCAGTAACGTTCCATCCAATGTATGCTTGTGTCTCATCTCTTGGGATAGTCTCATAGGAACTAATTCCCCTAATTATGTCAAGTATACCCTTGACCATAGCACTAGTCTTTGGACTATCTTTCACGGAATGTTGGGGATAGACTCCATGAGCATAAATGAACATCGTTCTGTATGCCCAAATAGAACCATTATAGCTAAAAAGCAAAACCAGGTAAGGGATACCTTTATCGGTAGTATGGGGCATGAGGCCACAAACCCAACAATTTGTCGTGTTCATTACTAGCTGGTGTTGATGCAGGAGCTGAACAAATGAATTATTAGCAAATTCAAGTCTTCGAACAATTTCATGTTCGGGCAGAGGGTGAAAAGAATGGGAAGAAACAGTAGGAGGAGGCATAGGTTGCATAGTGGGCACAAACGTCACTTGGAAAGAGAAGGTCACATATCCAATTAAAAACATCATTAAGCTAAACAACATAAACAAACACAATATTAAAAACGTTTTCTACTCATAACTGTACATATTTTGCTCTTGAAGCTTATTCTTTCAACAGGTCTCTCCAGCTCGAAAAACTCCATCCTCTCTATCTTGCTGCTCGCGGCGGAAGGGTGTCCTGTGCTAAGGAATGCGTCTGTCAGTCTAGGGAAACGCCCTTAGACCAACCAGAACCGTCGACCTAACGTCTTCGGCTTGCACTTCAAAGACTTGACACCGCGACCCTACAGCTGAACCCGGATGGTGGTTCGAAAAACAAAAATCAAAATAGTTCCTCGGAGGAGAGCTTAACCTTCAAAAAATCAGTAAAAGAAAGAATTTTACTTTATTAGTCCAGCGACTCTCAGTCGCAAATTATAACGCTCTTTGCTAGGCAATGTCTGTTCACGGAATAGGAGCTCAGGTTCAGAAGTGTTCAAACGATTCACCGGAGGCACAGCTTCTTGCAGAAGATCGTCACTTTCTTGCTCAGTGTTCGTTCCAATCAAACGGGCATCGCTAAAAGGCAGAAAACGAGGCACAGTCCCAGTTTCAGAATCAGGAAGTCCTCTCTGGACCCACCGGTCGACGGCAGAGGCAAAGGGGCCCTCTTACAATGTACGCCGTGGATCCAGTTCTTTTTACCGTGCACTCGTACTGCGGAACGGGTGGCAAAAAGGACTAAGTAGGGGCCGATCCAGCGGGGCTGCTCGTTCTTGGTCCGCTGGAAGTTCTTTACCAACACCCAGGTGCCAGGTTCGATGGCGTGTCCTGGATCTTCAGAAGCTTGTGGCAGTGTATCATGAACCTGTGGATGCAAAACATGCAATTTAGCAGTCAATTCATACAGGTAGTCAAGCAATACAGGATGCTCTATTTCGCTAAACATTGTCGGCCTCGGCACTCCCCAAATATTCGCTGGCCGACCAAACACGATCTCATAGGACTAAGTCCCATTCGTGAATGCACAGTCATTCTAGTGGACAGAAGGGCTAATGGCAAGGCGTCTGGCCATTGTAAACAAGAACTCGCCTGAATCTTGGCTAGTTTTAACTTAAGGGTGCCATTATAGCATTCTACTAGGCCTGCTGATTGGGGGTGATTTGCAGCTTGGAACTTCTGCTTAATTCCTAATCCATCACACACTCTCTTCATCACTTGACCCACAAATTCACTCCCATTGTCACTCCAGATCATTCTCGGCAAACCAGACCTTGGGAAAAAATCCTTAATAAGGGCTTTCGCTGTGGACAAGGCAGTGTTATCTTTCAAAGGGTAGGCTACCACACATCTCGAAAAAGAGCAAACAACCACTAACACGTACTTCAGGTTGTTGCACCTCTCCATGTGGATTAAATCTAGCTGCAAAGCCTCGAACGGATACGTTGGAGGAGCAAAATGACCAGCTGGAGTTGGAGTTCCCTTACCAGGATTGTACATCAAACCACCATATAATTCTTAACCAGATTCTCTGCACACTTAGGAATACCAGCATTCTGCCATACTGAAGCTAACAACTTGCAAATCCCTTTCATTCTGATGTGAGCCAATCCATGAGCCATCGTAACCACTGGAAGTACATACGCATCGGGTAACAACCATCGCTGATGCTCTGACAACTCAATCCAACAACCATTCAAATCCAATTTACCCTTGCTTTCTCTCCATTCATTCAACGCTTTCTCTGTAGCTTCAGCTTGGATGGATTTCACACTCTCAATCGTATCTTCACACATACTTCTATCCGGAACCCATCTCGCCGGACCCGCAACATACATTCGACACATCACATCTCTCGCAGTTTCTTTCGCGACTTCATCTGCAAACGCATTACCACGACCAACATCATCAGTAACTTTCTTATGCGCACTGCATTTCACAATCGCAACTTGCAACGGCAAAGTAAGAGATTCAAGAAGTTCATTCACCAACTGACCATGCTGAATCTTAGTTCCATGCGAAGTCAGGAACCCACGCTCTTTCCACAGACGTCCAAAGCTATGAGCCACACCAAACGCGTACTGGCTATCAGTGTACACAGTCACTCGTTTTCCTTTCGACAACACAAACGCTCTCGTTAATGCAATCAACTCTGCTGCTTGCGCTGAATTATGTGGGATACGTGCAGCTTCAACAATCGTATGCAAAGTCGTAACAGCATATGCCGCAGTCGTATCACCATTCGGAAGCTTAAAGCACGAACCATCAACCCATAAGGTACCATCACATTCTGGAAGAGGAGTGTCCCTAAGGTCTATCCTCCCTTTCGTTTCTTCCTCTGTCCTAAGGAAGCAATCATGCTGTTCAACAACATCTGTCTCAACTGAAATCGGCAACAACGTAGCTGGATTCAACATGTTGCATCTCTTTATATGCACATGACTCGCTAACAGTGTCAATTCGTAACCCGACAACCGAGCACTAGTTAAGTGCTGTGTCTTGGTGCGATTCAACAAGGTATCCACTGCAAGTGGAACCATGACAATCAGTGTATTGTCCATCACCAAACCAGCAGATTGTCGAATCGAGACAGCCGCTGCTGCTGTAGCTCTCAAACAACTCGGCAACGCTCTAGCTACCGGATCCAAAGTCGACGAAAAATACGCACATGGACGCTGCTTATCGCCAAACTGTTGAGTCAAAACTGACAATGCACATCCCTCTCTCTCGTGAACATAGAGTGTAAACGGCTTACTGTAGTCGGGAGTACCCAACACAGGATCCAAACACAACGCATCACGCAATTCTGAAAAGCTCTTCTGACATTCGTCAGTCCAAGGAGTAGGATTTGGAGTATCCCTAACTGTAAGAGCTATCAAAGGCTTCGCAAGCAATGAAAAATTAGGGATCCACTGTCTACAGTACGACGTAATACCCAGAAAAGCACGTACTTCTCTCTGTGTCGTAGGCACACTCATTTTCGCAATAGCTTGAAATCTTTCTGGGGTCAGTTTCCTTCCCTCCTTCGATAAGAGGTGACCAAAATAGGTAACTTCTTGTCGACAATATTGCAACTTCGAAAGAGAAACCTTATGATGGAAATCAGACAAATGACGTAACAACGACAAAGTAGCCTCTCTACAAATCTCTTCATTGTCAGCAGCAACTAACAGATCGTCAACGTACTGGATAAGAGCAGCACCATCAGGTAAAACAATCGAATCAAGTGGCGTTTTCAAAACCTGACTATAGATTGATGGACTCTCACAATAGCCTTGAGGAGCGTGCTTAAACCGGAAACTTCGTCCTCCTAAAGAGAAGCCAAAGATATCCCTACTTTCCACGGCAATCGGGATGCTGAAGAAGGCATTCTTCAAGTCAATCACCGAAATCCACGTTGCTGTAGCCGGGATCAAAGTCATTAAAGCGGTGATATCAGGCACAACAGGAAATTGCGGAACTACAATCTTATTCACCTCGCGGAGATCGATCACAAACCTATATACAGGAGGCTGTGAAGAATCAGTTCTTTTCAGAACAGGCAAAACCGGACTATTACACACATTACCTCTCGTTTCCTCAATCACACCTTTGTCAATCAGATCATAGATGATCGCCAGAAGTGGTCTTTCGCCATCACTGGAAATCCGATATTGTGGAATACGTGGCAATCTAGCATTCTCTTTCAGCGTCACAACATATGGCGGAATCTCTAGGAGACCCACATCATTAGGACCAGTAGCCCAAAGAGAATCAGGGAGAGAAGACAATTCAGGTGGATGTCGATCTTTAGATAAATACATCGGAGAGATCACTCTCTTACCCAATGTAAGGTGTACTCCTGACAGAGAACAATATAGCGTCGCATACAATCTCTTCAACAAGTCCAATCCCAACAAGTTCTCACCACAACCTGTCATCAAAATAAGGGGTGCTTCAAATTCACAAGGTCCAACAGAAATAGACAACGGATTAGAAATCGGATTCGTAACCGGGGTGCCAGAAAAACCTACTGAAACATTCATTAAGCCAGACAAAGGTGCGCCAGGGAGTTTAGAGTGCATAATAGCACTCTTTGCAGCACCAGTATCCAACAGAAAAGGCTCTGACACACCTGATGCAATCACTGCAACATAAGGTCCACTCTGATCTACTGGAACTGAAACAACTCCCTCTCTTTGTCTATGGCTGTCCTAACAATCATCACCATCCACATTCTCACCTTCAACATAGTAATCATCCGTATAGTACTGGGCCGTCCTACCAGACGCACCATTCTGCTGATCAAAACTATTCATAGAATTCTGTGGAGGCAAAGGGCACGCATTTTGACCACAACCTCTACCTCTAGGAGCTTGCTGAACACCACAAGCTTTCACACCAGAAGCACCATTCGTGCTCTGTAACAGAACCGGACAACTACTCTTGAAATGACCCTCTTCTTTGCAATACGCACACTGATTAGGACCTACGGGAAAACGCTGTTGAGAAGACTCGAACCTTTGCGAGTTTCTCTGATATTGCTGAGGTTGCTGATAATCGCGCTGATTATTAAGAGGCGGATAAGCTTGCTGTAGAAGAACTTTAGTCTTCAATTCCTTAGTCTTCCTATCCGCTTTCTCTTTCTCATCCTTATTTTTATTCTCGTAGTACTGGGCAGTAGCCAAAATCTGCGCTGACGTAGAAACAGCCCAAGCACTCTCAGAATCCTTCCACTTAGTGCACAATTCGGGAAGCAAATTATGCGCAAACTTGTCAACGAACAACCGTTGACCACCTTCCGTAGTCATATCTTGACCACTATGATCGACAAACGTCTCTTCGAATCTAGTGAAAAAGTCGGACACACTTTCATCTTTCTTCTGCTTGCATGCAGACAATTTGTCCCAATTAACACGCATAGCAGGCATCAGAGTCTTCATATAATCAATAATCCTACCAGGGAGGTCAGCAATCACATTCTTCTGGTTTAGCACCACCAACTTGTCTAGCATCTGCGGCCCTAAGATTATTCCATGTATCACCTAACTCTAGCACATGATCCGTATGACGAATCAATCCCCATAAAGGCTGTGGAACTACATTTCCAAACAACATGTCTATATCAGCCAAATTCATAATGCATGATCCCGCAGTCTGAGCTAATTCTTTATAATACCCTGCAGGATTTTTGCGTGGATCAGGTAAAGTCTGCTTAAGGGCTAAAACTTCAGCACGCTTCCATGGAACATGTACCCAGACACGCTGAAAGTGTGGCGGAATAGCTGGATTAGCTTGTGCATCACCTGGGCTCCAAACTGGGGGAACCTCTCGCATCGGGTATTGTCGCGCCTTTCTCCTAACTGAAGAATCAGGCTCAAACAGTCGCTGAGAAGGAGATTCACTCCTGAACGACAACAACGTCGCAACTGCTTTCTCAACCTCAATACCCACTAAAGATCCCTTTGCAAACTCAGACCGTATATGGAACAACTCAGGCGGAGCTTGTCCTAACTCACCATTTTCCCATTCTTCGCGAAGGAAAGAACACATCATATCAAAGACATATCTCTGTGTCGGTGCTCCCCATTGACGGAAAACATCCATAACACACTCGAGATTATAGTGCAAAGGATACGTAACCCATTTTCGCGCTAAGTGATCCAACACTGTCCGTTCATAGGAACCAGGCAATTGGCTACGCAATTGCTTACGCTCTGTAATGGGAGACATACCCAATGATCCAAAAAGAGGAGAAAAGAGACCAGCAACAGTATCGGTCATTCTCTGTCGAACAGAAGGAGAAGTTGACAAAAGAACAGGAGGAAAAACAGGATGAGCAGAAGCATGCTCAGGAGCAGTATCAGAAGCAGTAGACAATACAGACGTAGGAGTAGCAGACGAAGGAGGTAGCAAAGGCGGCGGCCCTTGAGAAGGCTGCGCCAAAGGAATAGAAGCCAACGGAAGAGGAGCTGGCTGTTGAGGAACCACAGGTGGCAAAGCAACCGGAGGTTGCGCAACTACAGGAGGCGGAGGTGGTGTAGCACTCTGCACATAAGGGGGTGGTGAACTCAATAGGTGCGACATTAAAGGATCTTTAACAAGATCTTTCTTTACTTCTTGCTGTTGAGACGGCAAAGCTGGATAGCACTTGTCTACCGCCAGTTTACGTTGCCTAAGCAACTGTTCGCTTTCTTGTTCTTCTTCATTATCCCTAAACTGTATAGCAGCTTGAACCATTGACATACCTTTTTCTCTTTTATTTCGCTTTGCTAACTTAATTTCTTTCTGTTTGGCTTCCTTTCGTCATAAGCGGAAATAGTCAAACATTGCCGGCCGGGCTTTCTTCTTGAACAGTCTAACTTCGAGATTGTCTAAAATCTCGGTTTCAAAGCTACCGTAACGGGGCCACTGTAGGACACCGTCTTTTCTAGAATATTTAATCCATATTTCATTATACGCGATGGGGCAAACTCCATGTTTTATATAGAGCTCATAGGTCAGAGTTCCAATCGGAGGAACCGGACACAAATCCTCCAATCGGGAATCCCTATTACAACCACAACAAAATATCTTTCCAAGTCTGCTAAGACCAGGCATCTTCGCTCACTGGCTAGCTTTAAACTTCAAGGGAATATCAAAAATGATAGTCTCGCGAATACACTAGTCCCTCGGCTTTGAGGCCTGCAGGTCTCAAATCAAAGAATCCCAAGGGGATACCAAAACAAAACTAAGGACTGGGAGACGCTCCACTTATACTTAACTGAAATGTCGATGGCGTCACCAGAAGACCCGTGTATCGTCTCGCTCTACAAATCGTGTAATGGCTCCAAGACAGGGCGACAGTCAGGGCAGCAGTCCTTCGTAGCCGTCGGAAAGCGGGGAACCTCGCAGCAAAGACTTTCGGACCACAACGACATACAGGGGTCGATGAAGTGGCAGGCCTTCCTCCAGAATTTTCACACGAAGCTCCTCACGATCTTCAGGCTTGGACCGGTACCGCTGAAGTCGCCCAACATTGGGCGCCAACTGAAGAACCGGGTTTTTTAACCCAGCGGTGCCAGGGGAAACGCCCGATGTCTTCGGGTTCACCTGTCTTAGAATACAGAGACACGGGATACTTCTCGGTGACGTCAAAGACCAAATTTATTGGCTGCAACCAGGAACAGAGGTCTACGAAGCACAACACGGGTGGTTCGCTAGAGACTGCACAAATTCATAGAGCGGAGTATCGTCTTTTATGCTAAAATTCACATTCCTGGCTAGCATCAGTTACACACAAACGGGCCAATCAAATGATGACATTTCATACATATTGCATGACGACAAACCCTCTTTTGGTTGTCCAGCCCACCAGAAATGACCAAGCAAAATCCAACATTCCTTCTCGAACAGACCGGACGGACCCATAATAAAAGACCTCAATCCAAATCAGTAATTAAGCCATAAAGGAAGGAACAGAAGCAGATGAGAAGCAAGATAGAAGGGTGTGTGCATGTATCATAAACTCAGCAATGTCCTGCTCTTTGATCTCTATCAGACCAGCTGCCTAACAAGGAACTGGCTCAACGAGGTCAGCCTCGGGCAAGGAAGTCAGCTCGTTCAGGTCACACAAAATTCAGCTAAAGGTGTACGTGTCCCAAGGACTCGTTCAGCTGTAGTCATCGGCCTATGTGAGGGCAACCACACAAAATGGCTGCCGTACACAAAATGGAACCCGAAGGTTCGAACGAAATCCCTGAATGCGTAGTGTTTCCATTGATCGATTATGGCGAAAACACTCGTACATACCCCACTCGTCATTTGCGGTCCGCTGACACCAAAATCGTCATTATCCGACGACCTTTATTGAACAGGTTCAGAATCACGGAACCTCAGACGGCTAATGCACCACTGGTTGAGCACTTTATTTAAAATGGACATTCAGAGAATGACTTTCGCTGGACTGTGATCAGTGCCATAAAACTGCCCCCAAGAGGCAGAGATATCACAAGAATTCTAAACAAAGAGGAGCTCAAAATAATTTTAAAGACTGATAGTTTGAACTTCCGATTAAATCTTCTTGAAGATTGGACTACCTTGGTATAAACATAATGGTTCCGGTTGTCATGTCTTTCTGGTATAATATACATAATGTAACCCTCTAATTGTGTTGACATTATATCTAGATAGGTCTAAATCCACTTCCTCACCTTATCCCTTCACAAGCCAACGGTGGCTGCCACGTTTCCTTCACTCCTATTTACCACCATTAGCCCCTCCTCGATTCCCACCTTATTCCTTCACTCGCCTAAGATGGCTGCCATAATTACTTCCCTCCTATTCACCACCCTTAGTCCCTCTTTGCTTCCTAATCCACCACTATCGATCAATCAATCAGGAGTTTGTTAAAGCACAACTACTCACCCGTAAGGGTCTCAAGGCGCTAGGGGTGGGGGGGGGGGGTGCAGGTTCCATTCCATCAAGGAGGGGGTCTGTCGAAGAGCCAGGTTTTGAGGTTTCTTGGGAAGATGGGGAGCAATGTTGTCTGTCTGAGGTGGAGCGGAAGGGCGTTCCATGCTTTGGCCGCGAGGAAGGAGAAGGAGCGGCCTCCCGATCTGGTCTTTCTGGTGTGGGGGACCTCGGCGTAGGAGAGCTGGGCTGATCGTAGGGTCCTTTGGGGTGCCTGGAATTTGAGCCGGCTTTTCAGGTATGCTGGTCCGGTGCCGTGGAGGGCCTTGTGTGCGTGGGTGAGCATCTTAAAGGTGATTCTCGCCTCGACGGGGAGCCAGTGGAGTGTGCGCAGGTGCTGGGAGATGTGACAGTGTTTTGGCAGGTTGAGGACCAGTCTTGCGGCAGCGTTCTGGATGTTCTGTAGCTAGCGGATGAGGTTTTTGTTTATTCCGGCGTAGAGTGTGTTGCCGTAGTCGAGTCTGCTGGAGACCAGGGCGTGAGTGACTGTCTTTCGGTGTTCGAAGGGGATCCATTGGAAGGTCTTACGAAGGAGGCGGAGGGTGTGGAAGCAGGAAGATGAGACAGAGTTGATCTGGCGGTCCATTTTGAGCTCGGAGTCCAGGATGATTCTCAGGTTGCGTGCGTGGTCTGTGGGGGTTGGCGGGTTTCCGAGGGCGGTGGGCCACCAGGTGTTGCTCCAGGCCTCAGGGTTTGGGCCCATGATGAGTACTTCTGTTTTGTTGGTGTTTAGTTGTAGGCAGCTGTTTTTCATCTATTTGGCGACGGCTTCCATGCCTTCTCTAAAGTTTTGTCTGGCGGTGTTGGGCTCGTTGGATAGGGAGAGGATGAGCTGGGTGTCGTCTGCGTATGACACGACGTTGAGTCCGTAGGTTCTGACGATGGGGGCAAGTGGAGCCATGTAGACGTTGAAGAGCGTTGGGCTGAGGGAAGAGCCCTGGGGGACTCCGCAGGTGTTAGGTGTGGGGTCTGAGAGGAAAGGGGGGAGTCTGACCCGTTGCGTCCTGCCGGAGAGGAAGGAGCAGATACAGTCGAGGGCATTGTCCTGGATTCCTGCGTCGTAGAGTCGGCGTATTAGGGTGTGGTGGGAGACTGTGTCAAACCACGTGTCCATTGAGACCAATCAGAATGCAGTTGCCACCATAATGAGGGTCACGCAAACCCTTCCGGTCACGTGAACACACAGAACCCACGATTGTGCAGTCCCGACCATTCTGCTTCCCGGTAAGTTGAGTCGTCCACGCGGCACCCTTTGAGACTGAGAGGTCCGGTTTCTCGTTCTGACCTCTCCCCGCCCCGTGGGTTTGTCACCTAGGCCATCATGCCAGCGCAACTCCCATGAGCGATCAATTTCCATAACCGCCTTGTGCATCATTGCCCATGCACGCTCGGCTCAATTGACGCTCTAACCTGGAACCTAATCGGTAAGCCTATTGACACTTATCCGGTTCTGCACCATTCTTCGATCTGGCCCTGGCTCCCTTATTCTTGTAGGGCCTCCCAACTGCTTCGCACCAGGTTGACCCGGCTCCAGATCCCCACAGGAGCTAATTCGCATTGTAAGCCACATGGCCCCACCGGCTCCATTCTGGTAAGCTGTTCTGCAACCACCACAGTTCCTGCATGGTTGCTTGGTTAAGTTCACAGCGGTCACTCACCATTTCTGCCTTGCCTTCACCTACTCAGATTATACCCTAGAATTCTTGCCCGAGAAAATGCTAGAATCACATCACAGCTTAATCTCACACCGTACGACGAATCGTTGTCTATCTCCCTCTCACAGTACAATTCAAGGTTCACTGTTTTGTAAACTCCATGTTTTAGTTCTGCATAATATTCTTTTAAGAGTGGTTGCTCCTGTTATACTGGACTGTCGGCGGGTTTTGGGCTCAATTTCCTTGTACCTGATAATTCTTGCCTCAGTGCCTATTCTAATCATGGGTCCCACTCTGCAACTCTGGGCAATAGCTTGTTTAATCTCCACAACTGCCCCAACAGCGCTGAGATGCCTACTTCACCTTGGGGGTGCCCAGGAGTGGACATTGCACAGGGAAAAGCCAGGAAGGGTTCCACAGCGGTATGCGTACAGCACCAGGAAACCCCGGTTGGGGTATAAGTGCGCTTTACAAGTGCAAATTCACTGTTGACAACTATTATTGCTTGCAAATCTGAACTTGAATAGCAGCTCAAATTCTGTCTGACATACGTTAATACCTGCATTGGGCACTCCTCATTTTTGTGTCTGAAGTTTTAATTAACCCATGCACTTTCTGTCGCTTACTTTAATGTTTGTATATTGTATTTTCCTTCCCTTCTTCCCCATAGGCAAATGAGGCTCTCTAATGTTAGGCATGAATTCTATGTCCTGATGATGATCCGCATATCGTTTTAACGGATCGAAACGCCGTCGACAACTTTATACACCTTATACATTTGTAAAAACCTATAAGTCCTTTAAGTGTAAAGGTGTAAGTTATTTTCTGTTGTACTTTTGACATTGTACAATTACCAGTGCAACAAACTCCAAGCTTTTGCCTAAAAGTCCTTTGTTTCCTGTTCTGTTCCTTTTTGTATATGGTGTACATGTGTTAAGTAGGGCACAGACCTATGCCCCACTTTGTATATTGTTGTGTAAATACTCCTTTTTATTGCTTATGAGTAAATATTCGACCTCTGTCCAGCTGGGCATGTCAATTCAATATAGAAACGACTGAGTCTATATTTATTGGTTCTAATTCTCCTTCTTGTAAGGGACCACTGTTGTCTCTAGAATTCACTCCCAAGGTCCCTTGCTGACTTGATTGGGTCCCCTTGTTGCTCTTAAAAATATCCTTTTATCGGCCTTGGAGTTTTGGCTGCTTGTTCAAATCTCATCCCACTGTACCAAACAATGTTCTGCCTGAAATGTGGAATGTTAGTCAATATGAAGCCTTGTCCCTCATAGTCTTCAAAGAAGTCCACACCAGGAACGTCTGTATTGTGTGCTGGTTTTGTAGACTTTGAGGATGATTTTGATAGGGCTGACGGGCTGCTTATGTCAGACACTTAAAGACTGGGGCATGCTGCAGCCCGAGCTGGGGGCCATCAGAAATCTAAGCACAGGTACATGGGGTAGAACTAAGTTGGGGAATGGATTTTCAATATCAGACACATTCTATATCAAACAAAGTCTGAACCAAGAGTATGCTCTTGCCCTCCTGTTAATCAGTTGATGCACATCATAACTCAATTGTAAGTAATTACATTTTTATTTGCATAGTTAATTAAAACCATTGCAATACAAAACATCAAAACTAAAAGCATAGTTAAAAAAACAGTATTTCATCATTCACAATTTTTCATCTTGTTAAAATCATAAAAATAGCTCAATTGCAAGTTACATTCAGTTAGATCTTCCATCCAAAAAATAGACCTACTCATGTGCACCTTATTCAATATTCTGATGGCACTGTTATTCTCAATGTACTAAGGCTGGCCTTCTGAGATCTAGAGGGGAATGAAGCAGACATGAGGCATAATGTATTTTAATAGTTAAAGGGTGCCCATGTATCTCAGTCATTGTTAAAATCCCAAAACACATTCCATTTAGAATGTATCAGTCAGCATCCATTAAGATTCCCAGGTTCAACCACTCCAGCCCCTTGTAAGTTTTCAATTCCAAAGTTCAATGTCTGAATGGCATATCCTTGCATATGAGGTTTGGAGATATGACTGATTTCTTAGTACTTTCCAACGAGAATTTGAACTTTGGAATTCTGCAGCGCACGTAGAAAGAGGAAAAAGTCTCTCAGGATTGTTTATGCGCAAGAAGGTGCCACTTCCTGCACAAAAACAATCCTATCTACAACAGCCTAGCGCGTTGGCGCTAGGCTGGCGAAACAGCACAAGGGGAAAGAACAGAAATGCGCCATATTAGATAAATACAGGGCATTCCTGCCCTTTCCCTATGGTACAGGGCAGCGGAGAAAGTTAGCTTGCAGCACTGCCCTGCGCCACAAGGCATAAATATGTCCAGAGGTGAAAAAAGTGTGAGCCTGATGCAATATAGGTATGAGCTCACATTAATACCAAACCCTGAAAGATAACAACGGCAATCTAGGAAACACGATCTCATCATAACTTTTACTCCTGTGATAACTTGACAGCCATCGTGAGCACAGCCTGGAGTATAAGATTGCTCCTAACACAGAAACAACACTTGATTTAGCAGATTTCTGGGCCTTTGGCAAATAATGCACATGTAAAGTTGTTCTAGAACCACCTGAAATTGAACTTCTCTCACTTTACTGTAATTGTTGCACTTGGGAATTGTATTAATGAATATATATTTATGCACCCATAAACTAAGAGTTAAAGCTACGGGAAGTGTTGAGTAATGTCGTCCATAAATTAAATTTGGAATATTTAGAAAAATAAATTAAGAATCTCTGGCCATAGCAGCAGGTGTCAGTTTGGTCTTTTGTGGGGTTATTTACGAATATGTTGTGCTGGGTTTGCATCATAAAAGTGACGCAAACCAGCACAAAATGTTTTTTTTTTAATTATTTACTTTCCAAAGCCCTGCTTTGCTTTATTTAGTGTCATGGGGCGCTACATTGGCGTTCCCAATCAATCACCCACCCTTTCTGATGGAAAACCTTTTCTACAAAAAATGTAAGACACAGTTTTTTGGTAAAAAAAAATAATACCTTTTGAAACAAGGTGTTAAAGGGAAAAGAAATGTCATTTCTCCTTTCTTTTCCGACTTTGCATGGAAACCTTTTAGAAGTTGTCTAGGCATATTATTTCGCACTAGAAGGGAACCCTTCCAATACAAGACATATGCTAGACTCTCGCACACACCCTTGCACTATAGCGCACAGGTGTTTGCGTGGCGCATGGCAGCAACATTCTGCATCTGTGCTAGGGAGAAGGGAAGAGAGTTGCCACATCTCCTGCTCCCTCCCTGTCACACAATGCAGCGCAGCATTTTTTGCTGCTGAGTTGGGTGACAGTTTAGTAAATCAGCCCCTATGTGTGGTTTAGTGAGAATTCCCCTATGCTCTGTCTTTACTTAAGAAGGTCAGTGTTTAATGCCTTGGTTTTAGCACGGTTAGACACCAGCAACACCCTCTATCTGGGCCTTCTGAAATACAAATATCCATTGCCTTTAGGTGGTCCTGCAGGAAGCAGTTTGCGTTTTACTTTAATTGCCCCACAGCAAAACTACATTGGGCTAATCTTTAACATCCTTGTCAGGCTAAATTGTGCCAAAAAGAATGTTGGCTCTGCCTTTATTCTGAATAGAAAAAATATTCACTACTGATTATTAAAATCTTGTTCATGTGATTAGCTACAAAGAATCAAACTCAAAGAGTTCAAATGGAAGGTAGGCATTGTTTCTTATTCACGAACTATGTAATACCCTCTGTAATGACATTGAAATTCTTTTTTTAACATTTATTTATGTAGTTGCAGTTTCCATAGCATGTATAAATCCTATCAGTGTCAGTGCACATTACATGAGGACAGACTACAATTCCATTAGAAAAATCAAACTGAAAATGCTTCAGGAATATCAGCATAAGACATCAACTATTTTGAATGGAGTTTATAGCAGGTGGTGACACTATTTAAGTGTTTGTTTACACACAGGAGTTCTACGGTCAGTAGTGTAGGCAATATGGGCTGCATCGGTATCATTTATCCTTAAAATGTCAAATGCAGAATAGTGCTCAGACTTGACATGACCCCACTACTAAGAAGTCACTTATAACAGAAAAACAAATTCTCTCTCAATAAAAGCGATAATATCAAGGAGCACAGAAATCCATATAATTCAATTGATAAGTACAATCAAATTCTTTCAATGCATAAAGTTTCAGCAAATTATGAAGACGGGAGTCTCAAAAGTTCTTGTATTCAATTGTTTTCTTTTATTTTGACAATCAGGTGTAAGAATGCATGCATCGGCCCAGCCAACGCGTTTCGTCCTATGTGGACTTCTTCAGGGTTGGTATTTCAGTTTTTCCAATATCGATGGAGCGATCCTCTTTGTGAGACGTATCAACAAAATGCCCTGGGAATCCCCTGTAGCATCTTGTGAGTAAAAAGGAATAAATGCCCAGAATATCATATTTGGAAATTAAGTTTTTCTAATGTTGATGAAGCAGTCCTCCTTGAGGAACGTATCCAGAATATCTGCTGGGAACCCCCCGTACCGTCATATAAGTAGAAAGGATAATTGCCTAGAAATTCATAACAGCTAAATAACAGCACCGTTCTGCTGCTGTTCGTCTATCCATAAAATCACAACTTAAAAAACAGAATTTGAAAATGTGCAAATAAGTATGATGGGAGATAGCCTAATAGACTCAATATAGGCGTTAACTTTTACATGATCAGAAACCAAATCAATCATTGGAGCAGTGAGTTTTTCAATTCCTTTTCTAACATCTCAAACGAGTGGCTTGTACATAATGAAAGGGGAAATGTAGTTTTGTATTTTGGACACCGCCTGATTGAAAAATGGCTCTTTCTTCCTTGAACCAAGGCAGACCGAGATTACATAGAATCAGAAGTTCGAGAGTTGTAACACTCAGAAGCAGTTTATATTTGTGCAAGGTATTCAGCATGCCAGTTCATGGCTTTGTGGGTGATGCAGGGAAGTCTGAATGTACATCTTTCTCAAATGTGAAGCAATTTCAAAGTAATAAGGCCTGGGTAGACACAATCAAAGCATTTCCTTCTTCAAACAGCTTTTGCTGTACATGGATACATTAATCAGAGCCAGAAGTAAGTGTTGAAATCCTGTGAGTAGATTACTACCATAACTGAGTCTAAATATAACCTGTGATTGTATCACATTTTAATATTATGTGTGTGTGTGTGTGTTTGCAGTCCAATAAGTATGAAAGTCGAAATTCTGTCTGAAGTGGTTTATTTTCATGTGCTGATTGAATATCTTCTATAATAGCCCTCCCCTAAATGGTAGAGACCTTGATGTATAAATGAGTATAATTTGCCTGTGGTTATTTAAGACGTCTGAATGCTAGAAAACATGGTTATAGGTTCCAAGGACACGTAGATAGAATTGAGCCTTGTGCCACTCCGTGGCTTAGAGTCTAATGATCAAAGACATTAGTGTTCAATTGTATTTGCTGAGATCCGTTTTCTAGGTAAGGTGATAGAATGCACAGTACTATAATGTTTACACCAAATATTTCCTTGTACTGTGAGATCTTCTTATCAAATAAGTCAAGGAGAATGAGCAGACATGTGACCATTGTCTAATAAACATGGAAAGTCATCAACAAGAATGACATCTTCATCTGCGTTACACATATTTTTAAATCGAACATGCAGTTTACTGACTAGTTTACAGTCTTCAATTTGACCTCTTAAGTAGGAAGAAGTAGAGCATATTGTTTGATAATTTGAAGAAGACAGTTCTTTGCTTGGTTCAGTTTAATTCTGAAGAAAGAGGCATTTACCAGAAGTATCCTGCACTCATGCATTTTCTTTCAGTTCAAAGAACATCCAGGGTCATGGTTGAAGTCTCTTATCAACCAGCGGATATCAGCCAAATGTTCACCACCTGGTCACCACTCGCGAATCAGACCACCACAGCCATCATGTCATCCATGCTCTACGGTGCGCCCACCAAGCCCTGCCCAAATCATCTCTTAAACTTCAGAAACAACCCAATCAGAACAGAACTCACCAGCCTCTTCAACACCTCCATCTCCACAGCAACCTTCCAGGACAGATGGAAACGTGACGAGATTGGACCATTCCTAAAGAAACACTCTGCCGACCCCAGTGACCTAAAAAATTACGGACCTATTTCGCTGCTCCTCTACCCAGCCAAAGTTCTCAAGCAAGTAATCAAATAACAGCTCATCGAATACCTGGAACTAAACCACCTACTTGATGCCTCAAAATCAGGATTCCGTGCCAATCACAGCTCAGAGACCGTGCTGATTGCTGCTACAGACAATTCTCCTCACCCACAGATAAACTGTAGCCCTGATCTTCCTTGACCTCTCTGCTGTGTTTGACATTGTCTCCCACCACGCCCTCATCGACAGACTCTACAACATCGGTGTTAGACCTGGCATTTTCTGCGGTTTATCCCTAGACTTTTTGCTTTTTGGCCTTCTGTTTCTGATCTGTTTTCTTGGTTTTATGACTCTGGGCACTTTACCATTGCTGATCAGTGCTAAAGGGCATATGGTCTCCCTGTAAATTGATGTTATGGATTAGTGATTCAGTGATTGGCATATTTGATTTACTAGTTAGTCCCTAATACAGTTTACTGAGTCTGTCCAGTGTGCTTCTGCCAGTTTGTGTATTGACTGTCTGGCTTTAGGGTGACAGGGGCTGGAGAGGAGAAGAAGCTCCAGAAAGTCTGATGAGTTAGGGATGGGCTGAATAGACCTTGCCTGCATTTAGAGTAGGGGGAGGAGATTCCCTTTCACCTGAATGGGCCTGGTCTGCCTTCCACAATGCTGCCTCCTCCTCCAGCCAGGAAGCTGCACCAGTGAGGACAGGACTGGGTACAGACACTCTCTGCCTTCAGAGAACAAAAGATTTTTGTGTATAAAAAGAGGGGCCCAGACACAGACATTTAGATCACTGCTGAACTAAGGAACCTGTCAGGAAAAAGGACTGGGAAAGCTGGCAGAGGAGTACTGCCCCTGTGCTGTGTGCTGTTGGGGTTGGCCTACAGTGGTTGCTTCTGTCTTGGGCAGGGAAATGACTGGACTGTGCTTTCATTATCCTGCTGTTAGAGTTTTCTCCAAGGGCTTGAAGTAGAGCTTGTCTCCTGTTGGAAGTCTCAGAGATCGAAAATCCTTCAAAGATCACTTCTGGGAAATCAAGAGGAACCCTTGCCAAAGAGAAGAGCCGGGGAAGCTGAGGAGGAATACTGCCCTGTGCTGTTTGATGTCTGGGGTTGGGCTGCAGTGGCTACTTGCTGCCAAGGAAAGGAGAAAAGGACTTTGCTCTTTGCTGTGTCCCCATCTTGAGGAGGATCTCCAAGGGCTTGAAACTGAGCTTGCCTCCTGTTCCGAAGTCTCAGGGACACATAGATTTCACCACCGGCTCCCCTGAACTTCCTTGCTGGGAGTTTTGACCTGTAAGAGGAGTTTTGGACCTCTAGAGAAGTGTTTTTCATTGGGAGCTGGAAAATCAACGCAACGTCGAGAAGTGTGACGCATCCGTACCTGTTTCCGATGCATCACAGAAGAAACTGTTGCAGCGCCTGCCGTGGCTCGAGAAATTGCCACACGACACATCAGGTGCAACGATCTCTGAAGTCCGAGATCACTGCATCGACCCCAACGCAGGCCCTACTGTGCAGCTGCAAGAATCCACGCATCATCCTGTATCGTCGCATCGCATCGAGGCGCCCAGTCTGTCGCATCGTTGGGGGGCGCAGTAAGAAACCGACGCATCAACTCCTCTGTGCAGCAATAAGGATCCGGCGCACCACCTTCCAGAGAGCAAGGAATTGACACATCACCTTCCCTGAGTGTCAGGGACCGACGCATAATATTCCCTGTGGCCCGTTTTGTTTGTTTGCGCGACGCATCCAAGATACTTTGTGTGAAAAGTGTTGCATGTGCAATTTGCTGTGAACTGAACTATTCCTACCATCTGAAAGTCACATCTTTTTACTGTATTGTGGATTTTTGTCGTTTTGTCGTTTGGGGTCTTGTTTTGGTTTAGATAAAGATTACTTATTTTTCTAAACTGGTGTGGTGTCAATTTGTAGTGTTTTCACTGTATTACTGTATGTGTTCACAAATGCTTTACACACTGCCTCTGAGATAAGCCTGTCTGCTCGAGCCAAGCTACCAAGGGGGTGAGCAGGGGTTATTTTAGAAGTGTATCCCCCTACCCTGACTAGGAAGAAGGGTCCCTACTTGGACAAAGGTACCTACTCCTGCCAACTAGAGACCCGATTTCTCACAATCGGCATACAGCATAACACCCTCAAGTGGATTACCTCTTTCCCTACAGGATGCACCCAGAGCATCCGATTGCCTCCTTTCTCCTCCACACTCAAGGACATTATATGTGGCGTACCCCAAGAATCCTTCTTCACCCAACCCTGTTCAACATCTACATGACACCCCTTGTAGATGCCATCAGATCCCACGGACTCAACATAATCTCCTATGCAGATGACACTCAACTAATCCTCTCACTCACCGATGACCCTTCCAATGCCAAAACTAACTTCTGTAATGCCATGGCCTACGTAGCCAAATAGATGAGAGACAACTGCCTCAAACTCAGCTCTGGCAAAACAGAAGTACTGCTCTTCAGGAAGAACGCCTCCACAAGGGACCGCAGCTGGTGGGTGGCCAGCAGAAAGCGGACCAACACCAGCAGACCATGCACGCAACTTTGGTATCATCCTCGACAGCCAACTCAATAGGAAATGGCAAGTCAAAGCAGTCGCCTCCTCCTGCTTGCATACTCTCTACATGCATCACAGAATCTTCAAGTGGGTCCCAATCAACACCAGAAAGACTGCCACACAGGCCCTCATCGCCAGCTGACACAAATACTACAACCCTCTCTTTGCTGGAATTCCCACCCAGCTCCTCAGAAGACACCCAATCATACAGAATACCACGCTAGACTTCTCATGGACCTCCCCAAATGGTCCGACATCATCCCCCACCTCAGAAGCCTCCACTAGCTCCCCATCCAGAAGAGAGGCCAATTCAACATCCTCCCACACGCATTCAAAGTTCTTCATGATCAAGGACAATCCTACATCAACCATCGACTGACCTTCCATCTACCCACAAGACACCTGCGCCCCGCCTCACTCGCCCTCGCACACACACCCCACATCCATCTCAGCCATAGCATGTGCCGCTCCTTTTGCTACATCGCAGCCAGGAGCTGGAAAAACCTGCCCTCCACCTCCAAACAGCACCCTGCCTGGTGGACTTCAGAAAGAAACTCAAGACCTCGCTCTTTGACGGATACATGACAACTTCAGCGCCCAAATAATGTGGGTAAAAGCACTGCAATGCTTAAGTGTGATTCATCAAGCCTCATAAGGCCACCTAGCATGGCCCTGAGTGGCTTGATAAATCCAGAATAATGCATTGCAAATCACTGTGTTGCGTTACTCTGGCCCAGAGAGGCGTTCGCGTTCCGTGGGTCGTACTTGGGTGTTCCCTCACAACACACATGGTCTTGGTGCATTTCCAGATTCTTCATAAGCGGTAGACTTTGGAATGTGTCAAAACTGGAACGCATCCCCAGGAGAAATATGTTTATTTTTCCATGTTGTTACCTTTTTTCTCTTTCTATGAGGGCTGCACTTTGCAGTACAGATAGAAAGAGGAAAATGCCTCAGAGTATTGTTTATGTGCAGGAAGGTGTCCCTTCCAGCACAAAAATAATCCTGCTTACAATGCAAGCACCCTTGCACTATGGTGCAAGGATGCATGCATTGGCACTAGGCAGCCCATTGTGAGCTAGTGCTGGGAAAAGACAGGAATGTGCCATATTATGCTAAATATGGTCAATCCCTGCCCGTTCCCTGTTGCGGAGTGCAGAAAGATGACTTGCTCTACTGCGTGACTTGTTGGTAAATATGCCCCTATGTTTCTAATATAAAACATCGATGAAGGTCATTCCCAATATTTTATGCATGATGTATGTAGATATAGATTTTGGGGCTGTGAGTAAATGCTGCATAAAGTAATTCTCTTGGGTTTGTAAAATGGCTGTGTTACCCCACAGACCACCCCTATAAAAATCTGCTGATACGCATTTACTTTTAAAAATAGTAAGCATTGTCCTGTGGGGGGCGAAGCTAGCCTTGCCGCAAGATGGCTGTCTGCTGAGGAGTCTCTGCCGGCCAGTCGGACAATCCAGCTTATATCCATGCATTTGATGAGGCATTGGGATGAGCTAGACAATATGCAACTCCCCATCCCCCTGCTGTACCTAGTGCCGTAGCCACGGAGGAGGCGAGCATGGTGAGGCTCAAGTTATGGCCATAGATGTGGTGCAGCCTGGGCCCTGACATGGCGGCTAACTCAAGGGAGGACCGGTGCCGGGAGAGTGTGGCTGTGACCTGCGCCCCGGCGGAGGACTTTGTTGGGCAGAGGAGAAGGCTGTTTACTGCAGGGAGCTCACAGCAGCCTCAGTGGTGAATGCCGACACATGGGGCGGAGCAAGGTGAGGACTTTCCCAGTGGCCACAGGCTATTAGCTGGGCCCACAGTCAACTGCCACCTGGGCGGGATGGTGATTGCATCCCCCTCCCGAGACAGTCCTCAGTGTGCAGCTTGGCCATGCTTTTTCTGACTCCTTTGTGTTGAGGGGGGTGACGCACGAGGAGCAAAGCCTGATTGGCATGGTGCACCAGGCACGTGGGAGCGAGACTTCTGTGGGGCCTCTGACCGAGGTGGGGTCGGTTGCAGTGGCCCCTCAGGTTGGTGCCTCCGGGAGAGAAAGGCCCTGGACTGGCTACTTGTAAATTCAGTCTGAGTGCTCCCCTGGGCCATCTGCTTGAGGAAATATGAATTTTTATGATCAATTGTGTCCCCTATCTTAGACCCCAACGACTCCGTGTAAGCGCTACAAGTACATGTATGTTCCCTCCACTTCCAGCTATGAAGACGCAAATACATTTGCGTCCAACATTAACATGTCCTCTTTCAGATCCACCATGAATGGGTCGAATATTTCGTTCCTAAGTATGCCTTGCCAACGTCTTTATGTGGTGTACTTTACACGTTTTTCAGCTCTGGCGAAGTAGGCCCTGAATTCTGCCATCGAGCCTTTTTCCTGCCTTCAGTCTCTGAATGCTTCAGCCTAGGCCTGCATCTGTATCCGTGATCTCTGCCTTACTCCCTGCGTGGCTAACGGTGCTTGGCCCAGCCTGTTGCCTGCCAAGACTGTATTCAGCCTTCAAGTTATCTGCTCCGCTCCTCGAAACATACATTCCTGTCTAGTAGTTTCAGTAAACATCCTTCCAGCTGCAGAGCAAAGGGCCCGGCCTCACTGTCTCCGTGCAAGTAATTCATAGCTCCTGTTACCATGGTAGGCCCATGCCCCCTCGCATCTCATGCAGACACGTATACGCTTATACACGCACTCACAGTTAGTATAGAATAGCCTCTGTCCGAGAGACCTTTCCTTCCAGATAATACAGTTCCTTAAACACGAGATATTAGATACGATTTGGGATTAGGTTGATCTGACATCCCAGACTTCTGTCTCCTCATGTAGGGCTAAATGTCAAGTCCCCTTCACCCTCCAGTTACACGTCAATCACACGTCATGCTGCCTGCGCGCGCATCTCTGCCATGTATTTCTGCTGACACTGCAGGATTCTCTTATGGATCCACCCACTTGTGACATCTTCTTAATGACGTTTCTGGTACACGCCTTCATGCACGCCTATTGTAACGCCTTTTCATTACGTATGTGTACTCTTATCTCTCCTCTCAGCTGTTACGCCTTCTGCATCTGTCTTTACTGTAATGCATTGACTATATATACGATTAACTGTCAATAAAGTATTGTCTGTCAGTCCCTTCCCGAACCTACGTGGTGACGGAATGGTATGCTACCTTGGTTCGAACCAATACCAATTCCTATTTAAAGAATAAAACCCCTTTTATAAACCTCAAATATCACGGATTTTGCCTCTTCTTTTTGACTGAGTTATTCTTATTGAACTTTACCGCATAAATTAAGTATAGGTAATTCAAATTTACCACATAATTGGCGCCCGAATAGGGACCCCTCCCCCACCCCACGCGCCGGAGGTGCGTTGCAGGCCTAGCCCCCTGCCACAGCCGGACGGACAACTACGCGTACCCGCAGGATTTCCTGTATCTCCCTCAGGCCAACGGAGGTGACTGAGGCTGCGATCAACACCCAGACGAGGCGGTGAGGAGTGCGGAGGATCCCGACCAGAGCCTAGCTGAGAGGGCAAGATCCGAGGTATACAGAGGCCCACCAGGTTTCGAAGTTCCGAAGTATCTGCGTCACGAGTCGAGTCCAGTCCGGTCCAGTCCAGTCCAGTTTCCGAGGCCTTCCGTTCCATGCTTCCCGGTGAGTACCATTGCTGGGGACGCATCTAGACGTGCGCATTAATTTGTGCCGGTCAAGACGGGTTTGGGTACACAGACCTGGTCTGCACTGTTTAGCAGTGTATCTGTACTGTTTAGCAGTATATCCTGTCTGCACTGTTTAGCGGTGTATCTGTACTGTTTAGCAGTACATCCAGTATCATGTAGTTAGCTAGTTTTATTCTAATCATTGTTGTTCGTTTTAAAATGTTTTAATGTGTTTTCAAAATGTCGTGGTAAGAGTGATTGTTCGATTTTCATTATTGTGATTATTGTTTTAATATCTAAGTAAGGATCAAGTAGCCTGATTTTTAGGATGCCGTTATTCTCCAAATTAAGACAGATAAAAACTAGAAAAGGGATACTCGAGGAAGCCGTTCCCATTCCACCTAGGGACACTCCAGGGTACTTTATGTACCACAAACATGGCCTAGATGCCGTTTTATATCTCGATTTATGGGTGGACTACACCAAGGATCTAGCAGAGAATCAGAGATGGCCCGCTGCTGGGACATGGGATGCAGATTGCATCATGAGAGTAGAAGAAGCATTATGGAAAAAGAAAGCCAGACAGTCACAGAAAGATGCCATTGAAGTATGGCGTAAAGAATCGCATAGGCGTACAGAAAAAGCACACAGAAAAGAAGAGAAAAGTAGAGAGGATTCAGACAAGGCCCGAGAAAACGTATTAGTTGAGGAAGGTATCCGAGTAAAAATAGAACAAGTAGATAGACAACGAAACACCCTTATGAATGGTATGTATCCTCTTCTGGCCGAGGGTTTACCTAAGGCCACCCCGGAAGTACCAAAAGATCTGCCACCTCCAATGCTCCCGACTAAAATGCATCATAAAACCGCAAAGGATATTTTCCTTTCTTCCTATCTAGACGATGTAGCCCCCGAATATGTTAATACCGCACCGCCCGCACACCCCCTACTGGCGGCGCTCGACCCCGAGATAGTCAACCCCCACCTCCGCGACAAGCTACTCCTCCTCCCGTTCCAACCCTTCCGGCTGTCCTTCCACCTCTTCCTGCACCTATCCCTCCTACTTTACACCCAACGAATCCCTTCGGATCCAGCGCCTCAGGAGGCGCGTCAGGAGGGGCGATAGGTTTCCAAACCCCACCACCAACACATCGATGGACTTATAGGGATCTAGCACAACAACGTACACCTCAAGCAGCCGATTTTGACATATATAAAGAACGTCTTGCAGATTGTAGATATGATCCAGTACCCGGTAAAATGAATGACGACAGAATGATGCTCGCATCAGTACGATTGCGACGAGTTACAAACTTTTTATTGACACTACCTGGAATGGTTGATCATCTAGATAGAATATATCATTTTGTTCAAACAGGGGTAGGCCCTGAAAGTATTGGCGAGGCCATGGCTTACCAAAAAGTTGATACTCAAGGCAAGATATTACGTTTTTTTATAAACTGCCTAATAAGAGAAGTGGATAGGCCGGGTGCAAACCCGAAAGAAATAAAAGCACTTCATAGATGGGGTCAGAATATAGCAGACGGGAATCATGATAAACAGGCTTGTATAGAAAATATGTACCGAAGGATCAGAAATGCAGTAATAAAGATACATGAAAGAAGACAGCCAGCACCAGAAATAGATTCAGACAAACTTGAATCCTCGGGGGAGGAGGACGCACCAGAAGAGACAGCAGGACAAGCACAATTACCAGTTAGAGAAATGATAGCTTATGTAGGTAAAGGAAGATCCTATAATAATTCAATGCGTCCAGTACGTCCAGAAAGTAAAAGAATTTTTCAGGAAGCCATGTCTAATCCGAGAACGCCTGAACACTTATTCCAAGCCACTGATAACAGACTTCCAGAACGAATGGGGTACCATGTACTCGATTCTATGGACGAACAAGAATTAGCTAGGTCAGCAGTACAATGGGCTGACAATTGTGAGAAATATAGTGATGATGCGTTAGCACACACATTTTTGAATATGACACCAAGCGAACAGCGTTTAGCTGGTATGTATATGATACAACACCTACTCATATTGTATAGAAGCCAACACTCCGATCCAGGTCCCCTGCCTGATATATTAGCAGAACTACTCATGAATAAATGGAGAGGTCTAGGTACCGATCTAATTAAAGTAATTCTAGAACATCGGCACAGATATAGTGCTTTCCTGTGTCCACAGCCTGATTCAGCACACTCCATGGAAAGAAAAATGTATTACATAGACAGACAGAATCAGTTACGAGAAGTGCACCCAGTTAAGAATGATGATAATACGCTCAGACGCGTGTTTGTGTACACGCCCATAACTAAAATAGAATTATTGGAAATGAAAAAATTAGTGCCCAGCCATGACAAAGATCCAGCAGGTTTTCATCGTGAAATAAAAGACATGTTACTCATGGGTGATTACACTTATCCTGACCTTATGAAAATATTGAAAGTACTACTGCCTGCTGGTATTTACGAGAAACTCAAAGAAAAAGAATGGGAAGTGGGAAATGCAAAGATTGATTGGGCTGCATTAGAAAACGAAGAAAATACCCTAATTCCAGGCCTAGGGCTTGGAGACAAAGTTAAAGCGTTACCAGGATTGTTAGTACAAGTATTGCCACGTTTATTAACTACGAAAAAGGAAGACTGGGGTGCAATCTCAGCCTGTAAACAGAAACCCGATGAGGACACTAGTGATTTTTATTCCCGATTTGAAAAAAATGTTGGTATTAACAGCGGCCTGAAAGCAAGTAGCGAATCATATCCACATCTTTTTGTAACAAAATTAGTCGAGAATTCACTGCCCCAGGTTAAGAACAGAGTACTAAAAGTCGAGAGTACTTGGCAAGCTAATACCCCTTCACAAATGTTGCAAATGTTACAGTACCACCAGAATAGAATTAGAGAGGAACAAGAACACGAACAAAGACGTATGAAAGACATGAAAATGAAAATGTTAGTTGCTCAGTGAGTTCCAGCTTACGGTCACAAAAAGGGTGCGACCCAGCCCAGTAATTCGACGGCTCCTGTTAAAGGGGTATGTAACTATTGTAAACAGCCAGGTCATTATATAAACGATTGTGCAGTTCTGAAACACAATATCTCCACGGGTAAGACCAAGGAGAGACCACGTCCACCTAGACAAGATCAAGCCCAACAACAAGTACCACAGAATATACAGCATATACCGCCTATGCCAGCTTCACAACAGACCGTAGCAGTACCACAGCCACAGCCTATTGCCACAACACAGAACACGACACAACAGATGTACCAGTATGCACAAAATGACTACCCCGATTATCAGCGATACACATGAAACAGCCTAGAGAGGGAGGTTGGCTTTCCTCTTATTGAGGTTCCTGTAGATCAAGAGGGTCCTTATGTACACAGTCAAGTGTTAGGGAAAGACAGAAAGTTTCTAATTGATACAGGGGCAAGCAGAACAACGATTAGTCACAATGAAGCTCCAGGGGCACCCCTCTCAGGCTCACAGAATGTTTCCCTTGGATTTTCAGGAAAGCCTATTATTAACGAAGTATCACAACCTCTTCCTCTTGCAGTTGGTCCTCTGACACAGACTACAGATTTATTGCTTACAAAATCATGCCCAGAAAACTTGCTAGGTATAAAGACACTGAAAGCTCTAGGAGCTATAATATGCTGTTCTCCGGAAGGAGTACGATTATTCTTGCGAGATTTTAAAGGTCACTATGTATTGAGAGACATGGATCACCGATTACAGAATGTGCCTGCACATTTGTGGGCACAAGGCCCCACTGATGTAGGTTGTATGCACATTACACCATATCGAGTCACACTCAAAGCAGGAGTGGTATTACCACGAATTCGGCAATACAAGTTACCCCCAGATGCTGTAGTGGCTTTGCTGAAAATCATTGACGAGCTCATTGCACAAGGAGTGGTCGTAGAGACCGACTCCAATGTATGTAATTCTCTTATCATTCCAGTTCTTAAACGTACTGATCCAAATGCACCACCAGTTTATCGATTAGTTATTGATCTGCGCGAATTGAATAAATGTATTGTACCACAGTATCCTGTGGTTCCAGATATCTCTTCATTACTGACAGCCATTGATTCAGAAGCAACGTTCTTTACTGTAATTAACCTCAAGAACGCCTTCTTTAGCGTCCCAATCGATCCGGAAAGCCAATACTTGTTCGGATTCTGTTTAAATGGACGAAGTTTCAAATTTGCACGCGCACCTCAAGGATTCACAGAAAGCCCCAGCATCTATAGCCAAGCACTGAAAAGACAACTTGACAGTATCCACATGCCTGTTAACACCGCCCTACTTCAGTATGTCGATGATCTGCTGATCACCGCCCGAAGCGAACCCGAATGTGAAAAAGCATCACTGACGGTTTTAAATTTTCTGTCCGACAAGGGGCACAAGGTATCCCCTTCGAAGCTGCAATTCTGTGTTCAGCAAGTTGTGTACCTTGGTCACTTGCTGTCCAAAGGGGGGAGACAGCTCACACCTGATCGCATCCAGTTAATTGTAAACATGTCACCACCCAAGACACAAAAGGAGGTGCGGGCCTTTATAGGCCTCACTTCGTACTGCAGACAATGGATTCCCCAATATGCATTTCTAGCAAAACCACTCATTCAGTTGACAACCCAGGAGGCAGCGACATCGACTGTCCTCCCTTGGACTCAAGAACATACACAAGCTTTTGAAGACTTAAAGAAAGCCTTATGCCAAGCACCTGTTTTAGCAACACCATGTTACAGTAAGCCTTTTACACTTTTTGTCACAGAACGCGAAGGTACTGCCTTGTCAGTACTCACTCAGGAGCAAGCAGGTTCACACAAACCATGTGCTTACTTTTCTAGCACATTAGATCCAGTAGCCCAGGCTCTGCCTGCGTGCTTGAAATCAGTTGCAGCGACAGCTTTAGCAATCAGGCAAAGCGATTCCATAGTGTTAGGACATCAATTGACAAGTTCCACATTCCGTGGAAGTTCTTTTAAACCGTACACAGACCCAACACTTGACTATAGCAAGACTGACAGGTTATGAATTGACATTGTTTCAGCCACACATAGAAATCAGACGCTGTAGTACACTAAATCCTGCCACACTTTTGCCATTAAGTGGCGTAGACCCATTGGCACATGATTGTATTGAAGTCATTACTATTACGACGAAACCCAGACAAGACTTGACAGACGTCCCATTACCAGATCCAGACCTGACACTTTATGTGGATGGTTCATGTATGAGAACAAGTACAGGTGAATTAGTGGCCGCCTACGCAGTCACGACAGACACCGAAGTTATTGAAACCAATTGTATCGACACCCTGTCAGCTCAAGCAGCAGAGCTCATCGCTCTGACACGAGCCTGCATTCAAGCCAAAAATAAGAAAGTTAACATATACACAGATTCACGTTATGCATTCGGAGTCGTTCACGACTTCAGAGTCCTCTGGCGAGAGAGAGGTTACTTAACTTCTCACGGTGCCAACATTCAACACGGTCCCCTCATTCAAGCTCTGTTAGATGCAATACATCTGCCTACTGAAATATCTATCATGAAGTGTAAAGCACATACAAAAGTCACCGATATCATCTCCCAGGGTAACGACCTGGCAGATCGAACAGCTAAGCAAACTGCTCAGAATCAAACTCATGTAACTGACGTGACAAAGACAATAGTTCCGACATCGACACATTGCATGACAGTCAGGGATCCCGCACATGATGTAATTGACATACAGACACATGCTACACCAGATGAAATCAAGAAATGGACTGAACTAGGAGGGATCCAAACAGATCAGGGATGGATGACGAAGGGAAAATCTACATGGTTTCTCCCCGACTCTATGGTTCAAGTCATCATTAATACGATACATAGTCCAGCACACCTAGGAGAAAAAGCCATGCTAGACAGTATTCAACACATATGGTTCAATAAAAACTTACGAGCAGCAGCCAAACAGAAAGTGCGTACTTGCATGATTTGTTGTCAGTTCAATCCAGGTAAAAGCATTCCCGTAGAGCAAGGTGGATTTCAGCCTCCCGATCACCCTTTTGAAGTCCTCCAGATGGATTATATCCAGATGGAACGTTGTCGAGGATTCAAATATGTCCTCGTAGTCGTATGTGCACTTTCCCGATGGACAGAAGCATATCCAGTCCCAGATTACACTGCTCCGACCACTGCCAAGCAGCTGGTTCGCAAATTCTTCCCACGGTATGGTTTGCCCCGTATCGTGTACTCAGATAACGGTCAGCCATTCTCATCCGAGCTTGGGAAACACATTACACTCCTGTTAGGCTATCAATGGAAATTCCACTGTGTCCGGCATCCCGAGGCAGCAGGTCTCGTGGAGCGCCATAATCAGACTCTGAAAATCCGACTTTCAAAAATCTGCAGAGAGAAAGGCGTTGACTGGATAGTAGCTTTGCCAGTTGCGCTCTTCTACATGAGAATGATTGCGCATTCTCGAACAGGGCTATCCCCGTATGAGGTGGTATTCGGTAGGCCACCAAATATGTGGGGGACGCCCATACCTCGTAAAATAACAGATGTTGACTGTATTATGCTGACAGATTACCTTGCTTCCTTGATGTCTGCACTACAATCTTGTCGTTCACAGGTAGCTGCAGCCTTTCCCGACAACACCGAGGTGAAGCCCCATGAAGTGGTCCCTGGGGATTTTGTTTTTGTGCGTAATTTTGACCGGAGAAGTCCGCTGGAACCCCGCTGGCAAACCCCGAAATTGGTTCTTCTGACGACGAGGACTGCCGTGAAGATTGAGGGCAGGAAAGGGTGGCTGCACTCGAGCCACATAAAAAAGTTTCATGGACTTCCTTCTGACTTGAACTCTCAGCCCTGCCCTCCTCCACAGACTGACTCAAAACTCCCCCTGGTTGAGAAAACCGCATCTCAAGAATATAGATTGAAACTACGGTCTAGCAAGTCAGACAGTTTAATTGTTTAAGTCCTCCCCTAGGTGAATCGGTTAAATTAGTTTCTGACATGTATCCCCTAGACCGAGATAGAGAGAGAGATAGACAGAGACAGCTCAAGAAACGTGCATATTGTAAATCACTTCGTAGTCACTGTATAGTGACATTATTGATTATGTTTTTTCTAAGTCTTCTGATTATTGCTGCAAGTATATTACTGCATATCTATTACCCTATTTTCAAGCGTGCACATTCTGCTTTCAACGTCACTGCCGAACATTCTTTTAGCGAATTACCTCCGCATGAATTGTCTTACAGACTTGCGCTGCACAACAACACATTCATTAGTATGCTACATCACTCCCATCTGACCAACAACGCTACAAATTGTTGGATATGTGGCTGACTCCCTCCCTATCAGAAATACAAGGGAGTTCTGCCCCTCTTTCCTTACCCGTTCACACACAATGGCTCATGCGGTGCATGGTTTAGATTGATAAATTCTTTAGATTCAGATACTGTTGTTTACGAAGGAAATTGGGTTTGGGGAAACCTGAACTTAGTTTTGCTTAAAGCCTGTTACCCTGACAAGAAGGGACTTCCCACGAGGACAGGAACTGATCTAGAAAATGAAGTATATGGATTAGGTAACTTTACAATTAACCTCATGATTTTGAATGTTGAATCCGAAGCTGCACCAGTTTTGCCTGCTATGTCAGTATTACCAGTCACAGGTGAATTATGCGTTAGGAAAAATGGTTCAGTACACTTAGGTCATAGTAAATGTATTACTGTGGTCGAATTCAGTGATCAAGGCAAGTCTACATTCAGAGCTACTCGTCATTCCTACTTCATTTGTGGTCATACCGCATATATACGCTTACCTCTAGATTGGGATGGTACCTGTTACATTGCATTCCTTCTGCCACCTGTTTTCCTAGCCCCTCCTGATTATCATAGAAATACTAATCTAGTAAACCATAGACTCCGAAGAGATCTCCCGATTGTCGATTACACTGAAACGGCATGGGAGCAATACACAGACTTCAATAAAGGTTTCTTTCCCTACTTAGGTGCTGTTTTTAATAGTAAACTGATACGCAAATTAACTAGAACCCTCGAAGCAGTAGTGAATGAAACTACTTCCGCCCTAGGCAACTTAACAGAGGAGCAGTCTGCTATGCGGGTTGTTGTTCTTCAAAATCGTCTTGTCCTTGACGTCATCCTAGCCGATAGGGGCGGAGCCTGTAGAGTCATCGGGTCGAGCTGCTGTGTTTTCATTCCAGAAAACGCGCCATCAGTATATAAAGCTATAACCCGTCTTCATAAGATTGCAAGTTTGATACATCAGAATCCAGGCACCTGGACTTGGTCCGGTTGGTTCTGGACAACGTTGACCGCCTGGGGATGGAAGGTCCTATCCTTCCTAGGCATTGCCCTTCTCGTAGTATTCAGTTGCTGCCTATGTCTGCAATGTGGACCAGCGATTTGCGGCCTGTGTGCCACATTATGTATTCCACATTCAAGTTCCCATTCAAAACGCCATAAGAAGAAAGAAGAGCAAATGATGTTACGTGAACAGATTGATCGATTCATGAGGATCGATATATCATGAAGGGTCCGTAGGGGACAAGGAGGGAATGAGGAAATATGAATTTTTATTATCAATTGTGTCCCCTATCTTAGACCCCAACGACTCCGTGTACGCGCTACAAGTACATGTATGTTCCCTCCACTTCCAGCTATGAAGACGCAAATACATTTGCGTCCAACATTAACATGTCCTCTTTGAGACCAGAAACAAACGATGAATTGATCCTATGTACAGCCGATGTACGTTCATTGTACACGTCTATACCCCACTCCCTAGGGATCGAAGCGATTGAACAGTCTCTACTTAAATCGGAGATGGAAACAACCTTCCAGATGTTCTTGATGGAACTCATGTTATTCACGCTGTACCAAAGTTATTTTAAACATCATGATACATGGTATCAACAACTTGTGGGAATGGCGATGGGCAATTCAGCGGCTCCCGCGTATGCAAATATCTTTATGCAACAAGTTGAAGAAAATCACATACTCAACAATAAACAATGGACGGATCACCTACTTCTTTTCACAAGATACATTGACGACATTTTCATCGTCTGGAAAAGTACACAAGAAGAACTACAACACCGATTGATGGAATTTAACCAAATTGATGACAGAATACAACTGACGTGGGAAATCTCCAAAGATTGTGTTAACTTCTTGGATGTTAGAGTATCTATCAAGGGTCAAACTTTCGAAACCGACCTATACACCAAACCCACTGACAAGAACAACATGTTACACTACAGCAGTTTCCACGAATCCAACCTAAAAACGCACCTACCTTTTTCACAAATGGCAAGAGCTAAACGGATCACATCAAACTCAGACAATGCCACTGAACGCATCAAAGAAATTGCAACTAAATTTCGAAACAGAGGTTACCCGGAAACCATTATCAAAGACTCCATACAGAGGATCAATAACCTAGAGAGACACAAACTTCTACAACCAAGCCCCAAAAAAGAACAGACACGCATCGTGGTCGTCTCCAAATTTTCAACTGCTACCAAAAAGTTCAAAAGGATCATTTACCAACACTGGTCGCTATTGAACCTGGAGCCTGACTTCAATGAGATCTTCCAGGAACCTCCATTATTCGCGTTTACAAGATCACGTAATCTGGGTGAACTGGTACAACACAAACCAAACATAATTGTCAACTACTCAGGTACTAAACCATGTTTCAATTGCGGAAATTGCAACAGCATCATTCGTGGTAACTCAATCAATCACCCAATGAAGGGCCACAAAATAAAACTACAGGTCAACGCCACTTGTGACACTAGCAATGTTATCTATGCTTTAAAATGCCCATGTGGGAAACTATATATCGGCAAGACTGAAAGAAAAATTAAAACCAGACTCACAGAGCACAAATCCAACATCCGTTTGAAGAACACCAAATCCACACTGGCAGTTCACTTCCACGAAGAGAAACACAATATTTCCCAACTAAAATTTATCATACTGGAAACAATTGATAAACAGGAAGGCAGAGACAACACCAAATTTCTCCTTCAAAGAGAGAATACTTGGATCCAAAGACTGTCCTCACAGAAGCCATTAGGGCTTAATGAAAGAATTGAACTCTCTTGTTATCTTTAAATGTTGCCCATGGACTGAACTAGTAACTCCTGCGAGATTTAAGGACCACTTACTCGCAATTTTTTTTGATCCTATTGTTTACCATTTATTATTTTTTAACCTTTTTGAATCTATGTTGGATGATAATACACAGGATGGGCATATTAGATCATATTATTCCCCTACTAGCTTGGCGCATTTTGGACCCTTTCCATTTCACCACCTTTGTACTAACTACTGACCCACACTGGTTTTCGAGTTTACCTTAGTTCACGCTAATACCACTCCATAGTAAATCACCGACCCGCTCCAGGTTTTAGAATTAACCCCAGCACACGTCATTACCACACTGTCTCTTTAACAGCAGCGTATACTCCCACTCTCTTCCGTATCACACACGTGACCACGCCCTTCTTAAGATACGAAAACCGGTCACTGGCGTTTCCGCTGGGACCGGCATTCACGAACGGAGGAACCAACTAATAACACACAGGTTAGTCCGACCTCGTAGCTCACGGCAATCACATTCTCGCGGTTAAACTCTAGCCAACCACTTAACCAATGATTAACACACCTCTCCGAATATTTTATTCACAGAGCCATGCGTACCTGAGTACCGCGATACACGTAAGATAGGCTTTGCCAATTTCAATAGTTATACCTCGTGCACGGGATTATTCTGGTTACTCTAAGGGGAACCCTTTAAATGCCATCACAATTTCTTTTGAGCGCCATTATCAACCTTGATTGAGGGGTTGCATTTTTTAGCATGTATTGATTAATGTCCAACCTGTACTTTGTTTGAGACATTATTTATGAAATTTATGTTTTTGATTACAGTGTCCTTTCCCTGATGAAGGGGTGTAAAATAACCCCGAAATGCATTGGATGTATATAAGGATTGTATCGCATGGTGAAAATACAGAATATTAAGGATTTAAACTAAAGAAACTTATGAATAAATCGTGAATTGCAAACATCACCTTAAGTCTTTGAAACCTCTGTGACTCATAGAGGGACCACAGTGTGCGTACGAGGATGGGATCAGTGGCTCACTGACCCCACAACCTTAGACTGTTACGCCGGATGTCGAGGGACGCCTGACATCACTCGTAAAGCACCTAAAACCAATAGAAAACCTTTACCCACAAATTGTTGTGCGCCAGCCCTACCCACATTCACTCTTTCAGATCCACCATGAATGGGTCGAATATTCCGTTCCTAAGTATGCCTTGCCAACGTCTTTATGTGGTGTACTTTACACGTTTTTCAGCTCTGGCGAAGTAGGCCCTGAATTCTGCCATCGAGCCTTTTTCCTGCCTTCAGTCTCTGAATGCTTCAGCCTAGGCCTGCATCTGTATCCGTGATCTCTGCCTTACTCCCTGCGTGGCTAACGGTGCTTGGCCCAGCCTGTTGCCTGCCAAGACTGTATTCAGCCTTCAAGTTATCTGCTCCGCTCCTCGAAACATACATTCCTGTCTAGTAGTTTCAGTAAACATCCTTCCAGCTGCAGAGCAAAGGGCCCGGCCTCACTGTCTCCGTGCAAGTAATTCATAGCTCCTGTTACCATGGTAGGCCCATGCCCCCTCGCATCTCATGCAGACACGTAGACTCTTATACACGCACTCACAGTTAGTATAGAATAGCCTCTGTCCGAGAGACCTTTCCTTCCAGATAATACAGTTCCTTAAACACGAGATATTAGATACGATTTGGGATTAGGTTGATCTGACATCCCAGACTTCTGTCTCCTCATGTAGGGCTAAATGTCAAGTCCCCTTCACCCTCCAGTTACACGTCAATCACACGCCATGCTGCCTGCGCGCGCATCTCTGCCATGTATTTCTGCTGACACTGCAGGATTCTCTTATGGATCCACCCACTTGTGACATCTTCTTAATGACGTTTCTGGTACACGCTGCTGGGGCGAGATTTTGATCGATACCTTATCACTATTGATCTAAAACCCCGTTCTGGTCGACTGAACCTTTGTTGCCTGTCATTGAGGGAAGAAAGTGCATCTCTTACCAAGTTAGTTCACCCAATAACGGACTCCGCTCTGAAAGATCACAAACAACTTCTAGCTTTCAAAGGTTTATTATATAGTTAGGATAAGCTGCAAGTACAGGCATCTCAGAATGAGATTCACAAGATACACGGGCCCAACTACATACATGTGCTCTCTGAAAACCCTCAGACGAGCAAAGAAGACTACGAGTACAAGTTCTAAGAATAACAAAGCTATAAGCATTGACACGTATTGAGATCTCTCCGTCATTTAAAGTTGGAGGAAAAACACAGGTTAGGCTGTCCCTACCCTGCTCTGGATGGTATCCCTACTTAACAAGGTCCCAACCTATCAAAAGGTGTCAGCGGTGAATGACCCCCTAGGGAAGTCACCCACTCTTAGTCTCTTGGTGAAAACCTATAGTTCTCCAGTCATGACCCCTCTCTGCCTACCCATCCGCTCTCTAAAGGGTCCTCAGGCATCTGCTCTAACTCCTCCCAGGGGTGCTGTCCCTAATACAAAACATACAACAGCATTTGAGACGCCCCTCGTGAGACGCCCCTCACGTGGTGTATCTTCTGGCTTTTTCCATGATGAGGCCTCGTGCGTTAGAGTTGACCTTGCTTCTCAGACTCTTCTCCGGCCCGCTGATACCCCTTAAAACATTCCGGAACCCTCCTCCGTGTCTGGGCCGTCTCCTGAACAAACCTCTATTCATTTCATTTATAATTGGATCCCCCCTTTCTCTTGCAGACAGACATCTGCAGCCAAGATACCAATTCTCATAGACTTCCAACAAAAGTTTGCAACATTTCTCGGCCCAGACCAATACGTGTAAATCAATGTCTATAAACATTTCAGGCCTACAGCATTTCTCATAATGATTATACCATTCAAATCCTTCATTAATTAGTAGCATGTTAATACTCAATTCTATGATTCGGTAAACACATCTATAAAATATGGCCCATTAACGCTACTACTAAAAGACATTAGTGCAATCCATGTCGTGAAAGGAAACACCTTTCCCATCCCTTCCAGCTCTGGCCCTGAGGCCTACCACGTTCTACGTTTTTAACCGCATGCCATCTTACATTTTAGCAGCTACACGACATGGATTCAGGATTAATCACGTCTAATAAGTTATATAATTTCACACATTTCTGCATTAGTTCCACTTCTACTTAAATCACTAAGTTAACTGCACATCTCAGAATATAAATGCATATAATATCAGCACTCATGGCATTTCTCTTCATGACTTGTGCTTACTACGTGTAAGTGTGATGTACTTATACATTTAGGTCAGTTTGCGCTCTCTCAGTTCCCCCCTTTGATGACCTCTCGGGGTCATCACTAACACTTAAACTGCAGTGATTGCTAGTGCACCTCGTTTCTGCGTTTCCAGAGCCCTCAGACTCCTGTACTGATTATCTTGTATGGCAGCTAATCTCTGTAGCTGTTCCCTCTGGGCCCTCTCCAACCTCCTTGCTCTGTACCATTTGAATACCCTCACCAATCCCCACAACACGATCCCACAGATCAATATTATGATGATAGGTTTCAGCACATACCACACGAAGCTTTTGCCTAATGTGGTGAGCCAACCTCCAGCTTCACTCATTCCATGGCCCACTTTTTCCCAGACATTTTCTCTACTCAGGTCTTCGATCTCCTTGTGAATATCAGTTATGTTCATAATAACTTTCTCAAGGGGCTTTGAATTGTCTGGAATGTAAGTGCAACATTCCTGGACCTTCAAAGCCTTGCAGACTCCGCCCTCTTTTGCTAATAGGACGTCTAATGCAAGACGGTTTTGAAGAACCATGGCCCTTATCGATTGCATCTCTCCTTCCACCAGCATTAAGGACTGAGCAGTGCTGGCAGACAACCTGTCTACGACTGTTGCCAGTCGTCTAATTTTGACATCATTAAGGATTAATCCTAAGAGAGGGAACACAGCTCCAAATACATCTCCAACCATTTCTGCATCTCCTATATCTCTCTTTCCTCTTGCTGATGCCTTGCCCTCGATGATCTCTAAGTCTTGGGCATGATATATTTTGGGGAAGATAATTGCCAAGTAACATGATCCATACCAGTTATCAGGTAGTCTCACGTAGGCATTTCTTCCACATACAAAATACACATTTGGAATCACTTGCATTCCCTTTAGGAAATCCTTAGTATAATATTCTAGATTGAAAGCATGTTCACAGCTGACTTCTCCCACGTATACATTTTCATAATACGTTTTGGCTCGGTGAAGACATAGCTTTCCTCTCTGCGTTCTATCTAAAGCTATTGGACCACTACTACCTTTTCTCTTGTGTGCCTTCTCTTCCTCGGTCCAATCTGTTTTCCATTGTCCTGATTTTTTCAAAATCTTTTGTCTCCGGTATCGATCATCCACCTGCCCTATGAATTTTTTCTCGACTTCTGACACCTTGCATGTCAGATTGTTTCTACGGGCATGTGAAGTATCTAAGGTAATCCAAGGAATGAAAAACTTGGCCAATCTGTCTTCACTCTTCCAGTAGTCCCATTTGTTCATTTGCTTATAATTTGGGACTTCTGGTAACACTGAATCATAATTGGAGAAATAGTATTCAAAACTATCCCTCCCATAAAATATACTAAGCAATAAGCTACATGTAATGCCATATGTCAGCGGGAGGTGATGATATCGAATGCCTTCATCTACAGACGCCGGCAACTGCATGCAGACATAGCAGTCCTTAACCTCCATGGCATCCACGTATTCATATAAAAGTTTAGCATAAGCATTTGACCTAAAGTCGCCTTGGGACTCATCCACGTGTAACCTGCGAGCTTCTGCAGCTAATAACGCTTTCTCTTGAATGTTTTCCCCTTTCTCACCAGCAACGGTGGGTTTAGGTGGCACTACAGATTTCGCATCGGTTACCTTTGCCTCTTCCTCATGTCCCTTTACATAGGAGACTGTGACTACTAAAACTATTAATATTATCACTCCTACTATTAGTGTGCCTATTATACATTTGGCTCTGCGGTTTGGGGTGCCGGCTTCCATTTTGTCAGACAGTAAGGCTCTCTCTTATCTCAGCACAAAGTTCTTCTCTTCTCGTTCCTTTACAGTCTCTTTTACTCCTTTTGTCCTTAGAACCACACAACTGGAAGCTGACAACCTTCTTCGCAAAAAGTCTTTTTAAAAGCTTCAACACAGACAACCCTAGCCCTTCTCCGTCAACTCAAGGGAAGGTCCCTAAGATTCTCTGCTTCCTGGGCGCTAGGTAATCTTCTTTTTCTTGCTTATTTACAAAGTCTCTAAGCATCTACAATCAGGCTTGTGCCTGCAGCTTTGACAGCATAGTTCAATATTTCCAAACGAAGAATGTGCTCTTCATGGCTTGTTATCTTTGTACCAAAATCGGGGAATTGCAATTCTGTGAAAAACATGTGCTTTAACTTGCTGAGGCGGGGAGGGCTGGGGAGTGTGAAAGTTAGTGACCCTTCTGCTTCGACTCCGGGTACTAACAGTTGTACTTCCACTGTGATGATGGGCTCAGAGCTGGACACCACCACCGCTCGTATCCTCCCTGTCTCCTGTTCCAAAGACATTTGTCGCCAGATATGTCCACTCAGGGGTGGCGTATCTTCTGCTAGGCACACGCACTCTTCTTGACCTTCTCAAGTCCGGTGCTTCAGCGCCCTGAGCACCTTCTTCCGGGTCTGAATCCTCTGATATTGGAGGAAGGGTTCTCTCTGGAGTTGACCTCAGGCTAGAGCTCCTTCTTTGCGGCCAGTTAGCTTCTCCACGTACCCTTCTACTCCTCCTCCGTCTGGTCGGTTCACACTCTCTGTCAGACCGGTCAGTGTCGGACTCGTACTCCCAGCTACTTTCTCCTTCAGTAGCGTCGTCTGTTTCGCTGTTGTACTGACCGTCCTCAGCTTGGTCAGACTCGTTCCCTGCTTCTGCTGGCACCTCTACAGCTTGGCTGGCCCCCTCTATGGCTTCTCGGTCCGCAGCTGGACGTCTATCCGAGAGAGGAGCTGTTTCTTCCAGAGGTGCTGGAACCCTCCGCTTATGCGACGCGTGGATCCAATTGGGCAGGCCTCCCACCTTCACAGCAGTGTTCGTGATCAGGATGATCTGGAAGGGCCCACGCCAACGAACATCCAGGCAGCTTCTTCTCACGTGCTTTCGTACAAGCACCCAGTCTCCAGGGCACAGGTCGTGACACAGGTCCTGGCACGATGGAACCTCGGCAGCCTGCACCTGAAGGGACACAGAATGAATGGCGTCAGACAGCCCCTTGCAATAGTCCAGGATCATATCATCTGTGATGTTTAACAGTGCGGCAGTTGGGACAGACGGCAACCTCATTGCTCTCCCCATCAACACCTCATGAGGTGACAGCCCCGTTCTTCTGTCTGGGGTACTACGGAGACTCATAAGGACCAATGGCAGAGCGTCAGGCCAACTCAAGGACGTTGATGAACACACTTTTGCAATTCTGGCTTTAATAGTGCTATTGATCTGCTCCACAATTCCTGAGGCCTTTGGTCGGTAACTGCAATGCAATTTCTGATCTATGTTCAGAGCCGCACAAATCATTTTCACAAGCGAGCTGTTGAAATGCGTTCCCCTATCTGATTCCAAAGAGGCCGGCACCCCGAAGCGCGGAATGAGCTCCCTAAGCAGTAACTTGGCTACTGTGAGGGTGTCGCACCTACGTGTAGGGTATGCCTCAACCCATCTGGAGAATACGCAAACAACTACCAGGACATAACGGAGGCGGTTGCACCTTGGCAGTTCGATAAAATCCAACTGCATGCGGTTGAATGGACCCCCTGACCTCCCAATGTGGCTCAGTGCAACTGGTGTCTTTTTCCCTACATTCAACTGCTGACAGGTCACACAACGCTGGCACACTGCTTCGGCTGCTACTCTGAACTTAGGATTATACCAGGTCTGCCTAAACACTCTCAGCATAGCGTCTCTCCCTAGGTGTACGGGACCATGTATTTGTCTAGCCATTGGGCTCATCATCTCATTGGGTAACACTGCTCTGCCGTCTGCTGAGACCCAGAAATGGGCCTCACCCACCACACATCCTGCCTTTTCCCATGTTTGTTTTTCAAAATCAGGAGCATTTTCTTGCATGCACTTTAGTTCGTCCCAAGAGTCAACAGTTTCTAGTATCATAGCTAATTCAGTTCTTACATTTATTCCACCCACTTCCACCTCTGTGAAAGAGTACCCTTGTTCCGCGCAATACCGCGCGACTTCGTCGGCATATCTATTGCCTTGTGACACGAAGTCCATGTTTCTGGTATGTGCGGTGCACTTCACAACTGCAATACCTGCTGGACATTGCAATGCCTCTAACAACAAGCGCACAAACTCCCCATTGCGAATGGGAGAGCCTGAGGAAGTCATGAAACCTCTTTGAGACCACAACTGCCCGTAATCATGAACTACCCCGTAACCATATTGGCTGTCGGTGTATATGGTGACTCGATTTTTATTGCTTGCCAGGCAAGCACGCGTTAAGGCAATAATCTCGGCTACCTGAGCGGAGTGTACTCCTTCCTGGCATCCAGCTTCCACAACTCCAGTAATCGTACAAACAGCGTAAGCTGCTCTCAACTGCCCAACTTCGTCTCTTACACATGAGCCATTGACAAAGAAAATTTCATCTGGGTCAGTCAGTGGCTCATCTACGATGTCGGGTCTAGGTTTGGTGCATAGTTCAGTTACATCGAGGCAGTCATGGTCTGTACATTCATCATCATCATCGATATCATTTGGGAGTGGCATCAAGGTAGCAGGATTCAAAACAGAGCATCTCCTGAGGGTCACGTTCTCTGCAGCAAGGATAACTTGCTCATAGCGCGTGAGCCTACTGTTGGTCAGATGCTGTGTTTTGGTCCTGGTCATTAACAGTTCAACAGAATGGGGCACGTACACCTCTAACGGATGCCCCATGACAATATTCTCACACCTCTCGATGCTGACACCTGTTGCGGCAACGGATTTGAGACATCCGGGCAACGCTGCGGCTACTGGGTCTAAAGTAGCCGAGAAATAAGCGACTGGTCTACGGGCATTCCCATGAATTTGGACTAACACAGACAGCGCGCACCCCTCTCTCTCACAACAATAAAGCAAGAATGGTTTATCGTAATCAGGCATTCCCAAAGCCGGAGCACGACACAGGTCCTCTCGCAGCTGTAGGAACGCCATCAAACAGTCTTTGTCCCATGGTACCGGATCGCTCACCTCCTTGTGCGTCAGTTTTTGCAAGGGCTTTGCTTTCAGTGAAAAGTTCGCAATCCACTGTCGGCAATGCCCCACCATCCCCAGGAACATCCTGACTTCTCTCTGTGTTTTAGGCGCATTCATCTTCATGATGGCCTCTATCCTGTCTGGGGACACCTTTCGTTTGCCTTTCTCAATTCTGTGTCCCAAGTACTGCACTTCTGTCAGGCAATACTGTAACTTTCCCGGGGACACCTTGTGCCCATTTGCAGCTAGGTGATTTAACAAAGCAATGGAGTCCTCCCTGCAAGCTTCTTCTGTTTCTGACGCCACAAGGAGGTCGTCTATGTACTGGACCAGAACTGACCTCTGGGGCAGCACTAGACTTTCAAGATTTTTCTTCAGAAGCTGGTTGAAGATCGATGGGCTCTCTGTATACCCCTGAGGAATACGACACCATGTTAGGACGCGACCTTCCAGCTTAAATGCGAAAAGAAAATGGCTCTCTTCGTCCAGAGGGATCGAAAAGAAAGCCTGGCAAAGATCAATCACAGTGAACCATTCTGCTTGGAACGGTATCTGAAACAGTATCACTGATGGATTCGGTACCACTGGACAACATGAAACAACTATGTTATTAATCTTTCGGAGGTCCTGCACTATCCGGAATTTCCCATTTGGTTTCTGCAAACCCATAATCGGGGAGTTACATGGACTACCCACGATTTCCTTCAGTATTCCCTGCTTAATCATGGACTCGATCACGGGTTTTATGCCTGCAATCGTTTCTGGAGTCAATTTATATTGGGGTGTTCTTGGAAACTCAGCATGCGGTTTCACTACGATTTTCACTGGGTCCACCCCCTTGACCAATCCAATCTCTTCCCCAGTGAAATTCCACACTTCTGGTGCCACTGTCTCTCTCAGATCCCAGGGGAGCTCATCTACTGTCAGAGTGGGGTACAGCTCCACACATATTCTGGAATTTGCAACTTTGAAGTCAGCATCATCGTCATTAGTCAATACCTCCACTCCTTGTGGTGTGCAGTATATGGTACAATTTAACTTGCACAAAAGGTCTCTTCCTAGCAGACATACAGGGCTAGAATCGCAAACCACAAACTGGTGCTCATCGCTGTACTTCCCTATTTTCACCTGCACGGGTTTAGTCAGTGGGCTGGTCATTCTCCTGTTAGCGACCCCTACCACTTGTATGGTCTCCCCAGACATGGGCAGGCCTGGAACTGCGGCTGATCTGATCGTGGATCTAGTGGCTCCTGTGTCCACTAGAAATGTCGTGGGGCACCCTGCCACTTCGGCCTCAACATAGGGTCCCCTTTGATCCACCTCCAAGGCTGCCCCGAGGGTACAGTCCTCCCTTTCCACTCTCTGTCCAGTTAGCGGGTCTACATAATAGCACTCCTCGCCTCCTACAAACAGGGGCATCTGTCTATACGTCTTACCCATACTCCCTACTCTGGGTGGCTGAGGGAACTGGGCTCGGGGAGGAGGGCCCCCCCCTTTGAGCACCTTTCCCTGGTATTGCGTTACCCCTCTCGTAGGCGCACTCTGGACCTCTTCCTCCTCTACCTCCTGTTCTCCTATCTCAACATTGTAGGGACACTCACATTTCCAATGCCCCACCTCGTTACACTGGTGGCACCTAGTCGTTTTCTTCAAGGCAGCTATGTCTATCCTGGGTCTAAAGGTGGAGTTCTCCTCATTGCCCTTGTTCTGACTATACTGTTTCTTTCCTCCAGTACCTGTTCCTTGTTGCTGTTGCTGCTGTCCCCCCTTCCCGGCTGCCTGCATCTGTACCACCATCAGTTTCTCCTTTAGTTTCTTTGCCTTGGAGTCTATCTCATCACAGCAGTACCTGGCATATCTCAGGATTTCGTCTAGGGGTTTATTTTGCCAACAAATCAAGTGTTGCTGAATCATTAAACTAATATCCGATCTCAGGCCCAAGACGAACTTGGACACAAATTGCCCTATGTCCTTTGGATCCATTACATCCAGACCGCTATACTGTTTAAACGCCTTCAGCAATCTCTCGTAATATTCGTGAACTGTCTCTTTGGGTTCCTGTCTGGTTCGATCTATTTTGACCCAATCTATGTCTTGCATTGGCACTTTATCTTTCAGCCAAGTCATCACTCTCTCGTATTTTGCCATCACAGTCTCGGACGGCCCGTTAGTCTTAGCGTCTCTCTCCGGCTCTGTTGTGGGCCACTCAGCGCTAACCTTGCATGCTGTCCACAAATCTCCTGGCACTACAATGTCAAACAGCGTGTTCAGATCTATCCATAGGACCTTTGAGATTTTTACGAATCTCTCAACTTGCTTGTACCACTCCACTGGGTTCTCCCGCAATTTGGGGAAGGAAGTGGTAAAAGCAGCTAAATCTCCCCTACTCCATGGGACGTGCACATAGTTCCCATTTGCAACTTCACGCAAAGGGTATGCCTCTATTCCCTGCAGTCCTCCTGGTGTCATACCAAGCATGCTTCTCCTGACGGTCCCCTTCTTGGACCACCTCTCTTCCCATTTATCTAGTGCCCTCCATGTCCTTATTCCAGTGATTAGTTCCCTTATGTGCGTTTTCAGTCCGATCGTTCTCCTCTCATCTAGGTCTCGATCTGAATAATGTAGCCTGTGGTTACCCTGTAATGCTTTGGTCCTTGACAGGTCCACCATATATTTGCCTGCTAGTTCGACTAGCTTCTCATGGATTGTTCTCGCCTTTCGAGTGATGTCCTTTGCCATGAACAGTATTTCATCCTGCTCATACATCTCCATTCTTTCTAAAGGCAGGGTACCATCTACCATGTCATCCAGATCTGACCTTAAGCTGGCGACATCGAGTCTCTTGGCTTTTATCTCAACTCGCAATATGTCTTTCGAAGGAGGTTCACAGGTCTCTCTCCCATCCCAACTCCGAGCCCTACGTTTGGGTTCGGGAGAGTTAAGGAGTGTTCTCCCTTGCTCCCATCTCTCCAGGTCCCATGCTCGGCCATCCGATCTTGGAAGGTGATGGAACACGGGCCTGTTACCCCCAATCTTACTTTGCCCATTCTCTCTTTCTTCTCTCTTTTCACAGTAGGACTCTCTGCTATTCTCCCTCCGGTCTCCATTCTCTCTCTGTCTAGTATCACTCAGTATCTGATAGGATCCTTCTTGGTTCCCCATATACCCTGGACTGCGCTCATGTCCGTCATCACAGGGACTGCGGCGCGGCCTCTCGCAACTCCCATTCTGTTCTCTGTTGCCTGGCACACAGTGGGTACACTTAAAGCTGTCTCTGTACTCCCGCGTTCTCCTGTCTTCTTCACTGTGTATTGGGCGAGACACTCCCCCACTCTCGGGGCCCCCGTTTTCCAGGTCTGATCTACCTCCACTCCGGGCCCAATGGGTGACTCCCCTACTGTCCTTCTCCCTCCCGTCCCACTCCGGACTGCTTTCCTCAGCCCCGCAGTGAGTCCGGGTTCTGCTATCCTGACTTTCCCTTCCAGCTTCCGCAGCTATGATGCTCTTGTGAGCCTCTACTGCCTCATCCCACTTCTTCAGGTACTCGTTTAACTCCTGAAAGGATTTCCGTCCTGATCCCCTCATATCCACTGGCCATCTATGGCCCCCCGGATCCCCTACTGGGTCCTCTGCTGTGTGTACTGGTGTGCTCCACTCTCTTGGTATCGGCAACTGACTTGGGGAATTGATCGTATCGTTCCTCCTCGCCATCTCTGCTCTTTCTCTGTCCCTCCGTACCCGTTCCTCCCCTCTAGCTCTCTCTGGGTCATAAATCGATACTATAGGACCTATGGTAACAGGTACTTGTAGTGCATCTGGCAGTGCGTAGGATGTGGCACACTCCGTTTCCGGCACCCTTTGTACCACAAACCTCCCGACTACCTGTTGCACCGAACTAGGCTGGGACAGTTCTTTCTTTGCCTCGGGATCCCAATCGGAACTGGGAAGCGGTCCATGCTCTCCTACGTTGCTCCCCTCCCTTTCGCTATGCTCGACATCTCCCCCTGCTCTGTTATACGGGGGTGGCCTATCCGTCAGTAACCTGTTTATCAAGCTGTCCTCTGTTTCGCTCTCATCATCTTCTTCTAGGGGGCTTTTGTTCCCGGGCATCTCTAACACTGGGTACAATTTATTTACTTCCATGTTATGCACTCTCCATCTTTTGGCATCTGCATCCCACTTGGCATCCTGCACTGCCCTTACCGATCGTTTCACCCTTTCTTGTCGTCTATTCATGTTCTTCTCGTGCGCTGCCCTAATCCAGGCATTGAGAGCTTCAAACTGGGTCGGTCTAGGCAAGGGTCTCATTGAGGTCATAACTGCTTTTAATCGGTGTAGCACCTCTAATCTGAACGTCCCGTACTTCGGAAACGTCAGTTCCTCATTTCCTTCTGTAATCTTACTCCACTCTGAGATCCACAAAATTGTATGCAGCCCAACATTTGCCGCCATATAACGAGCCGGCGTACCCTCCGGCGGGGCTTCTTCCCCTTCATACGATCCCCGCCTCTCTTTTTTAAACGCCGCTCTCAACCATTTAAAACACTTCATGATTATACGCACAATTTCCAGCCTCAATACTCTGTTTACTTCCTGATGACAATCCACCAATCCTAGCGTGGCTTTGCTAGCTGGCCTATCGCAGCGCTGTCTTTCTCCGGCCGGCCAATCCCAGCGCGGCACTTTCTGACGTCACTCGTCTCCGCTTCACAGCAGCACCCCTCCTTTCTCAGCTCTTCTCCCGGTCATGCATGCGTCCCATTCATACCCTGAAAAATGACTACTTCCGACCAAGCGGTCACTTCCCTCGACTGTACGTCCACAGTCTATCTGTAATTGTCAACACAACTGACGAAATGTCTATCGTCTCTCTGATAGGTTGCTTACACACACAGTAACCTCCGACCAGCGTCCGTTACTCACGCACTCACTCTTACGTTCCCCCTATCTCGGTCTTTCGGGTGATCAATGGTACCTCATGACCCCCTTCACACTGGTTGACAATTACTCTGGATGTCCGATACACCCGGACCACTTAAGCTCTCCTTGAACTTAAGATTTCCACCGGTTGCGCGCGCTCACAACCTGTTCCACAGTCACTCTACAGGCATTCAACTCCGCCAGACATTACAACATAGAAACAATACAAAAACACCGCAATCTAGCACGCATGACCCTTTATACTCACTCTCGACCGATACTGCTGCTTTTCTGTCTCACGTCATCCGGACCTTCATCGGCGGGCGGTTCTTCCGATCATCGATCTCTAGGGGCCTTGGGGTAATCTAACCTGGCCTAGATCACCTTCCTCAAGAAGGCAACCATCCTCTGCTACCAACTGCTGGGGCGAGATTTTGATCGATACCTTATCACTATTGATCTAAAACCCCGTTCTGGTCGACTGAACCTTTGTTGCCTGTCATTGAGGGAAGAAAGTGCATCTCTTACCAAGTTAGTTCACCCAATAACGGACTCCGCTCTGAAAGATCACAAACAACTTCTAGCTTTCAAAGGTTTATTATATAGTTAGGATAAGCTGCAAGTACAGGCATCTCAGAATGAGATTCACAAGATACACGGGCCCAACTACATACATGTGCTCTCTGGAAACCCTCAGACGAGCAAAGAAGACTACGAGTACAAGTTCTAAAATAACAAAGCTATAAGCATTGACACGTATTGAGATCTCTCCGTCATTTAAAGTTGGAGGAAAAACACAGGTTAGGATGTCCCTACCCTGCTCTGGATGGTATCCCTACTTAACAAGGTCCCAACCTATCAAAAGGTGTCAGCGGTGAATGACCCCCTAGGGAAGTCACCCACTCTTAGTCTCTTGGTGAAAACCTATAGTTCTCCAGTCATGACCCCTCTCTGCCTACCCATCCGCTCTCTAAAGGGTCCTCAGGCATCTGCTCTAACTCCTCCCAGGGGTGCTGTCCTTAATACAAAACATACAACAGCATTTGAGACGCCCCTCGTGAGACGCCCCTCACGTGGTGTATCTTCTGGCTTTTTCCATGATGAGGCCTCGTGCGTTAGAGTTGACCTTGCTTCTCAGACTCTTCTCCGGCCCGCTGATACCCCTTAAAACATTCCGGAACCCTCCTCCGTGTCTGGGCCGTCTCCTGAACAAACCTCTATTCATTTCATTTATAATTGGATCCCCCCTTTCTCTTGCAGACAGACATCTGCAGCCAAGATCCCAATTCTCATAGACTTCCAACAAAAGTTTGCAACATTTCTCGGCCCAGACCAATACGTGTAAATCAATGTCTATAAACATTTCAGGCCTACAGCATTTCTCATAATGATTATACCATTCAAATCCTTCATTAATTAGTAGCATGTTAATACTCAATTCTATGATTCGGTAAACACATCTATAAAATATGGCCCATTAACGCTACTACTAAAAGACATTAGTGCAATCCATGTCGTGAAAGGAAACACCTTTCCCATCCCTTCCAGCTCTGGCCCTGAGGCCTACCACGTTCTACGTTTTTAACCGCATGCCATCTTACATTTTAGCAGCTACACGACATGGATTCAGGATTAATCACGTCTAATAAGTTATATAATTTCACACATTTCTGCATTAGTTCCACTTCTACTTAAATCACTAAGTTAACTGCACATCTCAGAATATAAATGCATATAATATCAGCACTCATGGCATTTCTCTTCATGACTTGTGCTTACTACGTGTAAGTGTGATGTACTTATACATTTAGGTCAGTTTGCGCTCTCTCAACGCCTTCATGCACGCCTATTGTAACGCCTTTTCATTACGTATGTGTACTCTTATCTCTCCTCTCAGCTGTTACGCCTTCTGCATCTGTCTTTACTGTAATGCATTGACTATATATACGATTAACTGTCAATAAAGTATTGTCTGTCAGTCCCTTCCCGAACCTACGTGGTGACGGAATGGTATGCTACCTTGGTTCGAACCAATACCAATTCCTATTTAAGGAATAAAACCCCTTTTATAAACCTCAAATATCACGGATTTTGCCTCTTCTTTTTGACTGAGTTATTCTTATTGAACTTTACCGCATAAATTAAGTATAGGTAATTCAAATTTACCACATGCTGACTCTAGTGTTTCCCCCCTGGGGAGAGGTGGAGCCCAAAAGTAGGCCTCCTGCATTTGCTCTGCTCTGGATGGGAGAAGTCCCTTGATACAACCCAATTGAGGCCTGGACCAGCTAGTATGCTGCTAAACTGATTGCCCATGCTGTGAATCGCCCCTGGCCAGTATTTACTTCTCGTGGCCATTGTGGGAGAGATTGTGTGATGGTGATGCCCTGAACACATAGGGAGGTGCGGCAATGAGAGTATCCCTAAAAACTGGGCCAGTCTGAGAGGGGAGTGGCTGGCCCATGTGGACTTTGATGCGTACACGTGTATGCTCTCCTACTGTTAACACTTCCCCCTGGTACCAGAGACCTGCTGGCTACCGTGGGTCTGCTCGTGCCTCCCATGTTGTCACTCATGGGGTGAGGCAACGTGAGGCCCGACGAGGTGGCCGTATATTTGCCACCAGATTGTACCTTGGGAGTGCTGAGCAGCTGGGGGAGCACCCTGGAGCCACCTGCTTCAGGAGTGGGCACAGCTGAGTGACTACAGTCTGCCTGTATACCATTTGCCAAGCTGTACCCATTTGCATCTCTTAGCAGAGGGGCTTGGGAGTCTGTGCAGGCCAGGGAGTGAAGTGTTTTGCCCGATTAGCCAGGCTTCTCCTGCCCCGGATTTTGCCCCCGTGCCTGGAAATGAGGCTGACTGCTCCATGGGGAAGACAGTCAATAAACAATCCAAGCTACCCTTTGAATTGAGCAGGAAGACGTACACAATGGAACTTGCGTAGGAGTCTGTGCAGAGCTCCCAGGCTGGTGGTGATGCGGCCACGGAGCCGGACATTTGCTCTATGTTTATTGACCTCAAGTAAAGCTTGCATGCCATTGGCAAGTTGGCTGACCATTTTGATCATTTGAAGGAGTAGGTAGACAGGTACAAAGAGTAGCTGGACCAAGTTGAACATTGCTCCACTGATTTTGAAGATATGCACTCCTCGGCCAGGGAGCGGCTTCTCCAGAAGGATAAAGTTCTTGACTTATTTGCAATAAAAACAAAGATTTGGAAGTGCAGTCACAATACAACAATTTAAGAATCCTAGGCATCCCGAAGTCGACTGCTATGTTGCGTACCATCTTCAGATAGGGCCTCTCCCCCATGCTAATCAAAAAGAGGGCAAACACATTGCTGGGACAGGGTCTATGCCCAAGTGCCCCTGCTCGCCCAATAACAGCTAAGCTCTTAAACTACTATGACAGGGACACCAGGCTTCGCCTTGCTAGGGAGCGATGGCCCCTCCAATTTCTGAGGAGGGATATCTAATTTTTACTGGATTTCACACTGGCTGCCCAGGCTGCCAGACGAGACTTTATCCAGAAGACAGATGCCAAATACTCCCTGATCTTTCAGGCCAAACTCCATTTACATTACTTAGGGAAAACCCACTTCATAACTGCCAAATTTGCCAGATGACTTGCTGTTGCTGAGTCTTCCCCCACCACCATCGCCTGCTGTCTCAGGCCGAGGCCACCGCAGCGAAAATGATTGAAGGACTGTATTACTTCGAGGTGGAGGAGCCTGGATACTAGACCTGGTGCTTTGTTACCCCATCATGCTCCCTATCTGAAAATTGGTAACAGCTCTTCTTGCTCCTTGTGCTCCTCTCCAACGTGAATGGGACTCTTGGCACATAACTTGAGAAGGTAAAACTTGAGCAGCAATAATCTAGGACTACATCTAATCCATGCTCCATCGTGGTTGGCCTGAACTTTTCACTCTGACCCAGTCCAGCTCAACAAGATAGCAGCAGTTGGTGCTTTTAGGTGCTACTTTACAGTTTATTCTTTAAAAAATCATGTCAGTTCTACTGATTTGATTTTTGACATTTTGATTTTGTTTTATTTATTATATTTTGCTCTATTTTTCTAACCTGCAGGGGGTATTTCTGTGTGGTGTTTTCACAGCTTTATTGTTAGAAGTTTGCAAGAATCCCTCACACATTGCCTCTGACTGTTCTGTGCCAAGCTACCTGGGGCTTAAGTACAGGTTAATTTGGGGTTTGCTGGTGCCTCACGCTGACTAGGATTGTGGTTGCTGTCAACCAGGAACCCAGTTTCTGACAGTGAGTCACAAAATAAACCTATATGTCTCCTGTGTACATCTTGGGCTGCTCCATCCCATAATGATATAATTAATGCTAAAAAGAAATATCTACATTCACTCATATATTCATGGAACTAATAAGATATGGTCACAATTTGATGACACTAATGTACCTAGTAAAGGGTTATCTTGAAAATATATTTGATATTTACAGGTTCACATATGCTGGTCCATATAGTAGTTGCTGCACAACCTAATCATCCAAATACTCGTGCCAGAAACAATAGTATACATTGAAGCGCATAATCTCATCTCACATTCACAACAGTGGGAAAGAAAATACCACACTTTGAAATCATAGGAGAGTAACTTTATTGTAGCAACATACCTCATATTTTTCTTCCATATTTTACAAAATAAATCTTACATCCAGCTATGAGCTGTGTTGTGTGTCAATCTACCCTCTGACCACTAAGAACTTTTTATCTGAAATGTATGTAGTTGCAACAAGTTGAGGCAACACATTGCTTTTAGAGGAGCGTTATTGCTGTCTCTGTTGTGTGCAATGCCCATACCAATAAGACATGAATTTGTGTATCATTGTACATTGTATTGAGGTTCCGTGACAATTGTAAGTGGTGTTTTCGACTCGCACGAATATGGTCGAGTCTGGTATCTATGAACCGCAAATGACGAGTTTAGTAAGTGTGCGCAGTTTCGCTGTGCTAACTTAAACCGTTCGTTTGTTATGTGGGCTTTTCATCTGTACCCACGGGTTCCATCTTAGATACGGCATCCATTTTGTCTCTTGCCCTCAAGTAGCCAGCGAACGGACGCTGTCCGCTTCGCGACCCTGGGACTCCCAAGATATTTGCGGAAGACACATGTTCTTTGAAAGTGTCTTTATGACGAGGGGGTTGCTGCTGTAAGGCAGATGGCGCCGCTCGAGGCTCATCTTGCCGCACGGACTTATTGTCTCAAGCCGTGCATCTCATTAGGCACGTCCCTTTGATGCCTGTATCTCGTGCTTCTCGATACCTCCCCTTTTACACCCTTTCCGATCTCCCCACTGTCTCCGTCTTCCTCTGCACCTGTCTTCGTTCCTATTTCGATCTACTTTACTGCTGATTGGAATTTGCTAATGGTGGGAAGATGGGTTTTTACAGTTGGGAACCGCCAAATGTTTCCGTACTTATGTTCCGGACCTTGTGTGTTTCAAAGTGACCAAAGCGACCCCTCTGGGAGCTAAATGTGGGAACCGGGTTGTAAACTTTTGTGTTCAATGTTATCCTATGGGTAAAAACTGTATAAAAGGAGCGATCCACAGAACCAATTTGAAGCAGTCTCCCCGAACTACACTCGATGTACTTCCTGTGACTTCTGTGTTCCCTGCAGTAAATAAACCTTGACTCTTTGACGCCGAAGGAAGTGTCCCGTGTCTCTGTGACTTGTACGCCGGAGCAGGTTACCCACGAAGGTTTCAGGTGTTGTGCCCTGGCACCGCTGGGTCCAAAAGAACCCAGTCCTTCAGTTGGCGCCCAACGTGGGGCTGCATCAGTGGTACCGGTCCAAGCCCGACGATCGTGAGGAACTTCGTGTGAAATCTCCGAGGGAAGGTGCACCCCGCTTCATCGATCCTGTTGTCGAAATAAGTGGCCCGAAGACTTTTCCCGCGAAGATTCCCGCCTCCTGACGGCTGCGACGGACTGCTGCCCTGACTGTAGACCTGTTTTGGCGCCTGGCGTAGACCTTGGTATAGCGAGACGATTGACGGGCCTTCCTGAGGACGCCATTGATCTTTGAGTTAAGTATTTGTGGGTCGCTCCCAGAGTTCTTGGTTGTTGACACTTTAGCGAGTGTTTTTGTTGTAAACACTTTAGCGAGTGTTTTTGTTGTAAACACTTTAGCGAGTGTTTTTGTTGTAAACGCTGTGTGAGTGTTTTTGTCGGTGACACTTTGCTAGCGTACTTTGTTGTTGTATTTGTTTGACGACTGCAGCCGCCAAAGACCGAGGGTTTTGTTCTTGCTGGGACTTGGTAAATCCCGTAACCCTTGAAGTTTGTGAAACTCGGCTAGTGTGCAAGATGCCTGGTCGCAGTACTTTGTTCAGTTGTTTTAGACCTTGTGGTGCGGATTCCCTGCTGGAGGACTCGTGTCCGATACCTCCGGTTGGAACTCCTACTTATGACTTATATAGCAAACATGGGCTAGGCCCGATTGCTTTTAACGATTATTGGATAAAATATACAAAGAAAGACGGCGATCTTCGTTGGCCACCTCACGGTAGCTTCGAAGCGTCGATCTTAGATAATTTGGAAATAAAGTTGTTCGAACGTAAATCTAGGCCGGCCATGTTTGATGCCTTTCGGTTGTGGCGCAAAGAAGCCCGACAGAAAGAAATCAGACAGAATAAACGTAGTCAGCGAGATACTGTTGCTACCATAGTGAAGAAAGCTGAGCAGTTTCAACGTGATAAGGAGGATAAGGATAAGGAAGTGTTTGAGAGGCTACAGCGTATGTCCATAGATAAATGCTATCCTGCTTTGCCTACGGAGTCGGATAAGAAGGAAGAGGCAGTTGAGGATTCTTTAATGTCCTATCTTATGAAGTCGCCACCTCCGTACGTACAGGGTACCGCAGCTCCTGTGGTCCCTGCCGTACCTGTTCTTCCACCTGTTATTCCTCCACCAGTTCCTCAACCTGCACCCGCTCTTCCGACTGTTCCTGCTCCTTTGCCTGTTTCTATTCCTACTGCTCCTCCGCTTCCACATACTCCTGTTCCCGCTACTGCTCCCGCTACTGCTCCTGTGTTGTTAACCCCTGTTGTTGCTAATGTCTCTACTCCTTCTCTTGTTAGTCCTGTGTCTTACTCTTCTCCCTCTACTCGTAACCGTAATTCTCCCATTGCGACAAACTTCTTTCAGTCGCTCGGACCTGTTTTTGGCTCTGCTGGTTCTGATGGTCCTCAGAGACGTAGCCAGCTTCCTGGTAATAGAGAACGTGTTGCGCTATACAACATGGCGATGGGTTGGATGGTAAACCCTGTTAGAAATCCACCTCGTGTTGTCCTCGAAACGTTTGATCAATTCAACATACCAACTCAGAGATATGTGTTTGACGAAATGTGCAAGTTCTTACATGATCAGATAGTGGCCAATGCGCCTGACGAGGTGTTGACCGCCCTGTCTGAACTTCGGCTTCAGTTCGCAACTGGACTGATAGTCGACACTAATGTCCGACGTGCTATTGAGCGGTTGCTATCTCTTCGTCCCGCTCCTATTCCTCATGCATTGTTCGTCGAGGACATTGAAAAACAAGACGAGTCTGGCCAATATCCTATGCGTGAAGTTCCGCCGGTTTGGATACCAGCTGATAATACTGCTGCCCAGCCAGTTCCGGCACATTTCCAGAGAGTGTGGATACACCTCCCATGGAAAAGATCGGAAGTGCTTCAGGTGAAACAATCTTTGCCCGATCCTCGCAAAAATCCTGCAGGGTATTATAAGGAATTATCGCAGCTCGTAGACGCTACGATAATGAATCTTGCCGATATCGACATGTTGTTTGGTAATATCGTACCGCAACCGGTATGGGCTAAGATTCGTCACCAAGATCACGCAAATGAATTAGGTGGTGATTGGAATGCCATTACAGCGGCAGACGCTGGACAAGTGGCTGCTACTAAACCCGATCAGTTGATTGCTGATCTCCCCCAGCGAATCATTACATTAATGAAAACGCTTATGCCAGCTATGAGGGTAAATTGGGACAAGTTGTCAGCCTGTAAGCAGAAGAAAGATGAGAGTGTATCAGACTTCTTCACGAGGTTTGAGGAAGCATTCGTTGATCATAGTGGACAGGATATGGGTACTGAGGGTGGACAGAGGTTGTTTGTGGATAAATTCGTATCGAACTTATTGCCCGACTTGAGCAATAAATTGAAGAATTCAGAAAGTGCGTGGGCCGTTTCTACCTCAGCTCAGATATTGGCTACGGCACAATATTACGAAAATAGAGAAAAAGAGGAAACTGACCGTGCTGATAAAAAGACGAAAGAGCTCAAAACTAAAGTGTTGTTCCAACAAGCATATCCGCCGCGTTCTAATCAGAATGCGCCTCAGCAGAATAGATCACAGTCGCAATCGAATCGATCGCAGCCGCGTAATGATTCCTCTTTCCAACGATCTTCATTAGGGTACAATCAATGTGCTTATTGTAGACAGGAGGGACACATTAAATTCAATTGTCCTGCTTTAAATGACCGTAATAGTGGTAATTCGTCTAGGGGAGGCCGTGGTGGTTCACAGCATGCATCACGTGGTAGAGGTCGTGGTGCTCAGAATGATCGCTCTGACCATTCATCAAATTCTAATAACTGTTTCGATCAACGTGGATCATCGCAAGGACGATCTGCGCAGTACAATGTAGACGATTATTACGTTGATCAGGGAACTGACGATAGTAATTACTAGGACAGCCAAAGACAAGGAGAGGGAGTGGTATCAGTTCCGGTTGATCAGAGAGGGCCTTACGTCGCAGTTGCTACATCGGGCGTCGTTGAGCCTTTTCTGTTGGACACTGGTGCAGCGAAAAGTTCTATCATGCATTCGAAACTCCCTGGCGCACCTTTGTCTGGCTTAACAAATGTTTCCGTTGGATTCTCTGGCGCTCCCGTTAGCAATCCAGTTTCGCGCCCTTTGCCCCTTAAAATTGGGCCTCGTGAGCTCGAAGCTCCATTGATTTTGACTACTGGTTGTGGCGAAAATCTTTTGGGTCTGGATTTGCTTAAACGTTTGTATGCAACTTTGTATTGTTCTCCTGCGGGTGTAAAGCTTACGTTAGGAGAGAGAGTAGTCTCTCCCATGTATTTGTCTCTCGATAAGCTTCCACTGGAATTGAATTCTCTTCCTGCGTCTTTGTGGGCGACGGGTCCGAATGACGTGGGCCTACTTGATATCTCCCCTTATGTTGTTCAGTTGAAATCGAATGTGCGATTGCCACGTATTCCCCAATACCGTATCTCCCTTGATGGTGAACGAGCTTTGTTAGCGATCATCTATGATTTGATCGAGAAAGATGTTATTGAGGAGACTCGGGGAAACGTGTGCAATAGCCCTGTACTGCCCATTCTTAAACGTACTGATCCTACCAAACCGCCTGTTTATCGTTTTGTTATCGATTTACGGGAGGTAAATAAAATTGTGGTTCCTCAATTCCCTGTTGTGCCTGACATCACGGCGCTACTGACTCTGATTCCAGCTACTGCTTCATGGTTCTCGGTGATTGATTTGAAAAATGCGTTTTTCAGCATCCCGATCGCCGAAGAGAGCAGGGACCTTTTCGGTTTCTCTATCGGTGGACGTAGCTTCCGGTTTAAACGCGCTCCTCAGGGCTACTGTGAAAGTCCATCGATTTACAGTCAAGCCTTGAAGGGTCAACTGGATGCGTTTAGGTTGCCGGTTGGTGCGGCTTTAATCCAATACGTCGACGACTTATTGGTGGCTGCTGATACTCAGGACATTTGCAAAATTGCTACGGTATCGTTGCTGCAACATCTCTGTGAGTTGAATCACAAGGTGTCACCTTCTAAACTCCAATATTGTTGTCAAGAAGTAACCTATCTAGGTCACTTATTGTCAAAGGAGGGAAGGAGATTGACCCCAGAGAGAATTGCAGCGATTGCGCGAATGGCTGTGCCACAAACCCAGAGAGATGTGCGTGCCTTTCTAGGTATCACGTCGTACTGCAGGCAGTGGATTCCTAATTTTTCATTGCTAGCGAAACCATTGGTGGCTCTTACGTGCAAGGATGTTTCAACTCCTTTACCATGGACGGAAGAATGTCAGAAAAGTTTTTCTGAATTACGTGATTCATTGTGTTCGGCTCCTGTGTTAGGTACCCCTGATTACAGCAAGCCGTTCACGTTATATGTTCACGAGAGGGAAGGTTGTGCTTTGAGTGTCTTAACGCAACCTTTTGGTGGTAAGCAACGTCCATGTGCATATTTTTCCTCGACCTTAGACCCAGTAGCTAGAGCATTGCCGAGTTGTTTGAGAGCAACTGCGGCAGCTGCGGTCTCCATCCGACAATCAGCAGGATTGGTCATGGATAATATGCTTACGGTGATGGTTCCGCATGCAGTCGATACTCTTTTGAATCGAACGAAAACTCAGCACTTGACGAGTGCAAGGTTATCTGGGTACGAATTGACGCTCTTGGCAAGCCACATTCAGATAAAGCGTTGTAATGTCCTAAATCCGGCAACTTTGTTACCAATTAGTGCAGAGTCAGATGAAGTAGCAGAACATGACTGTTACTTGCGGACAGAAGAGGAAACAAAAGGTCGAGTGGACCTTAAAAACACCCCATTGGAAGACCCGGATGGCACTCTGTATGTGGATGGGTCATGTTTTAAGTTGCCGAATGGCGATGTGACTACTGCTTATGCTGTTGTAACGTTGAATACTGTTGTTGAGACTGCGAGATTGAATCAGAATTCTGCCCAAGCTGCAGAGCTGATTGCTCTCACTAGAGCATGTGTGTTATCAAAAGGGAAACGTGTGAATGTGTACACCGATAGCCAGTACGCTTTCGGTGTAGCGCATAGTTTTGGACGATTGTGGCGAGAGCGTGGTTTCTTGACGTCGCATGGCACGAAAATACAGCATGGCCAGCTTGTGAACGATCTTTTGGATGCACTGACTTTACCTGCACAAGTTGCAATTGTTAAGTGTAGTGCGCATCGTAAAGTGACGGATGATGTTGGTCGTGGTAATGCGTTTGCAGATGAGATTGCTAAGGAGACTGCCCGGAACCTTAGCACTCGAATGTATGTGACGAGTTCGGTTAGGTGGCCTACAGAATCGAGTATGTGTGAAGATACCATAGAGAGTGTGAAAGCAATACAGAATGAGGCCACCGATACTGAAAAGACGAAGTGGAAAGAAAGTACGGGAAGGTTGGATGTGAATGGTTGCTGGATTGATTTGTCAGATCAGAAAAGATGGATGTTGCCTGATGCGTATGTACTGGCCGTTGTGACAATGGCACATGGGTTAGCACATATTAGCGCGAAAGGTATTTGCAAGTTGTTGGCTGCTGTGTGGAAGAATGATGGCATTACGAAATGTGCTGAACGTCTGGTGAAGAATTGTATGGTGTGTATAATGTACAATCCTGGCAAAGGAACCCCAACTCCCCCTGGCAGTTTTGCTCCTCCTTCGTATCCCTTTGAGGTGATCCAATTGGACTTCATCCATATGGAGCGATGCAATAACCTGAAATACGTTCTGGTTGTGGTTTGCGCATTCTCCCGATGGATTGAGGCCTATCCCCTCAAAGATAATACTGCTTTGTCTACTGCGAAAATCCTACTGAAGGAATACTTTCCTCGGTATGGAATGCCTAGAGTCGTGTGGTCAGATAACGGAAGTGAGTTTGTTGGAAGTGTGATGAAGAGTGTGTGTAAGGGCCTTGGAATTAATCAGAAATTCCACAGCGCCAATCATCCTCAGTCAGCTGGATTAGTTGAGGGGTACAATGGCACCCTTAAACTAAAGCTAGCGAAGATTCAGGCTACGACTGGACTTTCGTGGCCTGACGCTTTGCCTCTAGCATTACTGTCAACTAGGGCGACTGTACACTCCCGAATAGGGCTTAGTCCCTATGAAATAGTGTTCGGCCGTCCTGCGAATGTGTGGGGGGTTCCTAGGCCAGGAATATTCTCTGATCTTGAGTATCCGATGTTGATTGATTACTTACATGACTTGACTGCTAAACTGAGGTTAATTCATCAACAGGTTTACGACGCCTTGCCGACGCAGACGGAGGGTCCAGGCCACCAGCTCCAGCCCGGGGACTGGGTGGTTACTCGTAACTTCTCACGCAAGAACAATCTGGACCCCCGATTTGTTGGACCTTACCAGGTACTCCTGGCCACGAGGACTGCCGTTCGTCTTGAGGGGCGGAAAAATTGGGTACATGCTACCCATTGTAAGCGAGTCCCTATTCCTTTGCCGGCAGACCCGTGGGTAAGGAAAGGCATTGCGTCAACAGAAACAGAAACATTGCCGGCGTTTGTACCTTTTAGCGACGCGCAGCTTGTTGGAGAACCCTCAGCGCAGCAGAAAGTCACTGTTGAACACTTGTCAGCAAAAGACTCAAGACCAGATCAACCAACTGATCAGCAGGACGCTGTCTCTTCAACGGATCCTTTGTTCGACGAGCAGACACGTCCCGGGAAACATCGATATTCTTTGCGATCTCACACTAAGGACAAATAAAATATTTTTGCTTTGCTGAAATTGATAACTGCAATATCCTCGTTTCCCATGATCAACTTTGAACATTCGTATCATTGAAATTTTTTGTACATATATCAAGCTTCCTTCCTTGTATCTTTTTACTTCCACAGCTGAGAAAAATTGTGCTTATATATATACATATTGTGTATTGAGGGCCGTAGGGCCGCGCGCGTACTTCCTTCTGGACAGTAGGTCTTGACGCTAGGTTAAAGGCCGTCGGTTCCTAGGAACTCCTGGGGATTGACTATTGCTGCACAGAACGAAGTGCGTCAAGAAACGTTGCGGACGGTCGTAGGGAATGGCATTTTCGAAGCTGAATGATTTGGAAGGAGCTCAGGCGTACAGAGTCAAGCTGCAGAAACTCAGTCGTACCAAATGTTTTATATTCCAATTGTTTGTATTGTTTTTGACTGCTTCTGCATTTTTGGCGGGTGGGGTGTATTACACTATGTCTTACTTCTTACTTGCTACCCCTACTCCTACTCCTTACCCTAACCTTACTTCTACTACTTCTACTGCTTCTCCTCATTCCTTTCATATGTTACCGGAACACGAGCAGGCTAGACGTGTAGAATTCCGCAACAATTCCTTTATTCAGCTCCTCCATCAGCATCAGTTAGTGGTTAACACTACTAATTGTTGGGTGTGTGGGTTGATGCCACATACTACGGGTAAGGGAATTCCATATCTGGTGTTACCGTATAGTTCCCAAGGGTCAGCTCGAGCATTCCAAACAATGTTTCGAAGCGCACTGGGTTTCCACCCCACTCAAGAACAACGTTCCCCCAACTCTGGTCCTACCTCGTATCAGAGGCTGCTATCAATGGCAATAGAGGATATGGAAGATGAGATCCATGATCCTTTTCTTATCCCTAAAGAGGAGGTACAAGCCTATAGGGTCCTAAGTAGAGGGGAATCCTACTGTCTATCAAGCCATCTCGAAGTTGCATAAGATCTCCGAATCCATACACGTGGATGTAGGGGATTGGACACTACTTGGATGGTTTTGGGGCCTGATATCGACTTGGGGTTGGAAGATTCTGATGATCATCGGGGTTGTGATAGTGTTCCTGTTCACGTGTTGCCTTTGTGTGCAGTGTGGTCCTGCCTTATGTGGCCTCTGTGCTACAACGTGTATGAGACAACCATCTGTTACCAAGGGGACTCGATTGGACAGAGCTATGCTACAACGACATCTTGATGGTCTGATGAATATCGAATATGATTCCGACTAGTGCTTGCCTACATGAGGGCAAAAGGAGCGTCTGAGGTTCCGTGACAATTGTAAGTGGTGTTTTCGACTCGCACGAATATGGTCGAGTCTGGTATCTATGAACCGCAAATGACGAGTTTAGTAAGTGTGCGCAGTTTCGCTGTGCTAACTTAAACCGTTCGTTTGTTATGTGGGCTTTTCATCTGTACCCACGGGTTCCATCTTAGATACGGCATCCATTTTGTCTCTTGCCCTCAAGTAGCCAGCGAACGGACGCTGTCCGCTTCGCGACCCTGGGACTCCCAAGATATTTGCGGAAGACACATGTTCTTTGAAAGTGTCTTTATGACGAGGGGGTTGCTGCTGTAAGGCAGATGGCGCCGCTCGAGGCTCATCTTGCCGCACGGACTTATTGTCTCAAGCCGTGCATCTCATTAGGCACGTCCCTTTGATGCCTGTATCTCGTGCTTCTCGATACCTCCCCTTTTACACCCTTTCCGATCTCCCCACTGTCTCCGTCTTCCTCTGCACCTGTCTTCGTTCCTATTTCGATCTACTTTACTGCTGATTGGAATTTGCTAATGGTGGGAAGATGGGTTTTTACAGTTGGGAACCGCCAAATGTTTCCGTACTTATGTTCCGGACCTTGTGTGTTTCAAAGTGACCAAAGCGACCCCTCTGGGAGCTAAATGTGGGAACCGGGTTGTAAACTTTTGTGTTCAATGTTATCCTATGGGTAAAAACTGTATAAAAGGAGCGATCCACAGAACCAATTTGAAGCAGTCTCCCCGAACTACACTCGATGTACTTCCTGTGACTTCTGTGTTCCCTGCAGTAAATAAACCTTGACTCTTTGACGCCGAAGGAAGTGTCCCGTGTCTCTGTGACTTGTACGCCGGAGCAGGTTACCCACGAAGGTTTCAGGTGTTGTGCCCTGGCACCGCTGGGTCCAAAAGAACCCAGTCCTTCAGTATTGCATGGTAAGGCATTACACAAGTCCTGGATAACACTGTTATGTTGCTATTGTCATTGAAAATCGTTCTAGAAAGCAACATTTCTAATTCACGCAAAGCATACAGCATACAGCGCCTGTCAAGAGCCTGCTTAGAGAGAGCCAGCGCCGCCAGACCTTCACTCGCAGAGCAGCGCCACCCGAGGCAAAACAGGCTTGACCAGATTGAACTCTGCACGGCGAGTTCTGGAGCAGCAGGCAGCAGGCAGCAGGCAGGGAGAACCCAGGAGCCGCCAATCCTGCAGAGCTCCAGGAAAACGAGGATCAAGAGTAGCTGAGCAGGGGCCAGTAGTGCCATTACATAGGGGACTTAAGGGGGACCACAGGGGTTGAGAGGAAGCCCCATTTCCATCAAATAACTCCTATAAGACCTTCATCTCCATAAGTGACGGTGACAGTGATTGTATGGGTTCTCTCCTGACCTGTGGGAGTACAGCAGAGGTTTTCTCCTTCCTGGTTCCGGCCGCTGCGCCACACCACACCACGCCTCGCGGCCCCCGCTTCGCAGGCGCAAAACTCTTGCAGCAACTGACCACCGGGTCTCTGGAAAGTGGAAAGTGCATAGGAGCACCAACGCGGCATCCCTGAAAGCGGACACTGTCACAGAGGCTTGAGGCGGGACTGCGAGGACCAGCCTGCAGAGCGGCGATTATCGGCCGCAGCTGGTCCTCTTCCCGCCCCTCCACCCGATAAAATCCTGCTGGAGCAAAGCTACGTGGGTTCTCTCCTGACCTGTGGGAGTACAGCAGAGGTTTTCTCCTTCCTGGTTCCGGCCGCTGCGCCACACCACGCCTCGCGGCCCCCGCTTCGCGGGTGCCGCTCGCAGGCGCAAAACTCTTGCAGCAACTGACCACCGGGTCTCTGGAAAGTGCATAGGAGCACCAACGCGGCATCCCTGAAAGCGGACACTGTCACAGAGGCTTGAGGCGGGACTGCGAGGACCAGCCTGCAGAGCGGCGATTATCGGCCGCAGCTGGTCCTCTTCCCGCCCCCTCCACCAGCCCTTCCCCTAGATAAACAGTGCCTGGAAAGCGCACGCGGGACGCGCGCGGGACTAAGGCCGGGGCTAAGACCGGGCAAAGAGCGGGCCGTTTAAGGCCGTTAGAGGCAGGTAGAGACAGGGCTGGGCCACCCCAATTGATTTTTAAGTACACATCCTATCTTATTTTTTAATCCAGTATGGCAACCCGTGAGTTTAGAGATAGAGTAGCCAAATCCAAACTTAAAAATGGCACCCTGGACGATTTCATCACCAGGACCCACACTGCTATCGACAACGAAATATCCAAGATGCAAAATAGGGTCTCTTTAGAACTCGAAGCTGCCAGGAGACTGTCAGTCGAGTCAACTGCCGCCAAAAAAATCCTCCCTTGGTCCCATTGCCTGGGCAAAAACACCAGAACGGTCGATAGGCTCTACACCCTCTCTGATTGCTACAAAGGCAGAAATCCACGCCAAACTAGAAGATAGTACACCCCCCTTACAGGAGAAACTTTCACAAAACCTCACTCTCCCTCCAAATTCCTATCTGGGGGTGAATGTAGAACAAAAGAAGGGAACAGAGGAGGGCTTATCCTCCACTAAAATTGAACCCACCCCTGTTCCACAAGAAAAAGGTGGTAGTGTACCTAAAGCACAAAAGCCTACACATAATAAAAGGAAACGCAACCCTACCTCGGCATACTCAAGAAAAAAGGCCAAAGTGGCGAAGGCGCAGCTACCAATAAAAGTATCTCCCCTTCCTAAATTGCCAACACCAATATTTCCTACCCTGGCAACATGCCCAGAAAATACCCCCCATCACACAGTAGTCATTCAAGAGAATAACGATCTTACCATAGAAAGTGACACTGAAGGAACCCCCCTATGTACTATTAAAGGGAAGGATGTTGAATTTCTCACTATCGTCTGGGAAACATTAATAAAACTACTTTCCCCACTAGAAAAGAGATTCACGCACATTGAAACGCAGCTATTAGAAATAGAAAAAAGCATACTAAATCTGGCAACCATTATTATGCAGAACCCTAAAACTACATGCACAAATGGACCCTCACTGCCAGCAGCAATTTCTGATCCTACTGCTAAAGCTGCCGCGAATCCGCGGCCTCTTCCCAAGGTCAAATTATCAGGAACTGTTAACACACTCCCACCAGCTGCAATCTCCTCCTTTACTACCCCCATTGTTACACCTAAGGTAAAACCAACACCTAAACCCCGAACCAAGGTAGAAACACATATTCCTATTAGCAGGGTAATGTCAAATTCCATGCAACCGGGGGCTGCATCCATTCTTCCACCCCCCTTAGCTGTACCTGGTCAAAGAGCACCAGCCCCGACTGACCCTCCTAACCTGAGGAAAAATGGCCAGAACTCAAATCCCCCAACATCGCAGAGAGCCAGCACCAGTTTTATACGATCAAGGGGATTTGTAGATCTTCCCCCTGAGGTTAGCCCCTATGTTGTGGTGCTGACTGGAGTTACCGAACTGATGTACAACCAGCAGGAAAACTTTGCTTCTTTAAAGAACAAGGTGATCCACTGGTTAGACGTCAACAAGCCAATACCCAACCACCTAAGGAGCAAAATCCTTATGGTACGGAGAGTACCCTGGGTAGGGACTACTCAAAAATCTATTTGCGGTGACTGTGTGATTATCTCGTTTGAGGATTCCAACACTGCACATGCCATTTACTCATGGATTAACCATACTTCAACTGCATCAATAACAGCAAGACCCCTCACTTTCTTCTATCCACCTTGTGCCCCTCTAGCCCAGGGAGGGAATAGGAGTATGTTGCAAGTAAGGAACCACACATGGGGTGTACAAAGTAACTGGTGGGCAGACACATTTGGAGGATGGAATGGGGTCCCAACTTCCAACAGATATGGATGTCTGGAGGAAGTGGACTGACTTCCACACTCAATAACCACTGCATCCCCCTCACCCTCCCTAGTCTGTGCCCGTATTCAGCCCACGGACATTGCACCAATAACCAGTATTCAAAAAATACATATGGTTGGCCAATCTCTCTTACCAACATCAGCCCATATAGTGCTAAATGAACCTAGAGTAGGGGCAGGTAGGCAAACCACATGCTCACCCAAGGGCGAAACTATCGATTCTAACCAGAGGCTGAAACATAATTCCCTTACATCACACAGCCTCAAATTACATAGTGCCCCACTGGATGCTCCACAATCCAACCAGTGTGGGAAATCTGTAGCTCTTGAGCGCCTCGCAATACTAGACACTAGAAGCACACCAGAGGCCCACGGCATAATTTCTATTTTGTCCTGGAATGTGGCAGGGCTAGCCAACAAAATAGACACCCCGGACTGGACAGATCTAGTGGAGGGCTATGACATATGTCTCTTACAAGAGACATGGGCAAGAGAACAACTTAGCCGCCAGGGATTCGCTATCTTTAGCACTGAAGCAAAATGGGGAGGAAAGGGCCGCCCTTCTGGAGGACTTTCGACCTGGATTGGGTCCCATTTGGCCTGCAGGGCCACACACCTGGAAACCAATTCCTGTGACTTCCAGTGTGTCACCCTGGAATGGCCATGTGGAGGGAAGCTGGTACTGATTAACTTCTATTCAAGGCCAGTCGGGGTTGCTGTAACATCAGGCCCAGTGGAAGAGTTAGCACAGTTCCTAGATATACATAACTTTTCCTCCCCCTTAATCATAGGTGGTGACTTTAATCAACAATATGAACCACTCCCTGTCTACATGGAAGGTATATCCGCCGAGGAGGATGACCTATGGGACATTCCTACCTTGATAGATCCAGTGACCAAGGCATGTTCCCCTCTCGCCATCCAGATAATGTCCCTCACTCTTAGTCACTCCTTGAGGGCGTGTAACGGACGGATGGAGGGTGATATCCCGTCTAAAAATACCTTTAACAGGCCGGGCCACGAGTCAAGGATCGATTACATAATGGTATCAACCAGGGACTGGAGGAGGGTGAAAGATTTTAAAGTTATCAATAGATACGATAGTGACCACAACCTGCTTTCATTAAAATTTGAGATCCCCTATCGACAATCAGATAAGGTAGATCCTAATGCACCATCACAGCCCGACTTAGTGTTAACCAGCAATAGGCGTAGAATAAAATGGACCAAATTGCTGGAAAATCATACTAATATTGAAAGAATCTATGCACTAGTTGCCCCTGTCTTGGAAAAAGTAGAGTGCTGCATGAACCACCCAACTAGCGAATCAGAGACTAAAACTACGGGTAGCTCGGGCCCTCAGGCACAACTGGCTGTTCTTGTTAATATCCACTCGGAGCTATGTACTAATCTTGCAGAGGTACTGAACCCAGTTACTAAGCCACGTAAGCCACAAAAGAGAAGAGTGACCTGGTTCAACGCCTCTTGCAGGGATGCAAAAACCCTACTGTTAGAATCACTGAAAGCACGAGATACTCCGAACACAATTAGGGAGAGACGAGTAGCCTACAAATCTGTCCTCCACAATGCAAAAATAGAATGGGACGAGGAGAACTGGACAAAAATATTAGCTGCCCTCGCTTGCCAAGATTCACGGACTTTTTGGCAAATCGTTAGGCATGGCTCGGCCGAACCACTTTCAGCAGTCGAGGCTTGTATAGCGCCATCCGTTTGGGAGGAACACTTCAAAAACTTATACCTCCCACATAGTAGTGATAGCGGAAGAAGTGAAGATCTCGGAGAGTCCCCCAAAATCAAAAATACCCTAACCGAAATGGATGTTTTCAGTATAGAAGAAGTCACCCTGGCAATTTCCTCCCTGTCTGCTGGGAAGGCGCCGGGCCTAGACAGGCTCCCAGGCGACCTTTACAAGCATGAACCTAAGGTTTGGGCTCCGTATTTTGGGCATTATTTAATTCCATTTTGAAAGGTCTGCCAATCCCTCCCACCTGGCTAGGGGCAGAAATAGTGCCAATTTTCAAAAAGGGGTCTCCCCTCCTCCCTGTAAACTATAGGCCTATAAGCCTAATTGATGTTTCCCAGAAACTCTTCTCCAAGCTTTTATTGAACCGTCTTCATGAGTGGATCAGGGACTTCAACATCCTTAGCCCCTTTCAAGCAGGCTTCAGGGAGAAGGTCTCCACAGTGGACCAGGTCTTTCGCCTCGCCATGATATATTGGAAAACAGTACAGCTGGAGGGTGGCAGCCTCTATACTGTATTTGTGGACCTGAGGGCAGCGTTCGACCTGGTCCCGAGGAATAAGCTGTGGGAGGTCCTTGATAAACTGGGGGTCCCTGAAGGTCTCTTGAACATGATAATACGTCTCCATACCAGTAATTATGCCCAAGTAAGATGCGGCAGGATGGGAGAATTGTCTGAGAAGTTCCCCGTTGGCAGGGGGTAAGGCAGGGTTGTGTGCTTGCACCAACCCTGTTTTGCCTCTATGTCAACGGGGTAATCTCCCACCTAGCGGGCATATCCAACTCTGATGCCCCGAAATTGGCCGCTGAGAGGGTATCAGCCATCATGTTTGCCGACGACACACTGCTTTTATCCAAGTCGGCAAACGGCATTCAGCGTACCTTGGATGGCTTTGTGGACTTCTGTGAGGCCCATGGATTGGAAATCAACACCACCAAGACGAAATTCATGGTTCTTAACCCCCCACAGAAATTTCACTTCAGTCCTAGTATCACACAAACCAAGCTGGAAAGGGTAAAAACATTTGAATATCTGGGAATTGTACTAAATGATAAATTTACCTGGATCTCCCACCTGGAGAAAGCTGCATTGAAATTGACCCAGCACTCGGGAGGAATAATGAAGCTCTTGGCAAACAACAAATCCTCAGTCAGGCCGATCGGCCCCCCAATACAGATTTACAAATCTCAGGCCAAGGGGGCTGTAATTTATGGTTCTGAACTTTGGGGCCATGAAAATACTTCAAAATTGCTGAAGGTGGAAAATAAATTTATTCGTAATCTTGTTGGGCTACCACCGAGCACCCCCATTATCCCCCTGAGGATGGACCTTGGCCTATGCCCGCTTGATGAGGACTTGGCTCTACGCCCACTGGCCTTCTGGCGTAGAATATGGACAACTCCTGAGTTGGCCAGCTACAGGGAAGGACTAAGGGAGATTCTTGCCACTCCAGGTGCCGGAAAAATCAAATGGCTTAAATCTATCAAATTAGAACTGGAGGCTTTAGGTCTCTCAACTATGTGGTCTGACCCTCAGAACATGTGCCACACCCTCTCTAAAAAAGATCTAGCCAGGTCATACCGAGAACTCAAACTATCATTGATACCCAACCATCAACATCCCGGGTCCTTGACAGCTTTCTTTTTCTCTCACAAGGTTAATTACAACATGGAACCTACTCTAGATAAAATTTATCCTACTGTATTGAGAAAATTATATCTCCAGTGGAGACATGGCACTCTCCCCATTAGAACTTTCACAGCAAAATGGAGCCATGATCCAAGTAGTTCCTGTCCAGCATGTAGAAATTCGGAGGAAAGTGAGCTCCACATCCTTTTTTTCTGTCCAGTCTATTGTGGGATTCGTAGGCACTGGATTGTTCCCCTATGTAGGAATCTGGGATTCAAGAAGTGCCTACCTGCCTTTAGAGTCCTAAAAACTGACTTGTCAGATCTCATTGTGTTCGCTATGGCCAAATATTTGGGCGCCTTCTGGTCCATCAGAAGGAAATACCTTAAAAATATAGACTGAGTATGGACCTGTTTTTATTATATAAAGATTCCTCCCAGTATAGTTTTTATGAATTTTACAAATTCACTGTACAAATTATTTAAATGAATTGTTTTATATGATCGTCTTTTATGGTAAACTTTTACCGAAATAAAGGTTTTGAACTGAATTCACGCAACTGTCTCTGCATTCACTACAGTGAACTATCTCAGATTTCGAATTTGCTTCGTAACATGTGTGGACAGAGACTACCTCGTGAATTAATATATGCTGCCTTGTAGTGAAAAAATCTACATAGCAATTCTGTAGTTATTGACTTGTGACTCTGGGATGCAAGTTACTCAATTGAGTTCAGCAAATAACTGGCAAGGTATGTAATGTTCTATTGCAATTTTTATATATTTTAGATATAAAGTAGCAAAAGTTATAACCTTCTGGAACAGTATGACATCATAATACAACATATTACATCCATACATTGCATATTGAAAGGTACAGTGATGTTAAATGAAATGTAAACTATTGCATTACACTAAGAAAGAATTTGTATTTAATTTGTATTTAATTTATTTATAGAGCGCTAACAATCATCCTGAGTAGGATATCATGGCGCTAAAGTTGGATGCTGAGAGGTACGATAACCACACTGAGTGATGAATTATTCTGATTTAGGGAAGAGTAGTGTCTTTAGTTGTTTCCTAAAAGACAGAAGGTCGTCTGTCAGTCTAAGACTGGGAGGTAGTTCATTCCACTTAGTAGCCGTCAGATGCGAGAAGGCCCGCTCTCCCATCCTGACAGTCTTCACCCGGGTGGTGGTAGCTCTTCCTAATGTACTGGATCTAAGGTTCCTCTGTGGTCTATGGAATTCAACTTTATTATGTAAAATGGTAGGGCCTGTGTTGTATAGAACCTTGTGTGTGATACATAGTAATTTAAAATTGGCTCTTTGTCGCATCGGGAGCCAATGAAGCTCTCGCATGCAGCTTTTAGCCAAATCAAATCTCTTTTTATTACAGACAGCCTTTGCCGCGGCATTTTGTACTATCTGCAGTTTAGAACAGAGATAGTCTGCCATTCCGACAAACAGTGAGTTGCCATATTCCAATCTGCTCATCAGCAATGACTGAACCAGGGTTTTCCTACATTCAGTCAGGATCCAGGGGAAAACTCGTCTGAGCATTTTCAGCAATGCAAAGCTTTTGCCGCAGACAATGGAGACATGTGATTTCATGGACAGAGCACTGTCCAATACCACTCCCAGGTTTTTTGCTTTTGGGGTGGGATTCGGAGGCAACCCCAGGTTGCTTGGCCACCAGCTGTTATCCCAGAGCTGGGGATTTTTGCCAAACAAGAGGATTTCTGACTTGTCTGCATTTAATCTCAGACAATGCTCTTGCATCCAGTTGGCCAGTTCAGTCAGGCAGTTTATCAGTCGGGTTTTAGGATCATCCTTTTCATCAATGGTAACCATTAACTGGGTGTCGTCAGCATAAGAACACATTTCGACACCCCACCGTCTTCCAATGGCTGCCAATGAGGAAACGAAAACATTAAACAAAGTTGGACTGAGTGAGGCCCCCTGGGGAACCCCATATTTAATGTTTCGCGGGGGAGAGATGAAATCACCCAAACACACTGATTGTGTTCGTTCCTCCAGAAAAGATTTTAGCCATCCCAATGCCTTGTCTCGTATACCTTCCCCTTCCAGGGCTTTCAGTAATTGGTCGTGTGGAACGGTATCAAAAGCCGCTGATAAATCAAGGAGTATCAGGACGACTGTCTTGCCTTGATCTACCTGGGCCCTAATGTTATCCGTCACCGCCAAAAGTGTTGTTTCAGTACTGTTGTTCACCCTGAAACCCGTCTGGGAATCGTCCAACAGTTCATTAGCTTCCAGATAGCTGGAAAGCCGTCTGTTGACCAATTTCTCCAGCACTTTTGAGAGGTAGGGTAACTGGGATATTGGCCGGTAGTTGGCAGGATTATTAACATCTAATCCTGCCTTTCTTACTAGCAGAGTAACTAGGGCCTGCTTCCAAGATCTTGGGAATGTAGCAGAGCATAAGGAAAGATTCAGAACTTTCGTTACGGTAGGGCAAATTACAGGGGTTAGCTGAGAGTAAATGTGGTGTGGACATGGATCCAGTGGGGAACCTGACTTAACTTCAAGCATGGCTTTGCCCACCTCGGCTTCTGAGAAAGGGCCAAAACCTGTACAAGTAACTTGAGTCGTAGTTGGTACATTGTTCTCGATGATTTCTGGCGTGCAATTAGAGAAGGAGGTGTAGATATTATCAATTTTCTCACAGAAGAAATCATTTAATTTATTGCAGTTCTCCTGTGATGGAGTAAGTTTTACTGAGAGATTTGTTGGATTGCATAGTTCCCCAACAATTTTAAAAAGTTCCTTAGTGGAATTTTTATTTTCAGTTATTCTGCGTGTAAAATACTCCTTTTTTGCCTTCTTAATTGCTTTGTTGTAGAGTACGAGCGCTTGTTTATATGCGCTTCTAGTCTCGTCAGATTTGCCTAGTCTCCATTTATGTTCCAGAGAGGTACATTTTCTCTTTAGAGATTTCAGCTCTGGTCCGTAAAACCTTTCTGATTTAGTGGTTCTAGGTTTGTGATGAACACGTACGGTGGAACAGAACTCAAGAGCAATCTTAATGTTTGTGTGAAGTGACTCAATTTCTTCATGAATGTCAGTACCTGCTACGTTCGGGTGTGAAAAGTGTTGTTTGAAGTTATCTATTGAAAAGTTTTTCCAGCTCCTCGTATTTGTTACACTAGGTCCCAATGTTCGCGTATGTATAGTGGGTAAATTGATACAGAAAGTGATCATATGATGATCTGTCCATAGCAGAGATGTTACAGAGTTAATGTCAATAGAGTCTATGTTAGAAAATATCAAGTCCAGTATGTGACCTGCCGAGTGTGTAGGTTGGTTGACTCTTTGAGATATCTGCAAGATTTCCATATCTTCCACTAATTGTTTTGTTAAGGGGTTGTTACATTTATCAAAATGTATGTTGAAATCTCCAAGGAGGAGAATATTTTTGTTCTTCAAACAAACTGGCATCATTTGCTCCAGTAGTTGTGTACTAAAGTTCAATGTACAACCGGGAGGGTTATAGATTAATACTCCTCCAAATAATACATTAGTATTCAGGGACACAGAGAATGCCATAGATTCACACCTTTCTACTTGTATACTCGTCTCTTGCTTACAGGTAAGAAAATCTCTAAATAAAAGAGCGACACCTCCTCCCTTTTGTTTTATTCTATTCACATTCAAGATCTTATATTCTGGAGGGAGGGCTGTGACTATATCGGGGGTGTTATGTTCATCCAGCCATGTTTCTGTTAAAAAAGCCAAGTCGGGCTTATGTTCGTTTAAAAAATCCCAAATGTATGTGGAGTGTTTGGGCAGAGATCTGACATTCACATACATGCACTTAAACGGGGTTGTCAAGGTCTGCAATGGCACATGACTTTCTTTGGGAACGCTTTCCCATCTACAGTTATAGCAGCTAAATGGACCCTGCGTCTCTAGTGGACCCACACGAGCACAAACGTGAGTGTTGTGTGGCGACTTATAGTTGATCTTCCTCAGCTCATGACTGGTGTATGAAATCTTACTTGTGTAGGGTACGGTAATAGAGGATTGAGCAGGGGTTGTAGTCCCTGGTCCCGTACCGTCGCGGACGGGCGCAGACGGGCTGGACTTTGGCGTGACTTCGGCGCTCTTCCGGCGCGCCCGCTGCGCCAGACGGCTGCGCCGTCTGCCCATGGTACACATTGATAGGTGGCTGAGGAGGGTAGGAGTCAGCCAGCGACTAGCGCGCTGCCCTGCCTTCCCCCAAGATGGCGGCCGTCTCTCACCCCAGCCCCTAAATCGGCTGGGCGAGGGAGATAACGGCAGGTAAGGTGAGAGTAAAGAGCTGCGAGCGCTAGCGGTACGATTCCCAAGGGTCCTGCACAATTTAAGAGTTAGCAGAATAAAATACACTAATGTTTTAAAATTTGATCAGGACATGTGCAAATTAGCAGTAAAATCATACAAATCAGTGTCAGCTTTTATCAGCACCCCCCCCCAGCGTGACCAACAGCCAAAGGTCGGAGTTTAAATGTCCAGCGTTTTTTTATAGACTTCTGGGAGGGCAGGAGTCAGCCAGCGACTAGCGCGCTGCCCTGCCTTCCCCCAAGATGGCGGCCGCCTCTCGCCCCAGCCCCTAAATCGGCTGGGCGCGGGAGATAACGGCAGGTAAGGTGAGAGTAAAGCGCTGCGAACGCTAGCGGGACGATTCCCAAGGGTCCTGCACAATTCAAGAGTTAGCAGAATAAAATACACTAATGTTTTAAAATTTGATCAGGACATGTGCAAATTAGCAGTAAAATCATACAAATCAGTGTCAGCTTTTATCAGCACCCCCCCAGCGTGACCAACAGCCAAAGGTCGGAGTGTAAATGCCCAGCGTTTTTTTATAGACTTCTGGGAGGGCAGGAGTCAGCCAGCAACTAGCGCGCTGCCCTGCCTTCCCCCAAGATGGCGGCCGTCTCTCGCCCCAGCCCCTAAATCGGCTGGGCGAGGGAGATAACGGCAGGTAAGGTGAGAGTAAAGTGCTGCGAGCGCTAGCGGGACGATTCACAAGGGTCCTGCACAATTTAAGAGTTAGCAGAATAAAATACACTAATGTTTTAAAATTTGATCAGGACATGTGCAAATTAGCAATGACTTAGTAAGTTGAATCACTCATCTACTGTGTAAGGTTTGAAAAACACCATTCATATTATATACTTATTCCGTGCCATAGTAAGTTAGCAGTGTGTGGATAAATCACATTTCATTTGCATTCACGTTATGAAACCCACTGAGTTATCCTTGTAAAGCACAAGCCGCACTTAGCAAGTGTGACTCCATTTTGTATTTCGCAATCCCCGTTAGGCTGTGTCTGAACTAGGCTTCATTATTTGTATTGCTTGCCTCAGCAGAACACTGTATTCAGCTATTATTTCCTCCCCTGCTCAATGTTGGAGTCTGACTTACTAATGAATAGGCCATTCTGCCCTTTCATTCCTATTTTTGTGTGTAACTTCGCTCCCATGTTAGGAGACGCTGAGGCTCAGCATGGTAACCTAAATGGTAGATAGTATGTACCCATCTGGTAGGTGGTAGGTCTTCCCTCTGTGCCTTCTTTGTTTATGTCCGGCTCAGGCCGGTAACTTTCCACTGTGGGTGTGGCTGGAGGCTCTGGGGAAGAATCATTATGTGTTACCGGCTGTTAGGGGGCCAGTCCCTCGCCAGACATCTTAGGGTGCAGGTCAGACTTGGACCCCTCTGCAGAGTATTGCTAACAAACTAATCGTTTGTATTCTCTACCGTCTGACCCACTCTTCATTCCACCATATCTGTCCACCAGTGCGGGACCTGGTGCAGGTTCTGCTCCACACCACAGATTCACGGTATTTGACTCTCAGCCCTCTACCACCTTCGTCTGTGCATATCTTGGAAGGAAGTAGCGTTCAAGCCACTCATGGTCCCACAACTCCCATGCATAGAAAATGGTGCTTTCTCAGCTATGGCAGCTGCGGCCGTGCAGTTAAGAGCGGGGAGGATGGGTGTGGGGATTTTACAGACGAAGACGAGGGAAAATGTATAATTTATTTAATTTTCCCTCGTGGTCGTCTGTCGAATTGCCCCCCAATAAGCCCCACCGCTCTTACCTGCACGGGCCTTAGCTGAGCTATGGTTGGAATGACCTAGAGGCATCTCTTCTTACAATAGAGGCGCAGGAGTAATCGAACAGAGGGGTAGACAAACAGACATAAAACAAACAAAACAAACTACACACATAAAGAGTTCAAATCAGATACATGGAATACATTGTGTACAAAGAACAAAGGAGATTTATATGACACACAAAAGGGTCAGGAAGACAGACTGAACGCTCACTAACATCTCCAAAAATCTCCCTATAACACTATCCAGTGAGTCAGCTCTTCCTTTGAAGAGTTGTTAGCATTTTAATGAACTGAGACCACAGTTGTAGTGACAAACCATTGGCACTTCTTTTTACCAATCTCAATTTAGATGGGGATGCCCCATTCACTCCCTTGCTATTTGCAATGTGAAATGACTCATTAAAACCAGTTTTACAATTTAGAAAGCTTTAAATGGATTTAATACATGTCAGAGCCCCATTGTGAGTTCACAAGCCCTGTGATTTTGTGAAACGCAGGGTTTACAGCCACAAAATGATCTCTATTAGTGGATGTAGCAGGATTTTCAATCTATTTGTGTTGCCAGAAATCTAATGTATGTATCTATAAATGTATATATGATACCATACATACAAAATACTATATATATATATATATATATTATATATATAGTATTATGACCGCTTTCAACCGCCAAAACTTGAAAAAATACAAACGAAACTTTGATAAGCAGAATCAGCGTATTGGAGTTGTCTGTTTCTCGTCTTGGTGCCTGGAAGCACCTTTGAGTGATAATTGATATATATATATATGACAGTGTGTGAATATTTCTTGTAACAACGGAGTATCACACTACTGAATCACACCAAAATGCTTCTCAACATGATCAATATCTGTCTTATAAACAATGTCTTCTTATTCAATACAGAACTGTTTAAACAGCTTTGCGGAACAGCTATGGGAATTTCATTTTCCCCTAATTATGCCAACATCATCATGGGGTGGTGGGAACGAACCATTGCTTGGGACACTAAAAATCAACTGGAGATGGACAAGGTAATCTTATGGGTATGTTATATTGACGACCTATTCCTTATCTGGAATGGAACAGACAAAGAATTCCAAGAATACTTCACTAAACTGAACCAAAATGAAGTGGGTTTACAGTTTACATGTACCACCAGCAAGAAACAAATTGATTTTCTGGATACCAGGATCTATATAGAAAATGACAAAATGGAGTCCACCTTGTTCAGAAAGAAGACTGCGATGAATAGTGTCCTACATGGGCCGAGTTTCCACCCCAGGCAACTAGTGAACAGTATCCCCTATGGGGAGTTCATTTAAATAAAGAGGAACTGTTCAAAAGTAACAGATGCGGAAGACAATATTCAAGAAAGCAAAAGTAGATTCAAAGTACGAGGATACAATGAACGTATACTCAATAAATGTAAGAAAAGAGCTGATCAAAAAACCAGAACTGAAATCCTAATGGAAAAACCAAAGGGCACGGTAGAGAAAAATCCTCCACGATTTATAACAACTTACAGTAAAGAGAGTGGAAGCATAGTAAACAAGATGAGGAAATATTGGCATCTCATCTCAGGGGATCCTGATATCGGAAAATTAGTAGGTAATAAACCAACTGTAACCTACCGAAAAAATACTTCCTTAAAGGATGTGCTAGTGAAAAGCCATTTTGAAACCAAACAAAAGACAGACTGGCTCACGAACCAACAAAAAGGAAAGCATGCAAATCTTGTAAGGCCTGCAAAATAGGCAAGAATATGGCAAATATTCAAGAACTAAATGGCTAAATGATGGTAATTGAAGAATATAACCTGTACATCAAAATTTGTCATTTACATGATAGAATGCAAGTGTGGTAAGAAATATATTGGAACCACAACATGCATGCTAAAAAAACGTATCCTTGAACATATACGTGCAGTGAAGAATGCGAACATGGCATATGCAACAGCTAAACATATCCTTACATGTCAAAAAGGCGATTGGAGAGCGATGTGCTTCTACGGGATTAAAATGGTACCAGAAGGTAACCAAGGAGGCGACCGTGTCCGTAGGCTACGTCAAGCTGAATCACGACTCATCATAAAATTCAGGACTAAACAGCCGGGGGCATCAATAATGATGAGGAACTTTATGTCCATTTGGAATAGCTGCTCTCAAAACAAACCCGAACTGAAACCTATCAGAATGTAACTTCAATATGGGTACTATACCATTACAGAAGTATAAAAATCATAAAATGGAAGTATGATGCTGGGTACTAACCCTGAATACTCCCAAGAATGAATGTCATTTAACACTGTAAGACTCATCAAAAAGCTCAATTGTCTTTCTGTTTGTGTGCAAAGTTTTGAAAAAAACTTAATTGTAAAACTACATATCCCACAATGCCACTTAAGGGCCGAAGTGGGCATATAAGTAGAAATGGAAGAAGGACTTACTGACCGTGAGAAAAGCCTTGTTGGCTGAAACGTGTTGGTGGGGGAGAGCTTGTTGATAAAAAAAAGCAAATACCATTCGGTGTGCTGCATCCTTTGTCCTAAAGAATATATATATTACAAACCAGCCATCATAGATGATGCCATTGCTAGGGCTAACAGGAGAAATAGGTTGGAACTCCTAGGTTTAGGAGGTGATAGTCAACCAGTTGTCCCTGCTAGTGGATCTGATGAAGAAACCAGATTAATTATCGGGTTTAGCAATCAACATAGATCAATTCAAAAGATAATCAAAAATAATTGGTCGTTAATCTCAAATGATCCCATACTAGGCACCACCATGTCGAAATACCCTAGCATTACATACCGTAAGGCAAGATCTATGAAAGATAGCTTGGTATCCAGTAGCCCCGAGGTCATAACAGGCTCATGGTTAGATGACAGCAAGGGATTTTTACGTTGTTCCACCTGCAAAGCATGCAAGCACGGGGTGAGTAAAAGTGAGACAGCCACTCCTTTATCTCCGACTCCCATTAAGATCAAACAAAAATTAAACTGCAATACAGAGTTTGCGGTCTACGTTTTGGAATGCCCGTGCGGGCTCAGATATGTAGGCAGCACCAGACCCCAGGTCCATAAGCGGATCTTACAACATCTACGTGCGATTGCACATGCTGATCCTACATATTCTGTAGCTAGGCATTTTGAGCTAGCGCATGGTAAGGATGCATCAGCTTTGCGTTATTTTGTTATAGACTGTGTTCCCCCACAGAGGAGAGGTGGTGACAGGAGAAGCCTTTCTTAGAAAGTTGGAGACCCGTTATATAATATCCCTTGATACTAAGACACCTCAGGGTCTCAATATGGGAGAGGATTGTTACACTCATCTATAACATGTACATGCCCTTGCTGTCTTCACAATGCACTTTAACCTCAACCAATTGTACTTGTCCTGTAATTCCAACTTTAAATTAATAATTGTTGAGGCTATTTTAATAACATGAACCCTGGACCCTCGCATTTTTGACCTGTGTTTTTAAAAATAATTTTGAAATAATAATGATTTAACATTTTTTATTGCACGTTTTCACTTTATGGTAGCACTTTACAGCCATCTAACATGTAATGTACGTGATACCGCATATTTGCACAAATGACCTAAAACTGACAACTTCAGCTACTTGGCAGCCCACTTGGGCAGCATATCCATTTTCAATTTCTGTTTGTTTGTAGTGAAGGTAGCCATGATTTGTGGCCCGCTTTATATGAACTATAAGTACTTGAGATTTAATTAATGTTTAAATCAGTCAAACCTATAAGTACTTTTGCAGTGAACTTTTAATGGCAACGTAATTATTTATAATTATTTATTGGCTTTTAACTTTTGTATATTATGAAGTTTATTTATTAGCCATGCCATGAATTTTTACAATGTGATGCAATTCAAACAAATGGAGTTGTTGTCTTTGTGCGACACATGCATTTATGCAGTGATTTTACAAAAAACGTTGTAACTTAATTGAAAGTTGAGTATGTTTTCGCTTTCTATCACATGTGATGGCACTATTTGCACTTTAAAAGGGTTGGTCATCCCTCGTGACGTTGTCATGTGATCAAGGCTATCTCTAGCCGAAACGCGTCATGGCGGATTGGTGCTGGGCTGAACTTTAAATAAAATCAATTTGCACCACGTTGGGTCTCGCTGGTTCCTGATTGTCGGTGTGGCTGACTGCGCTGCGCTGCTTGCGCTGGGGACTGGACGTACCTCATATATATATATGTATATATATATATATATATATATATATATATATATATATATATATATATATATATATATATATATATATATATATATATATATGTATATATATATATATATATAGGACCTAGTTACCATAGGAATCCTCAACATTCTATTGGGAATAACTTTGGCACCGATTGAGGAATCTGCGTGTAATTTTCCTTAAAATTGCTTCGCTCTGCTCCTTCCCTGAAAGTTTTGGGGGGATTCTTCAAGCGGGGGCCGAGAAAAAATGGGGGTCCCAAAATGTGTTTTCCACATGTTAATTTCCATTGGTACCTTTAGACACGGCTACAGCCCGAACGGCTGAAAGGAATTACACCAAACTTGGCAAAATGGTAGGGCCTGGTACGCAGATGTGCCTTTGCTATGTTTGGTGAAAATACCTCAAGTAGTTCTTGAGAAAATTGAATTTGAAATTTTTCAAATGGCATTTTCTATGGGCCCTTTAGACATGGCTACAGCCCGAACGGCTGAACGGAATTACACTAAACTTGGCAAAATGGTAGGGACAGGTATGCAGTAGTGCATTTTCTATATTTGGTGAAAATCCCTCCAGTAGTTGTTGAGAAAATTGAATTTGAGCAAATTATATATCTATATGCACTCAACATTCAATTGGGAATAACTTTGGCGCGATTGAGGAATCTGTGTGTAATTTTTCAGAATTTTGGCCAGCTCCGCTCCTTCCCTGAAAGTTTTGGGGGGATTCGGCAAGCGGGAGCCGAAAGGGGGTCCCAAAACGTGTTTTCCCCATGTTAATTTCCATAGGGACCTTTAGACACGGCTACAGCCCGAACGGCTGAATGGAATTACACCAAACTTGGCAAAATGGTAGGGCCTGGTATGCAGATGTGCCTTTGCTATGTTTGGTGAAAATCCCTCCAGTAGGTCTTGAGAAAATTGAATTTGAAATGTTTCCAATGGCATTTTCTATGGGACCTTTAGACACGGCCACAGCTCGAACGGCTGAAAGGAATTACACCAAACTTGGCAAAATGGTAGGGCCTGGTACGCAGATGTGCCTTTGCTATGTTTGGTGAAAATACCTCAAGTAGTTCTTGAGAAAATTGAATTTGAAATTTTTCAAATGGCATTTTCTATGGGCCCTTTAGACATGGCTACAGCCCGAACGGCTGAACGGAATTACACTAAACTTGGCAAAATGGTAGGGACAGGTATGCAGTAGTGCATTTTCTATATTTGGTGAAAATCCCTCCAGTAGTTGTTGAGAAAATTGAATTTGAGCAAATTATATATCTATATGCACTCAACATTCAATTGGGAATAACTTTGGCGCGATTGAGGAATCTGTGTGTAATTTTTCAGAATTTTGGCCAGCTCCGCTCCTTCCCTGAAAGTTTTGGGGGGATTCGGCAAGCGGGAGCCGAAAGGGGGTCCCAAAACGTGTTTTCCCCATGTTAATTTCCATAGGGACCTTTAGACACGGCTACAGCCCGAACGGCTGAATGGAATTACACCAAACTTGGCAAAATGGTAGGGCCTGGTATGCAGATGTGCCTTTGCTATGTTTGGTGAAAATCCCTCCAGTAGGTCTTGAGAAAATTGAATTTGAAATGTTTCCAATGGCATTTTCTATGGGACCTTTAGACACGGCCACAGCTCGAACGGCTGAACGGAATTACACCAAACTTGGCAAAATGGTAGGGACAGGTATGCAGTAGTGCCTTTTCTATATTTGGTGACAATCCCTCCAGTAGTTGTTGAGAAAATTGAATTTGAGCAAATTATATACCTATATGCGCTCACCGTACGCGCACCGTATGCGTACGGTACGCGTACCGTACGCGTACCTGCGCGTACCCTTACGTGCACAAGCGAGTTTCTGATTGGCTGGCAGTTGACTGTCAACATTCCAAACTGTCCAAACCAGGAAGTATTGGCCACCATCTTGTTTTTCAGGAGAACTGAGGCACAAGAGAGCCCAAAACAAGAGTGGAAAACACGAAAAGGGGGCAGGGTAGAGACCCCCCAACCCTCTAGCCCTTCTCAGGGGGTCCCAAAAGGACCCCCAAGGGCAAAAAAAAAGAAAATTGCGCGGTACGCGTACGTTGCGCGTACCCCGCGATTTAAAAAATAAATAAAATGTTTTGCACTTGGTGGTCCTTCTGGGACCCCCTGAGAAGCAATTTCAATTGTTTTTTAAATGCTAATTCCTAACTATATAAGGCCTGAAACCGATGGTTTTTTAAGTGAATATATATATATATATATATATATATATAGTATTTTGGATGTATGATATACAATATAAATTTATAGAAATGTCTAGCAAATTGGTGTGTTTGCACATGAGTCCATTGTATACAGGAATAATTATCTTTAAAATGATTTTATAGGGTTCTCACAATTGTTCTTTAGCACCACACATTTCAATGAGGAATACAAATTGTGCTTGTTGAAATATTTTTTTCAGGCCATAAAAGTTGACTCCTTTTGCTGTCCTGTTAGCGTGACTAATAATGAAATGGAGTTGATGTTCACGTATGTCAGAAGTGTATTTTCAAATGAGGGACAAGCCCAGCAATGTATGCAATGTGCATTTGTTTTATGATACAACTGTTAGCCTGACCCCCTTTAACTGTGATAATTGTGTTGTGTGTATTTTGTGTTCCAATGTGTGGGCCATCTATAACTTTTTTATGGAGTCATCACTTGTGCATTCTCTGAGTCTCTTTAGCATACATTGGCTTGTGTTGAACTGTAGACAACTTGTTAGATCTGGCTAACCCACGAAATTTGCAGTGACAATAAATGTGACAGATTTGTAACTTTCAGAATGCAAGATAAATTTCTCAATTGATTTAGCAGACTTGCATGGGAGCAGAACAACGACTTTTCCCCATGCCCCTTCCGAAATGTCTCTGCCCTCAATGATAATATTACACTAATTACAGAGAAGTTCCAAAGGGGGAAAGGGGATGGGGGGGAAAAGAAGAGACAGCCAGACAACAGCAGTTCCTTCCTTTATAGGGTATTTTCTTCCTTCTGTAGTGATATGTGTCTATAGACCCTTTCGTGAAGAGATAAAAAACTGAAAGAAAGTATTACTAACAATTAAGTGCGCCCTAACCTATTGTTAATGACCTTTTTTCTCCTATATAGATATATCAATATTTTAGATTTACTAACATACCCTACCTGTCTATGAATATTGCTCCTCTTCTATTATATAAATATTCAATGCATTATTCTTCTTATAAATCTTCACGTGTAATCATCTACAGTTCTTGACCAGTAATCCATATGCATTAAACACAAGTATTTATATGGTTCGCCTCCAGGGGAAGTACTTGTGTGACCAAGAAAGCCTGTGTAGGATCAGAAAATGGAGTTCTATGACTGGTAAGTGCTGTTCCATTTTTTGTTTGTTATTAAATGCTATGCAGTAGAATGTTCTTTTCCTTTTGCAGTCTCTTCTGGTTCGTTGAATTCTAATTTCTCAATAAACAATTTCTGCTAGGTACTCTCTTGTTATTTTTTGGTAATTTTGCCAATGCTTTTTCTTTTCTATGTGCGACACCCTTGTTGTGTGCAGGTAACTTCTTAGGAACACTATCCTTATAAAGTGTCTCTGACACGCGTAGCTTAAATTCCAATCAGGAACTCTATGAGCCTTGAAATACTACTCCCAAGAAAAAACAGAGCTCTTAGATGAGATGCTATACTCGGATACAGGCATTAACTTCTGAAGGATGTTGCCAAAGGAACTAAATGATGGGCTGCAACGAAACTACCCTCACTAAACTTTCCTAATGGAAGACTTCAATGGCTTCTCCTCCGACAAATTTCTCAGGTGAAGTGTGCATGTGTTTGTGAGCGCGCGCTTCACAATCCGAGCACAGCTGAAAAGGAAAACCACTTGTGCGCTGCAAGGAGAGCTGAGCTGGCAGACATGTTGCTTTCCCAGAGCTGCCAGCTAAGTCTCCATTCTTTATTTCCAGTACTTTTTTGTCTCTTATTAGTTTTCTAAGTAAATGTATTGTATAGTATTGTAATACATTTATGTAGCGATTACTACCACTGACGAGGCATCGAAGCCGTTTTTCCACAAGTAGCACGCCACTCAGGAACCCATAAAGAATTAGTGTTGAATTAGTATAGTGAAATATGAAAGTAATTTGAGTTGTGGATAGGTTAGTCTGTTATTTGGATTCAGAATGACAGCGGAGGGATAGAAACGGAAAAATGGTTTGCATTGATATAGTGTTTGTTACCCTTGATGGGGTGTTGAAGCTCCTTTTTGGCAAGTAGCACGCTACTCCGGAACCCATAAAGGATTAGTGTTGAATTGGTATAGTTAAATATGACAGTAATTTGAGTGGTGGATATGTTATTCAGTTATTTGGATAGAGAAGGGTAGTGGAGGGATAGAAGAAGGAAAAGATTTAGCATTTTTATATTGCTTGCTACCCCTGATGTGGTGTTGAAACGCTTTTTTGCCGAGTAGCACGCTACACTGGAACCCATAAAGAATTAGTGGTAAATTAGTATAGTGAAATATGAAATTTTGGAAATGGACATGTTATGTTTGTTATTTTAATTGAAAAGGATAGTAGAGGGATAGAAGAGTGAAGAATTTAGACTTTTTTGGGAGGTCATAGCAGTAGGAGGAGGCTTGGGATGAGTAAGAAGGGATCTGGAGTGGAAAAGTCAGAGGGAAAAGTTTAGAAAGGCTTGTTTTGGGGGATCAGTATAGTAAAAGAGGTATCAGAAGATGCTAGGAGGGGTAGAGTTGGGGAGAGTCTAGAAAGGGTTATTTTGAGTATCATAGTAGTGGTATGGGATTTGGGGTGAATGAGAGAGTGGATGTAGAGGATGTATTGATAGAGGTATAGGGTGAGAAATCGGGTAGTGCACTGGAAGGAGCAGAAGAAAGAGGTTTGAGATGAGTCAGAGTGTTGAGGTAAAAGATACATTGAGAAAGGCATAGGGTGAGAAATAGGGTAGTACATTGGATATGCTGAATTAGAAGAAAGTAATAAATATATAGAGTCATAAGTACATGGAAAGTATACAGATGCATAAAGGAAAGTAAGTATATATGTATAGGCAGATTAAAGATATTTATAGAGGTATAGGGTGAGAAATAGGGTAGTGCATTGAATATGCTCTTTTAGGAGAAAATTAAGAAATATATAGCTCCAAGTACATGGAAGGTATATAGATGTATGAAGGAAGTAAGCATATGTATATTAAAGATGCATTGGATAAACTCTGGTTTTCAAGTGTTGTTATACTTAAAAATGCATTTCATTTATTTTGATGCTAGCAAGTACAGAGTGTTTTTTAGGAATCCTCCTTAGTAACAGAGAATACCAATATTACTTTCAACATGAGTATAGGCACCTTTTAGACATTCTCAGATTGTTTCAGTTTTATATTCGGACACCAAGTGAAATTAGATATGAGGAAGTTGAGGTAGGATATGTGGCAAGCTTCTTATTGGGATATTGAATTCTGTGAATGGTAAGTCAGTGGGCATGTTCCATTGTTGGATTCTGTTCACAATGAGGTATTCGCTAAAGGGAAACATGAGACTTGGCAAAGATGAATTTCAATTTTCAGCATGAACATTATATTTGGCAACAACTCCATGCTGTTGTATCTTGTCACAGGTTTTTCATTTTCATTTATTTTATTTTTAACATTTATGTAAGGCACCTTCGACCAAAAAGGTATCTGGACACTTAATATACCGCTAATATGCAGCTAGATAGGTCAAGGTTGGATTGAAGAGAAGATACACAAGTGGGAATATATGAGATTAGGAAATAGATTTGTACCTAATGCAATCTAGGTTACAAAGATAAATGTCAACATACTAAGCACATTCAATTTAATGAATAGTCCTAATGCACCATTTTTTAATGGTTTTTGATGCATGGATAAAGACCTGCATGAGGCATCATATCTGCATCATCATTCTACGGCTGTGAAATTTTCATTGGGATACAAAGCCTGTGTTCTTATAGGAACTATAAGCAACTGTATGCATTGTTTTTGTTTTAGTTAAACTTGTGTCAAGCTGCACTATTCCTGCATAACCAGTTATCATCAAGGGAACAGAAGGGCTGTGTGTCTCCTGTCATATGTGATATCTTTATCCAGTCCTAGTTGATTTATGGGTACAGCTTTGCATGTTTGGAATTGTATTGCATCTCTGCTCAATGGTACATGGTCCCTTTTTGAACTTTGTGCAGCATGTACCATTGTTAAAGGAGGACACAACAGACAAAGGGTGTGAATATCGACTCTTTGACATTCTAGAGATGTGTTGTGCCCATATGCCTCAAGATATTCCCTAGCAACAGTCTTTAATAACACCTGAGACTTTTTGACTTTCTATGTTTCTAGATTCTAAAACTTTCTAGAAGTTTACTGCACAGAAATGTGAGGAAAATGTGAAATTGTATTCAAAGTTTGGTGTTTGTAGAGCCTTCCGGGTAAGAAAGTGTAATGAGATCCATGCAAGGCACATCACACTGGACTCCCCTGGGGGTCTAGTTTTCTGATATGTCTTGGTTAGTGGGTTTCTCTCAAAGGTAACTAAAACTGCAAAGCTTAGCTTCATCCACATTTTTCATTCATTAGATAATTCTATAGCAACTGTGACATTGTCAGCACCGAATGAGTACCATTATAAGCTACAGCTCAGTTGTTGGCTCTGAGTATAGCACGTCTTTGGACATTCAAGAAACACTAGACGCCCCTGTGGCAAAAATTCGCAGATGAAAACTAAGATTTTTTTATGCAAGAGATTTCCTAAGCACAGCACTAGTGTTGTGAAGTGGAAACCTAAATTAGATACAAATTTAGCCTGCGCACCTTTTGTGGAAAGAAGTAATGAAGGCTTAAACATGAAGAGCCCCAAAAAACGGCTCATCAGGGGGTGGGGAGTGGGTGAGTCTCAACAGTTAATGGCTTAAACTTCCTAAATAGACTATATTGGTTGCAGTAGGAAAGAAACATGGAAATGGAAAGACTTAAAAGATCTAACATCAAATGTGGTGGCCTTGCTGTAATGCCTATACATTTAGATTATGATTTAAATAGCTCCCTATCCTAAGTACATTGCCAACAATTTGGTTGAGTGGGGTGAACTAAAAAACTAGGTCAAAGTACCTTACTATTGTGTTCATAGACAGTCACTGCCGGTGCAGATAAGAGCAATGGGACAGTGGGGCGGGGGGAGGAGTTGACAGATGACGATGAGGGAAAATAAAATTATACAAAAAGAAAATCACGTACCTTGCGCTCACCACATCATCAAGTTGGCGATTTGGCGAGCGCAAGGTAAGTGGGTTTCTTTTAAAAAAATGTAATTTTCTCTCGTCGTCGTCTGCCGACTCACCCCCTTACTCCACCACCAACCCACTGCCCCACCTCTCTTACCAGCACCGGCTGTGACTGCACACCAGGTTAACTTGTTTGTTGTTATTAGTATTTCCAAACGCTTTCTGAGTAATGCCAAACTGCAGCTCTGACAATGTGTAGGAGTTTATAAATCAGCATATCAGAATGGTAATCAGAATATAATGCATATTGCTCAGAGAAGAGAAATTTTCAACACAGCCAGACACATGGAGAGAGTATTTTGCTTTCATTCAGTGTGTTCATTTTTATATTAGTGGATTGTTTTTGCTTTTCTTGCATTCGAATGGCAGATTTCCCAGTTCCTTGCAGAGTACATTGTGAAGAACAATATCCAGGCACTCTACTGGCAGGCCAGTATATGGGCTTATCTGAATTAAAGTCTGAACATGTTGTGTTCCTGCCCAGAAAGCATTACCTGTTTTGAAAATGGATTGTCGTTTAAGTTAAAGAAAGCGTAGTGCCTAGCAGGCTGCGAGTATACTTCGCATAAGCACACAGACGCTTAGGTTTTAGTTGTTTAAATTGCCATTATTATCTGGCAGGGTGATCTGGCACAGTCTGCGCCTCATTTCTTTCCTGTTGCCAACACCTGAGAAAAACATTAGCCACAAATACTACTTGCGCCGAATGGAGCCTGAATAATCAGGACATGACTCAGTAGTTTAAGTTTAAATTGGCCGCAGCTGGCCAGTCTTCATTCCCTATCTATAAAACAAAAAAAGCAAAGCCAAGTTCAAAGTGGTCCTTGCCTGATTATTGATGTTGCTTTATGAAGATAGAGAAATTATGATGGCCAAAGAGAAGAGGGCACACATCATTCAGCTGTGAAAACTAAGGGGCATTTATATTAAAGAGTTGTGTTGCCCTTACGCCGCACAACTGGGTGCAAGAAAAACACAACTCTTAAGTTAGACTTCTCAAGCCATGCATGGCCACCTTGTGTGTCCCTTCCTGCACAAAAACAATCCTGATTACAACACATGCGCCCTTGCACCATGGTGCAAGGATGCCTGCGTTGGCATTAGGCAGCACATTGTGCGCCAGCGCAAGGAAAAGACAGGAATGCGTCATATAATGTTAGGTACGGTGCATTCTTGCCCTTTCACTATCATGCAGTGAAGTGCAGCAAGGTCTCTTGCTGTGCTGCATGATTTGTTTAGAAATATGCCCCTAAATTCAGGAGATTTATGCCACATTCATTTAATAAGTATCCTGACTGTAAAATCTGCTTTATTGGCCACACAGTGATGTTTGTAGATTTCACCTCTTCCTCCCTTCCTTCTGGTCCTCCACCTCAAAATGAGAGCACCAAATGTGACCGCCAACCCACTGATTGCCACTGCCACACCAATTTAGCAAATTGGCACCACCACAGCCACATTCTCAATTGTTAGACTTTGACAACACTTTGCAGTATATTTTGTAGTACTACAAAATGTACTAAAATGTGCTGTTCACAAACTATGCGCAGAGTTAATGCCTACCTAATTACCTATACTTATATGTGCACAGTTTCCCACCCTGACTGCAGTGTCTCTACACACTTGAGTATATGTTGTAGTAGGGATTGTGAGTAGCACACAGGGGAGAGGCTTTTAAAAGGGGCACCCTATCTCCAAAAGGGAGGAATAAGAGGGGTTTATGGGGGTCACATATGGTTTTAGGAAGGGACATCACCCATTCACCAAAGAGTAAGCCAATTGTTATCCTCAGGTGGTGAAGACATACAACTTCCATTTTTGTAGTAAATTTACACTCGGAGTTTGTAAATACCGAAAAGTAGTAAACTTACTCCAAAGTGTAAAATACTAAAAAATGTAGGTTACCTTTGTGAATCAGGTACGGAATATGGGATAAGCAGGTGCCCTTAAAAACAACGGGGCATATTATCAAGGGGATTTATCTCCGCTTTTTGGCTTTAAAAGCCAAGAAAGCGGAGATAAAATGATCTCCCTATTACCTAGCTGTCGCGACAGCTAGTAGGAGATATTGACCATCTTGGGCCCCGCTTTGCATGTCAGTGATATTTTTCACTAATGACATGCAAAGTGGGCGTGCCAAGATGTTAGCAACTGGAAACAGTCGCTAACATCGCTATCTCCTATTAACAACTTTTGGAGATATTCGTGCTAATCGCGAATATCTCCAAAAGCTAACACCTGCCCCTGAGCAGTTCTTAGGCATGTTATCCAATGGTAGGTGGATAACATGGCTAAGAGCATTAGCTCGTTAATGCCTAAATATCGTTGACTTTTCAGCGATATTCATGCTTTATTGCCGATTTTTATCGCATTTGCGATAAACCTTGGTAATACCAAGGTTTATCTGCGATAAAAATCGCCGCAACTCGGCGATAATTTTATCTCGCTAACCAAGCATTAGCGATAATTATCGCTATTGCTTGGTAATATACCCCAACAGCCACTCAGATATTTCCCCACACAATTATTTCTTACTTTGCTCTGGCAATGCTTTAGCTAGTTACAGTCGCTTATGTACAATTTTCTAATTTTATCACGCATATCGATGATCCAAAGACATTCTTCTGTGCTAGCTGCAGGCTTCTCACCGGAGATAGCACACACTCTCAGCTCAGATTTGTGCCAACCAGCAACGTATAATTTTGGCATTCTATCTGTATTGCACTCTGCGTTTCTCTCCAGTGTATTCATGATCAGGCAAACATATTTCATGACACACTTGCCTATTCATTCAATGCTTCTCTGGGTATTCATTCTGCTGCCATGTAAGACTGCATGTAACCTTAAATAAAGCATACTATAGTGCTTGGTGCAAAACTGATATTATTGCAATGCCAACATATACTACTGCTGACACCAAAGATCATAGGAAAACACCCTTATGGGCAGTCTTTTTGAACGTCCTCTGGTTCAAAGAGATCCTTCTTATTATAGCCCATCACCACCTTCATGTTCCATCTTTCATGTAGGGTTTCTAAAACACAACCCTTAGTCCTTTATCCAACAACCCTCAAACCATTATCCTAATGTCATTCCCATTTCTTGGGGTTACTGCAAGTTAACTGATCAGAAGGACTACAGCAATTGGTCGGTATATAAGAACACAAGAAGAGTGTCAATTAAAATAGATTGATGACTATTGGATCCAGCGACCCCAACATTCTTTCTAACACTGGCATAGAGATGAACTCCCACTTACCACAGCAGATTTCTAGGTTCTTTGCCATCCAGTCTTCAGTTACCATACCAGAAATCTTACCTAAAATACAATGGAACTCTCCACCTCTTTCTGGCTTTTAGCATAAATCTGCTGCCTAAGTCGAGGTGAAATCTTTTTACATGGTTGAAATCTTTTATGAAAACGTGCATTTACAACGCAACGATTTTTGCAATATGGCGTGAGATTTAGAGGGTTTCAAATCTTGCAAATTTCTGACAGTGTGACTTTTGAACGCTTATTTGGCCTAACATTTAGTTCACATAATACCTGCAGGTGAATTTAATAATATTTCACGTAATGATGCATTCTTTTTGAGAAATGACGCAAAAAAGTCGCAGTCCCACTGCTCATGACTTGATTATACCGTTCTAGAAGTTTCATTTCATAAAATGAGGACGTCTCCTTTTCTTAAAGCAATAATTATTTCTCACCAACCAGCTGTTCTAGTTCCTTTGCATCTCGATCCACCCTACACTGTCATAAAATTAAATTAGGAAGGAACTTTCCAGTTATTGGAATCCTCATCTGTCATTGAAAGTGTCATGCAATCTTACATATAGGGGCATATTTATGAGAGGCTTCCATCAGGTGTGCACCTCGCAAAGTGGTACATGCGTGATGCAAGCCTCTAATTCAAAAATATGAAGCCACGCAAAGCCACATTTCTTGGCTATGAATGGCTTCAGAAATTTGGAGTAAGGCAATGCAGTGCAAATTGCTACATTGCCTTACTCTGCGCAAGGCAGGAGTTCCATGGGCTTTGCGGTGGGTGTTCCCAAGCAAATCCCTTGGTTTCTGACGCATTTCCAGACTTACCAAACCTGGCAAACCTGGGAATGCACCTAAAAGATGCGTCTCACCAGGTGAGGCGTAACAAGGAGAGGTATCTTTATTTCTCCTTATCCTTTTTTCCTCTTTATAAGTATGCTGCAAAAGAGTCAAATGTCTCTATGGATTGTTTTTGTGAAGGAAGATGCCTCTGTCTGCACAAAAACAATCCTGCCTACAACACAGGCACGCGTACACCATGGTGAAAAGGTGACTGCATTGAGGATAACCTGCCAAAATGACTCTAGTTCAGGGGAAAAGAACAGGAATGTGCCATATTGCTTGAATATGGCATATTCCTGCACTTTCCCAGTGACGCAGGGCAGCTCAGCAAGGTGACTTGCTGCACTGCTCTTCTCCACTATTCACATAAATATACCCTTAAGAGAGGCTGAGAACATAAGAATTCTCTGGCCTGCACACAGTCCCTGAAGTACGCTCCCTGGCAAACATCAGAAACAGTGGGTTGCAAAACTATGTTTTTTTTCTAGAAACGCAGCTAACAACTAAACTTGCTTTTGCAACATTGCGCAAGGGGGAAAAAGTACATAGCCATTTCTACTGAGATTGACTTGCTGCTGCTTCCTTTCCCTGCACTCGAGCACTTAAAAGCTGCCTTGAGTAATGCACAGCCTTACAGAGGTCCACGAGCACTGCCTGGCATAGGATTTGTACTGGAAACATTCACTTTCAGTACAAATTCCTATGTCTAGACAAACACAGAAGAATCCCACGAACTTGATATGTGCTGTGTATGTGTGAAAACATTTCTCCTTTTTAGCAATGTTCCAAAGAAGCATTATCTTTTCAGTTTTGCTATCTTAGCACATGGAGCTTTGTGTCAAAACCTAGGTGTGTTTGTGTTCATCCACCCAAGGTCTAGCCCAGTAACGCTTAATTGATGTGAACAGACACAAAGAAGCGCAAAGCAGTATTTGCAGTAAAAAAAATACACCTTCCTGCGAAATACCTTTTGCGCTGGAAAGTAATGTGCTCTCTGTTTAAAACATGGTAACACTGGCTTATACCCAATTGGCATATTTAATGTGCCCGGGGCCAGTAAAGTAAATGCTACTAGTGGTTCTGCAGAACTGGTTATGCCACCCACTTAAGTAGCCCTCTAAACATGTCTCAGGTGTGTCATTGTACAGCCTGTGTGGGGAGTTTAAACTGCCATCTCAACCTGGTAAAATAAACCTTTTGCAAGGCCCAAACCTTCCCGTTTAATACATATGAGTTACTCCTCGGACAGGCCCTGAACAGCCCAAAGGGCAGCTTGCAATGTATTTAAAAGGTTGGACATGTACTTTTTAGTTTTACATGTCCTTGTAGCGAAAAACTCTTAAATTAGTTTTCCACTTCTGTAAGACCTTTCACCCTCATAAAATAACAATGGAGTTACTTTATTATATTTTGTAAGTATAATTTCCAAATGGGAAGAGATAACAGGTTTATGTTTGTGTCTCTGGTATTCTAATTTGAAATCATAACTTATGGTGAAGTCGAATTTTGAATTACAATTCTGAAAATGCCACTTTTAGAAAGTGGGCATTTTCTTGTCTTAGCCATTTGGTGCCTGCAGTCTGTCCCTGGTGACATGACTGGGTGTAGTTGGCAGTTGGGCTTTGTGTATTTCTCCTAGACAGCCACACACAATGTGAGCTTAGGTGTGACTGGATGGGCCATCTAAATAGGTTGAATTATGCCCCCAATCAGTAACCCAATCAATTTTGTACAGTGCGCATGTGACCAAGGGTTAGCATTGCAATGAGAAATAAATTTAATAACGTTTTATTATCGAAAACATGGTGTTGTGTCTGATTCTGTTAGGCGGTACAAAAGGGGGTGGTGATGGACGGAACATCTGAATCAATCAAACACTCACACCCAGTCAAAAGATCTGGGTTTAATCCATCACCGTTCTTTAGCCCACTCTGCCACCCCAGTTCAGACATGGCTATATGCAAATCAGTCTGACCCTGTGCCTCATGGGAACAGTCCAGCCTGAACTGCCAAGCCATGTCTTCCCTGGACCGGAAACAAGCTTCCGAGGACCGGTTTCTGGCATTCCAGCCGTCTTCAGCCCGGCTTGCTTGAATCCAGTGGCAAAGTGAGCAAGGGACTCACGTCTGAGCATACCCTGCCACACTTATGGCAGCCAAAAGCGGTACAAAAGGGGGTGGTGATGGACACACTCACACCCAGTCAAAAGATCTGGGTTTAATCCATCACCGTTCTTTAGCCCACTCTGCCACCCCAGTTCAGACATGGCTATATGCAAATCAGTCTGACCCTGTGCCTCATGAGAACAGTCCAGGGTCTGACTGATTTGTATATAGCCATGTCTGAACTGGGGTGGCAGAGTGGGCTAAAGAACGGTGATGGATTAAACCCAGATCTTTTGACTGGGTGTGAGTGTTTGATTGATTCAGATGCTCCGTCCATCACCACCCCTTTTGTACTGGTTCTGTTAGGCAGCACATCCCATCATATAGAGAAATCTTGTTATTGGCATAGAAACGGTAAGGCTTTTTGCTAACAATGGAAAATATATTATTAAGTACTTGTAATTGCAATGTTTGGTGGAGAGGAAAAATACAATATTCATTTTGCGAGGGCACAGCCCTTTAGGCTGAACAAATGGAATTTTAATTAAAGGATAGGACATTCCCTGGAAGGTGCATGGAGAAAAAAGCAGTGGAAGAAATTCCAGACATTATTTGTAGAACTACTGTAATTGGTAACTTAACAAACACCACTATAAGATTGCCATGCCACCTCCCCACAATATAGGGTCCTCACTGTATAGGTTGAAGTCATCATAACATATACCTACACCGGATGTCAAAATGAAGCCTCAGTTCCCCCAACCCCATTCACACAACTCAATGATAACTGGGGCCAGACCACAGAAAGCCCACATTAACAAGAGGGAGCCCACACTTCTCACAGTGTTTATAAAGGGTAAGCGCACACCCATAAGAAGATTCACCTTTCCTTTCCCTTCTAAATCCTGACTTTGGCTAAAGGTCCATTCTTGCTTATGTATTTCAGCAGACACAACAAAGAGACTGATGATAAGCGGTGGCAGCTGGCAACATTAATAAATGGTGAGGCACTCACCATATATGCAGCTGGCTGCCGGGCCCTCTGTCCAGTGCTCCTCTCCCAGCACTGATCCTGGGAGTGACGAGGAGCATGAAAGAAAGGGAAGGACTTCCTTCCAAATTCAGCACAAATTCAATCAATCCTGGAGCTGCTCTCATGCTGTTTCCAGGATTGGTTGGAGCAGGATAACCCAGTGCTCATTTTGAGGCTGGGGGCCTGTGCCAGCAATCCCCTGGCTATTTCTCAGTCCTGGGATTGCTAGATCTGAGGTTTGCATGTCTGATAGCCTTACTGTACACAGCCGGCCAATTTGACATGCACACTGAGCTCTGGGAGGCATCCGGCAATCAGCAGGAATCTGCTCCCCCCCACCCTCACACTCCAGCAGCACTGGCCGGCAGAACACAGAATAATAAAATCACGATGACAATTTTGTTATTCTGTATTTACCACTGCACCAGCAGGTGGGGCAACTTTTTTTCCACGTATGAAGAGAAACCGCAGCTGATGACAAGGTGATAAGAGACAGATTCTCCAGTCACACCTTAGCCTTTACAAACACACTATCATCACCTCCCACAAAGCAGGATATAACATTTAACAATGGACCTGATTACCCCTTACTGCCATAAACTATGTAAATACTATTTCACAAGCACTCTTATACCTGACACTGACCACTGTTCTCAGACCTTTTGATATGCATTTTGCAGTTTCACAGTTTGCAGTGCCATGTTTTTGTTCGCGTGTACACTTATATAAGTTTCATGATGGTTATTCTTAGTATTAAAAATGCATTTTCAAGCTTAAAGATTAAGGATCTGACACTGACCACGGTTACAGATATTTTTTTATAGAGTTGGCAGTGCAACAACTGACAGTGCCACAGCTTGCAGTGGCACTTTTTCCACATGCGAGTCTATACCAATGCGATGATATATTTTATGATTGTTCTAGTAATACAAACACTTTTTCAGTCTTGATAAAGCTCCTTCCATAACAATGAAAGGCTGAAACACGTGTTGGCTGTGCTATTTATGTTTCAGATGGAAAAATGAAATACAATGCATCAAATAAACTCAAATATGTTGATAACCAGGCCTGGCACCTACAGAAGTTCATTTCCGGATATTCCACATCAGTCCATAGTGTGTATTGACACAGCATTATGGCAAATGGTCACAGGGATTACTCCAATGATTTATTACAAACAATAAGGGACTACAATGGGGCTCCAATGAATATCTTCAGCTCACATAATTGGGAAAAGGTAATTACAGTAAGAGATTAGTACAACTACCAAAAGATTACAAGTTTACCAGGCAACACTGAGGGAGAGTCTCACGCTAAAAAGCTAAAGGACTGTTTGGAAAGAAAAATGAATGAACAATGGCTTGGTATAACTTGTAAGGAGTGAAATAATTCAGACCAATATGTTTTCAAACAATCTGCCTGATTAGTAAGCACAAGATAAACATTTGAAGCCACAAGACCCCAAAATGTTAAATTAATTTTGTGGGACAATGGTAGAACTAGCATGTGTGCCACTGTTGCATGTAGGGACAGGCATACGTTTGAAAATTAGACTGCTGTATCTCTGACTTCCAGGGGCTCAGCAAAGCCTTCGAAGAGAAAGTCAGATGTGCATTAGATTCTGTAAAAGTTACATTACTTTATTAGGGACCATGGTTTCAATTTTGGTTTGCTGGTGTAAAGCTGTTCACTAGATCGAATCTAGTCTCTGAAGGGCATAACAGACTTATTGCTTGGCTTATGACCAAGGGTATAGTCTAGTGGCAAACTACTAGAGTTTCTGTTCAAACGCCAGAGATTGGTTACAGAAAGGTTGGAAGGAAGATTTTAGTTACTCTCCCATCATCAAATTCATGTTTACATAGACAGATAAAACTGGACAGCAAGTGTCTTCACCAAGACATACAGTAGCCTGTGCTCACACAAACACGGATTTTAGGTGTATTCTGTTCATCTGTATAATTGGATTCTTGAATGGGAAATTTGATTTCCTAGGGCACAAAAAGATTTTAGCTGTATCTGCTCGCATTAGTTTAATTATCACTAAGTCAAAGCCCTTGCACCACACCATTTGTTTTCATTCCGATTGGCCCAACTACAGTGTTTCACACAAACACACACACTACACCCATGCACTTATATGTCCCCGACCCTTTGGAAAGTTGTACATATTTGTTAAGTCTGTAAGCACACCATCAATCACTGAGCAGTGAATTCATCCATATGTTTTTGAATCCTAAGAAGTTCTTTATAATAGAAACATGGCTGGCTGGCAGGCTGAGGAACAGTTTGGATATTGGTCCACCCACTGCATACTAATAACAACCTTTGCAGCAGGACTGCATGTTTTTATAAGGTACATAGAGCTCCCTAGTCTGACTGCCTCAACATTTTTACACAAAACGTATCCCGGCTTGTCTTTTTTCCCCCATAACCTATCCTGACATGTGGGGGTTGCTACTGAGTAGCTGTTCTCATTACAGACTGCACTCTGATATTGGATGCAAGTCTTTAACTCCCTGAAGATCAATGCTGTGGTGCAGCGCTAAGCTGTCCACTCTTTACATGTCACAGAGAACCTGACAAACCCTAATAATAACGATATGACACATAAAAGTTCAAGATCACCTTGGACAAGATTCTTAAATGATACCATGATGCGTGCATGTGTTGTGCCCGACAACACCCTTAGGGAGAGTCTTTATTGGAGAATTTTAGTTTTTCACATTAAGCGGTCTATTAGGATGGCGGCGGACTCCAGTCCTCCCGTCACCCTAGTGGTGCTGGTACCGGCTACCAGTGGTGCGGCGGTCGCGCACCGCCAATTAGGATGCCACCGCCATGGTAGCGGTGGCATTCCGCATATATTACATTGTGGCAGGCGGTGCTGTAAGCAGCACCTGCCACAATGCAATATATGCATATTGTGCATTGGCATGAACAACGTGACAGGCACCGCGCGGTGCCTGCCACCTTGGGCATGCCAATGTTGGGGGTACCATTGGTACCCCCCAACATTGGCATGCACCAATGTTCCATGGAGTCTCCGCCATGGAAAGGCATTGAAAATGCAACATCCTAATATGGATGGTGGTGCCTTGCAGGCACCGCCACCGTGTAATGGGCCTTTTTCGCCCGGTAGGCAATCAGGACGATTGCCTACTGGCGGAAAAGCAGCAGACGGTCTTTCCGTCCGCAACCGTACCCCATGCCTTGCTAATGTGGTGGAGGATAAAAGGCCATCCGGCAGGGTGATTTGGCGGTTGGATGGCCACTGCCGGTAGGGCAGTGGCGATCCGCCCGCCCTCCAACTAGACCCCTAAATGTCTACTGATGTCGAAAAGAATTCCCTTTAATGTTTAACCTAGGAACCGCTTATACTACACCAAAGAGTATAGAATAAAAAAATGGTTTCGAAATATAAAATTTATGCTGATTAATAAGGTGACCAATGTGTGATAACAAATGTATATGCTTCATTTCAAGAAAGAGATTTTTTAATATAGCATGTTATTTCACAAGAATAAACATTAGTAATGTGTCGTTTTTTCCAAACCACCCTATTCACGTTATTTCTGAAACTTGATTCATGAACCTAAATGTGTGCTACTTTGTCTGTGTAACTCACAGAAAGCAGTTTGATCAAAGTGGAGAGCTTACAAGAGAGATTCAAATCGGGCCCGGGGCACGACAGGGGTGCGTGCTTGCTCCTATGCTGTTCATCTTGTTAATTAACAAAACTTGGCGCTCACCTACCATTATGCAAGCCAGATGTTCCCATGGTCCTTAGCACCCCAGGTCCCGTTTTGTTGTATGCGGATAACACAGTTTTACCGGCATGAACCCCATGAGCCCTGAGAGTATTGATCAAATCATATGTGGAATTTATCGGGTCCTGGGATCTATTGACCAAGTTTTCTAAATCTTTTGTCATTACTTGTGGACCAAGGCATAAACCACTCCCAAATATTTTGGTTGGAACACACCGCCTAGTTAGTGTTAATTCATGTTCTTATCTGGGGGTGTTTTTTAACTCCAATGGCTCGTGGATACCTAATATAATTGAGCGGAGAACTAAGCTTTCTAGGGTGATTGGTTCACTTCTTAGCCAACTGTCCCCTCCAGGGGGTCAAGTGTTCACCCCAGTGCTACAAATGTAATCTATGCAATGCGTACCAGTTGACATGTATGGGGCGGGAGTCTGGGGTATCAGGGACTCATCAGTTATCCAAACAGAAGCTTCTGTCGGAAGCTCCTATCTGTGCCCCTTTCCTCATCTCACCTTATTTGCCATCACACATTGGAACTAAACTACATATGCAATCTAGTTTAAATTTGCCCCCCCGTGCTATACCTTTCAATTTGGAAAAATGATGAGGCATCTTTAACTAGAGCCATAATAAAAGATTGTTCAGCCTGTGATAAAGGTCTTGATATTCTGCGGCTAGCATTTGTACCAAAATCCTTTTTTGCCATTGATCTCCGACAAGCATTTACTAACACTGAAACATATGCTACTCTAGGCAGAATGCAAGTTCGATTGATTTGATAGCTCTCGCCCAGAAGAAAAGGTTAAGCACTGAAATATCAAAAACGTCAATTTCAACTTATCTCTCAGTGAATCATGACAATACCCTCAGCAATTAGTTGTGTACTGGGACAGGAAGGTGGGAATGCTCTTTAGTGTTCACTTTCGGGCAGACCTAATAAAATACCTTTTGTTTTCCTTCGGTTTTCAGCACAATTTAAAATTGTTTGTTTGCCCATGTAATAATATTTTTCAACAGTCAATACTTCATTTTACTTTTTTCTGTGACTTTATCAGAAATATGCTAAAATGTTTTTAGAGCCTTTTGTTGAGTCCAGAAATTTGACGCACTTTATTCATTCATTACTCTTTCTGAAACAACTGGGTGATAATGAAACATGTTTTTATTTAAGCCAATTTTTAAGGGCTGCTGTACACTCTAGACACTTACTGCACCTTGGCTAAGCTGATGTTTTTTAACTTATAAGGCGGGTTTATAATACAGAAGGGTGATTATCAGAGTAATGTACTTTTTTAGTGTCCTAAAGCACATGGGACTTTAGATAGGCCTTCTTATAGATGTTATATGCAGGCTATTTTGAATCATTATAATTGCATATGTATGAGTAGTTTTATGATTGGTCTCTGGTTTTATATTGGTTTATTGTTATTATTTCATACCTTTATGGCTGCATTCCAGCTGAATAAAGCTGATTTGATTGATCGATCGATTGACTGAACGCGTAGACATATCATTATTATTTCCCAATGATCCTTATGTGTCTAGCATTCTAAAATAAGTCAGATAATAGAGAATTTCAAATGTATACATTACTGTTACACTTATATACTTTCAAAATGTTGTTTTAGGTTATACCCATTTATGTGCAAATTGATCAGTCACTGTATACTAATGAAACCTGAATTAAAATACTAAAGAATATTATACTTGTATATGTTTAAATTGCACACACAAATTAAATGTGCATCATTGAATTAATGTCATACGTTAGCTTTTACTCCAAGGCCTGCATCTCCATTATTGCATGTCTTGGAGCTGTTGAATTGTTATTTCTGCTGACTTGCTTTCTTTGCAGGTATTCCCAAGCATTTAAATTTCAGAATAGATACATTTCTTGTAACAGCAATAGTTACATTTCTGAGAAAGTAATTTATCTACGAGCACATGGGAAACCTGTGTACAGATAATGGACTGCTGTGCTCTAGCCTGAGCATGTGACTAAAACAACGTTTCCATGTGTGGGATTTTTCGCTACTATTACAGAGTTCTCCATGTGACTCAACCCAGAGATTGAAACAAATACAATGGACTCCTATATGATGCAACCAAAATGTGTAGTTGCCGAAAGACTCTGTCGATTATAACTTATTGTTGCCCTGACTAAGGAGGGAGAGATGACTTCGAACTTTTTTACAGACTGCATGCTGAACTCTTTCTTGCTGAACCCTTTTCTGCAGACCCTATGCAGAACATTTCTTAGACTCTAACCCAAACCATTTCTTAGACCCAATTGCCCCTTGAAAGGACTCTTAAAGGCAATTTTCCATATGCCCTGTTATTTCTCCTAAGGAGAGCTTCAGACTGACATTTATTCATGACCTATTGAAGTCTCTTGGCTGAGCTTCTGAAATGCTTCTGCTGGTGTTATTCATACTGTTGTGCCTTACCCCTATTGTTTCTATAGAGTTGATTGATCTCAGAACTCTGAGCCTTCTTGTGCTTTAGTCTGTGCTTGCAAAATTTCGATAGCTAATGTATGTTAATCACCATCCCGAAATATTTTCCGAGCCTCAAAAATTAATGTTATTTTTCTGTATCACAGCCACAGAACTGCTTGTTTGTGTAATTCTTGTTCGCCTAAACGTCTTTAGGAGGCTTGGCCTCCTTGTGGCTGTCTTATATCTTTATAGCATGGTCTCAGTGGCGGCTGCCTCAAAACAGGGGAGGTGAGGCTGCACGCCTCTCCCATCACTGCACACCTTTCCTCTGTCTTCTGGAAGAACCGGAAGCACCCAAGCTTCTGGACTCTCCCAGCCAAAAACGACACTGCAAGAGCAACGTCGGTAACCTCTTAGGTGCTGCGCCTATTCCAACGGCCGACAGCACCACTACCTCAGGAGTGCTGCCATCGGCCGTTGGACGTTCGAACCTCACCTGCGCAATGGAACGTTCAGCACTGGAGCTGGACGTTCCATAGCTGCTAAGAGGTTATAGGTCTGCTTGCTCTGATTGGATTCTCAGACAGTGCCTAGGAGCCTGGACATATTCTCCACTGGCTGTGCAACACAGTCCAATGGAGAACATGCCAAGTGTGGATGACGGTGTGTCCGGCCCTAGAGGGCTGGACAAACCGTCATGTGCACTTAGAGGAGTGAAAACCACTCCTCCCCTGTTCTGGTGTCACAGGGCCCAGCCCCATCCCCACTCCAGCAAAGAAAAATACAATGATAATAACATCCTGTTAGTATCATTTTAGTTTTTGCACTGCTGAAATAGCAGTGAGGCGATGCTCCTCCACCTTAGAGGAGGAGCCGTCACTGCATGGTCTTGAGAGTGATCTACCTTAATTTGATTACTAATTTGTAATAAACACCCTTGAACTTGGCTAACGATTCCTGGTCCGGGTTGCACTGTTACACCACTAACTCTCTCTAGCCTCAGTGCATACAAACAAAATCTATTTATGTAAGAGTTTATGACCCAGTAGTAGTGGTAAGAAAATCTAAACCCACACCTAGTGTGGATTGGTAACACAAGATCAAATCCGTTGGATCAAATCTATTAGTACTTTGGATTATTCCGTCCACTGATATGAGGGAGTTAGGGTGTCCTCATTAGAAATTGTCCAGCCCAGTCCAAATCCTAAAATTCCATGGTTCGGTCACAGGATTGATGGAGTATCGACGGTGCAGATACAACTTGTTGCAGCGGAGTGTGAGTATTGATTTAAGTTGAGGTGTGAATGTGGCATTAATGCAGAGAAGTTGAAGTGGTTATTGGGTCCACCGTTGCCTAAGATCCAGGGATATACATACCTATGTGGTAAGTCTCAGTGTAGAAGACTCTAGGTGTAGCTGTCTTCTGTGTTGTGGTGTTTGTCATGAGACGTCGTCAACAGCATCTTTAAAATAGGGAATTACCCGTTGTGCAGTTGTGAGAAGTGGTTGGTATCGTTGATTTCAGTGAAAAAGAAACAGCTGTATCAATCTGAGTGAGATTCCGCTGGACGAGGTTTCACTTGAGGTGAATAGTAGAAATAGGTCAGAGGGTATCCTCAGACATGCTCGCTTATGTGTATGAATAATCTTTACCTCTACAGTGGAGCAGATAGGCTTAGTTGTTGAAACTGCTTGCATTTGTTTTGTGTAAATTGCCTAGAGAATGTTCAATAGGGAAAAAGTGCAAAGGAGGGTGAGATATTGCAAGCAGCAACATTCACGTCACAGTGTGCTGTGCTGGTATAGGTCAATTGGTGTAAAACAGTGCTGGAATTGTTTCAATACATCATAGAGAGATGCACTGGTATTTGTTGTGACCGCTGAACAAGAGAATTGTGGGAAAAAGTAATTTCCTGGTATTAACGAAAAGTCATTTGTGAACGTTGGACTGAATTGAACGAAAATGTAATTCTTGAAAGCTATACAACACATAGTAAGGGGAGATATGGCTGTGCGCATAAGAGAAGTTGAAAAGACACTGCCCAAAAGTATTCCAGGTCGCATTACGATAGCCTATGTGGGTTTCCACACTTCTTTGGCTCACACACTGGCATAAGATCACTGAGAAAGATGGTGTCTTACAGTTTATACACAATGGAACTCGGGGGAGTTGTGCGCTGTGCCAATCAGTGGTGCTGACCTACACTGCACGTGGACAGACAGGGAGGGCCCCACAATCACTGCCTTGTGTGAAAAGCTATGCATTATTTTGCCTGGCAACATCAATTTTAAAATAGTCAGAAACTGCAGAAACTCCAATTGACACTCTGGTACGAAACTTCTGCCCCTCAGGCATGCTTTGGGGCACAGAGAACAGTCCCTCCTGCGTGGGGACTGAGGCTTGAGGACCGGTTCGGCGATGGGGTCGAAATACACTCTAGGGCGTCCCTCCCTGCTTCTTATGAGTCGCATCGCATACTTTTGGTGACATCGCCTCGACCAGGTGTGTGGGTAAATACCCCCGAGGATGGAATTCTGTGCTTTAGTGAACCAACTGTGGGTGTCTTTCCTGGTTAGTTGAAGCACTGTGGGTGATTTAAGTAGACAAAACTTCTTGGGTGTCTGTGCTCAGTGGGCGATATTTCTTGGGAGTGACCCTTGACCCTGCTCCAGGCAGGTCACTCCCCACGCTGCACAGCTCCACCTGCTCGTGCCTGTGTCCCTGACCTCACTGCTACCATGAGTTTGAGGCCCTCGTAAGTATCTGCCTGCTCGCTCTGCCCGCTCTCACTGTCAACTTGCCCGATTGTGACTCTCACCCTGCTGTAAATTACTATTGTTGTATTGTATTGTGCTCCACTGTTATTATTTTATCCTGCACTCCATTGTATACTTAGTGGTTGTTTTCTGTTACTCTGTGGTCTGCCCGTTTTCGCACCGTAACCCCTTTCTGTGTTCCAGCCTTCTTTCCCCGCCACTGCATCCCCTGTGGCCCCGCCCCCTCACTCACTCAGTTCAGTTCAAAAGCTTTTATTCGATTTGTAAAACAAACCATACAAGCAGAACAAACAAATACATATATTACATTAATTCCTAAAAATTTCATCAGAATACTAAGACTAAAAAACCAAAATAAACAAAATGTTTATAAAAACTCAAAATAACCATTAAAAATTAGGATTTGGATGATGCCCAGTCTGTATCCTGATATAGACAAAGTTCATTTAGGGTGCATACAGATATACAAACCAATCCACAGACAGGAAGCCATGTTTAATAACAAAACACAATCACATCTATCAAAGAACTATGGCTTTCCTGGCAGCTGTACATTTTAGTATATATGATGCTACAAAAAAACAGATATCCAGATCCTTTAGAGAGCATAAAAGTTGTAGAGCGTTCTTCGTAGAACGAACATTGTTTTTTAAAAAGATGGGTTTTAAATATAATACCCTGTAGGAATGATAAAATTTACAGAATAGTAAAAAATGACAACAACTCTGGCGTGAAGTGTTATCACAAGGACATGCGCTCTAGCTCCCCACCTCCCAGCTGCCCCTCCCTCCCACCTCCCCTTATTATTATGGCTGCGCCCAGCGGGCGCGCTGCTGGCGCGGCGGAGGAGCACCAAAGGCAAGCCGGGACCATGCCCAGCGCCAGACCCCTGGCCACCACGTCTCCTGTCGCCGCTACAACACCAACTTCCTCCACACACTCAACACCGAACGCTCTACCGCCTGCTTCCAAGTGACCCCGAAACGTACCCACGGACCCTTCACCTTCCAGAACTGCAGCTTCACCGGCCTCCAAGCCACCGCTGCACCGACTGGGGCAGGATGCAAAAACCTCAGTTGCATTCTACTCAACACCCGCTCTGCACACAAGCACGCCATCGAACTCTGAGACCTACTCGACTCATCCTACCCGGACGTCGCCTTCCTGACGGAGACCCGGATGAACCCCGGCACCCGACATTGCCATCGCCATCCCGGAAGGCTACAAGATAACCCGCAGGGACCGCACCAACGGAGTACAAGGAGGGATCGCCATCGTCCACAGAAACACACTCAGAATCTCGACCAGCACCCCTAATCACCTGCACTTCCAGATCCACATCGATCCAAACACCACCCTCAGAGGAACGCTCATCTACAGACCCCCCGACTCCCAGTCATAGTTCAGAAATGCCATCTCCGACCTCATCAGTACTCACGCCCTCGCATCCACGGACTACATTCTCCTCGGAGACCTGAACTTCCACCTCGAGAACGCCAACAACAGCAACTCCACCACCCTGCTTGAAAACCTCACCAACCTCGGACTTAAACAGCTTGTCACGACCCCCACCCACTCCGCCGGACATACGCTCGACCCCATCTTTTCCGCAACCAACCACGTCACCTTCAGTCACACCAATGAACTCCACTGACTAACCACTGCTGTGTCCACTTCACTTTCGAGAAACCCACCACTCATCACCACCCTCAACAGACCCCCCACCACAGCTGAACAGAGGCCACCGAAGACCAGCTAATAGCCACCCTCGCCCAAAACCTATCAACAGACTCCGCCGATACTGACACTGCGGCCCGCAACCTCAAGCAATGGATCGACGACTGCGCCAACACTCTAGCCCCGATAAAGTAACCCTCCAACAGATGCACCGACAGAAAAGCCACCTGGTTTACCGCCGATCTCCAGACATCCAAACATAACTGCCGAAGACTCGAGAAGAAGTGGCACCACATACAGACATGATATAACAACCCAGCCCACAAGAACGCCATCAGTAGGCGCCATCAACTCATCTGACGCGCCAAAAGGACTTCCTTCAAGGAACACATCAACAACAATGCACACAACAGCAAAGAGCTCATCGTGAAGGAACTCTAATGACATTCCGCCGTCGCAAGACCCCTGCAACTCGCTAGCCACCTTCTTCAACCGCAAGATTGCAGACATCCACACAGCTTCAACAACCAGATCCCCCCGACAGCCACCGTCACCTCAGAACCACTGCATCCCCGCCACACTAACCGCCTGCTCTCCTGGACCCATGTCAACGACAACAACACCATCAAAACGATGAGCACCATCCACTCCAGCTCGCAGTCCGACCCCTGCCCGCACCACATCTTTAACAAAGCTAGTACCATCATCGCACCTCACCTACGGAAGATCATCAACACCTCCTTATTTATTTTATTTTATGGAGTTTGTAGAGCGCGCAGCTACCCCCGAAGGGGTGTCCCGGCGCTAAAATCCAGGGTCAGCCAAGTAAGAGGGGAGGTGAAAAAGGAAGGAAATGGGGAGGCTAGAGTCCGGAGAAGAGCCAGGTTTTAAGTTTGGCTCGGAAGATGGTTTCGGAGGGACAGAACCTCAGCTCAAGTGGAAGGGAGTTCCAAAGTCTGGCAGCAATGACACTGAAACCTCTGCCACCGGTTCTGGACAGTCTGAAACGGGGCGAGATCAGGAGGCGAAGGTCATTGGATCTCAAGGATCTGGTGGAGCGGGATATCGAGACCCGGTTTTTTAAATATGTAGGACCGAAGTTGTTGACGGCTCGATAGGTAAGAGTGAGGACCTTAAACTGGATGCGGCTAGCCACAGGGAGCCAATGGAGTTCCCTCCGGTATGCAGAGACAGATTGACGGTACGGGATATTACCGATCACCACCTTCCCGGAGAGCTGGAAGCACGCCTATATCAATGCCTTCCTCAAGAAACCCATGGCAGACCCTAAGGACCTCAAGAAATTCAGGCCCATATCCTTGCTCCCGTTCCCGGCGAAGGTCATCAAGAAGATTGTCAATAGACAACTGATACGCTTCCTCGAAGAGAACAACGCCCTGGACTCGTCCCAATCTGGATTCCACAGCAACCATAGCACCAAAACTGCCCTCATCGCTGCCACCGACGACATCAGGACCCTGCTAGACAACAGCGTAACCATGGCCCTCATCCTCCTGGACCTGTTGGCTGCCTTCGACACTGTCAGCCACCACACCCTACGCACACGCCTTCATAACGCAGGGATTGCGACAAATCCCTGGACTGGACCACCTCCTTCCTCACCAGCAGAACGTGGAGTGTCCACATCCCCCATTTCCGCTCAGAAGCCACCAGGATCATCTGCGGCGTACCCCAAGGTTCATCACTGAACTCAACACTCTTCAACTTCTACATGGCACCACTCGCCAATATTGTTCGATCGCATGACCTCAACATCATCTCATACGCCGACGACACCCAGCTGATCCTCTCCAGCACCAAGGACCCCACCACCGCCAAAACCAACCTCCACGAAGGAATGAAGGCTGTCGCTGAATGGATGAAGAACAGCCGCTTGAAGCTGAACTCAGACAAGACGGAGGTCCTCATCCTCGGACCCACCTCCTCCGCCTGGGATGACTCCTGGTGGCCGGCCACACTGGGTGCCGCACCGACACCCACCGACCATGCACGCAACCTGGGATTCATCCTGGACTCATCACTATCATTGACCCAGTAAGTCAACGCTATCTCATCCTCCTGCTTCAACACCCTCTGCATGCTCCACAAGATCTACAGATGGATCCCCACCAATACCAGAAGGACGGTCACCCAGGCCCTGGTCAGCAGCAGACTGGACTACGGCAACGCTCTCTACGCTGGAACCACGGCCAAACTCCATAAGCGTCTCCAACGCATACAGAACGCCTCTGCACGCCTCATCCTCGACATCCATCGCCACAGCCAGACCACAGAACACCTGAGAGACCTGCACTGACTCCCTGTCAACAAGAGGATCACCTTCAAGCTCCTCACCCATGCTCACAAAGCACTCCACAAAACCGGACCAGCATACCTCAACACACGACTCACCTTCTACACCCTGAACTGCCAGCTCCGCTCTGCTGACCTAGCCCACGCCACCGTCCCACGGATCTGAAGAAAGACTGCCGGTGGCAGGTAATTCTTCCACCTCGCCGCGAAGACCTGGAACACCCTCCCCATCGACCTACGGCAGACCCAGAACCTACTGACCTTCAGGAGACTCCTCAAGACCTGGCTGTTCCAGCAGTAGCAGCGCCCCCAGCGCTGTGAGACCCTCACATGTGTACAGTGCGTTTTACAAATGTTTTGATTGATTGAGATTGACGGAACCTTCAATGTAAGAATTATTGAAAATTTAAGGAGGATATCGTAGGAAAATAATTTGCCTCCTAGATCTAACCACTATGAAGCAATTAATGCTTGGGAACATGTTCACATCTTAGCGAGAGCGGTCTCAGGAGAGTCAAGAATGCTATATACAATTGTGCAAATGCTAGATGGGGAGCACAACAGAAAGCATGGAGAACTGACACAATTGAGGTAACTAGATTATATCTTATACTGACCACTGAAGGGGAAGAGAAGGGGAAATGTAGAGAACAGAAAAGACATTTGGAAACCGAGGAGATAGGAAAGGATAACCCTAAGGATAGGGACAGTAACGTACATGAGCATTTTGTGATTGAATTACTGCTAAATCACACCACTCCATATAATGAAACACAGATGGCCCGACCTAGTAGTGCTCCTGTTGGGGGAGCTTCTGACATGCCTTCTGCACCATTTAAGGTACATCCAAACTCGGCAAAGATAATTCAGCAATGACAATCCCTTCTACTTCACATGCTCTAAATGCACCAGATGCAGTGGCAGTACCAGTCACAATTGGTCATGTGGTCCCACTATATAAGCCATGAGTGGAAGGCAATACAACCCATACTTTGGCTGTTCCTAGCAAGACAAATACTGCAGCTGATAATTCAACAGTTTTAGTGGTGAGACAGGTTCCTCTGACTCCTATGGTTCCAATGCAATGAAATACCACAGGTGTTTTCAGTGCAACCTCTACATCAAATCCAAGTGGGATTAACTGGTCAAGAGGTTTTCTGAAAGACCATCACCCGTTTTCATCCCTAATTCAACTGCACTACAGATGAAGAACTAACTAGGGATGAAGTGCCTATTGGAATGCCAACCTCTGGCATGATTTTTTTGCATTCACCGCCAGTTCCAAGAAATCGTACTTATAATATATAAACAATCAGGTCTTACTGCTTGGTAACTGGTTCCAAAGTAAGTATAGATACCATAACAAATAGTGGGAATAATGAAACGAATGGAGGAGCCACTGCTCCAACTCCTGAAAGAGACAGTCATCGATGTGGCTAGACTGAAAATAGACATGGAAGAGCTGATAGTTGAAGCGCTTAGTCCAACTCGATGATAGAGGTTTATCAGGATGATGGACTGTTGTTCTTGTGAAAGACATCACTATACGTGCAGGACAGGCTCATGATAGACTTTCTGAACCATCACAGAAGAATGGGATTTATTTATTTTATTTATTTATTTATTATAGAGTTTTGTATAGCGCGAACAAGACCCGTGGGTATCAGAGCGCTTAACATGAAATACGAAAAGGAAACAAGGTTAACATATGTATAAGCAGTTAGTAAGCAATCGCAGTGAGGTAGATGTCATATATATACGTAGCACATGTGACGTTAGCATAAGTAAATATGCTATGATTAAATAATAACAAAACATGTATATATAACAAATATGAGGTAGCACGGTATAGGTTCATGTATGAGGTAGCACGGTATAAGTTCATGAAAGATGCTGTTCTCCTGTTCAAATCAAATCTCCATTCCTATTGGCCTTTGGATTGTTCCCATATCATAGGATACGTATTCCATTATAGAATTGTCTGTGCCTCCCATTTTGATGGCGTACCTGATCTGTACTAAGGCAGAATTATAGCAGATCCATGTTTAGTGTTCTTCGCTAAGTAATGAATCTATTCATCAGCAGGCTCTTCACTTCCCGTTTGAATGTTACCAGATTCTGGATCTTCCTGATGTTTGGAGGGAGTGAGTTCCATATTCTGGGGGCCGCTCCTGAGAACGCTCTGTCATAGGTTTTTTTCTTTCGGAAGAAGGCTGGTCGTAGTAGCAGTTCCCCAGCACTCCTAGATGGTCGGTTGCTACTGGACAGCTGAATTTTCTTTGCTAGATATCTTGGGGTGTTGTCGTGTAATGCTTTATGTGTGATACATGCTATCTTTATTTGGATTCTTGCTTCATATGGTAGCCAGTTTAATGCTTTCAGGTGCGGGGATATATGGTCATATTTCCTAGTTCCGGTGATAAGTCTTGCTGCAGCGTTAAGGCAGGCTTTCAGTGGTGCTGTGGTCATTTTTGGTAATCCAGCCAAGGTGGTGCACCCATATTCAATCCTCGAGATAACTAAGGATTGGATTGCCAATTTGAGGTCTGACTCTGTGAGGAATGGTTTCAATTTTCTTAGGTAGTTCAAGTGAAAGCGGGCACTTTTCGCCATTGAGTTAATGTGGGCTTTCATGTCTAGATTCTCGTCTAAGATGATTCCTAGAGATTTGGCTGAGTTGACAAGGGTTGGGGTGCAGTTTAGCGCAGTCACGACTTTCATCCATTCCATTATTTCTGTATTCCTCTTTGGTGGAGTGATTAGTAGGAACTCTGTTTTATGTGCATTCAACTTCAGGTGGTTTGCCGTTAACCATTGAAGTGTCATTTTTAGTGTCTCATTCATTAGTTCCAATTCTTTTATGGATCCGATCTTTACGTAAATTTGCGTGTCGTCAGCATACATGTGATAGGATATTTGAGATTTTTGGAGAATTTCTGTGAGTGGCTCGACGTATAGGTTAAACAGATCTGGGGATAATGTCGATCCTTGGGGGACTCCAATTGTGGTAGGGCAAGGAAGAGAGATTGATTGGTTAACCAGGAAGCGCTGTGTTCTGTTCTGTAAAAAGGACTCGAACCATTTCAGCACTATTCCCGATGTTCCCATCCTGTCCCGTAGCCTGGTCAGTAATGCTTCATGATTTACCGTATCAAATGCCGATGACAAGTCAAGGAGAATCAGTAAGCATGCTTGATTTTGGTCAAGGGCCTGTAGTGCGTCATCCGTAATGTGGAGAATCGCTGTTTCAGTGCTGTGCCCTGCTCTGAATCCTGATTGGCATTCATCTAGCAAGGAGAATTTGTTGATGTGTTGGCTCAATTGGTTCTGCACACATTTCTCGGTCAACTTGGCCAGTAAAGGGATGTTGGTCACTGGGCGAAAGTTATTTGGATCTGAAGTATCTGCTGTGGGTTTTTTGATTATGGGAACGACTTGACCAGTTTTTAGGCAGTCGGGAAGGATCCCTTGTGACAGTGACGCATTTATTATTTCGGTCCATATTGGAATCAGGATGTGATTGATTTCTTTTACGCATTTTGCAGGCAGAGGGTCTTGGTGGTGGTTGTTAGGTTTGATTCCTGAGAGCGTCTTGGCAATCGTGTGTTGGTCGTACAGTTCGAATGTTTCCCAGCTCGCCTTGTTTTTTGCCATAGTGCAATCCGTTGTCTGTAGGTCTAAAGTCCTACAGAGAAGCTATAGATTGAGTTTTAGTGTCTGAGACAATGCAACTATGCACCTATCTGGAATTAAATTACAGATTACAGAATTAATACCCATCTATGGAAATAGAGTGAGCTGGACAAGTGGGAAGGTAGTTGGTCAGAAAGAAGGTCAGGATACAAATACCTCCATCTGGAAGAAAGGAGGATGATAAGAATATGCATCTGCTTGCCATGAGAGAGGTGGCTGGTGGAAGGTATGTACACATACCATGGTGTAGGGCTAATCTTGAATCAATCACAAATGACTTCCCGAAACAGAGAGATAATCTATTGGAATGGTATAGACAGGTTGGGTGGTTTGTGAAGTTCTCCAAATATTATGGATGGATTTAGACACCATATTTGAAATTGTTGTTCAAGGAACTTGTGGATTGAATGCACGGTTGCTGTTGATTGGCCTGATGTGGAACCGATGAGACATCCAAAATCACATGCTCCCTCCCCACTAGTAATTAAGGAATATCATCAGGTGATTACCCATTTAAAATTGAAAATCTCTCCTTAAGAATTTGATTGGATCAAAATCAACAGAACAACCCAAGAAACGAAAGAGATGATTCGGGCTTATTATAAAAGATTGTTGCAGGCATATATGCCATGCAGTGGAACAAAGATATCTCTGCGAAGGAGTTGGGACATTTTGTTTACAAATTCGTGCATGGTTTGAAACCTACCGCAAGCTCAATGATTCAACAGCATTTGATTTGTTGGCAGAGGAAACCCATTGATGAGATCCTTCGATATGCAAAATATTGCAGCGATGAATTGGAAATTAATCATAAAAAGCTGAAAAAGAAGTTGATGATTGCCCCAAGGAAGGCTGCTCAAGGAGGTCAAAATCAGCCGTTGATAATCCTGATTCTATACAGGATGGATATCAGCAGGTGCCTGCGATACAAAATTTTTAAAGGATTTCAACAGCAAGGGTTTACGCTGCAGGGTAGAGGACAAGGTGATCCTAGAACAGGTGTTGATGTGCCGACTTTGAAGAAGACTAAACGCTGTCACATGTGACGTAGGTTAGGGCATTGGAAGCAGGAATGTTGATTTAATACAACAAGTGTTTGCTTTGTTTTGCAGTGAAAGAGAGAGCTGTGCTCTTTCAGTGCTTACTCAGATTCACTGCAATGCATGCTGACCTGTCGTGTATTTTTCTGCCATACTTCCCCCCATAGCGCTGCACTGCCTGGGTGTCTAAAAGTGGTTACATCCATGAGCGTGAGTCTGAAACAGTGTGAGAGCATTGTTATGGGTCACCAATTGACTGTGTTTGTCCCACATTCAGTTGGAGTGCTGTTGATTCATAGCCAAACACAGCACCTGACCAAAAGTAGGCTTACCACGTAAGAGCAAATCATCCTAGGTCGAGAAATTGTCCCCCCTAGGAGGTTACCTATATTGAATCCAGCTACTTTGTTGCCCCTTCCTGGAAATGGAACAGTGAGTGATGAAACAGAACATGAATCTCTAGATGGTAATATGGTAAATGGAAACCGGGTTCAGAATGGTGGATTTGTACCATCACAGGGAAATAATATGGCCCAGCCACAGCAGGTAAAGAGGCAAAGACATTAGAATTCGAATGTTGCTGAATCTCGAATGATGCAAGTTCCAAAAGCCCCGAAGCCACAGCAAAAAGTGGATGTTAAGAGACACAACAATAATCAGGTCCACAATGTGAATACAAACCCTTTGGTAAATTAGAACATATCCCACCAATATTCCATGCATCAAATGGATGATTTGAACTCAGACCTGTCACAATGACAGGGCCTGAGAGGGGAGGAGGATTGCGAACTTGGCGAAAACTTAGGGGTAGACCAGAGTGGGCCAAATGTGGATGGTGGGATAAATGGGAATCCTGTCTCCTTCCTTGTCAAAACTGGTGCTATCCACTCTACAGTGCGAGCAGATGAGGTTACTCGGGTGACAGAATCAAAGTTATATGTGTTGCCAATAAACAAATAACTAGACCTGTTTCAGAAGTGGTGCCTGTCAAATTAGGGTCATTTGAAGATCATCACTGATTTGTGGTGTGTGACTGCAGTCCAGTGAGTGATGAAACCGAACATGAATGTCTAGATCAGCGGTCTCCAACCGGTTGATAGCGAGCTACCGGTAGCTCATCGACCCCCTGGGAGTAGCTCGGCCGGGAATTGCTTCATTCTGAGCTCAGGTATCTATTTTTATCCCTTCATTATTGTATTTAGTATTGTTTTCAGCTATTGGCCGCCCTCACCCAAACCAGCTGCTCGGATAGGCTGAAGTGAGCTTAGCTGGGGCGGGGCAGGCTAAAGAAAATGACGTTCTTCCTGAACTTCAGCACAGGCAAGAACTGCTTTACTGGCCTTTTCCAAACAGTTAGCGCACTTTATTTCCTGCGCAACGTGTGCTGAAAGCAGCAGGACAGATAGCCCGGTACCTGCAGTTCAGGTGGCACAAGCATGGTGATCTATCTATGCGACTGGAACCGTGCCACATGCCTTTTGATCCTACGAGTAGAGGAACACATTAGCAGATAGGTAAACGAGCCCCTGGTCCAGTAGCTGCATAGTAAATGAAAGCAGCTCAGTGCATGTCAGACCTTTTGATGTGTACGTGCGCGGCCGTACATGCAATACTCCCCCAGCCCAAAAAAATGACTATCGCAAAACCAAACACGTGCGCTGGGGAGCACCGTCCTCCTCTTCATTTTAAAAATGCGTGTAGCTGAAAGACATGCACTTTTAATTTCAATTATAACACTTCAGTAAACAAAGGCCTACTTGCAAGTGCTGCAGTTATCAGCTTGAAAGATGTATATTTGGAATTCAAGAAACATGCCCGCGGGAAAAAAGTACTATGCATGAAAGTCAAAATGCTCTCATGGATAGCTATTGCCGTTCCTGTTCACTAGCTGAAATACAATTGCTGAGTGGTCAGGTGACTCTTCATTTATGGGAATTTATTAGGCAATAATCAAATAATAAATAAAGCAATTTAATTTTCCCTTTCTGGTCACCAAGTGCTGAGTCAGACGACAGACAGCCCCAGCCACTTACAGACAGCCCCAGCAGCGAGCAGTCTGAGCGCCTGCCAGGCAGAAGTGAAGATATGCGTTCTCAGAGGTGGCAGTTAACCAGATTAGTGAAGGGGTGCATTTACCTCCGATGTATATTCTAGAACAGGAAACTGTTATCTGTAGGGAAATGTCCTACGTTAAACTATTCAACAATCTTACCGGGGCAAGAGGTGGTAAACTGCGGGTTACATCTGGAGTTCTCCATCAAGCACAATAACCTCCTGAGCTTTCGTAGTGTGTTTGAATCTGCGAGGTTCACGTTGCATGCCTATCTCTGCAGCAGGTGCATTAACACATATAAATATTTCAGCAGCAGGTACATTAATCCACTGAGTTCTCGGCTATGGAATCATAATATGACCAGCATGGAAAACGTGGTTCTCATTAAAAAGTTACCAGTCTGCATTTTTTTGCTTGACTGAAGCTGGAAGAGATACTTGGCTAAGTAACCATGGCCAGCTTAAGTAGTGTTTGAAGCATTAATGATTAGAACTAGATGCAGCTAAAATATCTCAGAACCAGGTGCCAAATTCAAAAGTAGGGACGTGGGAACATTACTCTGTTATTTTCTGGGTTTTTTTAATGTAAAGCTGCATGGATGAATATACAGGTACACACCCTGGCGCTGAGAAAATCAAGGGGCGTGCAACTGTTTTAACAGTGTTGTTGGCTACTGTCAATTGTAAAACTTTTTTTGAAAACCAACATTTGTATTTTGTGAATATGTTTGTACAGGGTTTTCAGATTTTCCACATGCTACATAAAATTAATACAATGTAAAATAAACCCACCCTCTTTAGTCCTACCTTCTAAAGAAAGAAGTGGGTAGGCAAGTCTGTGGTAGATGTACAAACCTGAGTGTCTCCAAAAACATTTATGGGCATGAGCATGCTTTGTCATTTGAAAATAAAATAATGCACATAGTGAAACTAGAGTTGCCACCTTTCCAAATACCGGTCATTTGTTGTGTTTTAATAGTCTGCAAAGGCCCGGACATGAAAGATAATCATATGTATTAATTTGTAGCATATCTTTTCTCCCTTTGTTTATTTGATAACGAGATATGAGAGGCATTTTATTGCAGCATTTTTATAGCACTTACTAACTCAATGTATGACACTGAAGTACTTACCTACATGGTGAGCAAGCTTTGGCATATGTAGAGTGGGTGGCTGGAAGTGTTTTCTTTGATTTGTGATTCTGTGTGGGAAGTGTTTCCATGTCTTGCCTGATGAACACACAGGTGAGGTTATCATATTATGGGGTGCAGTGCGTAGCAGTGTAGTGGGTGATGAAGTGTGCGACAGTTTAAAAGTAAAAAAAGCTGGGCGTAGGGGTCTCTCGGAAAAACTTGCGAGTTGCTTAACCTTTAATAGCTCACTCCAATTTTCACTGATCAGAAGTAGCTCTCACTACAGAAAAGGTTGGAGACCCCTGGTCTAGATGTTTCTGAACAATGCACAAAACCGAGACCTGATATGCACGATCTGCCAAAAACCTGAATCAGATCATGTGCTGTTTTTTGATGGCGCCTGTTTGAGAGACCAAGATGGAAATTTAAAAGCTGCCTATGCAATTTTTAAACTCTTAGGCGTTGTTGAAGCCACCTGGCATCAAAGGGTTGTTTCAGCACAAATGGCTGAATGGATTACTCTTACTCAAGAATGCTGTGTTTCAGACCAGTTGAGAGTGACAATCTTCAGGGATAGTCAGTACAGCTTTGGTGTAATTTTGTATTTGTATTTGTAATTACATTTATAAGGAGCTCAGCTACCCACATGGGGTCTCCCGGCGCCGCTTGAGAAAGCACTAAGGGGAATCCAACGATTGTCATTGAGGGAAGAGCCAGGTTTTAAGATCTCTGCACAATTTCGTCAAGGATGGCTCGAGTTTCAGCGCGACTGGGAGAGAATTCCACAGCCTGGGAGCCAAAGAAGAGAAGGAGCGCCGGCCATTCTCATCAATTTGAAACGTGGAATCAGAAAGTTCCCTTGAGATGAAGATCTGAGAAGGCAAGATGGAGAGTATTGTTGGACAAGAGACTGGAGGTAGGCCGGAGCTAACCCGTGCTTGATCTTATACATAAAGCAGAGGGCCTTAAATTTGACTCTGCTTTCAATGCAGAGCCAGTGTAAGTCTTTAAGAAAGGAGGAGATTGAAGATCTCCACGGGACCTTACATAAAAGGCGTGCGGCCGAGTTTTGGACAAGCTGGAGTTTCCTCTGGATCTCCGCGGTAATTCCAAGGTAAAGCACATTGCCGTAGTCCAGGCGAGAGGTGACCGAAGCCTGGACCACAGTGCGCCTTGACGAGTTCGGGAGCATCCAGAGGATTTTCCAAAGCCACCCTAAGATGGAGAAACAGGTGGCCGCCACTCTGACCACTTGGTGCCGCATGGAGAGCGAATCATTGAGAACAAAGCCAAGATTTCGTACCTGTGCAAAAGGAAGGGGTGGAGGGCCCATTTCCGGCGGCCAATGGTGGGGGCCCCAAAGATGCTTATGCTTGCCCAGAATAACCACCTCCGTCTTGTCTCCATTCAATTTTAGGAGGTACTTCTGCATCCACTCCGCCACTCGACTGAGCCCCTGTTTAAGAACAGACGGAGTACCTGACTCAGCCGAGGAAAGAGAAAAGATAATCTGAGTGTTGCCTGCGTATGAGTAGAGGGAAAGACCGGCATCTTCCACGATGGTTGTCAGGGGCCTCACATAGATGTTAAAGAGCATAGGGCTCAGTGAGGACCCCTGTGGCACCCCATGCGCAGATGAACGAACAGAGGAGGAGGAGTTAAAAAAAAAACTGAAATGATCGACAGCTCAAGAAAGAGGACAACCAGGCCAGAGCAGGACCAGTCACCCCGGCTGCCATCAGTTCTTTCAAAAGGACAGGGTGCGAAACCGTATCAAATGCGGCGCTTAAATCTAAAAGAATAAGTGCTGAGGTTTCGCCCTGATCGAGGCGAGAGCGTAGATTCTCAGTTACCCCCAAGAGGGTGGTCTTCGTGGAGAAGTGGGTGCGGAACCCAGACTGGGACGGGTGTAAAAATCCTGTAGTCTCCACATGGGAGGTAAGATGTATATTAATGTGACTCTCTAAGATCTTTGAGAACAAAGGCAACATGGAGATGGGCTGGAAATTGGAAAGCGTCTTGGGGTCTGCGCCAGGTTTTTTTAGGAGTGGAACCACCATGGCTCTTTTCCATTCGTCCGGGACAGTGGATTCCCGTAGTGAAGAATTCAAGAGCTCTTGAATGACCAAAAGCAGGTCAGGAGATAGCTGTCGAAGAATGTCCATAGGAGTTGGGTCCAGGGGAGAGCCTGAGTTTACCATGGCCATACAGTCGAGAAACGAAAACTGATCTAACAAGGGCCACTCCGAAATCTGTACCACCGAAGATGGAGAACCCTGTATACCCAGAATGGAAGGGTCGTGAAGTGTCCTAGAGGGAGCCGATGAGAGGGAGTTGTAAATTGTTTCGACTGTAGATATAAAAAAGTCTGCGATTTCATTGCATTCAGTTACCTCTAAAGCAGGTGGGGTAGGGGAAGTAATTGAGCCTGCTAGCTTCTTCACCATTGAGAAAAGAACTTTTGGCCGACTAGTGGCACTTTTGATGGACTCCGAAACATAGAAGGCTTTCGCCTTTCTGCAGGCTCAGTGGTACTGCCTGAGTGCTGATCGATATATCAGTTTATCACTTAGGGCATATGTTTTTCTTTAAGATCTCTCCTGGTGTTTACATTTGGACTTCAATGTTTTCAGATCGTCCGTGAACCATGGGGCTGAAGGAAGATGTGAGATGGGTCGTCTGGAACATAACGGCAGATGGCGGTTAATGTTAGAGGTCAGCCAGTGGGATACTTCCTGATTCAAAGAAGAGCACATTAGCTTTGTGTCTGGGCGGCTAGCAGATAGTGAGGCGTTGAACGCAGGGATATTCAGCTTAGTCCAAGCTCTATTGCTACCCATGGCGCCAGAGAAAGTCACTTTCTCAGCAGTCTCTGCGACCAGACTAAAGTAAATGGCGAAGTGATCGGACCAATCAAGGGGGAGAGCAGGGGTATTGCAATCAAGCAAGATTTTAGATATAACAGGATCAAGTAAATGACCAGCTTGGTGGGTTGGACCTTGATTGCGTAATATTAGGTTAATGGCCTCACAGTCGGATAAAAACGTTCTGCTTAAGCTATTTTGAGTGTCTTCTAAATGGAGGTTCAGATCCCCAGGATGGTGAAATTGGCTGACTTCAGAGCATATGGGGCTACTCGCTCAGCAAACGATGATAGCCACTGGGTGGATTTATCAGGGGTACGGTAGATAAGCATTCCCAATAGTGTCAGTTGGGAGGAGACCGCTAGTTTAAACAGTGCGGCTTCGCAGTCCGGGAATGGGAGGGCTTCCAATTGACAGGAGTGAGTGACCTTACAAATAATCGCTATCCCACCACCTTTCCCAGTGTCTCTATCTATATCATTCACGACTTTAGACAGTTATGGTCCCCACATGGGCATATGACTTCTTTAGGGTCACTGGTTCGCAATGGGGAGTGCATGAGAAATCTGCTACAGTCCCTAAAACTGCCCGCCCAAAGTGCAGTGATTAAATGTGCCGCTCACAGATCAGGTACAGACTATGTGATGGTTGACAACAAAAATGCAGATAGAAATGCTCATTACTGCATTTTGAATTCAGGCACCTTTAATGGGGAATATGTCAATGAAAGTTCAGATGTCACAGATTGCAATTTGTTTTTGCCTACAGTTGATACTTCGGAAGAAGTTAAGAGATTGCAGGAGGATGTGCCTGTAGAAGAACAGCAAGGGTGGGTCAGAGCAGGTTTTGTGAAAACAGATGAGAAGGAAATTTAGGTTTCGACTAATGGAAGACCAGGGTTACCTGACAGCTCATTACCTCCCATTGCAAGATACAATCATGGCCTCGCATGTCGGGAGGGATACCATGGTGAACCTCATTAGGCAGACCTGGTGTAATCAAAGATGCAGACAAACAGCAGAAAGCTTGTTTCACAGATGCGTGGTGAGCCAGCAGCAGAACGTACATCGGAGAACACCAGTAACCATGAGCCACATAGGGAGATCAGGAGGTTCTTTCAATAGAATGCAATTGAACTTCATAGAGATGCCTGTTTGTAATGGCTTAAGATATATTCTGGTGATAGTGTGCATCTTTTCACAGTGAGTGGAATCTTATCCGACTTGGAGAAATGACAGCCTCACAGTAGCCAAGCCGTAGCTGAGGGAGTTAATACAGAATTTTGGTTTCCTGATTTGCTAGGAGTCAGACCGAGGGACTCATTTTAACAATAGGATCCTGAAGATGTTATGTGCAGTACTACAAGTTTAGAAGACACTTCACTGCAGTTACAGTCAGTAGGCTTCTGGCATTGTGGAGCACGTGAGTGGCATATTGAAATCCAGACTGGCTAAAGTGTGTACTTCGACCTCTCTGAAGTGGCCTCAAGCATTGCCTCTTGTGTTGATGAGTTTACAAAGTACTCCAGATAGGAGGAGAGGTTTGTCATCCCATGAAATCATCAGGGGATGGGCCATGAGACAACCAGCTGTGCCTGCGAATGCGCTTGTGAATATTTCAGATTACATGATCCCTAATTACTGCAAAGGACTAGCTGACATGGTAAGTTATGTGTCTCATCAGGTTGAAGAGGCTACAGCTTCACCTCATCAGAAGCAGTCCCATGACCTCAGTCCTGGCGAGTGGTTTATCGTGAAAAAGCAATTGCGTAAATTGTGCTTGTAGCCTCTGTGGCATGGTCCATACCAAGTCATGCTTGTAACCATTACTGCCGTAAAGTGTGGAGGTCTCCAGAATTGGGTACATGCTGCCAATACTCGCAGGGTCCTGTGTCCTCTTGATGATATAACAGCACCTGCTCCCGATCTACCGGTGGTTACAGTGAGACAGAGGGAGGAGGTTAGTCAAGCTGTTGGGGATCAGCAAGCTGCTGAGACAACACTCATTTGGCACGAGGTGGGTCCGAGGGAGTCAACTGTTGTCGGTATAGAAGGGTCCCATCCAGTGAAGTTGACTACTTGAGCTTCTGGTATAGGTGAAGGGCCTAGTAAAATAGTTATGTGTGATGTACCTGGAGACCGTTGGCCCAGAAAGCATGTAAGGCGTTGTATGACTGAAGTGTATGTACCAGGTGCCATCCAAGAAAGTGCCAATGAATCTGGCCCAAGGGACAGTGACGACGAAGGACCAACAGTAAGGCGTCCAAAAAGAGCAAGGGTGCCCTGCCAGAGGTACTCTTTAGCTGAATGGAGTTACTTGGCAGCCAATGACTAGGAGAGAGTGTTTCACACCTTTTGATATAACAATGCGCATCACCCTCAAACCTCTTTGAAGTGAACTTAGTGGCTGAACTGAGATTTGAAATTGCTTTGCCACTTTACATGCTGACTCAACTTGCTTTTGAAGTGATTATCAGTGAGTGTGAACTGTGCATTTATTAAAGACAAAAAAATATAGATGCAAAAGAGACATTTGATCTGTGCTTTGCTGCTTGTGCCAGTGTAAACTAACTGCAACCGAACTGCTGAAATTCTTGAAAAACGAAACGGTTTATCACTGAAAAACTCATGGAGACGATTGAATCACCTACCATCTAATTCCCTTGACACATGGAATTTCCTGTAGTTTATTGGTGAACTTATTCTGTGGGAAAGGTAATTTCCAGTACTGTTACTCAAATCAAGATTTAGTTCTTTCTGAAGTTCCTATATTGAAACAGTTGAATAGACAACCCAATGCAAAAAATTCTGAAATAATGGAACATTTCTTTAACCCCATTATAATGCTGGACACTGCTTATGCTCACTGACACAATTTAACTTGTTCCTTAACAAGTGTAGAAAAGAAATGTCTACAGAAGATTGAAGTAGAGATATCGCAGCCAAAGGAGCAAATCATTCAAAAGTACCCCCTTGCGCAAAGGAGGAGAGTGAACACAGAATAGTGTGAAACGTGGATGCATTAGCTTTAGATTGTCAACATGCAGGGAGATCATACATTTTCATTAAAAAAATCTACTACTGACATAAATTACATAGGTACTAGTGTATGTGACCATACATTTGAAGTTCAAGAAAACTCGTTTATATTTAGATAGTGGCAATCCTGTTTTTCCTGGAGTCTATTACATTTGCAGGAAGAATGCATTTTACTGGTTACTCAAGAGATGGTATGAAACTTGTTATTTAGGTGTCGTTTTCCCAAAGATTTATCATGTAGGTCAAATTGACTTAACAAGGATACAGCATGTGAGAACCAAGAGTGCTAGTGGAATTGTGGGTGAAATTTTTGGTGCTTTAATTCCAACTGTAGCAGTGATACTCAACTCAGATAAGATCAGAAAACGTTCTACTTTAGTTGATAAATTGGCAACTAGCACAGCTGGAGGATTCTTATGTTTAAATACAGAAATGGCGCTCATCAGATCGATGGTTTTGCAGAACCCACTTGCTCCAGATATTCTCGTGAAGGAGTAAGGAATCTGTCGGATGTTAAGGTTCAACAATGTTGTCCTTATATTCTGTATAAGAGTAGGGACCTGAATAAATACATCAGCAACATTACTGACCTGAAAATGGATTTCAAAGAGTAAACAGGAACAGGTGCTTGGGAAGCAATAGGGAATTATTTTTCTGCTATAGGCAGGTGGTTTAGAAACCTAGGAAGCGTAATTACTGGTGGTGTTTTGAGACCTTTAGTGATAATTGCTCTTTGTGCGTTGTTACTTTTTGTGATTGTAAAGGTTTTCAGATGTGCGCAAGTTAAGAAGGGAGTGAAGAAAAAGAGAGCAGAGGTGAAAATGGCATTAGAGCTCTGGAGGATTCCAGAAGGAAAATGATGACGACAGCAAAACTGTAATCTTAAACTTCTGATAAGACATTGATATGCTCGCTTGATTTTTTTTTGGGATTTTTTTAGTTTGATCGGTTTATTAACATTTGTGCATAATACAGTTCAATATCCGGTGTAATCAATACGCAAGGGTGTTATAAGCTGACTTAGAAACAAAATACAACACGTTTAGGAACATATTACAGTTGGTCTGCGGTGCTATGCATCCCCTGGATATAAGAGTGACAAGCATATACAGAACTGCACAGGAATGAAAGGGATCTCCTAAGACAAGTAGTCAGTGTACAGCTATAATGGCCATAAGAGTCTTTGGTAGTGACATCAAACATGTATAGGGTAATTAACTTTGAGCAACCAGTTAGCTCAGAGGGAACAGGGGTAAAAATTATGGGAGGGGGTAGGACAAGGTGGGGTGAAGGCAAGGGGGAAACAAGGAGGGTTCACTGTCTCTCAATACCATTCGCCTTGAGTGAGATACCATCTTCATGATGAAAGACAAGCGTCACTTAGTATACATCTCAATATATATACACAATTGAACAGTACAGATACTAATAGTATAACTTGAGTAGGCATGCCTTGTCACGTATGGTTTATGGTTCAGTAGCATCACTGTTGTCCATCTCGGGATATAATACAGTTAGGAGGGCATTCAAGAGCATGTCCCAGTTGGAAGAAATGGGGTATTTTCATAATCCAATAGTGTCCTCCCTTCGGAGACAGACTCCTTCTACTCTAGCCCAGTTTGAGGATGGAATGTGACCAGGCCATTATTGATGATGGTTCACAGGATTTCCAGTGTTTCATGATGAGACGTTTGGCTACTATAAAGTCAAGGTCCGGAAAACGTATAGTGGCACTGTTAAATAAACCTCCCATGAGCACCGAAGTTGCTGTTCGGTGCATGTAAACAAATGATGTGTGACCACAATCCAATATTGCTGTAGTGAAGATCATGACCATAACATATGAAAAACATCAGCGTCAAGGTGGCTGCAACCCGTATCCAGCCTATAAAAATAATGGTTGATCTTCTCAGGAGTTAGATATGCTCTATGTATAATGTAAACCTCTATCAGCTGACACCTGGCATTGCGAGGGATGTGTGTGGACCTGCCAGAATCATGTCCCATTCCTTAGAGGTGCATGGGCGAGCCAAATCCATCTCCCAATGACACAGCAGTGAGTCAATGTTGTGGCAGTTTGCACTCGAAGTGTATAAGCAAACCATTGGTTGAGATGTCACTCTGCAATGTTAAAGAGGTGATTGCCCTTATAAGATTACCATCAAGCAGGTCCCGGTCAGTATGGTAACTCCAGATACCCAGATAACGGAACACAGCGGGATGCCAGGTAACAGGAGCTCCATTAATTCTGAGCGCCTGTTCAGGTAAGCTGGGATTAAAAGTGAACAAACAAGACTTTCCCACATTGACATGCAGCCCAGATAGATTTCCAGATCAAGTGAGGAGGTCAGGTATGACACCCGGGACAGAGCAGATTACAGCAGCAGGACATTGGCGTATAATGATGTAGCATGTGTACCTTAATCCATTTGTATACCCCTTGACCCTGCTGATGCACAAATAGTCAGAGCCAGAGGCTCTATGGCTAAGGAAAAAAGGAGGAGAGAAAGGGAGCAGCCCTGTCTTGTGCCTCTCCACACCCCTATTGGTGTTGAGAAGTGGCCTCCTGTGTTAATACTTCAACTCTGTTTATCATAAAGAAGTTTCACCATGCGGATGTATCTGGGTCCAATGCCATATCATGGAAGGACCTCAAAAAGATAGGGACATTAAGTCGTATTGAATGCCTTCTCTCAATCAAGGACTAAGCACCCCGATCGCGGCCAAACATGTGGGGCATATCGCAATAGTCGTTGTATGTTAAAAGATGTAGTGCATGCCAGGACAAACCGGCTCTGGTCAATGTGAATCAAATACGGCACTAGTGACACCAGTCTCTCTGCCAGAACCTTGGCCAGTATTTTATAGTGTGTATTTAACAATGCCAGTGGCCAATAAGAACCCAGTTGCCTGAAAACTCAGTCAGATTTCGGTAAGAAAATAGGTGTAGACTCACAGAAAGTATCAGGAAGGTGGGAGGATAGAAGTGCTTCGGCCTTCTGAAGTTGTGGGGCCAGAAGATCCTCATAGGTTTTATAAAATTCAGATGGAAAGCCGTCTGGACCCGGCACATTCCTACAAGCATGGGTCGGCAACACAGATCGGACCTCAGCAGGAGTAATGGGAGCATCAAGGTCCAAACGCAGATCTGGAGTCAGTGTGGAAAAATTATAGCTCCAACAAGGAGTCAATATCCAATACAGGCACCTGTAACATTGACTGGTATAGGGAAGTGTAATCAAGAGCCATTTCCTCATTGATTTCGTATTGTGTGTACCTCATCATGTCCCAAGGAGACTGCAGTGCAGTGATTGGCTGCATTGGCCGCTCCTGATAGATCAGCCAGGCAAGCAGGGGCCCCAAACAGTATTCAGTCGCATGCACCCTGGCCGAGTGCGCCGCATAACTCAGGCATCTCGAGCAGATCAGCATGTGTCTTCTTCGCATCCGCAAAGTCCGACGCATGTAAAGGTTCAGTGACAGAGTGAGTTTTGAGTGCCAGGAGGGTTTGTTCTATCCTGGGCAGTTCATCTTCAACTTGCCACCCTATGCCAAATCCAAACCCAGACAACAGCTTTCTAATGTCACTTTCAGTGCATCTCATTATATCCTTGCTGAGGAGGCCGTACCTGTACTGTGTTCAAAGTACTCAGTAATTACAGCATCTAGGGAAGCGAAAAAAGCGGGGTCTTCCAGCATGGCTGGCTGTAGGCGCCAAGTGGGGATCAGAGAAGGTCTAATGTCTCATGTAATAGTTGTATATTGTGGATTGTGATGAGAGTGACTATAGTCCAAATAGTTAGCATCAATAATGGAGGGCAGTAAATTGAGTGTGCACAATACCCAATTGGTCAAAACTTGTAATTTATGAGGGTGAGAATAACAAGAATACACTTGTGCCGAGGACTGCGGGACCTCCATACCTCCACCAATCTCCACTGGTGTATCCAATCCCTTAGCAGCAAGGCATTAGCAGAGGACACTGTGTAGTGTGAGAAGCAATCCAGACTTGTGTCCAAGACACTGTTAAAATCCCCTCTCACCAACCATGGGAGGTCACACCCCTTGGACAGTACCTGCGAGAGTGTTTGCAAAAAAGAACCTTGGTCAGTATAAGTCCTGTAAATATTACCTAGCAGGAGGAGATGACCATCAAGTCTTCCCTTAATGACGTTTGGGATATGAATAAACTGCATAGCGATGAAATTGGATATGCCTACCACGAATGTTCCAGGTAAAATTGCATTGAGGTGTCATGTTATATCTGGGTGATAAAGTGTATAATTAGGAAGTCTGAGATTGTACTTGTGACTACATGGAAGGGCAAGGTTGGATGTCCACAAAGAGTAGGTGCAGAAAAACTAACATAACATAAAGCTTGAACCTGGTGTCCACGAAGCACACCGTCAATATCAAAAGAGCAGACCTCAGGGGAAGGCTGCCCAAACTAAGCCTAAAAATGTGTCTAGCAAAGTGAACCCTCAAGGATGTGATTGTAGGGTTGAACGGCATAGCATCTCAGACAGAACAACATCCCCTATTACCAAAAGAAAAATGGTGGAACCCCAGGAGTCATTCTAACTGTGAACCAAATGTGAGATACCATCCAATCATCTCCTCCTAATGGAGACAGGGAGCAGTCCGCGCACCACAACTGAAGCCAATCCTCTTCAAGCTAGAGAAACAACATCTGTATGCTATAGTTCATGAAAAAGCAGTAGAGTGGATTACAAACTCAGTATAAAAGTGGGACAGATCAAAACAGATAGTAAGTCAAATAATGTTATCTGACATCTGTGGTGTGACATATGGCAGGATTGACGAATTGGTGTCTGAGGGGCATGCTACAGAGGACTCCTCATCCCCATATGATCGAGCAGATGCTGCTTCTTCATCAGAACCAGTAGTGGGATTGGTGATCTGTGCGGCCTCCCGAAGAGCCCGCCAACGTTCAATGACAATCTGTTCCAAATTCGGCGCAGCCATCGGGCTAAAAGACCTCATTTCCTATGCTGGAGGCGTGATCCAGTTGGGCCCCTCGTAACTCTCCATTCTCCTCCCCCATCACCCGGCTTGGAGACCAGAGGACAGTCCAGCTACTTCAAGCCAATCCCAGGCATCTTGTGGCATGTCAAAATATCTTGTTTTGTCGGCAGCTATCACACGTAATCTTGCAGGGAAAACTAAGGAGTATTTTATATCAAGTGTTCGAAGCTGCTGCTTTACTACAAGGAAAGAACTGCGCTGGCATTGCACTCCAATGGTATAGTCCGGAAAGCACATCACACATGTGTTTTCCAGCCTGACATCCTGTAGTTTCCTGGTTGAATGCAGAATGGAGTCTCTGTCTTGAAAATGTAGTATTTTAAAAACAAACAGTCAAGGTCCAGCGTCTGGGGCACGTTTCCGCGAGGAAATGCGATGTGCCCTCTCGATGGTGAAGTAATACAACAAGGATGACTCTGCAATAGCTCCCTGAGCTATTGTTTGATAAATGCGATCTAATCCTGGTCCTCTATGCCTTCAGGAAAGCCAATAAGGTGGACATTATTGTACCTCGATTGGCCCTCTGCATCCTTGAATCTGGATTCCAGGTGTTTTATCCTCGTGTCATAGTCTCTTAGCTGTCGCTCCAACCATTTGGTAGTGGGCTAGACCTCTGAAAGACTCTGTTTCGTGTCCTTTACTTGATCAGCTAATTTCCTGTGATCTGCATGAATTAATGTGAGATCTGCAACCACATTATCAATTTTGGATATCAGGGAGACAAGAGAGTGTTCTATAACTACTAGTAGCGCGTCAAAACTGGGAGGCAAAGGATAGCTCATAGAGTATAATTGATCAGCTCCTGTAATCGACAAAGAACATGAAGACGTCCTGGAGGTGATATTTTGTGTGCGACTCATCCCAGCAAAACATTTATTGCCCTTCACAGGCAGATGAGAATCCAGCTGCTGGGTACAAATAGTAGGTATAATAAGGTCAATCTTTAACAGAACACAGGCTCGCGAATTGTTACCCACCAACAGATCATGGTGTAACACAGAACGTGCAGCCCTAAACACAAAGGGCCTCAGCAGTAGTGAAGTTCCCAGTATCCAGGGAGGCACTAGCAATGGATGCAGATGAAGTCATGGTAATGCAGTCGGGTAGTCAATAAAGGGCCAGATAATTGCAGTCAATGCCAGCAAGGAAAACAGTGATGCAGCATTCAATAGTGTGCAAGGCACCAAGCAGTGGCAGCCAACCACATCAGAAGCATACATTATGGGGAGTAAAGCCACATCACTTCCAGTTGAAGAAATAAGTGAGTGCTGTTTAATGCAGGCTAGTAGAGATGTGCAGTAGCAGGCACACGTGATGAGAGTCCTTTAAAATCTGCCTAGGGAGAAATCCAGGCCGCATGCCCCAGATCACATGGGCTAGGCCCCACCCCAGGCTGCAAAAGCAGCAACTCCCAAGTGCCAACAACTTACTCAGCAAGCTGTGGTATGACAATCCAGCAGGGGAGTGAGTCACAGGCAGGGAGGCAGTGCCCAGCCCGAGCCCAGCAGCATGCATTGTTCCAGGGGCGGGTGGAGGGAGGGCCAGCACCCAGGCCCATCCACATATTGGGACATCCCAGTTCACTGTATTTTCAGGTGTGGACCACGGGCCTTCTCTAATGCTGCCAGGCCTCTCAGGCAGCTGGGGTGCAACCTGCAGTCAGCATCCAGGAGGCACCACAATGGCCCCAGCTTCTGCTCACCTGCAGCCTTCACCCAAGCCGGAAGACGCCAGCGGGTTCTCCAGCCACGACACTCGACCCCTTCACTGCTCCGCTCAGCCGGCACCAGGAAGCTAGATCATGGTGACAGCATGTGGGTTGCCACAGTCACATCCGCTGCAGGAATTCAGGTGGGGGCACCTAGACTGGCTGTCGAGGGTCTTGAAGTGTCTGAATGACTTTCCTGGTGGGATGGAAATGCAAGATAATGGTGATGGGTGGTGGAACCGCATTAAGACACGTTCGCCATCATGGTCCCGCAAGCCATACCAAACTTGATTTGGTGGCTTGATTCACTATCAGAGGGGGGATAGGTTGCCTACTCTTTACTTATCACAGAAAGCCTGACAACCCGTGATAACGATTTGACACATAAAAGTGCTGCTTCACATTGCACATCATTTCTATGTGATACAATGATATGTGCATGCATTGTGCCTGACAACATCATTGTGGAGAGTCTTTACTGAAGGATTTTAGTTATTCACATTAATGCCTAGATGCATCAACCTTTTTAGGAAGTGCAAACGGTGCGAATCGCAAAAATTGGCCGTTTGCACTTCCTAAATTGGTTTCTGGGATGCATCAAGCATTTTTGGAAAATCGCTATTTTTAGCGAATTCCAAAAATGCGATTGCTTTTAAGGAATCGCAAATTTGCGATTCCTTAAATGCAATGCATCATTCTCAAAACATTTGCGATTTTACAAATTGCAAGTGCAAATTACCACGAAGTTGAACCTCGTGGTAATTTGCAAAATTGTTTAAAAACGCACAAAAATGCATTTTTTAAACTGTTAAGTTGCAGACACACATGTCCTTAGGACATGTGTGTATGTAACTTACAGGTAAAAGTGCATTTCATGGGTGCAGGGGGGGGTCATTTGGACCCCCCTCTCCACCCTTGAAATGCTTTGTTGAATTCCGATTTCAAATTGCGAATTCGCAATTCCCATTCATTCCTATGGGCATTTCAGCCCATAGGAATGATTGGGAATTGCGAATTCGCTATTTGAAACTCGCAATTTTATTGCGATTCGGTAAAAATTGATTTTTACCGAATCTCAATAAAATTGGGAAATAAATGATGCATTGCCATTTGCGATTCCTTATTTGCGATTCCTTATTTTTCGCAAATAAGGAATCGCAAATGACAACGTTGATGCATCTACCCACAAATGTCTACTAATGGGGAAAAAATCCATTTAATGTTTAACCTAGGAACTGTTTATACTAAATTGAAGAGTTCTGCTTAAACAAATGATTTAGAAATAAATACATAGATGCTGATTGATAAAGTGACCAATGTGTGATAACAAATATATATGATTCATTTCAACAAAGAGATTTTTTAATATAATGTATCTTACAAGAATGAACATTAGTAATGTGTAGTTTATCGCAAACCATTCTCTTCACGTTATTTCTGAAACTTGATTCATGAACCTAAAAATATTATTATTTGATTCATGAGCCTAAAAATATTGTTATTATTTCCCAACGCTCCTTATGTGTCTAGCATTCTAAAAACAGTCAAACGATGGAGATTTTTTTAATGTATGCATTAATGTTACACGTATATACTTTCAAAATACAGTTCTAGGTTATACCCATTATTGTGCAAAATGATAATTCACTGTATAATAATGAAACATGAATTAAAAGCACTAAATAATATTATACATGTATATGTTTAAATTGTACACACATATTAAATGTACACCATTGAATTAATGTACGTTAGCTTTTACTTTTAAGGTCTGCATCTCCATTATTGCATTTCATGGAGCTGCTGGATTTTTATTCTTGCTGACTTGGTTTCTTTGCAGGTATTCGCACTCATTCAGTTAGAATAGATACATTTCTTGGAACAGCAATAGATAAATGTCTGAGAAAGGAATTTATCTACGACGCATAGGAAACCTGTGGACGAATAATGGACTGCTGTGCTCTAGCCTGAGCTTGTGACTGAAACGACATTCCTATGTCCATTGTGGTATTTGTCTATACTGTTACAGAGTGTACCAGGTGAATCTACCTAGAGATTGACACAAATACTATGGGTTCCTATTAACCCCTTGCGTGCGCATGATGGAACCACACCGTCATGAGCCACGGGCAGCGTGAACTCAGGGCGGCGTGGTTCCGTCATGCGGCTGCCACTCAGCCCACGGGCATTAATTCCCCGCCTGTGCTGGCAAATTAATGAGCGGGCGGGACCATGACGGAACAACGCCGTCATGAGCATAGGCCGCCCGTGACTCATGACGGCATGGTTCCGTCACGAGCACAGCACCGCCACGCTCACCCCCTACCCCCCCCAGCGCTGTGGCGGAATTCGCCCCGCGGCCAAGGGGTTAATGATGCCATCAAAGGGGGTTTGCAGATGGACTTTATTGATTATAATTTATCGTTGCCCTGACTGAGGAGGGAGAGATAACTTTGGACTCTCTTACAGAATGCATGCTAAATTACTTTTTGCTGAATCCCTTTCTGCAGACACTATGCAGAACCTAAAGCTAATTTTTATGTTGACCCGCTATGCGGTGGATAACTTAGATCAACGGGTGTTGGTACTGCTGTCCAGTAGCTTCCATTCAAAGCACCAAGCCCCCTCAAAATATCAAGCCTCAGCCTTCCACCACCCACATCCACAAGGTGTTAACCAGCTTAGCCGCACCCTTCCCAGTCCTCAGCTCTGCCTGCTCTCCACTACACCATGCAGCTTTCTGCTCGATCCTCCCTTGCATTTCTTAACTGATGACTGTAAGAGACCTGCAGACTGCCCTGATTTCCTTTGCTAGGATATGAAGCACAAATAAATTCTTATCCGCCTCTAAAAACGCAACATTAGTGCCCATGTTTACTTTTTTAAACATATGGGGGGGGGCAGGGGAACGGACACAGATTTCAGTTTGAAAGTATAGCTTTTTCATACTTGCTGTCCCAGACTACACAGAGGGCTTCAAAGAGGTTTCTTCAAATCTGCTTAGATTTATTTATGTAAGAGTATTAATGATAGTCCTACTGTGCTTTACACCAAAGCAATCTACAATACATTGAAAGAGATATACAAAATAAATACATAAAGCTTCAAAATAAACCATGAATGACACGTAAGAACATAGAACCAGGAAAAGTCCATGTAGGTGATAGAAAAAGAGGTGCTATCTGTTTGCCCCTCTAAATCTGTAACAGTAGCAATGATCTCACAATTTCCATAAAGGAGGAGTCAGAAATGAGGAAGAGAGACAAAAATACAGAAACAGATTGAAATCAGCAACAGATGGAACTTCTGACAATGATACCAATGTTCCAGTAAGGAGAGAGCCTACCCTGCGATCTCAGGGAAATGTGGCCATAGGGCACAGCAGTCAATAGAGCTGTTATAACCACATTAATGGTGGGCGGATAGAGAACAACAGGTGGCAAGGGGCTTCAAGAGATCTCATGCTGCATTTGGAGAACAAAGTCCAAGCATAGCATAAGGAAGACCACTCCCCTCCTCAGGACAGCAACTGATCCATGCAGTCACATGCAGTTCCCCATGATGGAAGAATAGGGAGGGGGGTGTTGGCAATGGAGCAATGATCTAAAAAGGAAGGACTCTTGACTCTTGACTATTGCCTTAAGTGCCCAAGGCCAAAAGACTCAGAACTATGATGCAGCAGCTGAGGGATTCCACACTGAAGTCCTAGAGCTCCCACAACACCCCAGGTCAGGACAAACAGAAACAATGGGTTATCTGACCACAACAAACCTCTAGAATAATGACGATTCCAGAACCAAGCATGGCAACAACTCTATTGCCATCCATGTGCACTATGTCATTGCACCGCCCATCAAAACCAAACCAGGAAGCACAGTTGAGAGCCGAATGCAAGCCAGCACCACTTCAGCAGCTCCCTCCAGGTGAGATGCTCAGAGGAAGTGGCTTTTTCTACAGATTCCCCTTGGATAAAGATTGGGGGACAATGGATCATCCAGAATTGTTAGTTTGAAGTACATAGGGCTAGGGGCCGGGGGTATTGCAAATGTGTCCTAAATAATTTGTAGAAGTTCAGTACCAGGGTTGCACATGCAACAAAGGCTGTAACTGCACCAGTGCCTTGCTTTCACAGAGAGGATTAATGTGCTGTGTCTTTCAGCTCGACTGAGGGCTGGTGGAAGAGTATGGTTTTTGAGAGCTTAACAATCTTTCTTAAATTACTTACCACAGTGGTCCTCCTGAATTTGACTATGTGTGTCCACCGCAGGCCTTTGTTCACAAGAATTGATTGATTCATCATTCTGGAGGCTGGGAATGTCCTTGAGGAGTCGAAGACCTTGATGGGTTCGGTGCTTAGCGGGAACTGAAGGGCATGAGGATGAGATCTAAATGGCAGTAGAATGGGGACTGTTAAAAGAGAGTCCATACTCTAGTACAGCATCTGCCCATTTTAAGGTGATACCCACATGGGGGGAAGTGTAGTCAGCCGTGGTCATAGGCAGGGTAACTGGCCAGCGACTCGTCAACGGTTGCAGTCTCTTCTTGACCTTGCTGAGTATTCATTTAGATTAAATAAATCAACTGTATCCGCCTTCAAAATATCTATGACATCAATGTCCCCTAAAAGAGTTCTGTCTAGGGTCCATCTAACCGGAGCTGTAGGATTTCTTCATGAAATCTCTAGCTTTATTGATACATGATCAGATAGATGTATTAGTTGATGCTAATGCTTTTTTTCAGTTTACAATCTGTCAAAAAGAGATCAATTCTGGAGGCGTGGAAATATTTTTTGTTCTGGAAGGTATATTCTCTTTTCCGTCCCTCCTTTAATCTCCAGGTGTCTACTAACCCTAGATTCTTAATTAGTTGATGTAAGCTTTCTGTCATTTTTGGGGAATGTCTTATGGCCCTAAGGGTAGATTTATCCAAGGCTGGATCCAATAGAGTATTAAAGACCCCACCCATTATTATTAAGTATCTTGATCCAGGAAGTTGATTATATACCTCGAGCGGGGATGCATCTTCTACACTGGGGCCATAATAACCTACAAAGGCATAACCCACACTATGTATTTTAGCATTACAAATCAACCACCTGCTCCCTGGGTCAGAGATAGTATTCTCCAACCTAGCTTGTGCAGAGATCTTAGAAATAATTGCTACTCCTTTCACATTTCAGGTTTGATTGGTGCCAGAAAAATGTGTGATCCGTTTATTCCCCTTACGGATTCCATCCCATTTGTCCTGACGTATGTGTGTCTCCTGCTGATAAAAAGGCTAAGCGAGGTGGGAATTGCCTGGGTCATGCTTAACTGGCTGCAGTTGTTCTTAAAGGATCGATTCCTTGAAGTTTTTGAAGACAGAACTTCCTCTAAGCCTATACCTCTTAACTGTGGGGTTCCATAGGTGTCTTCCCTGAGCCCCTCACTGTTTAAGGTTTATCAGAGGCCTTTGGCAGAGCTGGTGCTACCTTTTGGAATCCAGATCGCCATCTATGCGGATGACACCCAGTTGGTGGTCTCATTCATCCAACAGGACTCCGCCAGCGTTGGTCTCACCCTCTGTTTGGACAAAGTATCAAGATGGATGGAAGAGTCATTTTTTAAACTTAATGGGTCAAAAACTGAGCTAATGCTCTTAGGAAAAAAAGATATGGCTAATTTTGGGCCATTCTGGCCTAGCTCTCTTGGTGCTACCCCTGTTCCTAAAGACTAAATTAAAAGTCTTGGTGTTTGGCTTGACCGGAACCTGGATTTTAAAGAGCAAGGGCATAAAGTAGCAGTAAGGTGCTATGGGATCCTGCAAATGAACTGCAAAGTACTTATACTACTTCTTTCCCTGCAAGAAGAGTTTTAGTCCAGGCCCTCATCCTGTCCCGTCTTGACTATGCCAATGTCCTATATCTTGGAACCCCGTGCGCCTCGATAAGGAAGCGACAAATTGTTCAACACTGCTCTGCGCGCATGCTTATGAACATCCCATAGTCCTCCTCGGAGAAATCAGCTTTAGCATCTCTACACTGGCTTCCTATCCAGGAACGTATTTAGTTCAAAGCAACATGGATAGCACACAGGGCTCTCTCAGGTTAGGGATCCATGGCTATTCAGTCCCTTGCCCAACGGTACCGCCCAAATAGAGTTCTGAGGTCGGAAACCAATTACCTACTGTTAACAACAAGAATAAACAGAGCACGCAGTGGTGGCCGCCTCTTCACGTATAATGCAGCTAAAATCTGGAACAGTTAACCCTTCCAGATCTGTGCCCAACCTAACTACCTAATTTTCCAGAAACAGATTAAAACATTACTCTTCCCTTAGACTACAATTCATAGTTCAGTGTGTAAGCAGGCAATAGCGCGGGGATGCCCATGGGTAACCAGACGCTTTCGAAATATTTTTTTCATTTCATTATGACATCATTATTTGATACTTTAAGTAATTCCAGGATATTTGTTCTCCTACTTTTGACCCGTTCACATTCCATGTAAATACCTTGAGGTCCTGGGTCTACAGTCTATTGTCATTGGCATGTATATTGATATCCCTTCGCCTACTGATCTTTGGTCATTTTATACACATGAGGACTCTAGTTTTTTTTAAAAACTTCCCTACTATGCCCCCACACCTGTGCTCAAATAATTTATCAAAAAGTGAATCCCTCCCTTGCCACCCCCAAACCCACCCGGGGAACCCTCCCTTTCTCCAAGTTAGGTATTGCTTTATACCCTCTGAGCTTTTTTGTCAAGATCTTATTTTATCAGCCTTTCTGAGCCTTTATCTGTGAAACTAAATCTTCCGCCTCAGGAACCTCTTTTATGTTGTACATTTTGTTATCCCACATTATTTTCAGTAACCCTGGAAATTTCAACTGGGCATTTGCTCCAAACCTTTCAATTCTTGAATATGTCTCTCCAGTTCCCATTGCCGGGTTTGAGCAACCTTTGCTATATTAGATCTTATAATGAAAACCCAGTCAACCTTCTTAAATTGCTTTGCTTTTAGGGCTGCTGTCAGGATTATGTCCTTAATCATGTAGGAGTGAAAGTTTATCCAAATTTTTCTTGGTTTTTCTCTGCCAGAGTTCCTCTTAAATGGGTCCCAGTGCACTCTCTGAATGTCCATTTACAAGTCGTACCCTAATGCTTACGGGATGAATTTCTTTACCAGCTTAATAACAAATGCTTTTATATCCCCTCCTTCCGTGCCCTCTGGGATATTTAAAAATCTTAAGTTATTTCACCTTGATTTGTTTTCCATTGTCTCTAGCTTGTCTCTAATTTCCTTCACTCCATTTTTTAGACTTTGATTCTCCTTATGATTAGACTTTACTTCCTCTTCTGCATTCTTAGTGGTATTTATACTATCTTTCTCAGGGAGAAGTTGCAGATCCTCTCCCGATGGATCATCTATCTGTGAACTATCCGTGAATATTGCGGATTGGTTAGAGTTAGTAATGGGCTGAACAGCATTATGTGGAGACCCTAAATTATCCATGTTGGATGGACTCTCAAGACTATGTATTCTTTTCATTACAGTAGAACTAGAAATTTGTTTGGTTCTCCATCCCATTAATTTTAAAGAAGCATCTTAATGAGGGGGTAATTTCAACTTTTACCACCCGAGTTGCTCCCAGACACCCCAGCCATGTTTACCCCTCTCCACGGAGGTCCTATAATTGGAGTTTGTAAGGTGGGTAGGGAGTGGGCACTTTCTTGGGGGGACCCTGAGGCGTACACTACTACCCTCTCAAGCGTCTGGGTATGACCTTCTACCCCAATTTCCTGCACTTGTGTTTCAAAGTCGATGTTTCTCAGGGCGTACCTACTTCTTCTCTGCCTCACAAGGGGGGGCACTAGATTACTGCTCACCGTGGGATTTGTTGCCGCTACTCCAACCCCAGCGTTAAGCTGTACTTTGATATCCTTAGAGATCCTGGGAGATGAAAGAGGGTTCAGGTTACTGTTATTATTTTGCCCTCGAGTCTTCATTTTCGGGGGTCATGTGTGTTCCTGTAGGGTCTCTTCTCACAGGCAACTCCTCTGGAGAACCCAGCAACCCTGTACCTGTAAAGTCCCTCGGAAGCCGACACATGCCGCCACCCATCTACTGCGGCAAATCTGTTGTGCGGAAAAAAACCATGAAGTTATTGCCGCCACTGTCACCTCCACTGCAGCTGTTTTACCGGGAGTCCGGAAGCGCCTGGCAACAAGAAAGACCCCAAGAGAGGAAGCCCCAATACACAAGGGGGGCTTGGAGGGGAAGCCGACCATAGGGAGGTCCCCCCCCCCCGGCGGTTTGGGAGGGGCGGGTAGGGGGATTTATTGCAGCCCATTCGGCTGTTTTTTTCTAGATTGGGCTATTTTTTCCTCCTAAATGGAGCCCAAGCATAAATGCTTTGGGCTCCGTCTCCCGTCTACCATTTTAGGTTTGGTGACCTGGTGGCCGGGAGGTTGCGCTCAGGAGAATTTTTTTGTCAGTTAATCTTTAGAGTTAGTGTTTTGTGGGCATTATGTCAGCGGAGGATTATAGGGTTCTTGAAGCCATTAGGCTTCTTAGTGAGGCAGGAAGGCTGGATTTGGTGCTCGGTGATGTGGCTGGGCCGTCGCGGCCTCAGCCGGAGTGGCGGCGGTCGTGGCAGCCTGTTTAACTCCCAAGCGCTCACGGACGGAATTGGTAAGTGAACGGGGCCGCTCTCGTTTTAGGAAGGTGGCCTGGGGACTAAAATGCGGCGTTTAGAGGTTTGCGAGCCGGGTGATGACGCTGGCCAGTCTGTGGTGTCTGTGAGGCCTCCGGTAAACATGGCTGTGGAGGGTGAGTAACCGCCTGAGCTTTTTCAGGTTCCAGCGGCTCCTGTGAGAGCAGTTTCGGCCCCTGCACAGAGGGGGAAGCGAGGGGGAAAGCGTGGAGGCAAGAGGCGTTCTGTCTCTGCCTCCGCGGTGGGTCCACAAGAGTCTCGAATGGGAGGGGGTAGGAAGTCACATACCTTTTGAGCTCGCTGGCGCGTGTTTTTCCCCAGTCGGTGGTGGTTGCCGGGGAGGGACAGGATGATTTATTCGTCCCTCCCTCTGGCGGGCTGCATAACATTAGCGTGAGTGCAAGGGTGGAGGAGGGGGCTGGCTTTCATACGCCGGCTTGTTCTTCTCTGTTGGTGCACGATGGCAATGTGGTGGGTGGGTAAATGCAGGTGCTAGTGGTGGAGGAAGATGAGATTCGAGGGGCAGTTGTGCCTTTTAGCCCCCTTCTTTTTTCGCCCCAGGGTTCCAATAGAGGTGAAGTGGTATTGGTGCACAGTGGGTCAGTGGGAGAGGGGGCGTGGGCACAGGTGGGGGGGGTGGGGTTTATCTTTTGGAGGTTCAGGGTCATGAGTCAGGCATTTTGCCCTCCCCATCTCATTCTTTGTCCTCTGGTAGGAATGCTCCAGGGGATGTTTCTAAGGCTGCTACATGTTCCCCGGTGCACGTAGGAATGGAGAAACATGGTGCAAGGGCCAGGTCCTGGGAGGGGCTTGAGGTTTTTCCTTCTTGGTCAGAAGGGTTGCGAGATGCTGGTGTTGGCAAGAGTGGCGCAGGGTATGGTCAACAGGAATACTTTGGGGGCAATTTGGATTTGTCCGGTTTGAAGGTAGGGGGCCTGGGTAGGGGGATGGGGGCTCAGGATTTGGCACTTAAAGAAAGTGGAGAGCACAGAGGTCAAGTTCTAGGTGCGGCATCGGTGGTGGTGCAGGCGATGTTATATTGGAGTAGTAGTGAAGAGGTGGGAGAGCCTTCCCCCCCCCCACCTCGTAGTGTCTCGTTTAAGGCAAGTGATTCAAATTTTCAGCGCGGGAAGCAAGCAAAGGGGGCATGGTCCGGTGGGCGTGTTTCAGGTGGGATTGAGGAGTTTGGAGCTGTTGGTAGTAAGGGACCCAGCGCATCAGTCCAGCCTTTTTCTTTACAGGTTAGGGAGTGTCACGGAGCGGCGGACTCAGTAGAGCGAAGTGCGGCCCAATGGCGCCGAGGAGAAGGGAGGGTGGAGCCTAGCGCGGGACAATCCGTACCGACGGGGGATCCCAGTGCGGTCAGCAGATGTAGGTCTGGCGCGACCTCGCTGGCCCCAACATCTCTTCAGACTCAACGGACGGACTGGACAGCTGAAAATCTACATAGGAGTGGTCAACGTTTGGGGGAGTACTGGCGGGTATAGTCGGCTCCCCCACCAGGTGTACAGAAAGGGGTTGGTAAGGCCCATTCAGGTCTTGAAGGTCCCGGGAAGGCTCAGAAGAAGATGCTGGTGTCAGGCCATCCCCAGATGGAGGAGCCTTTGGTTTTAGACTATGATGAGGACAGCCCAGAAGAGGGGGAGCTGCGTGATAATGAGACGGGGGTCAATTTCATGTTTCTCATAGTCTTTTATTTCCATTTTGGTGCAGAAGGTTACACGGTTGAAGACGCTTACGAGAGCTCCGCCATACTTTACAAAAACTACCCTTGAAGCGCAATTCCGGTTTCCACCTGGCATGGCTCAGTGTGTATAATTTTTAGCGGTCTGCCTCTTTCGTCCATACTCACGTGAAAACTCGGAGTATTCCCACTAATGCACGTGTCGACAACTTGTTGTCTATCGGGATTGTTGCATCTCTGTCTCCCCGTTGTTTAATTGATATCCTGAAAATATAGTCGCCAGAGTCTGTTTATCAATCGCCCTCTTCCATGTCAGCGGCGAATTACTGAGTGATCTGCCGTTTCCAGTCTAGAAAATTCAGATGCTGCTCTCCCCTCTGATACGCTGCGATATGCTGCTGTTTGCCCAGAAACCCTGGAATTGAGCTAAAATTCCGTCCCCTTTACAAATTGGAGGATCTTTATGGCCACTTACAAATGAATCACTTGCGCCCTGATGAAGGAATCCTCTATGGTGGCACTTGTTCAGAAACGTGCGTCAGCGCTATTTTCTGTCTGTGGGTTGTGAATGTCGTTGTAAGTTTATAGTATTTAGATGTATGTGGTGACTTTTGTATGTGTGTATGCTTGAGGGTATGAATGACCATTGTATATAAAATGTTTTTATTGTTCTCTGTTGTTCTGGGTGGACTCTACATGAATTACATATGTTAATAGAATTTCCAAAGTAATGAAGTCTCCTTTATAAATATATATGTATATGAGAATAACATGATTTGATATCAGCAGCTTTTCTGTGGGTAATTGTTTATTCCGGATCTTATTGATCCTTTAGAGGAATGGGAACTTCCCGTTCATGTTGTCATTATTATTAACTTCCCTGGTGGGTTGTTCCCTCGCATCCTTTTAGTAGGTTCCCTTTGTGTTTTTCATATCAACGGACGGACTGGACAGCTGAAAATCTACATAGGAGTGGTCAACGTTTGGGGGAGGACTGGCGGGTACAGTCGGCTCCCCCACCAGGTGTACAGAAAGGGGTTGGTAAGGCCCATTCAGGTCTCAAAGGTCCCGGGAAGGCTCAGAAGAAGATGCTGGTGTCAGGCCCTCCCCATATGGAGGAGCCTTTGGTTTTAGACTATGATGAGGACAGCCCAGAGGAGGGGGAGCTGCGTGATAATGAGACGGGGGCAATTTCATGTTTCTCATAGTCTTTTACAGGCACCGGAGTTGGTGAGACCAAAGAAGGCGGTGGTGTCTGGACCAGGTCGAGAGCGGAACAAATGGCATGGAGATCGTGGCCAGGTCAAGCCCCCTTGTTACACCCAGGTGTGCTTTTTGAACCATGGACCAAACCAAAAATGGTGTCTGTGGGGACGGGGGGGGGCAGTGGCTGGGGGGATTGAAGGCAAATTGTATAAAGGACATTACGTTAAGGATCAAGGGGTAGGCACGGATGATGGGGATGGATCTCTGGGCACCAAGGTTGAGAGTGGCATGAACACTGAGGCGGTGGAGATAGTTAAAGACCCTTTACATAGTAAGGAGCTAAAAATTAAGAAGTTGCCCTATATGGGTGTAACAAAGCCTCTAGGGGCACATTTGATGTTATCTACAAAATAGATGATTTGGAAAGGTGAGTATGTTGAGATTTGGAAACTGCTACACAGGGAGGTACGTTCTAAAGAAGGTTCAAAAGAGGAAGCGTACGAGTTGGCTAAGGGCCCAAAAGTTCCACTAACAATTGAGAATTGGACGGCAGCATTTTTGATATACGCTAGCGTATATTGTGAAAAGTTCCCGGAGCGCTGTGTTGCCATATTTAAGTATATGGATGTTATCAGAAAAGCACAGATAACGGGTAGTGGTTTTGCATGGGCACAATATGATGAGGAGTTTAGGGCTCGGTTGGCTTGGGACCCTGAGGCCAAGTGGTTGAATTAGATACAGATTTGTGGCAACACACGATGGGTGCCTCGGGCAGTGGTAAGACAATTTTCACTGCTAGTGGCTTACCGTTAGTTTACCGGCCCTTTCAGGAAAAGCCCACCCGGGGAGGGGTGGGGAGTACAACGTCCACAGAGACTGGGGTGGGAGCATGCTTGGACTTCAACAAAGGTTTGTGTACCAGAGGATCCTGTAGATTTTGTCATGAATGTTCACAGTGTGGCAAAAAGCACCCCTTGGTTAGGTGTTGGGGGTCACGAAATCCAGGCGGCCAGAATTGGCCACAGCAGGGTACTAGCGCTTCAGGCCCCTCTCAGCAATCTCAGTCAAATAGAGGGGGGAAAATGCTCCAGGGGTTGGGCCCAAAGGCTCATACTCCGGTTAAGTTGGAACAGTTGGCAGCAGCTTTGCGGGGGTACAGGGATGAGAGAGCACAACAGATTTTACTGGCAGGTTTTCAAGAGGGGTTCCGACTTGGTTACTCAGGGCCGCGGCTGCTTCGCTGGTCCAAGAATTTGAATTTGGCTGATGAACACAAGGCAGTGGTGCAGGATAAAGTGGATAAAGAAGTTCCGGAGGGAAGGATGGCAGGTCCGTGACACACTATTCAGACGATTTCTTTTTCGTTGGATCCCAGGGCTCCTCTGAGTGTCAAGCAGCACTGGATACATTCCAGAAGCGTATGGAAATTTTGGGAGTGCCGTTGGCGCCAGAAAAGACAATGGGTCCTTGCGCGACCATGTCTTTTTTGGGAATTGAGATTGATTCACGGGCAATGCAGGCTCGCTTGCCGGTTGACAAGAAGGTGAAAATGTTGGAGCTCTTGGAATCAATGTTGGCAAAAACAAAGGTTACAGTGAAAGAAGTCCAGATTTTGTTAGGCCGTCTTAATTTTGCTTGTAGGGTGGTCAGAGCGGGTAGGACTTTTTGCAGGCGACTGAGTAGGGCGTTGTCCTGTCATCATTTGCCCCATCACCATGTTCGCTTATCAGCAGGGAACAGGGAGGATCTGCGTATGTGGACGGCCTTTCTGCACTCTTTCAATGGAGTTCCTTTGTCCAGGGAGTAGGATTGGGTGTGGGAGGTCCAGATTTTATCTGATGCAGCGGGCAGAGACGGTTTTGGACTGTATTGGCAGGGCAATTGGTGTGCGGAAAAGTGGCCTGACCAGTGGAAAAATGGGGGCAGGAGCATTGCCTTCTTGGAACTGTTTCCGGTTGTTGTAGCATTGACACTGTGGGGGCAGGAGTTGGCTCACAAAAAGGTTCTTTTTCGGATTGACAACTTGGTTGTAGTAGACATCATCAATAGACAGTCAGCCAGGGACACACAGATCTTGAAATTGTAGCGAGTCTTTGTGTTGGGTTGCCCTAGGCATGACATCAGCTTTAGGGCCTTGCACATTCCTGGTGTGGACAATGACATTGCAGATGCTTTGTCTCGTTCGCAGTGGGAGAGATTCCATGGGCTAGCCTCGGAGGCGGACAGGACACCGACCCCCATGCCGGATCACTTATGGTATGTAGGCAACACAGGGTCATACAGCTGGTGGTAAGTTCGCTGTCTTCATCTACTCCGAACGCATATGACCTGGCTTGGAGAGATTTTCTGGTGTCTGGGGCCTGTAGGCGTGAATCTGGTTGAAGGCGGTCAGAAGATGTTGTTCAGTTTATCCTTTATTTGATGGACAAAGGCTTATCCAGAGTTACCATAGCAGGAAAGTTAGCTGGCATTTCATTTATGGGCAAACTGCTTTGGGGTTACTCCCCCTCCGCTGGGGAGGTTGGGAAGAGAATGTTGGAAGGTTGAGCCCGGGAGCGGGGAGTGGTACAGTCTGTTTGGAGCCCCTTGCCTTGGCAGAATTTTGCTCCGGTTCTAGAGGCATTGCCGTGGATCTGCAGGGATGAGTTTGAAGCCTGACTGTTTTCCACGCTCATGGTGTGGCTGTTTTTCAGAGCGTTCAGAGTTTCCGAGTTGTTAGGTTCTAAGTTAAGTGGAGGGGTTGGGTGGGGGACATACATTTGTCAGACAAAGGTGTTCATATATGGCTACCTCGATCGAAAACGGGCCAAAGGAGCTAAGGGAAAGGTGTTTGGTTGGAGGCGTCCTCCCCTTCCGGGACATGCCCCTTACAGTGGGCTCGGCGGTGGTGGGCTGTTTCCGGGGGGGTTCTGGAGGCTGGTGTTTTTCAGCATGCAGATGGAGCTAGGGTCACAGACTACCATTTACGCATGGTGCTACTCAAAGCTTTGCAGAGTATCGGGTTAGATGAGAAAAAATATGGTACTCATTCTTTTAGGATTGGGGCAGCAACTGAAGCTTATAATAGGGGTTGGTCTAGACAGGACATTATGCGCTTAGGGCGTTGGTCATCTAACTGCTTTCAGCGCTATGTGAGAACTGAAGAGGAGGAGGCGCTTGCGTCATCCTCTTTGTCTTAAATCTGATACTGCTTTTCTCTTTTCAGGTTCTGTGGCTGGCCCCCGCTCAGCGGCTATGACCATATGGATTGTTGGGCATTTCTTCGTGAAACTGGCACATGTTCAAGCATGCAATAGCTACTTTGGATCCCTGCTGGATTTTAATGAGTGTTTGTTCAATGTAATGTGGAAGGGCAAGGGAGGCATGCTTTGGAAGGAGTTAATTCCTTCACTTAATTCTTGGTTGGTTGGGAGCCACTGCCCGGATGTGTTGGTTATTCACTTGGGGGAGAATGATCTGTGCAGGGTCAAGGGAGTGGTTCTTTTGAGGGTGATGAAGAAAGACCTTTCTCTTTTGAAACAGCAGTGGGCGGGTTGTCATGTTTTCTGGACAGAGTTGGTTCCACAGAGGTCTTGGAGAGGTGCGAACAAGCCAAAAGTGATCGATAGGGCGCGCAAGAAGATTAACCTTGAAGTTTCCAGATTTTGTAGAGGCTTGGGTTTTGTTCGAGTGACTCATGGTGATATTCGTTATGACACAGTGGAGTTTTTTCGTAGCGATGGAGTTCATCTTTCCAGGATGGGTATGGACTTGTATCTTCTGGAGTTGAGAGAGGTTTTGTCTCGTTGTTTGAAGATTCGGGACTTTTCTAGCTAGGTTACCTTTGGTTTCTGTTTTATCTTTTGGCACTGGTTTGGGTGGCAAAAAGGGGGGGTGTAGTTCTCCATCGACAGCTTTCTGGGTGGAGGGGGTTAGTGGTTTTTTGCCAAGCTTGGCAAGATTGTGGTTGTCATTTGCTTGGTTGTGGCATCGTCAGGGGGAGTTGGGCAGGATAAGTTGTTGGGGTGGTTCGATAGGTTGGGGGACCAAGAGTTGTTGGAGGGCAAACGGGGGAATTTGTGTTATGGTTTGGGGGATTTGATAAGTTGAAATGATTATGCAGGTTTTTGCATTGTTTGTATTTTGTAATGACGTAATGTACGGGTGGGGGCGGGGTTGAAGACGTTTTAGGGGTGGGGGGTGATTGGGGGTTAAGGAAGTTTGCTATTTAGTGAGGCCTAGTTTTGTAAGGCGTTGGCCGAGGTTTTAATTTGTTAATGTGCACCTGTTTCAATAAAGCGGCCTTTTTCACACACTATAACTGTCTGTTGGTCTGCTCACCCCCACCCCTCCCTCCCAAGAGGGCTGGGGGGGCAGCCGACCGTAGGGAGGTCCCCCCCTCAGCGGTTTGGGAGGGGCGGTGGGGTGATGGTTTGCAGCCCATTAAGCGGGTTTTTTCTAGATTGGGCTATTTTTTCCTCCTAAATGGAGCCCAAGCATAAATGCTTTGGGTTCTGCCTCCCGGCCACCATTTTAGGCTCAGTGACCTGGTGGCCGGGAGGTTGTGCTCAGGAGAATTTTTTCCCTCCCTCTTTTTTTCGGGTATTTTCTTTTCTTTATTAGTCTTCTTGCAATTTTTCTTTTATTTCTTTCTTTCTCTGGCTTTTGTCGAAACAGGTGGACATGGGGTCTTTATTGTTATACTTTCTCGCTTGGAACAGGTGCAGTGCAGGGGTTAGTGGTTTTTTGCCAGGCTTGGCAAGATTGAGTTGTCATTGGCTTAGTTGTGGCATCGTCAGAGGGAGTTGGGCAGGATAAGTTGTTGGGGTGGTTCCATAGGTTGGGGGACCAAGAGTTGTTGGAGGGCAAACGGGGGAGTTTGTGTTATGGTTTGGGGGATTTGATAAGTTGAAAAGATTATGCAGGTTTTTGCATTGTTTGTATTTTGTAATGACGTAATGTACCGGTGGGGGCAGGGTTGATGACGTTTTAGGGGTGGGGGTCATGGGGGGTTAAGAAAGTTTGCTATTTAGTGAGGACTAGTTTTGTAAGGCGTTGGCCGAGGTTTTAATTTGTTAATGTGCACCTGTTTCAATAAAGCGGCCTTTTTCACACACAATAACTTTCGTTTGGTCTGCTCACCACCCCCACCCCTCCCTCCCAAGCCAGGGGGAGCTTGGATTGAAATCCAAGTGCAGTGCTCAGGCAAGGCTACACGCAAAGTTGAGACATATTGTGGATCGTAGATACAGAACTTGCAGCCGGCGTGCTAGCGAGCCGCCATGTTCCCCCCCCCCAACGAGCAGCTTTGATCGCTTGCTTCATCTTCTGCTGGGGGTATCAGACATAGCTTGCTAGTTCAGGCTGGACTGTTCCCAAGAGGCGCAGGGTCAAGACTGATTTGAATATGGCTGGGTCTGAACTGGGCTGGCAAAGTGAGCTAAAGAAAAATGATGGATTCAACCCAGATCTGTGACTGTGGGTGAGTGTCTGAGCTCCGTCCATCCTCTCCTTGTGTTTGCTTTGTACCAGCATGAGTCCAGTGCTGACAGATACCAGTTACTGAACCGGTCGGTGACAATCACTGATCCCAAGTACACAGGTGCAGCACAAGCTGCGCCGGAGGAGGCAATGGGAAAGCTACCCATGGTCACAATGTCACAGCACCCACGTGTCACCTGCTTTCAATTCACTAACATTTAGCTGATCTGACCCTGCTCTTTATCAGCTACATTTGGCTTTAGCTGACATCAGTAGCTGTATGATTGTGCCCATGTTCATACACTTGCCACTAAGTCATTAATATTCTGCAGACTAAACTTTTTAATAATATGTATAACATAAACAGTGACAGCTTCTCTAGGTCAAAGTTCAGGCTGAACGGATGAGTGATGTCACTTGTACTACAGACTGATGTTGCTGTTGTGGTGCAATTAGTCCACTGTAGCCTGCCGTGCACTTTCTTTTCCTATCTATTTGCCAAATTCATGGTGACTTCCTCCACCTCATTACTTCCTCTTCTTTCCCACACATCTGCTTTTCACTCAGCATTAGTTTCCAATATATTCACGTGCCTCCTGCCTAGCCATAAATCGGCCTACTTCTCTTGCCAAATTGTATTCAAATCTAACTTTATTTAATCCTCCCTCCTTGTCCCTGGCAGTACTCCTGGCTTCTGCCGAGCCTCTGCTGTCTGTTATCGAGTTCCTGAGGTGGGCTTCTGCCGTGGGTGATTGACAGCTGGAGACACTGCAACCAGAGGTACCGAGTTCCGAAACGCGCGTCAGCGCTATTTTCTGTCTGTGGGTTGTGAATGTGGTTGTAAGTTTATAGTATTTAGATGTATGTGGTGACTTTTGTATGTGTGTATGCTTGAGGGTATGAATGACCATTGTATATAAAATGTTTTTATTGTTCTCTGTTGTTCTGGGTGGACTCTACATGAATTACATATGTTAATAGAATTTCCGAAGTAATGAAGTCTCCTTTATAAATATATTTGGCAAGATTGAGTTGTCATTTGCTTAGTTGTGGCATCGTCAGAGGGAGTTGGGCAGGATAAGTTGTTGGAGTGGTTCCATAGGTTGGGGGACCAAGAGTTGTTGGAGGGCAAACGGGGGAGTTTGTGTTATGGTTTGGGGGATTTGATAAGTTGAAAAGATTATGCAGGTTTTTGCATTGTTTGTATTTTGTAATGACGTAATGTACCGGTGGGGGCAGGGTTGATGACGTTTTAGGGGTGGGGGGTCATGGGGGGTTAAGAAAGTTTGCTATTTAGTGAGGACTAGTTTTGTAAGGCGTTGGCCGAGGTTTTAATTTGTTAATGTGCACCTGTTTCAATAAAGCGGCCTTTTTCACACACAATAACTTTCGTTTGGTCTGCTCACCACCCCCACCCCTCCCTCCCAAGCCAGGGGGAGCTTGGATTGAAATCCAAGTGCAGTGCTCAGGTAAGGCTACACGCAAAGTTGAGACATATTGTGGATCGTAGATACAGAACTTGCAGCCGGCGTGCTAGCGAGCCGCCATGTTCCCCCCCCCCAACGAGCAGCTTTGATCGCTTGCTTCATCTTCTGCTGGGGGTATCAGACCTAGCTTGCTAGTTCAGGCTGGACTGTTCCCAAGAGGCGCAGGGTCAAGACTGATTTGAATATGGCTGGGTCTGAACTGGGCTGGCAAAGTGAGCTAAAGAAAAATGATGGATTCAACCCAGATCTGTGACTGTGGGTGAGTGTCTGAGCTTCGTCCATCCTCTCCTTGTGTTTGCTTTGTACCAGCATGAGTCCAGTGCTGACAGATACCAGTTACTGAACCGGTCGGTGACAATCACTGATCCCAAGTACACAGGTGCAGCACAAGCTGCGCCGGAGGAGGCAATGGAAAAGCTACCCATGGTCACAATGTCACAGCACCCATGTGTCACCTGCTTTCAATCCACTAACCTTTAGCTGATCTGACCCTGCTCTTTATCAGCTACATTTGGCTTTAGCTAACATCAGTAGCTGTATGATTGTGCCCATGTTCATACACTTGCCAATAAGCCATTAATATTCTGCAGACTAAACTTTTTAATAATATGTATAACATAAACAGTGACAGCTTCTCTAGGTCAAAGTTCAGGCTGAACGGATGAGTGATGTCACTTGTACTACAGACTGATGTTGCTGTTGTGGTGCAATTAGTCCACTGTAGCCTGCCGTGCACTTTCTTTTCCTATCTATTTGCCAAATTCATGGTGACTTTCTCCACCTCATTACTTCCTCTTCTTTTCCACACATCTGCTTTTCACTCAGCATTAGTTTCCAATATATGCACGTGCCTCCTGCCTAGCCATAAATCGGCCTACTTCTCTTGCCAAATTGTATTCAAATCTAACTTTATTTAATCCTCCCTCCTTGTCCCTGGCAGTACTCCTGGCTTCTGCCGAGCCTCTGCTGTCTGTTATCGAGTTCCTGAGGTGGGCTTCTGCCGCGGGTGATTGACAGCTGGAGACACTGCAACCAGAGGTACCGAGTCAGGAAGGTAAACAACCGCGCAGGCAGAAAGTGCGACAGGGCGAACGAGGACGAGTAATTAAAACCACCGAGGACATGCAAAAAAAGTCTATTAATAACAAAAGGAATTGAATCAATATTTCTTTTAACGAGAGAGCTTTGAGGCCTCGTCCCGGTCTCCCCCTGAGCGCGCCAGGCCCGGTATCAATTAAACGCAGCGCTGGAAGGCGCCTCCGTCCCCAGCCGTTCTCTGTCTCGCTGAGCTGCCTTATAGCAAGTGACAGGAGTCCTTGCTTCCAGCCGAGCTAACCATGAACGGAGCGGGGACAGGTGTCGCTGGCAGCAGACGGCGGGCTTAGTAATGAATTGGCGCTCTGGTTCCAAAATTAATTTATGGAAGCAGCCTTTCGGGTGTTTTCTTAAGTGAGGCGACGGTATACACATATTCATGTACATCTTAAAACGTGCATGAAAATTCTTCATGTTTTTTGGAACTGCAAAGTGTGGCAAAATTAAGCACCGGGAAAGAACTGAGGTGTGTGGTTTTGAATATCTCACAATGCCACATCTGGCTGCAACTTTGTGGCGCGATTTCGGGATCAGAAGGGTTCGGTCTCTCCCAGTGCATAAGGACGTTGGATAATAGTGAAATAATATACACAGACAGGTCGATAACGAAGTGCATATGGAAAGATAGATGCAGACATTAAAAGATAGACAAATAGGCATACGGGCAGAGGAGATACTGATGGACAAATAAAAATAGATGGCCAGACTACAGATTGGCACATGTACATAGAAAGACAGACAGACAGAACGACAGAACGACCGACCGACCACCGGACGGACGGACGAACGGGTAGCCAGAAGACAGATACATTTAGTTTCATTATATGTAATGAGCCAGCATGTTGCAGCTGCTTCACGAGAAGGCGCCAGTTCTTTAGCCAAAAGCTCGTCCAAGCATTTCTCCAAATGGTAACCTTGACAAATTCCCTTTTGTGGGACATGATGAGGTGTGAACGCGATCTCCAAGCTCACCTCTCTCCTTTAATTTTCGCGAGCAAAATTTGCCAGCTGTGCCATGCCACATCAGAAACGCCGGTGGGCCAGTATCAATGACAAACGCTCTCCCGGGTGTGTAAACTGGAGGCCCAAAACTCATTTCAGGGGTCAACTTCATTTTAACTTCAATTTGGTTCATATCATCAACTGGGTATGCAAATCACGTAATAGCTGCATGTTTAAACAAGGCGCACATTGAAGGAGATTATTTTTAAGCAAAGGTAATATTTCGGATGCTTTCCACCTTAGAATCATTTAATATTTTAGCAACATTCAAAAAGGGATTCTCAAACCCACATAGTTCCCCAAAATTACTTTATTTTTACTGGGTGAGTAACATCAAGTGCAGTCAATTTAACTTCATCAAACGGTTGACACAGGCACTGATAAAAGGATGGAAAAATGTAAGACGTGAGAGCAGCCAAAATGGCATGGCTTATATCAGCATTAAAACCAGATGTTTCGCTAATGGCGCAGTCTGATAAAGCTGCAGAGATAGTGCAGTGAGTACTTTCGGCTGCTCGTTTTTTTCCAGCTTGCTGCAGTATTCACAAAACTCTCTTTATTTCATTCTTTAAATCAGAAAGCACTTTCTTCCTGGAAAGTATCGAATTTATATATTATGGGAATTGACTTTCTTTCTTGCGGTTTCTTCTATTTTCTAAAATACAGAAGTAAGTGTTTCCGTTATGCTTGTTTTGGGAACCCTTTTCACAGATTAAGGCAAAATTATTCTATGGATCAGTTTGTTTTCAGCCTTTGCAGGCTGGTCCAAACAATTTGAGTCTGTGCAGACACACTGCCCTTAAATGCTGTTTGTTATTCGTCATCTTCCCAGTGCATGGCCTGTGTCTCCCACTCACATCCTTGCCTCTTCACCCAGCCTCGTCCCCCTTCCTATGTCTCCCACTCATATCCTTACTTCTTTTACCCTGCCTCGCCCTCATTCCTATGTCTTCCACTCATACCCTTGTTTCTTTTACCCTGCCTCGCCTCCCCTTCCTGTGTCTTCCACTCATATCCTTGCTTCTTTTACCCTGCCTCGCCCCATTCCTATGTCTTCCACTCATACCCTTGTTTCTTTTACCCTGCCTCGTCTCCCCTTCCTGTGTCTTCCACTCATATCCTTGTTTCTTTTACCCTGCCTCGCCTCCCCTTCCTGTGTCTTCCACTAATACCGCTATATCTTTTACCCTGCCTCATCTCCCATCCTATGTCTTCCACTCATGTCATTGCCTTTTTTTACCCTGCCTCGCATCCCCCTTCCGCTGTCTTCCACTCATGTCCTTGCCTTTTCACCTCGCCTTGCTTCCCCTTCCTGCGTCTTCCATTCATATCCTTGCTTCTTTTACCCTGCCTCGCCACCCCCTTCCTCGGTCTTTCACTAATATCCTTATTTCTTTTACCCTGCCTCGTCTCCCCCTTCCATGTGCATACCATGTGTGCACCATTTCTCTCCTTGCCTCTTTACCCTGCCTCGCATGCCCCTTCCAATGTGTTCTACTCATATCCTTGCTTCTTTTACCTTGCCTCCCATCTCCCTTCTTATGTCTACCACTCATTACTAGCTTCTTTTACCCTTCCTCCCCTCCCCCTTCCTATGTCTTCCACTCATACCCTTGCTTCTTTTACCCTGCCTCGCCTCCCCCTCCCTATGTCTTCCACAAATATACTTATTTCTTATACCCTACCTTGTCTCCCCCTTCCTTGTGCATACCCTGTGTGCACATTCCTGTCCTTGCCTCTTTACCCTGCCTCGCCCCTTCCTTCCTGTGTCTTCCACTCATATCCTTCCTTCGTTTACCCAGCCTCACCTCCCCTTCCTGTGTCTTCCACTCTTGTCCTGCTTCTTTTATCCTGCCTCACCTCCCCCTTCCTGTGTCTTCCACTCATATCCTTGCTTCTTTTACCCTGCCTCGCCTGCCCTGCCTAAGTCTTCCACTCATATCCTTGTTCATTTTACCCTGACTCACCTCCCCCTTCCTGCGTCTTGCACTCATATCCATGCTTCTTTTACCCTGCCTCGCCTCCCCCTTCCTGTGTTTTCCACTCATATCCTTGCTTCTTTTACCCTGCCTCGCCTGCCCTGCCTATGTCTTCCACTCATATCCTTGTTTATTTTACCCTGACTCACCTCCCCCTTCCTGCGTCTTGCACTCATATCCTTGCTTCTTTTACCCTGCCTCGTCTCCCCTTCCTATGGATTCCATTCATCCCCTTGCCTCTTTCACCCTGCCTCGCCCCCGTGTTTGTCTTGTGCCTTCCTCTCCTTAACTTGCCTCTTTAACCTGCCTCACCTCCACCTTGCCAGTGCATGCCCAGTGTCCCTAACCCGGTCTTTATGTGACACTGTCTCAATGTTCCCAGGGCATGTGTTGCCTCAGCCATTTTGCGTGGGTGCAGAAAACTAGGGACGGATTGGTACTGCGAGCACTCGGGCATTGGCGAAGGGCCGGTGTCTCAGTGCCCTCTGTGGGCATTTTTTTCCCCTTTCCCAGTCCACAGAGAGCACTGGACAGGGAGAGGAAAGCAGCCTCGCTGTGCGGCCATTCAGAGATGATCAGCTGTGGCATCTCCTGCACACCCTGCCCTGCCAAGCAATCGCACTAATGGTGGGCTGGGGAGGGGTGACTGTGTACAAGAATCAGCCTCCCAGGGGGCCAGGTGTTGCTCAGGCCAATGAGCCATTTTCACCTCGGCCCCCCTGGGGCCCACGCAGTACTGAAACTATGTTTGCATTAACACCTCGCCCACAGCCCTTCTCATTCTTGCAGCTTGTTTCCGGTCCAGGGAAGGCATGGCTTGGCAGTTCGGGCTGGATTGTTCCCATGAGGCACAGGGTCAGACTGATTTGCATATGGCCATGTCTGAACTGGGGTGGTGTGGAGTGCAAAAAAACGATGGATTTAGGCCCAGATCTCTGTACTGGGGTGAATGTATGACATTGTTATGCATTCTGTCCATCAACTGTGGTTTTTGCATTTGTCACCCCGAGGGGGATGGGTATGCTCAGCCGTGAGTCCCATGCTCTCCACACCACTGGATTCAAGCAAGCCAGGCTGAAGACGGCTGGAATGCCAGAAACCGGTCCTCGGAAGCTTGTTTCCGGTCCAGGGAAGGCATGGCTTGGCAGTTCTGGCTGGACTGTTCCCATGAGGCACAGGGTCAGACTGATTTGCATATGGCCATGTCTGAACTGGGGTGGTGTGGAGTGCAAAAAAACGATGGATTTAGGCGCAGATCTCTGTACTGGGGTGAATATATGACATTGTTCTGCATTTTGTCCATCAACTGTGGTTTTTGCACTTCTCATTCAGGCAATAGTGGGCGAGGAAGAATGGGTCTCGCTGTGGGGGCCAGGTGATGTTGAGAACTTGCACCATCTTCACCTTATCCTCCCCACACCCCCAAGGATGGACCAGTAGCTGTGCTTTTTACTTTATCCCCTTTCCTGCCAGGCGATTGCCCTGACGCTGTGAAGGGCTGGGGAGGGCTGAGTAATTTACAAATATTTGGGGCCTTGCTGTTTTTCAGGTGCTCCTGCGCTGAGGAATAATTTTGTAATAGAAAGGGACCTCACTGCTTTCCAGGTGCTCCTGCACTTGAGGGCTGTGAAATAATTGTTTAAGAGAAAGGGGCCTTGCTATTTTTCAGGTGCTCCTGCGCTGGAGGGCTGGGGACCCATTTTGTAATAGAAAGGGGCCTCGCTGCTTTTCTGGTGCTCCTGCCCTGGAGGGCTGGGGAATAATTTCTTAAGAGAAAGGGGCCTCGCTGTTTTTCAGGTGTTCCTGTGCTGGAGGGCTAGGGAATCATTTTGTAATAGAAATGGGCCTTGTTGCTTTTCAGGTGCTTCTGCCCTGGAGGGCTGGGGAATAATTTGGTAAGCGCTGGAGGGCTGGGGAACAGTTTTGTATTAGAAAGGGGCCTCGATGTTTTTCAGTTGCTCAGCTTGTAGGACATTGTCACCTTGGCCTGTGTCCTTCCCAAGAACAATATCTCCCACTTACATTCCTTGTGTGTTTCATGAAAGGGCACGCTCGCGAATGTGTGCCACGCCCGCGAATGTGGGCCACTTTTTTCATCAGTGCCCGGGCCAAAATGTGATCCCAATCTGACCCTGCAGAAAACAGTCCAGACACTCAGATAGGAAGCTCCACTTTGTGTATCACGTAAAAAACATAAGGAGGCCTCATCTGTAAATCGTATCAAAACCGAATGACGTGTTTATGGTCCCAGAAAGTTTGCCGACCATACACATTTGTGCTGCTCGCTGGCATGGCTTTGGTAATATTAGTAAAATGCATCAGTTGCATCCATCATGTCCTGTCCATCTCAAAAAGACAAAAACATTAACGTCCCTGTTCTTCTACGCACAATTTGCTACTGCTCCTTTGACACCACCTTCGATTAGATACAAGCATCTTCCAGGCACTATTTTTACTCCCTTAATCTAGTCACTGGTCTATCTGGCCACACTTATTCACCACACTTGTCCTCCTCCACACATTCAGATGACCTAGGTTAAGAATGGCATACCTCGGTAGGTACTTTTTAAATACATGTTTATTTGGTGGGCGTTAGGGGTGCTCTTTCAAACAAATACATGCTGATTTAAAATAGTAGGTGAAATACTGAACAATAAAGCATGGGTCTCTGCATTCAAAAGAACACAACAATCACCTTTACAGACCTCTGTTTATTAGTTGTTTACCCGTGAATGGTCATAGGGCCAGATGTATCCTTGCATTGCTTGTAAAAACTGGTCACAATTTGCAATCTGTAGTTGTGCCACCAGCGTGGAATTTTCTGAATTAGCTTATGAACTAATAGGTTGATTCACAAAATTCTGATTCAGAGAGGGTTGCAATCCGTCTTTCTCAATAATATTCTTGAAGTAGATAGCAAATTGCGGTTCAGTTTAATAGGTCACAATCACAGGGATGATGCCTCAAAGGGTTAATAGACCACCATGCTGTGATTGTGTTTCAATACAATTTTTTTCTGAAAAAAATTAAAACGTCACTTTGGTTTTTAGGTCGAGCCTGAGCCAGTGCGCATGAACTGCTCTGGTGATCTGCTGCAGTCGAGTATGGAAGAGAAGCCTCTCCCCCTCTCGGCCCATATTTGTCATTGGCTTCTGTGTTTGTCCTTCTTAAATACAGGCTTTTGATTAAGTAATCAGTTTGTTAGTCCTTCCTTAGTACTGCCTTGTTTTCATTTGTAGCTTCCCATGGCTACTGGCCCCTTTACTTCGGTTGTTACACGGTATGTGAATTGTAAGCACTATTTTCTTTATAGAGTTTCTCCTCCTTCAGGCACCACAGCACAATGTGCTCTGCTTACATTCAGCACCACACCATGCCTTCTTTCTCTTTCCAAGCAGCTGGGACTATGAGGGCTGCTTCGTCCCTCCCCAAGAGCCAGACGCATTCCTGCTCGGAGCATGTTGGTGTGTACTGAGTGTTCACGTCTGTCTGCATAGAAGAGATAGTAAGGTGAAAGTCTGAGTACTGCCTGGGTATAGGGCCCTTAACGTCACCGGCCTGGTTCTCTGCCTCAGCACCCCTGCTCCCAGGCTACTGGGGACAGCCAAGAGAGGGGGGGCCTGGAACTGGAGCTTGGGCTGCTGCAGCCCATCAGCCGCAGCTTGTAGCAGCTCGCCACCGACTGGCAGAAGAAAAGCCTTAACTGCGGGTCCTCTGTCATGTCTTAGGGCAAAGGTTTTCTTCATTGACTTTCAGTTTTGGAGTGGAAAATTATGGATAATATATTACTAGGTGAGAAGAGGGTCTAAGGGAGGTTTATAGACCTGCGTGGATAAATCCCCGATCCACATTTAACAACACCAAAAAATCTGCGGGTTTCAAGGAAGAATATATAAACAGATGTAAAGGCAATACACACTCAGGAGAGCATAAACAAAAGGAGTCTCAATTAAGAGGACGGAATCCCATCACCCACCGGAGTGGCAGGCTTCAACATTTGGGATCTCCTCTTGGCTGCACACTCGTGCAACCAAGGAGTTACAACTCCTTGCTAGTGTAAAGGAGGACCTCACAGATGTTTTTGGTGTAATCCGGAACTAGATAACCTAGGATCGATGAAGCATAAGGCAGTGTGGTGAATACATGATGCAGTGTATATAAGAAGTGTATTAAAATTGACTCCCAGGAGAGAATACGTTTATTAGGTATCTCGTGGTGTCAAGGGTTAAAAAGCAGTAAGGGCACGATCTGAATGAATGTACAGGATCGCTAATGTGAAGGTCTACATGTTTCAGCCAATCCAGATCTTACTTTGATCGTGGCTTTCTTCAGGACCTAGCATTCTAAGTGTGTGAATAATTAGCACAAACTATAAGGAACGATACAACCATATACCTGTGTAAGACTTTATGTTGGCACTATAGGCATAGGGGTTGCACTCCTGTTGAAAGAGAAGAAAAGTTCATATATACTTGCTGGAAATGGGTCTGTATATATATATATATAGAAAACATTACATAGCAATGTAGGCATGCTACAGTCCTCAAAATGAATACACAAGAAATCTGTATCAAGCACCTTACCCGTATTAAATCGGGAGGAAACCCACGGCTCCTGGCAACAGCTCAGGGCGTGAGGCACCGCTCTGTGAATAAAGAGAAAAAGTAGAAAAACGAAACCCACACGGAATGAGGATTTAATATTAAAAATGGTGGGCCATCATTGCACCACCATTATGAATACAGCCAAATTCATAAGGGTTTATCAGGATTTATCGAGAGCACCGTCATAAGTATGTTGAAAATGCTGCTAGATGTTTTAAGAAACAAGCAGTCAGTTGCGCACTGCCCTCTCCTCTCCTCATGACTAGCAGAATATTCAGGCAGTTTGAGGATGTATGTGCAACACATCCATCCACAACAAGGCTCTGGGCAGTGTGGAGCACGCCTTAGAAACAAATAAAGGTGAATGCAAAGACTAGGAATGCCTCTGTTCTAGAGGTGCGCTCTGTCTAGAAACCTACACAACTCGTGGGAGTGTAAGACAGAATGTCAGGCTCGAGGCTAAAGTAGGTGAAAAGGCAGCGGCGCAACAGCAGTTGCCCTTACCTACTCCGTCATTACCCCGGGCCGGATACTGAGAATCGCAAGCAGTGATGTCCAATAGGGGCAAGGGCTTAAATACAAATATCAGGTGTCGCTAACTACCCACACCTGTTGGAGGTTAAGTGAGAACGCCGGAACCAGAGTGCAAGACCATGTGACACACGTCGCAGTTGGGTGACGCATGCCACCGTCATAGAGAACTGCTCAAAAGTTTAGGAAACCTGGGAATTGTAGTGTCGGCTGAGCGACTAGCGTATATGAATGTTGGCATCAGCTAGAGCCCTATGATTGGTGCATTGTTAAAAACATAGGACTATGAATCATTGTGAAACCCAAGTTGCACTGCCACTCGGTTCAGGGAAGGAAAAAACGTCAGGTATATATAAATATTCGAAGGCAGTACAATGTCAGTCTTAGACCTTAAATCACATGTGTGTGCAAAGATCTTTCCAGAAGAAGTCACAAGACTAAGAGGTATAGTTTTACCACGTTCGTCTGTCATATCTGTAAACAAAGCTGATAAGGCTGTTCATGTAGTGCAAGGAGGACATGAAAAAGGCATCACATCCAACCAAACGATTCCAAAATTGGAAAACCCACAAACATAAACATGACAAACAAGCCCCTCATAGCCCACATCTAAGTCATGTGATCGATAGCAAAGGAGAGAGTGATTATGGCCCCATGATGAAAACACTCAGGCTGCTATACCTGTAATGTAGTAGTTGAATAGCAACCCCAACCGGGTGGAAACAAGCAAGAAGGCAACACGATATGCCCACTAAGGGTGCAGCTACTATCCCTGAACCTAGAGGTTGTAGTCTTAAATCAGGGTCCAATTTCGTGATTTAACCCCTCCGCATCACTGCGTAACTTAAACAGCCAGCGTTGTTCTTTCCTGAATAAGAATGTAGTCACGTCCGTGATCTGTCTTGGTATGTATTGCTGTTCAAGAATGGTCCAATTCATGTCCTCAGGTCTATGATTTTGTTCAAGGAAATGGCTGGTTAGTCGAGTAGATTGTTTTTTACACCGGATGGTGCTCCTACGCTCCATGATCCTTTGCTTGATGTTGCGTGTCGTCATACCAACGTACTTCTTCGAGCAAGGGCATGTTATTAAATAAATTACTTTCTCGCTGTTACAATTGGTATGCTTAGTTTGTCTCCATGGTCCCTGAGTTCCAATGTCAACCTCGGTTGTATGCCTAGGTTGTGGACATATTGTGCATGTGCCGCATGGATAGTGTCCCTGGACTGCTGGCATATTCCAGAGTGTGGTAGGTCCTGGTTCAGGGGCACCTCTCGGTCGCGTATGGACAAGACAGTCACGTAAGTTCCTGCTCCTTTTGAAAGAAAAAAGAGGTAAAGGTATCTTGTTCTGCCCAGCATTGAGAATGTGCCAATGTTTGCGCACTATCTTTTAAATTTGATTGGACTGGGTAATAAAAGTATTTAAGTGAGTCTTGTTAGCGAAGGTTTAGGCACCACAGGTTCTATGAGTGCTTCATGGTTGTTATTAGAAGCTCTCTTGCAGGATTGTCATATCAACTTCTTAAGGTATTTCCTGGTTCGAAGGTTGCGAGAAAGCACAGTGGCATGTTTCCTAAAATCCTCAGTGGTAGAACAATTCATTCGGAGCCGGAGGAACTGGCCAAATGGTAGCCCTTCGCGTAAGGATTTCGGATGGAAACTGTCAAATGTTAACAGTGAGTTCCTGACCATAGGCTTTGTATATAGTTCACTTTCTTGGCCTCTCGACTATGGAAAGATCGTAAGTCAAGAAACGACAAACTCGTCTTGCTCAGGTCTATTGTAAAATTCAGGTAGTTGTTCTGTGCATTAAGCCAGACATGGAAAGAGTTGAGTGTGGCCATATCCCCTCTCCATATGACGAGTATATCGTCTATATAGCGCTTCCACTCAATAATGTGACTGCGAAAGGGGTTCTCCTCAATAAGTACACAGTTTTGTTCGAATAAATGAACATACAGATTCGCCAGCCTGGGGGCGAAAACACTGCCCATTGATGTACCCGATGTTTGGAGGTAAATCTGATCTTCAAATCTGAAAAAGTTTTCAGTTATTGCCAGGCTGGCTCATTCCATGATGAAAGGAACTGGTGAACTTGTCATACCTGGTCTCTGGTCAAGGAGGGCCCTAACCGCATCTAATGTTTCTACCTGGGGGATGCAAGTATAGAGGGATTCCACGTCAAAACTAACGAGGAAATCCGTCTCGATGTCAAAATCAATTCCTGGAAGTAGGTGTAAGACATCCTTAGTGTCTTGAAGGTAGGTAGGCATTGCTTTGACTAAAGGTCTTAAAAAATGATCCACAAAAGTGGAAAGGGGTTCAAGTAGTGAGCCTACAGTGCCAACATTAAGTCTTACACAGGTATATGGTTGTATCGTTCCTCATAGTTTGTGCTAATTCTTCACACACTTAGAGTGCAGTAGTTACACCTTGGTCCTGAAGAAAGCTGCGTTCAAAGTAAGATCTGGATTGGCTGAAGCATGTAGACCTTATCAGTAGTGTGCTCGCACATTCATTCAGATCATGCCCTTGCTGCTTTGTAACCCTTGACACCATCCACTGCATCACGTATTCACCACACTGCCTTATGCTTCATCGATCCTAGGTGATCTAGTTCCGGATTACACCAAAAACATCCGTGAGCTCTTCCTTTACACTAGCAAGGAGTTGTAGCTCCTTGGTTGCACTAGAGTGCAGCCAAGAGGAGATCCCAAATGATGAAGAATGCCACTCCGATGGATGATGGGATTCCGTCCTCTTAATTGAGACTCTTTTTGTTTATGCTCTCCTGAGTTGTGTATTGCCTTTACGCCTGTTTATATATTCTTCCTTGAGACCCACAGATTTTTTGGTGTTGTGGAAAGTTAAGGGCCATGCATATTGTAACCTTGATGACGGTTTCTTTATGAATAAAAATTAAAAACAATAAAAAGCAGAATCTTTTTAATTTTTTAAAGTGCCATTAGCGAAGAAGGTTCTGTGTGATTGTGGGACAGACGAGCACCACCTAGTGTGAGCGAGAGGCATGTTGCCTACAGCGCCTGGTATTCCCAGGTGGTCTCCCATCCAAGTACTAACCAGGCCCGACCCTGGTAAGCTTCTGAGATCGGGCACATTCAGGGCGGTATGGCCGTAGGCATTGGAGGCTGCCATTGCAGGCCTCTTGTGCTGACACAGCTCGCGTGTCTTTAGGAGGCTACCCTCAAGCATATTTGCACACTTTCCTTTAACAACTGCCCTTCTTTGCGAGCTTCCTGCAGATAGCCAACCACAGCCCTATCTTGCACTTGCATATTTTTCACTTGCACACAGGCTGGGACCTTCCTTCTTTGGGGCAAACACTAGCAGCAACAGACCAGCAGCCTGGGATTTTTACCAAGTGCCTAGCCTTGCTTCGCACTGGCATCTAACTACCTATCTATATGTGACGGGCTGCAGGGACTACCGCTCAGCGGCTGATGCTCACCCGCTCTCCTGCTCGCGCCAGAACTCTGGGGAGGCAAGTTCTTTCCGTGAAGCTCTGTCTGCAAGTCTCCTTTTTGAAAATCAAGACAGGCCCCTCATATGCAAATAATGTCTATGCCCTGCCCCTCTGTGCGTATAGAAGAGATAGTGAGGTGAGGGACTGAGTACTGCCTGGGTCCAGGGCAATTAATGTCACCAACCTGGCTCTCTGCCTCAGCACCCCCCTGCTCCCGGGCTGCTGGGGACAGCCAAGAGAGGGGGGCCTGGAACCAGAGTTGGGGCCAGTGCAGCCCATCAGCAGCAGCTTGCAGCATCTCCCCGCCAACCGGCAGAAAAAAAGGCTTAACTGGGGACGGAAGATCACCATCGGGTGTGAGCGAAAGGCAAAATGCCTTCAGCAGCTGGTATTCCCAGGCGGTCTTCCATCCAAATACTAACCAGGCCGACCCTGCTTAGTTTCCGAGATTGGGTGCATTCAGGGTGGTATGGCTGTAGGCATTTGAGTCTGCCATTGCAGGCCTCTTGTGTTGACACAGCCCGAGTGTCTGATGCAGGCTACTCTCAAGCACATCTGCACACTTCCCTTCAACAACTGCCCTCTTTACAACTGCCCTCCTTTGCAAGCTTGCTACAGATAGCCAAGCACAGCCCTCTCTTCCATGAGCTTTTTTGAGATGAGCTTGCAGTTGTCATATCCCTGAAGGCTGATAGGTTGGGGAAGTAGTGTCTGCGACGTCCTTTAAACAAGTATTTGCAATGCAATAAGTCTCACATTTGCATGAGTTTAAGCTATAAGCATTGTAAATGGCAATGCCTTTTATTTATGTTTTAAGAACCAACACATAAATAAAAGGCTTTGCCATTTACAATGCCAATAGCTCAGCTTGCATAAATTTGAGACCTATTGTATCACAAATTCTTGTTTTTGAAGGAAAAGGGCCTGCTTTTAACAAAAAAGGTTTTCCACAAGTTTCAATGAGAGTTGGAAGTTTCACTATAGTTTGGAAGTGGTCCCCTGCACCACTACCTACTCCCCTGAAATGTTTACAAACATTCACAGAGAGGAAGGGGTCCCTCCCCCTTTGCAGATCAGTTACAACCTCTTTTGAAGAGGCAGTAACTTTCAGTGGTTTGTGACTGGAATTACACTCACAAACCATTGATACTTCTGACACCTAATTGAAATTTGGAAGGGATCCCCACACCACAGCCCTTCCAAATTGAAATTTGCTATCCAGACACAGACCCATTTTAGAAATTGGTAACATTTTACTGATAATAAAATTTGTTTGGTACATGGTACAAAACATTTTTGTAGTCACAAACCCACAAATTAGGGTTGCAACTGATAAAAAAATGTGTACACCTAGTTCATTGTAACAAGCAGTCTGTGTAGAAGTATACAGTGTTTTTCTCATGCCAACTTTTCTGTACTAAAGTGATGGCTAAATGTTGGAACAGAGGTTTACAGAAAATACATACTAAAATTCTCTATTCCCCAGAATTACCTTTAGACCTACTACGAGCATCACCACATGGCAACAATTGGCGTGACCTTGACACTTGGATTGAAGCTGGGGCATCGAAAATCGGAGAACTGCTCCCATTTGAGGAGCTCCAGGCAGAATTTGATTCACCACAGGGACACTTTTTACTACATAGAGCACTTACCACAGCAATGTGCACACACTGGAAGACAGGAACTACTATACCCCTACATTGCAAAGTTGTCATTATATGGCTCTCTCGGCGGTCATTATCAAGCCGATCTCCTGTTTATATACAGCATTATGGTACAGACCAGCAACAACTGCTAAAAAAGTTGCAAACTAGATGGGAGGAGGACCTGGGTGTCCCTATTGCTGCTAAGGATTGAGAATCAATCCAAGATAGAACACCCAGGATCTCTTGTAAAACACGCATTAAATGTATTAATGATTATTTTCTACACAGGTTATATTTAACCCCTGAACACATGAGCAGATATTTCCTGGTGACTGATGAGGCGTGCCCTAGCTGGGGAGAGGGAGGAGTACACATTTTACATATTTTTGGGGCATGTCCCATACTGATCACATTATGGGAAGGGGTCTGCCCTTCACTTGAAGGAATCATAGAGCGAGATTACTCGCACCCCAGGGCATTGCTTGTTGGGATGGTTTCCCTATAGGTCTAAAACAAAACTTACAAGTAAGTTCCAGGACTTAGCATTTGTTCTTGCCAAGTGGGAGGTAACGGGGATTTGGTAGTCCCCCGGGGGCCCTTGGATCCCTGTATGGAGAAGAGAATTAATTGAATGGGTGGGCTGCAAGGGTAGAATATTCCTGCAAGAAGCCCAGAGGGGCATAGGAAAGATTGAGGTTGCAAAGGTCTGCGAACACTGGTGGAAAGTCTGTTCGACTCTGAGCCGGAAACACCTGTGTAGTCGCCTACAGGATCACTATAAATATCCTTGTTTAAAGAACTCTCCTGCTTTATCCTGCATTGGGCGTTATACAATATATACCACGAATGCATGCTTAACTGTCTGTATCTTTTCAAATAGTTTAAAAAAAATATTTATCCTCAGGCATATTGGAGCCTTCCTGGACCACGATATGTAATTATACTTCTGTAATGCTGTCCTGCCTAATGGAAGAAGGAGGGGGGAGTTAAACGTTTGTTATGTACACATCATAATACTAGCGGATGATACCTGCAATGCCCACCACTAGATGGCTGAAAACCAATAAAGTCTGTTTGAAAAAAACAAACTTTGCTGTACTAAGATGGAGTTTGACCTTTGCACTGTAGTAATACATTAATACATGCATGTATATTAGTACAGCTGCTCTAAATAATTTTTTATTGAGTACATTTTTTGCACATGCATACAAACACACATGGTTATCTTTCAGGACAGTTTTCTATTGAAAAGTAATTTTTTGATATACTTTTAATTTCTGACCTCGTGGAGGAATCTGTACCAAATTTAGCTTGGTGTAGTCAATTAGGGTCAGGCATGCTCATTCTCTTGCAGCTCTGTTTAGGGGAAAAAGTTAAATGAGTGAAAAAAGATGTGCATTTCCATTTTAGCTCCCATAGGAAATTATGATCAAGCTTGCAGCAAAAACTGAGGAACAGAATAGCACCATGCTTGGCATGTGAGAGTCCATTGGTTCAGTGTCAATATGTTTAATAGTTTTTGAGAAAAGCGCATTTGAAAAAGTGCTTGAAAAGATTAACACTTTTGTATAATTCTGCTCTTATACTACACAGAGATTTCAGGACTGAAGGGCTTATTTATGAATGAGTTATGCTGGAAATGGTAGGAATGCACTGTATATTGTTAAGTATGGCACCTGCCTGTCCTTTACCAATCACACAGCACAGTGCAGCAAGGTAACTTGCTGCACTGCATGATTATTTTGTAAGTGTACCCCTAAGTCTACAGCTTTCCGTAGACTAGAAATTAGAAAATTAAAGGCAACCCATTGGACAAATGAGCCTTTGACTCCTGTGAACCATTTTGGGTCCACAGACACAGAGAGGCAGTGGATCCAAATAAGCTGATTGGATGGCTGCAAAAGACATAATTCTTGTGTGGCTGCCATTAAAGAATGTGGGGCATGGTTTCCATGTCCCAAAAATATGAAGGCCAGGTAAGGGGGCAAGTAAGCAAACCCTGATCACCAGCCTATGGTTGGAAACAAAAAAAAGCCAGCCAAAAAAGTGAAAAACAAAACAATATTGTTCAAGTATGGTAGTGCATGGACTATTTTTCAAGGGCATGGACTACACAAAACAAGCTTGGTGTTGGTAGTCCACGTCCATAAAAACCAGGCCATAGACTCAACACACCGAAGATGGCATTGGTGGTCCACAACATGACAACTAGACTACAAACGAAAAATTCTCTTCTGTGTGTTTAGACTGCAACCTAGTTGTAGCAGTCTTGGGCTAATAGTACCATTGTGGATGCGTTAAGTGTGCAGCCTAAAAAAGAAAATGCATTGGAATTCTGACACATTTGTTGGCTGCATTTAATGTAACCAATCATGTTTAGCCGAGTAAAAATATTTCCCTAGTTTTACCCTGGAGAAAAAAATGAAAGGGAATCATTGATAGTGAGCTTTGCTTTGTGAAAACCGGGTTGTAAAGTACTGCGATCAAAATGATCGTGTTGTACTGACATACATCCCTCCGGACTACCAAGCATGTTGCTGCCCAGCTCCTGATAAATCTACCCTGACATCTATTTGCAAAAGTGGTCTTGAGAGACCTCCATTGGCACCCAGTTGAGTAGCATATCCAATTCAAAGCCATAAACATTCAGCATAGGTCTCTACATAAGAAAGGCCCGCTCTTTTAAGATCACTAGTTACTCCTTATATCCCTGGAAGGTCCTTGAGATCTTCCTCATTTTATCTGTTGCAGGTTCCCAAATGCAAAAGATTCCACTGTGGTGGCCGCTCCTTTTCCCACCTGGCCCCTAGGCTGTAGAATATGCAGTTCCTTTTGACCTTAGCCAGCTGTCATGCGAGCTCTCTTTTCGCAAGTCATTGAAAACCTGGCTCTTTGGCAACTAACCTTCTGACAATTACTTCCATATGATGACTGTTCCAATGCTAAGAGGACTTCTGGTAGACATGTGCTCTACATGACCATTCAAATAGAACAGAATAGAGCTTTTTATAAAAAGTGTAATGTCTGCAGGCTTCTCCTGAGGCTGTGGACCCAGCACCTAGCAACGAGGCTGGGCTGCAATGTCAGTTGACTTAATTAGATTTTGAACACCATATGAAATTGCTGATTCGTTTTTAGCTCAAGTAAATGTTTTCCTGGAAAATAAGGACCCTTCATTTGGCAACAGGAAAACACACATTTGTGAGCAATAGGAGACGAGGCAGGGCATCAGTGGACATCACAATATAAATTAAAAAAGAATTGCCAAACCAGGTGAAACAAACCTCTTGGATTATCAAACACAGCTTCCTAGAGGGAGGAGTAAGAAATGGAGGGGTCTATTTAATAAGGTTTAACACCATGTTTGCATCACAAAAATTACAAATTTACTTACCAGAGCTAAACTTTAAAGTAGTGCCAAGGGGGCATACCCTGGGTGGTGCATGGGCATTCACATGCAACCACTCAAGGTTTCTGATGCTAAACCTTATTTACTTAAAAAAGTAGACAGTATTTAGCATGAGGAAATAGCACCCATTTCAAATAGGCTTTATAAAGGAAAAATGCTTTCATTTCTTTTTCCGACTTGCAGCACTGTACAGCACACATACATAGTAGGAAAAGATTTAGAGTTAGTCGGTGCATAGTATTTTGTACTGGAAGGTTATCATTCCTGTAAAACAATTATGCTAGACTCACACAGACACCCTTGCACTAAGGTGCAAAGGTGTGTGCGTGGCATACACCAGATAATTTTAGCACTGGTGCTAGGGAGAGGAGAGGAGAGTGCCATGTTTCTGTAAATATGGCGCTCTCCTGCTCTCTTCTTCTCACGCAACGCAGCACAGCTTTTTTGCCTGCTGCGCTGCATTATGTGAGATTTTTGTAATTCTCCCCACAGTATCTTGGCGAAGTGGCAGTGTGAGCTATGGGATAAAAGGACATTGATGTCTGGATTTCTTTATCCAGCCAATGGGCAAGTAACATATATATGCACACATTATCATATACAAAATCTGTGACCATAAACTTGGCTGAGGACATGAGGTCATTACTTCTCTGTTACTTTGACGATAAGAACACACCTCAAGTCTATGCAAGAGAAGGACTGTGGACAGTGGCTAAGGGAAGGAGCATAAGCAGAGGCACAGGAGGCTGAAACATTTCCAAGTTTGACTCCAGAGACCTGGAATGTAAGATGCACTATAGGGCCCGATTCACAAAGGTTTACTAACTTTCGATATTCAAAAAGGTAGACTTCGACCAAAAGTCTAGCTTTACTACTTTTTGGCGTTCACAAAGGTAAACTTAAACCAAATGTCTAACGTTACTACTTTTCGATATTCACAAAGGTAAGTTACTATTAATAAAGTTATATTTTTTGTCTAAATTTACCTTTGTGAATACCGAAAAGTAGTAAAGTTAGACTTTTGGTCTAAGGTTATCTTTTATTATTGACAGTGGTGCATCAATAAACATTTAGACAAAGGAATAATACAATGAACTGTCTCCATTGCTCTGTCTCACATCGTCAAATACCAAAATGGATAACTGGGCTGCATCAACACCAAGAGTCAAAGTTAATTTGTCGCAACCATGAAATGTTAAAGTACAAAAGTGCAAGCTCCCATTCATGTACTTCAGGGTACTGCGTCAAGTTGCTGTTTACTCATTTTCAATACTGCTATGGACATGGGACTGATATCTGTGAACTACAACATGAATGCTCATCATGAAATAATAAGTTAGTTCCCGACATTGTTTGATGTACTGGGAAAACTTAAGACCATGAAAGTGCAACTGCATATTAATGAGGACATTTGTCCTGTTGCTCAAAGACATAGACAAATTGCAAATCATCTACAAGAAGCTGTTGAGAAAGAACTTGAAACCATGCTAAAGCATCAATCAATCAATCAAAGACATTTATAGAGCGCACTACTTACCCGTAGGGTCTCAAGGCGCTTGGGGGGGGGGTGCCGTTACTGCTCGAACAGCCAGGTCTTGAGCTTCTTCCTGAAGGAGAGGTGGTCTTGGGTCAGGCGCAGGTCGGCCGGGAGGGAGTTCCAGGTCTTGGCGGCCAGGTAGGAGAAGGACCTTCCTCCTGTTGTCGCTCTTCGGATGCGTGGGACGGCGGCGAGGGCGTGGCTGGCTGATCGGAGGTGGCGTTTGGGAGCGTAGAAGTTGATTCGGTTGTTGAGGTAGCTCGGGCCTTGATCGTGTAGGGCTTTGTGTGCATGGGTTAGGAGACGGAAGGTGATTCTTTTGTTGACGGGGAGCCAATGCAGGTCTCTCAGGTGGCCGGAGATGTGGCTGTTTCGTGGGATGTCGAGGATGAGTCTGGCTGAGGCGTTCTGGATCCGCTGGAGTCTCTTCTGGAGCTTGGCGGTGGTTCCGGCGTAGAGGGCGTTGCCGTAGTCCAGTCGGCTGGTGACGAGGGCTTGGGTGACGGTCTTCCTGGTTTCCGTGGGGATCCACCAGAAGATCTTCCGTAGCATGCGCAGGATGTTGAAGCACGACGAGGAGACGGCGTTGACTTGTCTGGTCATGGAGAGGGAGGAGTCCAGGATGAAGCCAAGGTTGCGTGCGTGGTCCGTCGGTTTGGGTGCGGTGCCCAGGGCGGGGGGCCACCAGGAGTCGTCCCAGGCGGAGGGCGAGGAGCCCAGGATGAGGACCTCCGTCCTGTCTGAGTTCAGTTTCAGGCGGCTGGTCGTCATCCACTCGGCTACATCTTTCATCCCTTCGTGCAGGCTGGCTCTGGCGGTGGCGGGGTCGTTGGTCAGGGAGAGGATCAGCTGGGTGTCGTCGGCGTAGGAGATTATGTTGAGGTTGTGTTGGCGTGCGATGGTCGCGAGGGGGCTCATGTAGACGTTGAAGAGGGTAGGGCTCAGCGAGGATCCTTGAGGGACGCCGCAGATGACTTCGGTGGCCTCTGACTTGTACGGTGGTAGGCGGACTCTCTGTGTTCTTCCGTCGAGGAAGGAGACGATCCATTCCAGTGCCTTCTCCTGGATTCCGACGGTGCTGAGGCGTTGCACTAGGGTGCGGTGGCAGACGGTGTCAAATGCCGCGGAGAGGTCTAGGAGGATGAGGGCCGCTGTTTCTCCGTTGTCCATCAGGGCTCGGATGTCGTCGGTGGCGGCGATGAGGGCGGTCTCGGTGCTGTGGTTGGCTCGGAAGCCAGACTGTGAGGGGTCGAGGGCTCCGTTCGTCTTGAGGAAGGCGGCCAGCTGTTTGTTGACGGTCTTCTCGATGACTTTGGCTGGAAACGGGAGGAGTGAGATGGGGCGGTAATTCTTGAGTTCGGTGGGGTCTGCTGTAGGTTTCTTGAGTAGAGCGCTGAGTTCGGCGTGCTTCCAGCTCTCATGGAAGGTGGCGGTGTCGAAGGAGGTGTTGATAATGTCCCGCAGGTGGGGTGCTATGACAGCGTCGGCCTTGTTGAAGACGCGGTGGGGGCAGGGGTCGGTCGGAGATCCGGAGTGGACGGAGTTCATTATGCGGACGGTGTCTTCGGTGCTGATCGGAGTCCAGGCTCGGAGGGTGGTGGTGGGCGGCGTTGCTGTGGTCGTGGCGTGCGTCGGTTGAATGCTGAAGCTGTTGTGTATGTCCGCGATCTTGTTGTGGAAGTAGGAGGCGAGGGAGTTGCAGAGGTCTTGCGAAGGGGTGATGTCGTTGTTTCCGGCGTTGGGGTTGGAGAGCTCTTTCACGATGTTGAAGAGTTCCTTGCAGTTGTGTGCGTTGTTGTCCAGTCGGTCTTTGAATGCAGTTTTCTTGGCGGCGCGGATCATTTGGTGGTGCTTCCGGGTGGCATGCTTGAGGGTGGTCAGGTTGTTCGGTGTTGGTTCCCTTCTCCAGTCTTTCTCGAGGGCTCGGCAGTTCTTCTTGGAGCTCTTGATTTCGTCGGTGAACCATGGGGTTTTCTTGCTGGCGGGTCTGCTGGGCTGGGTCCTCAGCGGGGCAAGTTCGTCCGCGCAGTTGCTGATCCACTACGTGAGGTTGTCGGCGGCCTGGCTGGGGTTCGCTGATCTGGCAGGAGGGTGCTGGCTCAGGGATGCGGCGAGCTGGTCGGCTGTGATCTTGTTCCAGCTTCTTCGGGCAACCTGTGGCTGGTGGTGGTGGATCGTCGTTCTTTTAAAGGTGAAGTGGACGCAGCTGTGGTCCGTCCATTGGAGTCCTTTGGCGTGGCTGAAGGCGATGTCTTTGCTGGATGAGAAGATGGCGTCGAGTGTGTGTCCGGCGAGGTGGGTGGGGGTGGACACCAGTTGCTTGAGTCCGAGGTTGGCGAGGTTGTCGAGCAGGGTGATGGTGTTGCGGTCTCTGTTGTTCTCCAGGTGGAAGTTGAGGTCCCCCAGGAGGATGTAGTCAGCGGAGGGGAGGGCGTGCGGGCTGATGAAGTCGGCGATGTCCTCGCTGAATTGTGTGCGTGGTCCCGGGGGTCGGTAGATCAGGGTGCCTCTGAGGGTGGTCTTCGGGTCGGTGTGGATCTGGAAGTGCAGGTGTTCGGCGGTGGTAAGGGTGTTGTCGGTGCTGGTCGTGATACGGATGGTGTTCCTGTGGATGATGGCGATGCCTCCTCCCATCTGGTTGGCGGAGCGGTCCCTCCGGGTGATCTTGTAGCCATCTGGGATGGCGATGGCGATGTCGGGGGCGCTGAAGAGGCGTTCATCCAGGTTTCCGTGAGGAATGCAACGTCAGGGGCTGTGGTGTCGAGGAGGTTCCAGAGTTCGATGGCGTGCCTGTGGACGGAGCGGGTGTTGAGCAGGATGCACTTGAGGTGGTTGCTGCTGGTGTTCGGCTTGGCGGGTGCTGGTGCCGGGCAGGTCCGGATGCAGGTGAACTTGCAGGCGTGGCAGCTGAAGGGTCCATGGGTTTGCTTCGGAGTGGCTCGGTAGCATCCTGGGAATCGGCCGGTGTTGAGTTTGATGAGGGTGGCGGCGGAGTATGTCAGGCGGGTGGGGCGGGTTCTTCTAGGGCCAGGGGTCCTGGCACTGGGCGCGGTCCAGGCGCGGACGGGCGCAGACGGGCTTACCTTTGGCGCCCCTTCGGCGCGCCCGCTGCGCGTGACCGCTGCACGTTCGCACGGTCACCATATATGGCGAAGTGCGCGGAGGGGCGGAGCAGCTGGGAGGCGGGAGCGGGGAGGGTACAGAAGGAAAAAAGGGGCGGGGTTAGCGGCGGTGGCGGGAAGCGGGGAGGGAGGACAAAGGGCAGCAAGACAACAGGCAAAACAGGAAGGAAATTACAAAAACTCTAAAACAGGCAATATCTAAAGACAAAAACAATAACAAAACAGCAAAAACAACAGTGGCAGGTCAGGCGAGCACGGACCACGCCGCTCGAAGGAAGGGGGCGTGGTCACGCGGCGGCAGCGAGGCAGACGAGGCAGGGAGGCACACGCAGCAGCTGGTGGCCGTGCGGCGCGGGGGTGTCCTAGAACTAGGTCACACTCACCTGCGTCGCACGGTCGCCATATATGGCCAAGTGCGCGGGGGGCGGAGCAGCTGGGAGGCGGGAGCGGGGAGGGTACAGAAGGAAAAAAGGGGCGGGGTTAGCGGCGGTGGCGGGAAGCGGGGAGGGAGGACGAAGGGCAGCAAGACAACAGGCAAAACAGGAAGGAAATTACAAAAACTCTAAAACAGGCAATATCTAAAGACAAAAACAATAACAAAACCACAAAAACAGGGGCAGGTCAGGCGAGCACGGACCACGCCGCTCGAAGGAAGGGGGCGTGGTCACGCGGCGGCAGCGAGGCAGACAAGGCAGGGAGGCACACGCAGCAGCTGGTGGCCGTGCGGCGCGGGGGTGTCCTAGAACTAGGTCACACTCACCTGCGTCGCACGGTCGCCATATATGGCCAAGTGCGCGGGGGGCGGAGCAGCTGGGAGGCGGGAGCGGGGAGGGTACAGAAGGAAAAAAGGGGTGGGGTTAGCGGCGGTGGCGGGAAGCGGGGAGGGAGGACGAAGGGCAGCAAGACAACAGGCAAAACAGGAAGGAAATTACAAAAACTCTAAAACAGGCAATATCTAAAGACAAAAACAATAACAAAACAGCAAAAACAACAGGGGCAGGTCAGGCGAGCACGGACCACGCCGCTCGAAGGAAGGGGGCGTGGTCACGCGGCGGCAGCGAGGCAGACAAGGCAGGGAGGCACACGCAGCAGCTGGTGGCCGTGCGGCGCGGGGGTGTCCTAGAACTAGGTCACACTCACCTGCGTCGCACGGTCGCCATATATGGCCAAGTGCGCGGGGGGGCGGAGCAGCTGGGAGGCGGGAGCGGGGAGGGTACAGAAGGAAAAAAGGGGCGGGGTTAGCGGCGGTGGCGGGAAGCGGGGAGGGAGGACGAAGGGCAGCAAGACAACAGGCAAAACAGGAAGGAAATTACAAAAACTCTAAAACAGGCAATATCTAAAGACAAAAACAATAACAAAACAGCAAAAACAACAGGGGCAGGTCAGGCGAGCACGGACCACGCCGCTCGAAGGAAGGGGGCGTGGTCACGCAGCGGCAGCGAGGCAGACAAGGCAGGGAGGCACACGCAGCAGCTGGTGGCCGTGCGGCGCGGGGGTGTCCTAGAACTAGGTCACACTCACCTGCGTCGCACGGTCGCCATATATGGCCAAGTGCGCGGGGGGGGCGGAGCAGCTGGGAGGCGGGAGCGGGGAGGGTACAGAAGGAAAAAAGGGGCGGGGTTAGCGGCGGTGGCAGGAAGCGGGGAGGGAGGACGAAGGGCAGAAAGACAACAGGCAAAACAGGAAGGAAATTACAAAAACTCTAAAACAGGCAATATCTAAAGACAAAAACAATAACAAAACAGCAAAAACAGGGGCAGGTCAGGCGAGCACGGACCACGCCGCTCGAAGGAAGGGGGCGTGGTCACGCGGCGGCAGCGAGGCAGACAAGGCAGGGAGGCACACGCAGCAGCTGGTGGCCGTGCGGCGCGGGGGTGTCCTAGAACTAGGTCACACTCACCTGCGTCGCACGGTCGCCATATATGGCCAAGTGCGCGGGGGGCGGAGCAGCTGGGAGGCAGGAGCGGGGAGGGTACAGAAGGAAAAAAGGGGCGGGGTTAGCGGCGGTGGCGGGAAGCGGGGAGGGAGGACGAAGGGCAGCAAGACAACAGGCAAAACAGGAAGGAAATTACAAAAACTCTAAAACAGGCAATATCTAAAGACAAAAACAATAACAAAACAGCAAAAACAACAGGGGCAGGTCAGGCGAGCACGGACCACGCCGCTCGAAGGAAGGGGGCGTGGTCACGTGGCGGCAGCGAGGCAGACAAGGCAGGGAGGCACACGCAGCAGCTGGTGGCCGTGCGGCGCGGGGGTGTCCTAGAACTAGGTCACACTCACCTGCGTCGCACGGTCGCCATATATGGCCAAGTGCGCGGGGGGCGGAGCAGCTGGGAGGCGGGAGCAGGGAGGGTACAGAAGGAAGAAAGGGGCAGGGTTAGCGGCGGTGGCGGGAAGCGGGGAGGGAGGACGAAGGGCAGCAAGACAACAGGCAAAACAGGAAGGAAATTACAAAAACTCTAAAACAGGCAATATCTAAAGACAAAAACAATAACAAAACAGCAAAAACAACAGGGGCAGGTCAGGCGAGCACGGACCACGCCGCTCGAAGGAAGGGGGCGTGGTCACGTGGCGGCAGCGAGGCAGACAAGGCAGGGAGGCACACGCAGCAGCTGGTGGCCGTGCGGCGCGGGGGTGTCCTAGAACTAGGTCACACTCACCTGCGTCGCACGGTCGCCATATATGGCCAAGTGCGCGGGGGGGCGGAGCAGCTGGGAGGCGGGGCGGGGAGGGTCCAGAAGGAAAAAAGGGGCGGGGTTAGCGGCGGTGGCGGGAAGCGGGGAGGGAGGACGAAGGGCAGCAAGACAACAGGCAAAACAGGAAGGAAATTACAAAAACTCTAAAACAGGCAATATCTAAAGACAAAAACAAAAACAAAACAGCAAAAACAACAGGGGCAGGTCAGGCGAGCACGGACCACGCCGCTCGAAGGAAGGGGGCGTGGTCACGCAGCGGCAGCGAGGCAGACGAGGCAGGGAGGCACACGCAGCAGCTGGTGGCCGTGCGGCGCAGGAGTGTCCTAGAACTAGGTTACCCCCGCGCCGCACGCGATATCACTGAACAATCTACAAGTCCAACTCCTTGGGTTTCGTCCATATTATTAGAAGTCCAACAGGTATCCACAGTTGCCCCTTCAATTTCAAGATAACAGAGCAGAGCATGTAGGACTGCCTCTTTGTGTGCTATCATCAAACCCTAACGAGAGCACCAATGAGATAATGTAACCTTCCATGAAATGTCATGGGTTGGATGGAGAGCCCATTCAATCACTGGTAATTGATTTAAAATACATTTGGGTTTTATAGGTTAAAGGGCTGACACAAAGACCACTCTTTCTGTACAAGCCACATGTAAGGAGTCTTCTTCTTATAAATATATTTTATGGTGAAATAACTCTTATTATTTCATTCCTTTTTATGACCCGGGCACAGAATGTAAGGAAATGTTTACTGAATAAAAGTTTTTTCCATCTAAAGATGTTTACTGCAGTCCTGCAAACATATGTCGTCTGGATGACAGAGAACCATCTTCAGCTTAATGAGGGTAATACCGAAAACATGCTATTCGGAAAGGACCCTAACATATGGGTTTCTGATTGGTGGCCAGCGGAACTTGGCATAGCATCAACCCCTAAAACGGTTGTTAAGGATCTTGGAGTATACCTGGACCAATCTATTTCTATAAAAGATCAGGTCTGTATTTCTGCGAGGCTCTGTTTACATCTATTACGCCTGTTAAGACAGGGTTTACTGCTTCTTCCTCCGTCAACAAGGAAAATGTTGACATTGTTCTGCATTCTGTCCGTCAATTGGTCTTTTTGCAAAACATGGCAGCTTGCCTTACTTGTAATGCTCCTGTGAGGTCTCCATTTGCTCCTCTTCTACACTCCTTACATTGGCTACCAGTTTGCAAGAGGATTGTCTTTGAAATTTGCTACACGACTCACAAAGCCCTATTGGGGAAAGTTCCTCTATATTTAGCCTCAAAGTTCACCCTTTATAGTCCTGGAAATTCTTCACGAACACGTGACAAAATGTTGTTTACAATCCCTCAGATTAAAAAGTCTCATCAGTGGGTAGAGCATTCTCCTATCTGGGCTCCTTTAACTGGAATTCACTCCCAGTTCACCTATGTTTCTGCCTGGATCATCTTAAATTTAGAGGTACTCAAAACTGAACTGTTTTAGGAAATGTTTCTCTGAATGCTGCCTGTTGTCAAAATGCTTCTGCCCCAAGATACCCCTTCGGGGTGAGTCTTGCACAATATAAATAACCGTATCATAACAACGCATATCTTTTTTCATATGTTTTTTTAAAACATCGTTCACAATTACTAATCATATTGAATACATCACACACAACAACCAGCCTTATTACTCATAGCAATTAATATAACACAAGAAGCTTCAAATGGTTCACACACAAGCAGCATCCATTTATTCACTTTCTCATTCATGAAGCTTGTCTTACAGCAAACAGTAATCTATTCCTTATTTTCAGATAAATGTGATTACCCAGAGAGAGATATGTACCATATAGCCACCAATAATAGCCTGAAGCCTGAAACTAGAATCTTAGTATTAGTCAAATGTTGGCCCCACATTTACTGTTTAGTGACTCAAATAATCCTTCAGCTCTCTAAAACCACAAGGCTTTCTTTTGTCCTGGCAATACCATGCTCATCAGTGTGTGCAAGCATGGCCTGCCTGGTGCTTCCTCTGGAGCAGTCTATTTATAGACTTCTTAGAGTCATACAAAGATAACCACCATTACATTCCGTCTACCGCACACTAAGATGATGACAAAGTAATCTTCTCTGTATCACATTCCATTTAACATGATATCCATCTAATCAGTGACAGAGTAGCTATGCCTTTTTTTTTTTTAACTTTTTTGTTTTTTTTTTGGTCCTCATCTCACCTTACAAGCCTCTGCGGGTCTTATGAAGCCGCCTTCGTTACTAGTCGCCCCTATGGCTTACCGCACTCGCTTGGGTCGTCCGACCAGTCCCATTGTTTTGTACGGGACCCTGGTGTAATCATAAGACCAATGGTGTTACAGTAATCTTAAATCCTTGCCCCAGCTCACCAAGGGGTGCCAGATATTCGAGAACTTATCTTCCACTCCATCATACTCCAGTCGTGCCATAGAGAATGCAGTTTTAAGCCAATCCTCCCTTTGCGGGGGTAGGGCATCCTTCCACCTCCTACACACTTCCCTTCTTGCCAGCAGTATCAAGTTCAGTAATAGACCCCTATCTTTCCGCGAGAGGTTCTGGCTGAGGCGACCATCATCTCCAAAGAATACCAGTTGCATATTTATCTCGATGTTGGTGTTAAATATGCCCAGTAAGTTGTCACCTACCTCAGCCCAGAATCTTGTGAGTGCTGGGCACTCATAGAAAATATGTAGATCATTGGCTAAGGGTACTGGCATCTGGGGCATTTAGGAACGGGATAAGCAGCAAACTTTGCAATTTTTGCTGGAGTGTAATAGAGTCTATTAATAACAATGAAATGATTTTTTTTTAGGCAGGCAGGTTTAACAGATCTGTACAGGGTCTTCAGTGAGGATTCATATAAAAGGTCTGCTGGTGACCCGAGTGGGGATCCCGTCCACACTGCAACGGAGGCAGGTGTCTTATGGTCTTCGGCCTCCAGCAGACTATTGTACCACATAGATATTTCCTTATTCAGTGGACGTGTGTCTTGCAGCAAGTCTTCAATCTCCCTGTATCCACTGATCTCCCGCTTTTCTGTCACATACCATGATGTTAACTGTATGTATTTAAATCTCGAGAACCCAGTGCCAATCTTGGCCCTCAGGTAATCCCAGGGATATATCCCCCCACTGTCCAACAGTTCAGACCAAATTTTGACACCAGCCCTCTTTATCGGCAGTGCCAAGCCATCCTGCAAGCATGCTTGCAGGATGGCTTGGCACTGCCGATAAAGAGGGCTGGTGTCAAAATTTGGTCTGAACTGTTGGACAGTGGGGGGATATATCCCTGGGATTACCTGAGGGCCAAGATTGGCACTGGGTTCTCGAGATTTAAATACATACAGTTAACATCATGGTATGTGACAGAAAAGCGGGAGATCAGTGGATACAGGGAGATTGAAGACTTGCTGCAAGACACACGTCCACTGAATAAGGAAATATCTATGTGGTACAATAGTCTGCTGGAGGCCGAAGACCATAAGACACCTGCCTCCGTTGCAGTGTGGACGGGATCCCCACTCGGGTCACCAGCAGACCTTTTATATGAATCCTCACTGAAGACCCTGTACAGATCTGTTAAACCTGCCTGCCTAAAAAATGCTTTTTAGTCCCTGGGGCATCCCATACAGGGGCGTAATCAGAGTAGTATCCAATGCCCCAGCTATGCCTGAGCCTACACCAAATCTCCAGAGATGTCCTTAGAACCTTCAGACGGACCCTCTTGAAGAACCTAGGTGATCCAAATTTATACAGAAATGCTTCACCATTGCCTCCCCCTTCTACCCGCACCATTTCGCCTAACAGCTTCCCCCAAGCTGATTCCCCTGGCTTAACTAACAGCATCCGTATGCTTTTAAACTGGAACGCTTCTGCATATAGTCTTACGTCTGGGAGCGCTAACCCTCCTTTTTTTAATCTGCGTCTAAGTTTTTTCCACGCTAGTCGAACCCCTTTGTTGCCCCAAATGAAACTGTTGATCTTACTCTGTACTTTACTCAGGCTTTTACTCAGAAATGTCAAAGGAATTGAAGAAAAGAGGTATGACAGTTTAGGAAGGATGGCCATCTTTACTAAGTTGGTTTTCCCGTATATAGTCAATGGTAGATTTCTCCATCTACTGAATAAGCTGTCGATTTCCTTTACCACCCTCTTTAGATTTAGCTCAGGGATCTTTTCAATTTCCTTCACTACATAAATCCCCAAGTATCTCATCTCTTCACTTTCTGTCCCTGTCCACTCCAAATTCCAGCACATCACCTCCGTCTTGGTTCTATCAACAAGAAACCCAGAAATTACTCCAAACTCGCGCATACGCTCTTCCACCCTTATGATAGCTGTATCCGGGTCGCTTGTATACAGAACCAGATCGTCAGCATACAGAGCTATTTTTGAGCCATAATGTTCTGATCTGAATGGATAGATTGACTCATCCAATCTAATCATCTGGGCCAATGGTTCCATATATAAATTAAACAAAAGAGGTGAAATCGGACACCCCTGCCTCGTTCCTCTCTGAATATTGAAACTCGCAGTGAGGAACCCATTCAAAAATATTCGGGCAGAGGCACCCTGATAACAGTTCTGCAGGGTCTGAATAAAAATAGGACCAAAACCCATAGCCTTCAGGACCTCCCATAAATATGCCCAGCAGACTCTGTCAAACGCCGTGGCCGCATCAACAGCGATGACGGCCAAGGGTTCTGTCCTCTGGATAGCCAGGTCGATGTTACCTATAAGAAGCTGTACTTGTTCCTGTATATGTCTACCTGCGACAAACCCTTTCTGATCTGGATGTATTAACCCAGGTATCAGTTTGGCCAATCTCCCTGCTAAAATGCCCATAAAGATCTTATAATCGGCGTTCAGCAGGGAGATTGGGCGGTAAGAGTCTGCCTTTTTTGGATCCTTACCTGGTTTCAATATCAAGACTATTATTGCCTCTTTCCAGGTGTTAGGGACCTTTCCATTCAAACCATAGATTGAATTAAAGGTATCTTCCATGGGTTTGAGGAGCTCCTCTTTGAGATGTTTATATATTTCACTCGGGAGCGCGTCTGATCCTGCGGCTTTTTTATTCTTAGATTTATTTATCTGAGCTATGATCTCCTCTGATGTAAAGGGAGAGTCTAAGTTGTTTTTACTTTCTTCCGTGAGAACTGGAAGTTGTTTATTACTGAGAAATGACTGAATCACACATGGTCGGGGAGTCAGATCTTCCCTGTACAGGTCTGAGAACATAGAGAGAAGACAAGTCTGTATATCTTCGGTCTTATTTGAGATTTCCCCGCCGGCGTTTATTTTAAGTTCTTTTATATCGTTCCTAGCTTGGTCGGCTCTGGCTTTCCATGCCAATAAAGCACCGGCCTTTTCTCCATATTCATAATTCTGCATCTTACCAGTCTCCCACTGTGCTCTACATTTAGCTTCTAGTTTCCCTCTATATTCTTATCTTGCCTCTTCCAACTTTCCCAAGATTGGAGTGAATTGCTCCTGGTCCCCATTGCTAGCTCCGTCTCTTTCTCTCTCCAAGCCACCTATCCTCTCTTCGATACCCTTTAATATCCCGGCTTCAATCTTATTCTTATAACAGATGACTCCATGGAGTTTCCCTCTGAGCCAGGCTTTATAGGCGTCCCAAACTACATCTGGTGTTGTTGAGTCGGAGTTCAACATGAAAAACTCCAAGGTCGAGGCCTGTACAGCGGCGATCACATCAGGGTCCTGCAGCTTGGTCCTATTAAGGGTCCACCTTAGTGACCGTCGCTGAGTCTCCTTGATCTGATATACAATATGTAGAGGTGCATGATCGGATAGATGACTCGGGAGAACTAAAATCTTCTCTATGTTTGATAATGAACCTCTATCTAAAAAAATATAGTCAATCCTAGAGGAATGATGGTACTTTTTGCTATAAAAGGTAAAACCCTTCTCATTTCCTTTTATTTCCCTCCATAGATCTACTAGGTCCATATCGTGGATCATGTTAACTAACGCCCTACGTACCTTCACTGCACCTTTATAATGACTTACGTTAGATCTATCCTTAAGGGGGTCAATCAAAACATTAAAATCTCCCCCTATCACGTATGGTGGCGGCTCCAGCATCAATATCGATTGCAGTTTATAAATATAATCGGGATCGTCCGAGTTCGGACCATAAAAAGAGGCACAGACCATATCGCAATTTTCAAATGCTAATGTAGCGATCAACCATCTACCGGAAGAATCTGACTGTACTTTTTTTATATTGCATGGCGTCCCTTTTTTAAATAGTATGGCAACCCCTCTATTTTGGGCTGTTTGTTTTGATGCACCAAAGCTCTTAACCCAAGTAACTTTTGAGAAAGTTGCGATTCTTTCTTCATAGCTCAAATGTGTCTCCTGTAACAAACATATTTGTGCAGTTGACAATTCTAGATGTTTAAATATAAGCCTCTGCCGCCGAGGGCATCTTAAGCCATTGACGTTCCACAAGATGAATATTGCCCCACTACTCCTTGAGGTCACAGTAGCCATCCTCCTCTTTTCCTACCCGTGAGTATCGACCCTTTTTTGAGGCTAGACTTAACACAATTACATAGAAGATTTAGATGAGGTTGAATTTTTTTTTCTTTTTTCCCACTGCTCCCCCACCACGTGCCCCCCCCAGCTACCTACCCCCCCTCCCCTAACCCCATGCCCTCTCTGCCCATGAGGAACCCTCCCTGCTAATAGGCAAAAGCCTATTTAGCCATCTTTCCCCTCCATGGAGCAACTGTATGATCACAGTTATTATTTATAAAAAATTCCTACTAATTACACATTGTTTAAGTTAAAGACCCAATTAGTCTGTCTAGATCTGTCTAGATCTATTTCGCTCCCTGCCCCTATTTTCTGTGTCTAATCTTGGCTATAAGGGCATCAGCTTCCTCCCCAGACTTAATCAGGTGCATATGGTTGTTCCACATTACTCTCAGCTGTGCCGGAAACTTCAGCTGTGCCTTAGCTCCTAAGCTATTTAACTCCTCTAGTCTTTCCCCCCACCTCCCACTGCCTTGCTGCAGTGATATCTGAAATGTCAGATCTTATATAAAAAGTAAAGGGGTTGGAGCTGTTGAAGTGAATGGAACCTACTTTCAGTGCAGTGGAGAGAATCTGTTCTTTTATGGAGTATGTCAGAAAATTAACCAGAATTTTTCTGGGTTTCTGCTTTGTAAGATTTCTCTTGAAGGGGTCACGGTGTACTCTCTGTATGTCATGCAACAGGTCCACCTCTGGCATATCTTTTAAGACTTTCCCTTCAGCAGAGCAATGACAAACCCCTTGATATCTGCCCCCTCCAGAGATTTTGGCACATTCAGAATTCTCAAATTATTCCGACGTGAATAATTTTCCAAGCGTTCAATATCTTCCTTAAGTTCTTTATTCTGTGCAGACAGCTTTGTAACCTCTGCCTCAGTAGTTCTCACCGACTCCTTTATCTTAGGAAGTTCCAGCTCCATTGCTTCCGTCCTGAGAGTAACTTCATCCACCCTCTTAGTCAGTTCTTCACATGAAGCCTTTATTGCTGCTTGGTTAGCCTCAGAGACTGTAAATCTGTTGGCCATCTCGGCTTGATTAGTTTCAGATACTTTAAACCTGCTAGTGATTTCTTCCTTCATGGCCAATAGAATATCGGCCAGCGAACCTGCATTTGCATCTGGTTTATTTGTATGTAGCACAGCACTCATACCTGAACTATCAGAGGGGGCAAGCCGACCTTTTGATACATTTTGGGCGATGCTCAACATATCTGTGCTTCAGGCCGATATTTGTGTGTCCTTTTGGCTTTCCTCCTCTAAAGCCGAATATCGATTGCTTAGGCCGACATCAGCGTGTACTATTACCTCTACGTCTACTGGGGCAGAACAATTGTCGGTGCTGTTCCCATTGATACCTCCCTGTATCAGACCCTTTGGGGTGTTTATCTCTGGATTTACCTCTGAGATAACTGAGATGGACTGAGAGAGCTGAGAGGGTTGAGTGCCCTTACTGTTCTGTACAGGCTGAGTGCTAGAGGCAGAGGTTGTGGTAGTGGTGCTGGACATTACCTTGTAATAGGATTTAAGTGAGGGGGTAACTTTTATATTTACCTCTGCCCCTTTCGCCCCTTTCTTTTTCCCCCTACTTTTGATGGTTTTGGGGCTTAAATACTCTTCAGAGGTGTTTAGTTTAGTTTTCCCCCTTCTTGCCCGCTTCTTCACTGCCAGAATAGGGGGTGATGTCCACCTAATCAGTGACAGAGTAGCTATGCCTGGCCCTGATCACTTTGGTAGCTTTTGTCACTTGCCTTCTAACATCACTGTCAAATACACATTGGTCTCACAATCTCCCTGAAGGTTTCCTCAATGTGGACTAGCCAGGACTAGCCCTCTCTAGAGGAAATGTATTGCTATCCCTTCTGTCATCCTGCCCAGGGTATGTGGACTTCTCATACAAGTAAGGTATCCACTGATGTTCACATCCAGTAGCTTCTTCTCTTCCCCATATTGGGACAAAATATGCTAAAGGTCATTGTAATCTGTCCACTCCATCATCAGTACAACTACTTCCAGTGCCACGTTCGGGTACCTCTGAGGCAGATAGGCATGGTTAACTTATGGTCACACGTTGTGGCAGATGTGAGGGGTGGTCTGTAATGAACCCTGCGTTCATTTTCAAATATGCTGCCTCTGCAGTGCCCATATGCTAAAGGGGAATGTACTAGACTTGGACATCATCAGAGACCAGTGCAGCCAGCTCAGTCAGTGCTTCTTTACCAGGCTACTATGTTCTTGTTATGACAGCCATACTATGGGGAAGGGTGTGTGGTATTATGAATGCTCTAATAGAGGGATGAGTGTGTGGGTTGTATGCTATATGAAGTACCATATGACAGGGTGAGTGTACAGTGTAGAGAGCTCTTAGTGCCTTATGAATGTGGAATGCAGAAATATAGAAGGCATAGAGTGCCCTATGAGAGTGCTGGTGCGGGTGTTGTTTGAATAGTGTAGAAAGCAGAGAGTGCCCTATGCCACAGTGAGTGCAGTAGCATATTTCGCAGAATGCCCTATGTAAAAAATGCATGCTCTGATGTATTTTGATAGGGACAGGGATGACAGAGATGAGACAAGTGCATATGGTCCAACTAAGTGTTTGAGAGTTGGATTGCACGTGGGGTTGAGTACAGTGAAGTACAATAATATAGGTTTCATGAAGTGCCTTCTGATAGGGTAAGTGTAGTGGTATGTTGCACAGAATATCCTATGACAGGAAAGAGTGTAGTGGTCTATAATGTGTAATGTGCCTTGTGGCAAGGTGAGTCCAGTGATATGTTGCATGAAATGCCCAATTTCAGGAATGAATGCAGAGATGTGTCTAATGCAGAGTGCCCTTTGACAATGTGACTGTAGTGATGTGTTGTGCAAAATGCCTTTGAACAGGTATGAGTGCAGCCAGAATTAAGCTAACATCTTTCATTGGTGGGCGACTAGATTTTCTCATGAGATGTGAGTTCGTTTTAGGGTAGGTTGTGTGGTTCCTGTATGGAGTATTTACCAGTCTTACTAAAGTACTTTAAAGGCCACATATACGACCATTTCATTTTACAACTCGCAAAATGCGATTTTTAGCGACTGGCAATTAGCTAATTCCAAAGCAGTCTCAAAGGCCCTACCTCATTAATATTCATGAGGTAGGTCGCAATTTGCGACGCATTGGGACTGGCCTGTAATCACAGGGATGGTGGACTGCTGACGTCAGCAGACCACCATGTGTAACTCTTGCTATGTTTTTTCTTCAATTGCTATAAGCAAATTAACTATTTTTTCAGATTTTTGCAATATTATTAATTATCAGTACATGTTTGCATCAATCGCGACTACCCTCCCAGCTCGATCTTATGCTGTTGCCCTTATCCACACAAATTGTGGCAACGCTCAGTGTGCTAGTATTACCATCACCATTTGACATGGGATGAAATTAACAATTTAGGAGGTTGTTCTAACAGATGGTACACACTTAACGAGCCTCCAAATAACTGAATACAGCAGTCAGTTTGCATATTTCATATTGCTTATAAAGCTTTAGGTAACTGGGGAATTGAGTAAACTCTACTAAAGTACATTCTTTATTGGGTAGCTGTTAACATCGCCTTTTTTAGTATGGATTCATGGATGACAGCCAAATTGATCAAATTCCAACTCCTTTATGCAGATGATGCAGTGCTCTTAGCTCGGACTCCCAGGGCGCTGTAGAGTCTCATATAGGAGTATACCAAGTTTGTGTCGGGCTTGGAACTACAAGTAAATGAATCCAAAGCTTGTGTGCTTATTGCAGGGATTCCCCTAAGAGACCCCCCAAGTTTTGATATAGTCAACGAACGATAGAGGCGGTGGAGACCTTCTCATATCTGGGTGTGTTATTTGACCGGAAATCCCCATGGAAAGCAATGGTCCTTAATCGCACTGCCATGTTGGAAAAAAGCATTGTTGCAATCTATAACTTTGCGAAGAAGCTGGGGTCTAGGACAGTTCTAAAAATGGTGAGTATTTATTCTGCCAAGGCTAAGGCGGTTTCAACATATGGCGCTCAAGCTGTGTTAATTTTATTTGTCACAGCGAGCTGGTTTTTCTATATATTGAGGATAATATCCTATTGGCACCATTGCTTTTACGGCATTCGATATGGAAAAGAGACTGTCAATTTAAATCAGGCTGTGCTGAGTGGTTGCTTAAAATTGGATTTTGCTACCAAGATTCCCTGGCTGAAGTATGTCAGTTATACTTTTGCAACTTTGGGACTTACAGTTTTATTTGAATCCCCTTCTACTTGTGATAGCTTTCCCAGGGCAAAGCTTAAAAAAGCAGTTTTTGGATAAAGGTGCTAGGAAAAGTTAGGCATGCAACAAACACAAACGTTCTGTAATTTTATTCCATATGACGCACCCTGTTAAACCTGGCACTCGGTGTTATTGGTAATTTGGATTAAATTCTCAACATCGCTTTGTCTTGATACGGTTTTGTTCAAATATGATTCCCCTTAAACTTGGTTTTCTGGCTAATACCCATACAGTAAGTTTGCTGCCCCCTTGCCCCTGTGACGGAAGGTCTGCACAGACTAATTTGCATTTTTTATTTTTTTTACTTTTTATTTGCCTCAAAGGAAAACTTATATTGTGCCCCTGCTTCAAAAATATAAGTTTCGAAAATATAAGTTTAAACAATATCATCAAGCACTTTATTATTTTCAACAGTTAGTTGACCATTATGTGTGCTTCGAGGTAGCATCATTTTTGTGGGCTGCATCAAAATGTAGGCGATTGCTAAATGGGGTTATAGTTTGTTAATTCAGATGCGCTTTGTTTCTCTCTGTTTTATATGATATTTTAAGTCGATCTGGTAGTATAATGTATGTTTACTTATTTATCTTATTTGTGAAAAATGTTATGCATTGAAAAATGCGAATAACGTCTGATGATGATGAAGAACTGAATACTTTTTGAACAACAACAGTGGTCCCAAACATTGAAGGATATCACATGAATAAAATATAGACAGAGTCAATCTATACTTTCAAGAAAGACATGTCCAGCCGGACAGGGGTCTTCCAGAGACTTTACTCGAGAATTATGTATTGAAATCACATAAAAATCATCCAACAATCACCAAGGGTGGACCACAAGCCTGTGTCCAGTACTAACAGAACAAGTACAAGAGGTGATGTAGACAGCAGAGAAGGGCTTAGTAAGGCAGAAAAACGTTACTCTATAAACAGTACAATTATACAGAGTATACCAAACATGCACTGGACATTTTAGTAGTATTCACAGTTAGGTTCAAGTGCATAAAAGGTTGACGGCGTTTCGGACCCCTATAAAATATCAGGGACCATCATCAGGACAAATACATTGAAAAGCCTTAGATTAATTAAGCCTCAAAATGCCGGGTAGCCTCATAGGATGGGGGCTGACTCCTCGGGCATTAGGATACCGCGCGATCACCCAGAATCGGGTCGCGACAACCGCGGAAAATTAAGGTCCGTCGGCTTGCCAGGATACCGGGTTAGTCGGCATGAATCATCTCCTGGCGTAGGAGATGATTCATGCCGACTAACCCGGTATCCTGGCAAGCCGACGGACCTTAATTTTCCGCGGTTGTCGCGACCCGATTCTGGGTGATCGCGCGGTATCCTAATGCCCGAGGAGTCAGCCCCCATCCTATGAGGCTACCCGGCATTTTGAGGCTTAATTAATCTAAGGCTTTTCAATGTATTTGTCCTGATGATGGTCCCTGATATTTTATAGGGGTCCGAAACGCCGTCGACCTTTTATGCACTTGAACCTAACTGTGAATACTACTAAAATGTCCAGTGCATGTTTGGTATACTCTGTATAATTGTACTGCTTATAGAGTAACGTTTTTCTGCCTTACTAAGCCCTTCTCTGCTGTCTACATCACCTCTTGTACTTGTTCTGTTAGTACTGGACACAGGCTTGTGGTCCACCCTTGGTGATTGTTGGATGATTTTTATGTGATTTCAATACATAATTCTCGAGTAAAGTCTCTGGAAGACCCCTGTCCGGCTGGACATGTCTTTCTTGAAAGTATAGATTGACTCTGTCTATATTTTATTCATGTGATATCCTTCAATGTTTGGGACCACTGTTGTTGTTCAAAAAGTATGCTCCCCATGGTCCCTGCTGACTAAAATTGGGGTCCCTTGTTGTTATTAAATTCGAAGAACTGAATACAGCAGTCAGTTTGCATATTTTATATTACTGGTAAAGCTTTAGGTAACTGGGGAATTGAGTAAACTCTACTAATGTACATCAGGGATGTGCAAGCTGTGCACCTGCACAAGCTGTGCACCTGCACAGGGCCACCAAACCCCAGGGGCCACCACGCCAATATATATCCTTAATAAAATAATCCACTGCGGATGGATACATATTTGCGTGGTGGCCCCTGGTGGGGATTACTTGGCCTCCGCCTCTGTTCCCCTTCCAAACACCCTGACCCCCCCACCCCCCTCTTCACTGGCCTCCGCCCTCCGCCCCGCCCGGACCCCCTCTTCCGGGGCCCCCTACCTACCTCCCTGCCCAGGGCTGCCATGAGCCTAGAGCCGCCCCGTGTACCTTCTTGATTGGGTAGCTGCTAACATGGTCTTTTTTTAGTATGAATGAAATCCAAATTGATCAAATTCTTTCTGTAGTTGCACATCTCCCTCCAAATATTTTAGAGGGCCACAGAGATCAGTGATATATGTGCTAAGAGCTGTAAATACACAATGAATGTCAAAGAGGGATGTTCCGACCCATACGTTTCCTGATCAGTATTCAGCGTGAAAGCAACAAATTGATTAGTTGATTAGTTTCGTGAGGTAAATCATTCAGCAGTTCATCTCTCCTCTCTTTGAACATGTTTTTTCATCGCCTACACAACACATAACTCTATTTACTTACGGGATGTCGTGTAGGTTGGCAGGGGTTTCCGGCGTATATTCCATTTGCTATATTTAGTATAAAATCTGGTACCAAGAACGTCTCTGGAAGATGGGATCTGCTAATTAACAATAATAATTAAATTAAGCATGCCAATGACAAGTGCACTATTTATCAACTACAAGCTTGAACAAGTGTAAAATGCACTTCTTTCATCTTAGACTTTCAGGGGCTTATTTACAAGGCCCTTGCGCCCCGGTACATCATTTTTCCCCATGTTAAAGGTGACGCACTGGAGGCGCAAATGGCTTGTAAATAAGACCCTCAGGGGCAGATTTATGAGGCTCTTGCGCCTCTTTGCACCGCAATTGCGTCACTTTATTTGACGCAACGGCGGCGCAAACAATGCGCCCTATTTACAACGTGACGCATCTAGGAGATGCGTCATGTTTTAAAGCCCTGTGCCATAAGAGGCGTTCCTGCGCAGGGGGGGAGGGGGGGGGCGTTCCTGCGCAGCAACGCCTCCTGAAAGTGGCTGAGTGAAATCTATGAGATTTCACTCAGTCACTTTCAGGCCAATGCTGCGTCAAAACCCTGCGCCTGCTTGAGGCAGGCGTAGGTCTTGACGCAGCATTGTGAAGATGGGGCACCCCCGAGCCTTGCTGGAGCAACTCCAGCAATGCGCCACTTTTCCGGCACAGATGCGTCACGCATCTGTACCGTTTCTGCACCATGGTGCGCCGCATTATAAATGCGGCGCACCATGGGTGGCGGAGCTGTGGCGCACTGTGGCGCACATTAACTGGCGCATCCCTGGGGATGCGCCAGTTAACATAAATCTGCCCCTCAGTTTCTCAAGAAGATTGCTGCTGCATATATGAAGACGCAGAGAGGTAAGGCAACAGGTTTAATATTCGCCTTCTTAGAGGTGCAGCACAGAGAAATAATAATGATTTAGAAGACAAAGCCGTTTATAGTACAAGGAACGATAAAACAAACAGGCTAGCTGAGACCCGAGTTTGAGACACAAGGAATAAGACACCTTCCAGAGAACCAAGTAATAAACAATGCACAACAAATTAAAGTGAACAGTAACAATAAAGAGAACAGGATGTAACACATTTCCCCCTTCAATGCACATGCAATATAATTGGGAGAGAATAAAGATTCCACAAAACCACTGAACTTGACAGATGTATGACTGTTTCTTCTAGAAGTGCATGGAAGGCAACAGAAACATCCGAAGTATCTTCACCTCGAGAGTTACATTACTATCACAAATCCAACCTGAGTCCTCCTTTTATGTTCTTCTCTCGTGATGTCATTTCTTTAGAGCACTTGCTCAACAGTCCTACCACATAAGAACAGTTTTGCTCCACAAAGGCTTCCCAAGAAGAAGTAATATCTGTTTTTTTTGTGCTTTATATTAAAACACTCTTACTCCAAGTTTTCCCATCACGTGTAACGAGACTGTTGCTACTGACCTCACAATTCAAATTGTCTGGCCAAACTTGTATTCATTTTTTTGTTTTGATTAAACCTGACTGTAACACACGTACTACCTCTGCCATTTGGTTCGTCATTAATAACACATTCTTTCAGGTAGTCATTTGCGGTACCAGCGACGTTTCGCCTGGACACCTGTGGATCCCTGGAGGAGGAGGAGTTTCAGAGCAAGCAGCAAGCTGCAAGCCATGATCAGGAGATGTGGGGGGGATACCCCTACCGCCATACCTCGTTTTTCGAGAAAGTCAATGTGGGTTGAGGCGGCATAGGAGGGGTATAGGCTCAGAGTTGCCTTGCCGCAGTTAGACCGCATTTATACCACCACAGGTCACCTGCTGAAATTGACTGAAGGGCAGGTGCTGGAGTGCGTTTCACCACCTCATTGAGACTGCATGGTCTGCAGCTATGCGTGCCCCTAGATCTCCCGGTTGAGATGGGGGCCAACAGATCAGGAGGCACAAGAGAAGGTGTTTGAGTGTCTCTAGTGGAACTCAGCAGAATGGAGCTGCGGAACCGGGGAATTTGTGGACGTGGCGCAAGATCGAATGTTGTGAGGGCTAGCTAAGCGAAGATGGCGAAGAGATCGAAGATAGCAGGGAATAGAAAGAAGATGCATCGTGGAATACGAACTGCATTTACCACAGTCCTTAGGGGCGATCCCGCTGGTGTGTGAGTAGTGTGCGACCCCACCCCGAATTGTAATGTTAAAGCTCCCTCGAGCAGCTGGCTGACGAGCCTGGGACCCCGCACCTGCGCGCCTGAGTGGTACTAAACCTGGTAATATTTGGCAGCCACCGGCAACCCCGGAAGATGGCCTAATCCCTGCTGATGAGGGGTAAATACCCCGAACCATGTGTACAGGGATGGCGAAGAGAGCGAAGATAGCAGGGAATCGAAAGGAGATGCATCGCGGAATACGAACTACATTTACCACAGTCCTTAGGGGCGATCCCGCTGGTGTGTGAGTAGTGTGCGACCCCACCCCGAATTGTAATGTTAAAGCTCCCTCGAGCAGCTGGCTGACGAGCCTGGGACCCCGCACCTGAGCGCCTGAGTGGTACTAAACCTGGTAATATTTGGCAGCCACCGGCAACCCCACAAGATGGCCTAATCCCTGCTGATGAGGGGTAAATACACCGAAACATGTGTACAGGGATGGCGAAGAGAGCGAAGATAGCAGGGAATCGAAAGAAGATGCATCGCAGAATACGAACTACATTTACCACAGTCCTTAGGGGCGATCCTGCTGGTGTGTGAGTAGTGTGCGACCCCACCCCGAATTGTAATAGCTAAGCTGGTAACGGCTGCTCTCATCCCTGCCAACAGACCGAACATCCCTGAGGATTGTCTGGGACCCAGAACTGGTTGTTAGCGTGCCCCTGCTCCCCCCCAATCTCCTGTTGGCCTGCGGGTTTGCACACCCGCAGTAGCAGCTGTTCTGGGCCACGGCGGTGAGGACTAATTTGGAGGAGGTAGGTCCATACAGCGGGAGTACCCCAGAATCAGGGTGCCCAGCCAGAGGTGTGAGTGCTAGGGCTGTCCAGGCGGCCGAGCAGGACAAGGTGCTTCTTGCAGCCTGTGACATTCTTGACAGCAACCTACTCTTTTATCCCTCCTGCACCAGCCTCACGGGCAACACAGGAGTCTACAGTTATAGGCAACCTTCAGTTATGACAGCTGCCGGTGCTCTGTGGGCAGGTATTTCATCCCCCATTCCCTCTTTACGTGCAGTGAAGAACCGCACTGTGATAGATTAATCCATTTTGATTTCAGAGGAGCTTTTGAAGGATACTTTGCGAGGACAAGCTCATGTGTAGAGAACGGAGCAGGCAACAAGTAAAGGAGCTCCAAGGAGATATTGAAGGTAGGAGGGAAGCTGACTCGGGGAGTTGCTGATGGTGACCGTGTCCTGTGGTTCCCTAAACTCAGTTGGCTCAAACTTATGGTTTCCTCAGGCTTTTTACCCAGCCCAACCTGTTAGCCCGTCATGCTACCTTCCTGGCATGGGTTTTCAATCTTGCCCATTTCCTTTTGCTGTATTCTTCATCTTTGTAGGGCCTGACATCTCACTGGGTCTGATTGGTATGCTCTATCTGTTCAGACCCATCTATTCAGGCTACTGATTTCTTTCTGCAAACCAAACAAGTGCCTGGCAGTATTCAGCGCAAGAAGGGGCTAATATGAAAGCGCGGACACTCCATTCAGGGCCTTTGATCCCAATAAGAGCTTGTGCCAAAACATAATCCAATACTTTCAGTAATAAATCAGCATATATTAACTCACTGAAAAGTAAGAACCAGATCCTCTCTTTTTGTTGTAAAGAAAAAATGGCACAAGATGACCTCACCTCAAGTGTATGTCTGAACTTCCCTCAGTCCCAGTAGAGGAGGGAACTGACAGTTATCCTGCTCGCTTTCGCCCCAGTGTTCAATAGAAGTGGCAACCAGGGCAAGAGGAAGTTTTCAATTTCCTTAAGGCGGATATTACCCGAAATCTGAGGTATAACTTAACATGCTACACATTGAGGAAGATTGATGCTTCTAGAAACTTGTCTAACCCGATCCTGGCAACTGTATTACAATTATTCAGTAGTACTCCATTGGAGCCTTCTACAGCATTTTCTCAAATGTCAGTGACACCACATCTGGAACTGATTTTGAATCTGTCATGTAATCCCCCAGGCAAAGAGGTACAGGTTTTCAAATCACTTATCTCCCTGGAGAGAATCTTGTCCTGTATCCTAGCCCTTCTAGAGATATACATAACAAATACCGACCATGCTCAAGATATTGTTGCTGCAGTCTTAAAAGTGTTAACTAGTCCAAAAGAAGGGAGAGAAAATTTGAATCAGGGTTCACAGTCGCAAAGCAGAGAAAATTATGGGAAGTTGGGAGCCCTATGTCATGGAGCACACAAGGGCTTGCTTGGAGAGGGAGTGGCTGCTGTGATAACCCGTCAGTCACAAGAAAAGATTCTTCTTCAAACTTTGGTAAACCTATTTTCAAGGCGATCTTGGACTCCGCTATGGAGCGACTAAATTTGGAATGTCCAACAATCTCAATAAAAAGCTTCTTTGATCTATGTTTAATGGATACTGCAGCAAATGGTTCTTCTGCAACACCTCCCAACTCTAGGCCTAAAGTGTTTCCTAGTTTTAAGACAAAAGCTCATCCTGAAGAAGGTGTGAATGCTATAGTGGAGACAGTCAAGCTTATGTGTAGAGGTAAAGCAAACAATTGGAGCAGAAAGAAGAAAGAATCCAATTGGTGAATTCTAAAAAAGGCCCCAAAAAGCCAAGCTTTTAAGAAGCAGTATCTCGACCCAAAGGGCTGAGACAATGAATCAGAGAGAGGGATCAGTATGGGAACTCCGGTCCCATTAGTCTCCTCCCCTCTGGTGAGCAGTGATTCTGGCACAATGTGTTTATGTTCTCCCCCATTAACCATCTCTTGTCTCTCCTCCCTTAATCCAGTAGCTGAAACATTTGGGGAGGCATCCAATGAGAAATCAACACCAGTATGGCTTGTTGAAGGAGTCCATCTCTCTCCACCATCTCCCGCAAATATTTCTACATTGGACCATGTCACTCTTTTTTACTCTGATATGATTTTTAATCATTAATTTTTATTAGCAAGTTTTGCAGATATTAGGAATTGTAAGTTGATCCAAAGTAGAGACATTTCCCTTATTTCTTTGAGCCATACAGGCCGGGGGTAGAAACAAGGGTGATCTTTCAGCCTAAAATTGTTGAGAACTTGAGCCCCCATTAGGATGGCGGGCGGGCTTTGCCCGCCCGCCATCCCTGTTCAAAACGGGACTGCCCGCCATAGGAGCGGCGGTCCCACCTTGGCAATTAGGATGCGCCCGACACACTGGTGGGCGCATCCTGTATTTTACCATTAGGGCGAGCGGTGCTGAAAGCGCCGCCCGCCGTGATGGTAAAAATGCACGTTGTGCATTTCAAAGCACAACATGACAGGCACTGCGTGGTGCCTGCCATGTTGCACTTTGAAATTCGGGGGTACCATAGGTACCCCCCATGCGCAACCCCCAAACCCCCCGGAGTCCCTGGGGGCCCGCAACTGCCCCCCTGCAGGGATTCTCCGCATGACCCATGGAAAGGCATTCAAAATTGCCCATCATAATATGGCTGGCAGTGTCTGATAGACACCGCCACCATATTATACCTTTTCCGCCCGGGTCGCCTTGCGACCGGGGCGGAAAAGCGGCGGACGGTCTTACCGTCCGCCGCGGTCCCCCCGCCATCCTAATATGGCGTGGGGTCTTTAGTGCAAGGCTGGTGGGCGGATAGCCCACGCCAGGCCGGCGCTGGCTACCGCCAGCCTGGGGGGGCAATCTGCCCGCCATCCTAATGGGCCCCTTAGTATTGCAAAATTGTGAATCCCTTCTATGTAGAGGAATTGATGTGTTTCTTGTATACAGAAATCTAAAATCTGGGCTAACAAGCCTGATGATCTATGCAACTTTATGAGTGAACGTTCAGTTGTGTCTCTTAATGAGTGCCCAGGGAAAAACCCAAGATGGCTGTGAGTCTCCTTAGGGAATAATGGTAGACTCAAGACTTATTGCAGTGCTCCAAGCCATTGTCCTCCTACTGCTTTTGCAGATGAAGCGTGCCAAAAATGGAATTGGTTGGAAGGTGTATTAAAGGGTGGTCGAGTATCGGCCACAGCATCCAAAAACAACATTTAGCAATAAACTAAAAGTGTTTTCCTGGAATGCAACAGTCATAAAGAAGCGTAAGGAGCAAATGCAATTTCTAGATGACTTAAAAGCCAATATAATCTTCATCCAGGAAACTGAGGGGGATATTTACAATAACATTTTGGAGTTTGCTGTTACGCAAAAATTGGTAGCACCGCGCTCTGACAATTTCTTAATGCAGGGATGTGCCATATTTAAAAAATACAGCGCATCCCTGTGTTTCTCCTAGCACTAGTGCTAAAAAAGCTGCATAGCGCCAGTGCATGCACCCTTGCGCCATGATGCAAGGGTGTATGCACTGCAGGGGCAATTCTTTATGTGCAGGTGGGGACACCTTCCTGCACATAAATAATCTTGAAAGGCAATTTGCAGTTTCTATTTGTGCTGCAGAATGCAGCACTCATTGAAAGAAAAAAATATGAGGAGAAAATCAATAGGTGTTGAGGCAGAATGACCAATGCAACACCCATTGCCCACCCAATTCACGCTAAGTGATGTGTGAAAAGGGACCTTATTTACAAGGTGGCATTTAGACACGCTAAGTGGCTTAACGCTACTTGGTAAATAAGGAGAAGGGGATAATACCACCAGAAAGTCCCTAAAAGTGACGTTCTGGTGGCAATATCCCCTTGTAAATATGCCCCCTGGTGTCCCTCAGATTTTCAGTGTGAAGGTTACTTTTTAATAGATTGCAAAGCCACCCCATCCAAGATGGGACATAGAAAAGGATGAATTGCTATCCTCCTGACTAATAGGATTAAATGGAAACACGAGAGCTTTAAAGACCCTTCCAATCTTTTCTAAGCAGTAACTTTATTCTTCAATGGAGATGGTAGTCTTGAGGTAATTGAAATTTTTATGGTCAAGTATGTCCCCTAACGTGCACCCCAACGTCTCCATGTACGTGCTTAAAGTACATGTAATTTCCCTCCATGACCGAATATGAAGACGCAAATACATTTGCGTCCAACGTTAACATGTCCTCTTTCAGATCCACCATGAATGGATTGATAATTCAGTTCCTAACCATACCATGCCAACGTCTTTACATGGTACACTTTTACGTTTTTCCTGGCTCTGCCGAGCTAGGCCCTGATTTCTGTCTCCGAGCCCTTTCTGCCTCCTGCCTCTGAAAGCTGCAGCATGGACACGTATCCCTGACCTCTGCCTTACTTCCTGCCAAGCGAAGCGGTGCCTGGCTCAACCTGGCCTGCCTGCCAAAATCGTATTTTGCCTTCAAGTTATCTGTTCAGCCTCCTCGAAAATACATTCCTGTCTAGTGATTTAGGTAAACATCTCCCCGGCTGCAGAGCAAAGAGCAAGCCTTCCTGCGTCCATGCAAGTAATTTACAGTTCCCGTTGCCATAGTAGGCCCATGGCCCTGCACGTAGACACGTAGACACATATGCACGCACTAGCATTCAGTATAGAATAGCCTCTGCCCGAGAGACCTTTTACTCCAGATAATACATCCTCCAAACATAAGATACCAGATATGTTATAGGTCCAGGTCGTTCTGACATCCCAGACTTCTGTCTCCTCTACTAGTGTTAAAGTTCCCTCCAGTTACCACATCTATGTCACGTCATGCTAGCTGCGCGCGCATCCGCACTTTTCTGCTGATTCTGCAACTTTCTCTATGCACCCACCCACATGTGACGTTCCTCTGACATGTACAGTGCACGCCTTCGTGTACGCCTATTTTCACGCCTCCTATTACGCACATGTGTTCTTATCTCGCTCTTTTTCACCTGTTACGCCTACTGTATTGGATTCAATTATGTTACTTTACTATATATAATGTGTAATGTTAATAAAACGTTGACTGTCCCTTCCCGAACCCTAGTGGTGACGGAACATGATCTCCAACCTCAAGGTTTTCTAATAAACCCCGTAAAACTCAGATACCACGGACTCTGCCTCTCATTTTTATGAGCTGTCTTGTAATGATAATTATACGGAAAAACTGACCAGGTAATTTTATTTACCACAGTCTAGGGGTCCCCATTTTCCTGCTGAATGCCTATATCCCTCTAGCCTTCCTATAACAGTCTCTTGTACAACAACTTTACTTTTATCAAAAGCGCTTTAGACATGGAGAATGGCCTCCAGATAATTTTGGTTGGTAACTTATATTGTAAAGTCTCCAACTATGCTACCAGCCTATTCCGAGAAGTTGAGAAAGAGGAAGCACTACTTATTCCCCCTCTTCTCTTCTCACCTAATTTAAGAACTGACAAGACAGGGAAGATACTTGTTGAACCACTGAAGCATAATGAGTGTCTGATTGCAAATGGGAGATTGGCCTTTGACTTCCCTGCACAGTTTACTCATAAATTCCTGAAGGGAAATTCAATTTTAGATTATCTCATCATTGCTTACTCATTGTTTTCTTGTTGGGTGATCTGAAAATAATAGACAATATTGTTAGTAATCCAGAGTGTTAATATTTTCTCTAGAAGCAAACACAGCCCCAGTAGGTTCATGGAAATTTGATGGTGTTAACTCAAAACGTAACAAAAATTCAGGTAGAAACCAATGGGACCCCAGAATGATCACTATCTTAAAAGGACTTTTAGAAAAGACTCAATGATCTTGACTCTTGGGAAGTCAATGCTTTGTACTCTTTTGACCAATTTAGGAAGCAAATTGTAAAAAACGATTCATAGCTAATTTCTTTACCCATTCTTTGATTGAATAAAGAAATAAATAGGCTGGTCAGAAAACAATGAATCTCTTTCTCTAACAAAAGAATCAGCATTCTGCCCCTTCTAAAAAGGCGTTGGAGTCAATAAAGACTAATCTAAGAAAGCAAAGCCTAGATCGCAGGTGGATAGACTTAAAAGAAGCAGCGTCTAAAAATCACATGAGAAGATTCTGGAAAATAGTTGCAGATTGTTGCAGCACTAGAGTTAGGCCTCTCCCCATCCCAATTGGTGAAGATATTTGGGTTGGTTTTATCACCACATTATACGCAGCAAACAACAGGGTAACGTAGTTGCCCGCCCCTGAATGTCCTATGTCTAGCCATACTGCTCTCTCAGTAAAGGAGATTGAATCCTCCATTCTTGCTATGCGATCTTCCACCGCTATGGGCTCAGATGTAGTGCTGATATCAGTAGTAAAAAAATAAGCTACACTGTTCTCAGTCTTTAAATTCAATTATTAACAGTCACTGCTTCATGTACCAAGAGTATTATTGTTCCTCTTCATAAAAAGGGAGATTGTAACTTGCCCGCAAACTACCACCAAATTGCCTTACTGGATGCAGAGGGTAAGACTTTTACAAGATGTCTGCAGGATCACCTTAATTCGTGGGTGGAAGATATTAAAGTCATCTCGCTAGAGCAGACAGGCTTCTGGAAAACCATGAGACATTGGATAATATAGCAGTGCTGCAATTAATTAATGAGAAATATATGATTGTTAGAGGTTCTCCAGTATATGCCGCGTTCATTTACTTCTCAACGGCCTTCAATAAGGTGGACCGTCCTACGCTGTGGAAGAAGTTGTCTGATCTCTGCATTCCTGGAACCTTATTACACCTAATTATTGCCTTTCTCTCTACTACATGGTGCCAAGTCTTGTTAGGCGGCAATCGAGGGCTATCCTAGAAGATACTGACAAAAAATGGATTAAAGCAGAGGTGCTCACTCAGCCCATTGTTTTTTTCCACATATACCTTAGATCTACATTATTCCCATTTACAGGGCCTGGGTTTTTCCCCTAGTATTGAGGGTCTGCCAATATTATGTCTTCTGTGTGCAGATGCCATAGTACTTTGAGTCGTTGAGCGGCATTGCTGCAGTATTCCAATGCACCTTTTTTGAAAATTAATTCCTCCTTTGCATCCATGGGAGGCAAAAAAGTTACAATGCCAATTATCCATGGTATTTGGGCTCCCAAAAACTGGAAATGTTTAAATCCTACACTTCTTGGGGAAAAAATATGTGAAGTAATTTGAGAGATACTGACCATATCTCAATTAATGTGTGTAAGGTACAGTCCCAGGCCAAGGGAGTGGGAGCATGCTTTTCATCTTTTATCTGTCTATCAGGCCAAAATTCCCACCGTCTTACTGTATGCAATACAGCTTATTGATGTTTCTGGATGGGGCCTTTTGAATAAGACAGAGGGTCAGATTTTGAGAAGAGTAATATCCTGTAGCACCTCTGCATCAGCAGCAGCCGTAAGGCTGGAATTTGGGATCAAAAGCTTATATGCAAGGTCTGGCGGAAATTGTTCAGTGGGATACACACTGAGAAAAGCGAAGAGTATACCTTAAGATATTGTATGGCAAAGCACATTTTTGTGGGGATAAAAATAAATCTTTATTCTTTAGAAATGTTTAATTCACCTTAGACCAACTTAGGCTTGAGCAAAGTCTAGTACTCTCACTTCATACAAGCCAGTTAAAGCTCCGTTGGCTCTATGTTTTCGCTTGAACAGTGAAGCTTGTAGCATGAAAAGGGGCTACCAAATGATAAAATATACCACTGTTATGAAAAAAGTCCAACAGTATGTAAATTGGAATATGACTCATGGGGTTTAGATGTTTCTGAACACTACTACGATTAAATATTCTGACTCTAAATTATTTAACCTCAAAATGGTATGGATCTTCAGCAATTTGTAATCTTTGCTCAACTGATGTCCAAGTACTGAAGCACTTTCTGTGTGCCCTTCTCTGCTATTATCTGGCCGTAAAATGTTAAGACCTTTATATTTGAATTGGTAAGTGTGATCTTCCTCTGAGGCCTTGCAATTAATATTTAATCCCACCAATGAAATGCTTTGTGGTCGAATTTTAACTTTTTAACAATGTTTCTTATACATACTGATTTCTTAGCACAAACTATGGTGGTTATTTGGATAGCGGGTGGATCGCCACCGCCCGTTTGGCGGTGGTGATCCCCCTGCCAAAAACCACCGCCCGCATAGAAATTTCCCCTGCCACATTACCATGGCAGGGAAAGACCGTCGGCCGGTTTTCCGCCCGGTCGAAGAGTCGACCAAGCGGAAAAGCTGTTAACATGGTGGCAGTGTCTGGGAGACATCGGCATCCATATTAGCATATCTGCGGGACATGCCTTTCCGTGGTGGCGTTGTTGGGGGGCTGTAGCGGACCCCCAGGGATTCTGGGGGGTGGGGGTGCACATGGGGGGACCTATGGTACCCCCCTACAGTTCTATGCACAACATGGCAGGCACCGCACAGTGCTTGCCAAGTTGTGCATGGAACTGCATGACATGCCTTCTTGGCGTTGCGGCGGGCGGTGCTGAGAGCACCGCCTGCCGCATTGTTAAGGATGCAGGATGTGCCTGCCAGTGTGGCGGGTGCATCCTATGTCACCAATGGGACCCCCACACCAATGGCGGGCGGTCCCATTCCACGAAAGAATGGCCGGCGGACTTTGCCTGCCCGCCATCCTGATGATGCCCTATGTTTTAAGATGTTAATGTCTCATGACTTTTTATGCCCTAATGAATGTATGGCTCTCTCAAAGCTACTGAGATTTGACGTTTTTTGTCTTGTATTGTCTCTAAAATGTTTCTGTATACTTGTCCTTATGTGGACCTCCTCGAAGTTCCAAATCAGGAACTTGAGAAACATTATTCCTTTCAACAAATCTTCTCCTAATGCATTCTTGTTTTTTGATCACTCTGGTGGCAACAATCTGATTCAAAGACTTTAGGTACTCCTTCTGATTGCAAATCATCTTTTAAAACCACCATGGGAACTCTTTAGATAGCGGTTACCTCCTTTACAAAAGTGTAAATGGGCTAACTTCAGTCAACCTATGGGGAGCTAGTCTATATAACCAAAAGTTCTCGCTTAAGTGTTCTCTGCAATCCAAACCATTGGATAGAACCCAAACTATTTTCCTATAAGAACTCAAATCTTTTAACTTGCCCATTGCATTAAGGGTCATTAGAGCTTTAGTAATATGTTTAATATCACATTTACTTAAAAGTTCTGGAACAAGATTTTAATTGTACTCCATTGTCTGTCACAAAAGACTCCGGAAAAACATCCCAAATGAAAAGCTCCTTAAAGAAATCAAAGACTGCTTCGGGCATGGCTTGGCTCATAAATCTTTCTTCTGGCTACTTAGAATGCTAGTAAATAGCTACTAATGTATACATACTCCCAGAAGGTAGCTTACTAAAGGTCCCAGAGATGTCAAAGGCGATCTCTACTTTTGCCAGATAGCAGGAGAAAAAGTAGTACACCAAGTTTTCAAAGCCCTTTCACTATCAGAACACTCTTGAAACTCCTCAACCAGTGATCCACTTTTCTGTCAATTCCTGACCACCCAAAAAAACCTCTCAACATCCTGTTCGTGGATGACATTCTGGGATGCCCATAATGGGCAACACTAAGAATTTCATGCTTAACACCAATATAGAGATCACACTTTCCATTCCTAAAAAGAAGTTTACCTTCTACCTTTAATTCTTCAGCTAATCTGTAGTAACATATACCCTCTCCTTGAATAAAGTTGCAATGAGGCCAACCTTTTATCATTTACTCTTCAATTTTCTTCATGAATATCGGCAAATTTACCACACTCTAATTCTTTATAATTAGCACCAACATCAATCTCCTGATCATACACTTGAAAATGATTACCTGAACTGTCATTTAGTTTCCGGTTTCCAGTAGGAACTGCGTATTTGTTGTGCAACATAAACATTGGGAAGGTTCCAGACTGATTCCATGTACACCCCTCATGATATGTTGGCCTAGAGAGCAGCTAGTTCACAGTGCCACCATAAGCACCCCTGAACCTAGACAGGTAACAAATATCTTGGGCAACCATAGAACATGACATCCCTGGAATTGTGGTAACAGATCTAGAACCCTTTTGCTCAGTCAGTCATGATTTCTCTCTGAGAAATATACAAAGTATATACAAAGGGGTATTTTTAATATTTATTGAACCATCGTGATTCTTGTATAGAAGATATGTGCTGCAATGATCAATAGACAGAAGTAGATAAAATTAATTAGCAATATAGGGACAGTGAACAGAATGAATAGTTCCACCGCCTTGCTAAAACAATCTATATGTGCAAGCATATAAAGCTGTATCAATATATAGCGTACTCCTACTATGAGTTCCCTAACCTAAGTGTCTAGGATGTGTCTGTGCGTTCTACCAAGAATCACCAATTTGATGATCCAACCCTGTTACCTGAAGGGAAAGTATGCAGGTCTCCGTCTTGGTCACAGTTTGGACATCCTTCCTCACAAAGGGATCAACATGCAGCTGGGCTGAGGTTCCAGTGGGTAGTGGCCTCGCAAGTGCTTCTCTGCCCCAACCCGGAAATGCTTGTTCATTTATAATGATCTACTCATAGCTGCATCTCTCAATGGATGAACAACAAACAACCATATATGCACAATGTATGTTCACACCTTGTAGGGAATGCTCAAGGTGTCATGATAGTGTTCTAATGAAGTGGAATATGTAAGCAAATGGAGTTTCATGGAAACTAATCCTGCACTGTAATGCACACAAATGTGTGTCACAAGTCATTGCGTGAAGGAGAAAGCAATTTAGGAAAATGTGTGCATTTAAAATGGCAGTGTTTCTTTCCTGGGCCTCACTAAGCCACATGACAGAACCATGCAGAGGGAGGCTCAATAGACCATCATTCATAACGTTTCACTTGCCAGACAAGTAAGTGATATTGAAAGTGCACTCCTTATCGTCGAACAACAGCCACCACCTGGAGGATGAATACTAATTATGGGGTTTTTATCCTATTGCAACTTAAATGTTGCCCCCACCCCCCACAAATAGTCTCTGAAATACTCTAAAGCCCAGGCACAAATCAAAAGCTCTATCTCAACTGTGGCAAATTTCCACTCAATAGAATTATGAGTATGGGATGCAAAAGGTACATTCCATTTATCCGAATCAACTTTCTGTGACAAAGTCGCTCCAAACCCATAATTGATAGATTCATCTGTGATTATGCATTTCTTTCCTGCATAATATGGCTTAAGTATTAGAGCTTTTGGAATTTCCTACTTAATTCTTTTAAACGCCATGTCTTGTTCCTTCCCCAAGAGATAACACATTGCTTTCTAACCAACATCCTTGTAGACTTCAACTTATCAGCAAAATTCTCAATAAATTAGCATTCCTCTCAAAAACCATTCCTCTCAAAAAAACAACAAATAACAATATTTTTTTATGTGTTTCAGGTGCAGGAGCTTCCAGTAGAGCTTTCATTAACAAGAGATTAGGTACAAAACCACTCCCTGAAATGGTGTGCCCCAAGTAGTCAACCTCATGCCAAAAGGATAGCATTTATCACATTTTAGGGATAAGCCAACCTACTACAATTTTTCACAGACAAATTAGAAATCTAATTGATGTTCCACCTCATCTTTTGAGAAGACCAAGGTATCACCTTGAAACTTTTAACATAGCTATCCAAATCCTTGATTATGTAAAACATTGCCCTTTGCAAAACTAAAAAGGGTGAAGCTAAGACACACAGTATCATTTTATATTAGAAAAGTCCATATAGTGTAATGAATGCAGCTGGTGGTTTGGACTGATGAACAAACCGGTGGATTGCAGAGCTTAATTCCAAGGTGCAAAAAAAATGCGCATCTTCTAAAGTGGTAATTAATTTATGTTTGACAACGGGTGACAGTCCTTCACTTTATTTCTATTAAGTGTTCTTTAATATAAACACAATTTTAAAGTGCTATCCCCCTTCTTGACTAAAACTATACACGAAGCCCACTCAGAGGATTCAGCTTCTTCAGTTATATCCTACTGATTTAATTTGTTCATTGTATCTTCCAAATCATATCTCACGCTGATGGGCATACTCCTTAACTCCTGGTTCACAGAACTGGCACCTTTTTTTTAAGTCCAATAGTGTGAGAGAAATCCAAGATCTTACCCAATTTATCTTCAAAAACTTTCGGAAAGGAACGTTTAACCCATTCAACATTTCCTACTTCTTTCACCAAAAGTACCTGTTTCCTTGGCTCTGAGATCCAAAATAATCCCTGACTTCCACTTATCCCTCCAGCCCAAGAAAGGAACCCCCTTTTCTGATGCATAAAGCTTAATACTTGCCTATCTGTCCTTAACATTCATTTCAATTCTTTGGAAGCCAATTATGTCAATTGTATTGCCATCAAAAGAATCTGGGTTAATATTGGATGCTCCCAGTTTTTCCAAACAAAAAACATAGCAAACAATCTACAATTATTTTTTTTATTATAACCAAGGAGAATGTGAATAGGCTACTAGTTATAATTCTATTCCATTAATAAGTATAATATATTGGAGGTTTTATAACATTTGAAATTTCTAAAGAATTTATTTTATCTCACTTAAAAGAATAAACTCACTTTCCTTGAGCAATATTTCACTTTTGTAATCACCCTTCTCCAGATTTTTGTATAAATATGCCACAGTAGTCTTACCACTCTTATCTACCCTCCCTTATATCTTTGCACATTTGAAGAAAAAGTCAGTACTTTCCATAGTTTTTGTAGTCCTTACCAATGGCTAGGCAGAAATTAGAAGATGAAACAGGGGAAAAACTACCACATTTATAGCAAACCGTATTTATTTGAGTTTGTTTTACTTTAAATTGACTCTATTTGTTTTATTGGTGACAATACAAACTTCTGAGTTCTACCTTTCTTCTTTGTTCTCGTGAACTGTTCTAATCCAGGACGCAGACTGTTCGATTTTGTTTGAAGTCTTCATGTTATCTTGTAGTGATGGGTCTCCCTGTAACCACAAATGTCTCCTGATTTCTTTGCTTTTTACGTTAACAATTATCTGATCATTTCATCTGCCACATTTCTGATGTTACATGTCATGAGTATGGTTCTGAGGCTTGCAAGAAAGTCATTAAACATGAATGTTTCATATAACAACATGTCATGCAACACTGGCATTAGGTTTGTTTCAGCTTGTAAGTGCTTCTTCAAAAGGGTTCATTTCAACTTGACATTTAGTTGAAGAAACACGTGGTAGAGTTCTGAACACTTCTTGGCCAAATAGTGTAGTAAACTGTGTTTATGTCTATCTACTGACATTTCATCCCCTTCAATTGAATAACGATGCATGAAAAATTCCTCCTTCCATTTGCTCCGTAATTGTGGATGATCACGCTTAGACTGGAAAGATTTAGCAGATGGGGCAAATAACATTTTTATTCTACGTATAGATTTAAACTGCAAAGTGTAGCAATAACTAACTAACCAACACTACACAGTACACTGTATATCCTTACATTCAACTGCACAATAAAAGTTCTAAACAGAAATAGTTTATCACAGAAGTGAAATGTTGGAACATGTGTGTGTGGACAACAGAAAAAACAGCAATACTGATTTTGCCCTTAAGGATAAAATCCCTGACCTACTGTGCAAGTGGAAAATCTGCATCTGAGACTTCCACATGGATCTGTATTCAGTAATGGAATCCAACAATGGCAAGTATTTTTGCCTCTTGTTGTTTGGGAACCAGCAACACTCGATGAATGCAACAAAAAAACTTAGGCCTCAATTACGAATCAGGTGGTCCACGGACCGCCAGACTCATGGGGGCGCAGCAGCGGCAGACTCCCGACCTCTCTATTACAATTTGGGCGGTTGGACCCCCATTGCCCCGCCTCAGCTGCCAGGGAACCACCATTCTCTGGTGGTGTTGCGGTTGTCAGAAGGCATCAATATGCATATTAGGCGTTTCCTTTCCACCAGCGGTGTCATGGAGGTTCCTACTCCATGAACACCATGGCGGGAGGAAGAAAAGGCGGCCCTGAGGGCCTCCTTGCCTCCTCCGTATGTGATACATGTGCCCCCCTGTATGCATGCACCCCAGTTTCTGCACGGCATGGACTTTTCAGTCCATGCCATGCTGGAACAGTTTTTTGTGTTCACATTGTGGCCCCCATTTTCAGGACACTGCAGTGGGAACGTCAAAAACAATCCTGCCAGACCAGAGGAAACGCCGATTCTGGCGGGCAGTCTGACCATGGGTTCGGCAGTGCAACGGCTGGGTGAACCCGGCGACGCACCACCAAAGTTCTAATCAGGCCCTTAGTGAATGTTCAGAAAATCCTTCAAATTAATTATGAGTGCAGCTCAAGAAACAAATGGGTCCAAGAGGTCGGCTGAGTGTGGTCCCAAGACTTAGCACAGGCAACACCGACACCTGTGCCAAATTTAATACACATTTTATAACAGGTACCGCACTGAGAAATAAGAGACATTTAGATTGCACAGTAGTTTTTAATAAAAGGAATGCCTGAACAAACAGTCTCATGAAGACACGAGTGCAAGACATGGAATACACGGCATTGCAGAGAATAAAGTAACAAACAATGCACAATGATTTCATGTGACCAATAATAATAAAGAAAACAGGATGTAACAGCATAGCTTGGTATTTCATTAAGACAAGGCTGTCCGTGGTGCTGCCTGGACTCTCTGTTGCTCGGACCGTTGCCGTGGTCTCTTTCTTTTTACCTGGACCCTTCCCTGCAGAAGCAGCACCTCGCCGGACCCGCTCCGCGGGTCCCGCTTCGCCGCGTGGTGCGAGGCGCTGTGTGCTAAAGGGGCGCTGTGCCACAGGAACTGACATCGGATTGGGCAAGTGAGAACAGGCAGGCACAGGGCTGCGAGCGGACCGGCAGGGACTCCAACTACCAGGAGCCCCTGCGTGCTGGTCAACCCTCAACACCTGGGTCGCTCTCCCTGTTCGCCACGCCCCCTGCCCCAGCAGTGGTAAAAACAGCTTTTGCCAAGATCGTCGTGGGACTCTCTGTTGCTCGGACCGTTGCCGTGGTCTCTTTCTTTTTACCTGGACCCTTCCCTGCAGAAGCAGCACCTTCAGCAGCAGCTTTGCCGCGTGGTGCGAGGCGCTGTGTGCTAAAGGGGCGCTGTGCCACAGGAACTGACATCGGATTGGGCAAGTGAGAACAGGCAGGCACAGGGCTGCGAGCGGACCGGCAGGGACTCCAACTACCAGGAGCCCCTGCGTGCTGGTCAACCCTCAACACCTGGGTCGCTCTCCCTGTTCGCCACGCCCCCTGCCCCAGCAGCGGTAAAAACAGCTTTTGCCAAGATCGTCGTGGGACTCTCTGTTGCTCGGACCGTTGCCGTGGTCTCTTTCTTTTTACCTGGACCCTTCCCTGCAGAAGCAGCACCTCACCGGACCCGCTCCGCGGGTCCCGCTTCGCCGCGTGGTGCGAGGCGCTGTGTGCTAAAGGGGCGCTGTGCCACAGGAACTGACATCGGATTGGGCAAGTGAGAACAGGCAGGCACAGGGCTGCGAGCGGACCGGCAGGGACTCCAACTACCAGGAGCCCCTGCGTGCTGGTCAACCCTCAACACCTGGGTCGCTCTCCCTGTTCGCCACGCCCCCTGCCCCAGCAGTGGTAAAAACAGCTTTTGCCAAGATCGTCGTGGGACTCTCTGTTGCTCGGACCGTTGCCTCTTTCTTTTTACCTGGACCCTTCCCTGCAGAAGCAGCACCTCGCCGGACCCGCTCCGCGGGTCCCGCTTCGCCGCGTGGTGCGAGGCGCTGTGTGCTAAAGGGGCGCTGTGCCACAGGAACTGACATCGGATTGGGCAAGTGAGAACAGGCAGGCACAGGGCTGCGAGCGGACCGGCAGGGACTCCAACTACCAGGAGCCCCTGCGTGCTGGTCAACCCTCAACACCTGGGTCGCTCTCCCTGTTCGCCACGCCCCCTGCCCCACCCTTTCCTCCTTATTAATCTACTACAACCCCGCTGCGCGGGAGCGCGCGGGAGGGCGCCGGGAGAAGCCCGGGACAAGGGCGGGACCGTCTGTGGCCGTCCGGGGCCAAAGGAGGCCGGGCTGGGCCACCCCTTTTACCAGCGCCATACAACATCTATCCCAGTAAGTGATATAGACTTTCCTGCATTATTTTGTAATCAATATGGCAATGACTACTAATACAAGCCCTGCAATCAGCCATTTGATGCCTCTTCCTACGGAGCCTGGTCCTCTGGCCATTGGTCCCCTAGACAAATTCTTTTTCAATCGCTCACTGACAATAGACAAAGAACTAACTTTGGCTGAGAAGCGTGCTGAGCGTAGGCTATCCATCGAAATACTTAAGAACTCTACGGACAAGTTTCCAAATGTAGCCTACCCCACTTTGGTAACCCCCTTATCATCAGTGAACCTCCCAGTTACACACGAACACCGTGAGGCTCAGGGTGATAAAGCAAACAAGAGTGTTGTGGCAGATTCATATAATTCTTGTGGTAGTATATCCCACTCATCACCGCACTCAGATTTGGGTCCTCAGGCTACATTGACCAATTCCAAAACCGGGTCCAAAAGGAAACGTCCAGCTTCCGTAAAAAAATGTAAAAAGATGGTCAGACCTCCACAAAAACTCAGGAAGCTACATAAACTTGTGAACATCGGGAAGGCAGTTAACGAACAAGTCCAAAGTACAGGAAGTGTAATACCAACTATTCCTGTATCCCAGGATAACCAAGACAAAGCGGACAATTCTTGTTCTGTTTCCAATGTACCGAGTAAAGAGAATGTTGTATCATTTGTAAATGTGCTTCCAGAATTGGAAAAAATGTTTAAACTGTTACTTACCCCCATTGAGGATAGAATTGCTAAGCTCGTAGATAGGTTAAACCCCTTTGAGCAGACAACTTTAGACAATTTCTATTCTACAAAATCCCTGATTAAAGCAAATAGGGTGGAAACAAACTCAAATCCCCAGGTCGTAAATAACCCTAATGTACAGGACAAGGGTAGAAATCCCCGAAATGGCTCTCCTTTACCTCCCAAACAAAACAAACCTCCAGCTAAAGCCACTGCAAAAACCTTAGATAGGGCCGAGAGAGTGACTGCGGGTTCTGAACCATCGCAGTCGACTTCAACACATCCTACACAGCCCATATTAGCCCAGACACAAAACCAACTGGCCGTTGCAGATGCTGTGGTCACTTTGTGTCAACAAGTGGGTAAAGTACCAACATCTGTAAACGTAACCAACAATACACGCATACCTCCAAACATCCCGGGGGGAGGAAATGGGGCTAATGTACACCAGCCGGCTGGTAAATCCTTAACATCGTCCCAAGCAAATAACAAACAACAGGCGCAGAAACCTGCCCTCCAACTTGTTCCCCAAGTTCCCAAATCTATCCCACCGCCCTTGCCAAAGCCACCTCATAGAAAACCCCCAATAAATCTTACTCCAGACTCCTTCCCCTATGTGGCAGTTCTTATCAATGTACCATCTTTACCCCTAGGGCAGAGAGAAAATTTCCAGATGCTTAAAAACAAGACCATGCACTGGTTAAAGGAAAATCGTCCTCTGCCGGGTGATATTGATGGGCTAATAATAGGGGCAAGGAGAATTGACTGGATGGGTTATACACCAAAAACCCTGGGGGGGGGACTGTATAGTGGTTAACTTCCAAGACCCTAGGGTGGTGGGATGGATAACAAGGCAGGGATGGGGAACAAATAAGGGTGGTATTGGTATTGTGGACCTTACCTTCTTTTACCCCAGACCCTCAAGTGTAACTACAAGTCTACTCAACGAGCCCTTAGTTCCCCCCATTGTACCATGGCCAGTCATTCCTTTACCACCTCCCCCTGTTGGTCATAATCATATTCCACATACATATTGTAATCCCTATGTAGGATGGCAGGATTCGGGCTGGGGGTATTGACATACTGGTATTGATAGCATGGGTGGAATCATAAAAGAAGTGGAAGGGATACGTGATGTTTGTGGTAATACCATTTCTATAAATCTATTGGAGAACAACATCGAGGCTGGGTGTGTGGCTGGAGAAGGTGGCTTAAGACTGGGAACACTAAATACAAATGTCTTATACTCTGCAATAGATGATTTAACTGTGGACCCAACAGATGATATAGAAAGGCTGACTAGTCCAATGGAAAGCCCAATGTCAGCCCATGTATTTCCACTTGTCAAAGCTCGGGTCGGGACAGACGCGGATATTGGTACTCTTTTATCTTGGAATGTCGCCGGGTTGGCTAGCAAGTTGGATTCCCAACTTTGGGTGGATTTCATAAGTGGTTTTGACATCTGTTGCTTTCAAGAAACCTGGGCTTGTGATCCACTCTTTTGCCTAGGTTACTTGAATTACTGTACACCGGCCTCAAAAGGGGGAAGAGGGCGGCCCAAGGGTGGCCTAACAGTTTGGGTTAGACAGGGTTTGCACATTGATATAAAAATCCTAGACGTGGGAAATATTGATCTACAAGCTCTCAGACTCTCTTTTGCAAAAGGCCAACCAATAGACTTATACAATGTTTATGTGAGAGGAGATAAAGCAACAAATCTTTCCACTATTGAGTTGCTGTCTGATGTCATGGAGGTCAATTCCCAGGAAAATGTAAAGATAATTGTTGGGGATTTAAACAGGACCTTTGAACCCTTGGACTGTACAAACGACTTTATGGAGAGTGAAGAGGATAATCTCTGGGGAGTACCATCTCTAAACTTAAAACCTGTGAAGCGATGGACAAAAGAGATTGTATTACTAAATGGAATTTGTTTGGAACATGGCCTAAGAGCTCTTAACGGCAGGACACCCGGTGACAAGGAGGGCAGCTACACATTTGACAATGGTATTAATAGGAGCCGAATTGATTATATATTGTGTAGTCTCCAGCTGTGGAATGGGGTTGTCGACATGGCTGTTAGGCCCCGGGTTGAAAGTGACCACAACCCCCTATGTGTGTCACACAAGTGGTGGAATACAGGTCTAGGAAACCCTACTGAGACACACGACGAAACCCCTCTTTTAAGTAACGATGAGCGAAGGTTAAAATGGCCCAAGGTATTAGCAAACGAGGCCATTCTGACATATATTACCAATGAGGTTGATCGTGCAATTTCCGAGATTGAAGCAGTAGTCCCAGTGGTGCCAGGGGACAACGGTATCACTGAAATCCACAATAGATTATTCTCCCTTTTAAGACCATGTTTTTTCATTAAGAAAAGTAAAGGGAAGAAAACCAAGGTAGTGGGCAGGTGGTTCGATAACCACTGTAGAGCAGCACGTCTAGATTTGGGGCATGCAATAAGGAACAGGGACCGTGCCGCAGTGACAAAAAATAGGAAACTGTACAAATCAGCCATCTATCGTGCTAAAAAGAAATGGGACGAAGACCATTGGGCCCAATTAAAAGAAGCCTCTGATAATAAAGACTCAATGTTATTTTGGAAAATTATCAAGTGGGGTAGTGGTGCGGGCCCAGCAAAACCCGACAACAATGTACCAGTGGAATCCTGGGTCGATTACTTCGGGCCACAGTACGCGGAAAGTAATAAATCCGTGGTTGCTGACAATATAATACTGGTTTACGCAACCGAAGATCTATTCTCCCTTAGTGAAGCAGAAATTGCCATCTGTTCCACGAAATGTGGGAGGGCGCCAGGTCCAGATGGTATCCCCCCTGATATCTTCAAACATGATGTGACTAGATGGGCGAGATATACCCTCCTTGTGGCAAATGCTCTAGCAAAGGGGGCAGTGGTTCCAGATATTTGGAAGGGTGCAACCATTATCCCCATCCATAAGAAGGGCGATCGCTCATTGCCTGCTAATTACAGGCCTATAAGTCTAATAGCCACCATCCAGAAAATAGTTGGGAGAATGGTAACAAACCAGCTAATGGACTGGGTAGAAGATAATAGCGCCCTCTCCCCATACCAAGCGGGATTCAGGCGAGCAACTAGTACCATCGACCAGGTCTTCCGCTTCACCATATTGCGGTGGAAGACCGTCGAACTGGGAAGGGGCAGCCTGTACGTCGCGTTTGTCGACCTGCGGGCGGCGTTCGATCTAGTCCCCCGGTACAAGCTATGGTCGGTTCTCCAAAAGCTGGGGATTCCTGCAGAACTGCTAACATTAATCATGCGACTGCATGAATCCAACTTTGCCAGAGTCCAGTGGGGAGGTAGTAGGGAGATAACATCGGACTTCCCTGTGGAAAGGGGTGTTAGGCAAGGCTGTTCCATGGCCCCTCTACTTTTCTCGTTATTCATTAACGGGATTGTCGAGAGAATGTTGCGGGCTAGTGTAGATGCCCCATCGTTAGCGGACACCAGGGTTCCGATCCTGATGTTCGCTGACGACACTCTTATTTTGTCTAAAACCCCAATGGGGCTGCAACGTGCATTAAGCATTTTTGATGCTTTTTGCTTGGAGCACGGGCTAGAGGTAAATGTTGGAAAAACCAAATTAATGGTCTTTTCTGCAGGACGCAGAACCTATCCTAAAATAACCCTAAATAACAGCAGGCTCGATATAGTTAATGAATTTACGTATCTGGGAGTGCAGATCACGGGGGGACCGGCTGGACGCATCATGTGAACAAAGTAGTCCTAAAGCACCAGCAGCTCTCAGGTGCCCTAAGGGGGGAACACCGTAAATCAAAAACAAAACCTATAAAACCCGCAATGACAGTGTACGATGCGAAGGTTTTGGGTGCCACCCTATATGGCGCGGAACTATGGGCTTGGAATAGTCTGGTGGCTCTCCAGACCTCCGAGAACAAGTTCATGCGAGGGATTACTGGACTTCCACAGAGCACCCCCCTAATCCCATTGTTCCTGGAGTTAGGCAGACGCACGATTGTTGACAGAGCTCGATTGCGACCAGTTCTTTACTGGAGACGCCTTTGGACGACTCCAGAAAAAAGACAGTACGCGGAGGGCTTTCTGTGGATAATCAAGGAGGATATCTTCCATAAGATAAAATGGTTAAAACATCTGAAGACCATGTTGGTAAATCTAGGGTTTTCGAATCTCTGGAATAACCCCGAGGGAGAAATCTTCCCAAGCAAAGAAGCCCTCAGAGAGCAATATTGGGATTGGGTGGGAGGCAAGATGCTGAATGACACCAGGACAGATTCTATGTCTGGTCGTTTTCTGGAGACCAAAATTTTTCCTGTCCTAGAAAACTACTGGGCCAATATCACGGTACCGATGGACAGGAAACTTGTCTTCCAGTTAAGGTCAGGATCTATCCCCCTTAAGAAATTGACATCTGGCTGGCACAGACCCACTAACAACCTATGTCCTGCTTGTGAAAATGCCGAGGAGAGCCTAGGCCATTTTCTCTTCGCATGTCAAGCCTATGCAAATCCGAGGAGAAAATGGCTCTCGCCGGTATGTAAAAATTTGGGGACACGTGATAGTGCAGTGGCCTTAAGAATCCTACGCACAACAAACCAGGATTCGCTAGTGACGGGGGTAGCCAAATACATGGGTTGGGCTTGGGCGATAAGACGACGGTCTCTGGGGGGTAGTAGGTAACCAGGGATTCCCTTTATAAATTTTTGTGTAATTGATATAAATTGTTTTATCTGTAATGTTGTATGAGCTGCACTGTGTTTAATGAATTTTTTATCCTGTGACTATGTATTTTGAGTAATTGTCTTGATTTTATGTGCTTTTATGAGAATTGTCTCGAATAAAGCTTATACAAACAAACAAGCTATCTCAGTACTAAGTGGTACACTCCATTTTCAATGTTTCTATTTCTGTCGCTCTAATGAAGAGTTTGCAAAAAGCATTTTCCTCCAAAGCATTTTCCTCCATTTTGTGTTTCAGGAACAATACTGGTACCAATGAAGGGGCCACAATGCTGGTCATGTAAATCTAAATGAGCGACTGCAAACTTCACACTGGGTCATTTTTTAACTGTGACATGTTCCTTTTCATGGGATACAGCTCTATGCAAATGATATGGTTTCCATGTTGCAATGGTGGAACTTCTGTCCAGCAAACATACGACACAAAAAATAAGAGAGGGACCCCTTAGTATTGTCTAGGGAAATGAGGTACTACTACCTAGGCAGGAAACAATTCCCTTGGCCCAAATAAATTCAAAATACAATAGTCAAACAAACACATACAAAATATTCAATATACATGTGCTATATAATCATTACATTTTATTCAAAGATTACAAGGATGTTTTTCTGAAGTCTTCATTCCATAATATAAAACAGTTAAAAACACATCAATTTACACACTTGTAAAAATAGTCAATTCTCCCTTCCCACAGATGTTCCTAGTACAGCTCAAAGAAATATACAATAATTTTCGTGACAAATTCTAATTATGGCCAGCATAAAAAGAAAAGAGACAAAACAACAGTATGACATAACCCTTTGTCAAATATTCATACACATTCAAAGTGGATTCTGAAACCTCCTAGTCAATATTTTGATCCCATCAACATTCATATAGATTGGGTTAATCCTTGAATTGTGTTCACCACAGCGTCGTTGGTTTCGATGGTTTCCAGTTTATATTGCCATCTTTATCAAGACCAAAACTTTATGTCTCTTATTCATATATTCCACAATGTTATGTCTTTAATCCTATACAAGACAAACATATATAATCAAAAATCCCATCATGTTATGACAATGATTTAAACAATCAGCCTACACCTGTACAATTTACTTGCATATTTAATATAATGTAAAGAGGCTCCCTTCAATACTCTCTACTACATTGTCAGTTGCATTTTACTCATATATATTCGGGGAAGCATGCATGGTACTTTCTAATACTTTTCAATTGGGAGGCGGGATTAAGAATTGTGGCATGTCATTGGAAACTCACTAATTTTCATTTGTCTCAGAGCCACAGATCAATAGATGACATGGAGCCATGTCAAATTGAATGCTTCCAAAACAAGAATACTCACATGTGGTGATTGGAAACATTATGACACTCACCGCCTGGCCTGATGATCTGAGAACACCGCCTGAAGTATCAAAGGAAGTAAGAAACTTCAGAATGACCATGAACTCCGAGCTATCAATGAATGCCCAAGTGGATAAACTAGAAAGATCATGCTTTGTTACTATAAAAACTCTTTGATGCATCTTCCCTTATCTGGGATTTCCACACAATGTCCAGGCTAGCATCTCTCTTGTTCTGTCCAAACTAGATTAGGCCAATAGCCTCCACCACAGATCACCTTTGACAAATATGAAAGGACTGCAACGGATTCAGAACTCTGCTGCCAGACTACTCTTACATATAAAGCCACAAGCACACATCATCCCCTGCCTTGAAAGCCCTGCAATTGATTACCGGTTGCCAGAAGATCTGCATTGAAGCTGCTTTGTATCACCCACAAAGCGATACATGGAACAGGACCGCTCTTCATCAGGAATAAAATCACTCAATACATTCAACAAAGGAACCTTCACTCTAGAGTGGCAACTCACCTCAAACTCCCCCCATACAAGAAAAAAACATGGGTGGCACATCCTTCTCTGCTCAAGCAGCCTAACTATGGAACTCTTTACCACTGAACACAAGATCCATGGATAACCACCTTATCTTCACATGACTACTCAAGAATTGGTTCTTCCCTACATATCCACTGTACGCAAACATAAATATACAGCATATCCCTCTGTATATAAGCATTTATTTGGATTATAGATGTGTACCTACATATGTGTGTATTGCTTTGTATAAATGTGTAAAATAATCATGTTTTTAAAAATAAAGATGTTCGTTCTGCTTAAAAAATGTACGTATTACTTATAGTTAAATTATTCTATGTTTTAACATGTATTTAAGTGACTGCATAAATAAGTAAATCTTTCATCAGAACTATCTACAAATGCTTCACTATTGAATTACAAAAAATAAAATAATATTAATTAATTTAAAGTACAACAACACTTGAAAGCCAGAGTTTATTAAATGCAACTTTAATCTACATGTATTACCTTACTTATGCATATATATACCTTCCATGTACTTATGTATCTATATATTTATTACTTTGCTTCTAATTCAGCATATCCAATGCACTACCCTATTTCACACCCTATACCGCTCTCAATATACCCTCTACCTCAACTCTCTTACTCATCTCAAACCTCATTCTACTACTCATTCCAATGCACTACCCTATTTTTCACCTATACTATCAAATTCATCCCAAACCCCATACCATTACTATGATCCCCAACATAACCCTTTCTAGACACTTCCCTCCTCTACCCCTCCTTGCATCATCTCATACCTCTTTTACTATTCAGATCTCCCAAACAAGCCTTTCTAAACCCTTCCCTTTGACTCTCCCCCTCCACCTCCCCTTTACTCTTTCAAACCCCCTACTACTGCTGTGAACTCCAGAAAGAAAACGTCAAGATCCTTCCCTCTTCTATCGCTCCATTATTCCTTTTAAATACAAATACCAGACTAACATGTCCACCACTCAGATTAATTACATATTTCCCTGTACTAATTCCCCTCTAATCCTGTTTGGGTTCCGGAGTAGTGTGCTCATCAGGGGTAGCAAGTGCTATATAAATGCAAAACTTTTCCCTCTTCTATCCCTCCACTATCCTTCTCAATCCAAATAACAGACTAACATATCCACCACTCAAATTAGTTTCATTTTTCAGTATACTAATTCACCACTAATCCTTTATGGGTTCCACAGTAGCATGCTAATCGCCGAAAAAGCAATTTGACGACTCGTCGAGGGTAGTAAGCACTATATAAATGCAATTACAGTACAATTCACGCTCACAGAGCAGCCAATGGCTGACGTGTATGACACCAAAGGTCTAAGCACATAGGCAACACTGAGTGTCCTATCACTCACTCCTTTCACTTCAGCACACGCCAAACCACAGAGATAATACACGATAACAGCACCACTCTGGACCTCATGTACAATATCAAAGCTCTCCCTAAATGGGTCACACCAGGAACCACACTGCCATCCAAGCACACCCACTGGGTAGAATTGTACCTGTTGGGGAATGCTTCTCGATGCCTCTTCAAAAGAATAATGTGATATATAAATGTAACTATAATAAATATTAAATAACATGCACAACCAATCCCAAGCCATGCCCCGCAAGTCTAGTGTCCAATGTCCAATAATTGAGACCTCCTCTGTGGACCCTCAGAATAGAAGACAACGAGTGGATTATGTGACCCAGACCCTCAGTCAGATTATGCAGTGGTAAGTGCAGTTCGTATCATGCAAGCCCTATGTCTCCTTACATTGGTGAAGGGGCAGTATGAAAATGGGAATAATGATATGATACTGCGTGGGATAGGAGTCATTAAAGGGCAAACTAATAGCACATCGCCTCATTGGGAGAGCATGTGGTGCAGGGACCAGAGTTTCCGTCTTGGGAGCTGGGGATCCGGGTTGCGTGTCGGCTTCGACTCAATATCCAGTGACTTTGGGCAGTCCACTTAATCTCCCCATGCCCATGGACAGTGCCTGGATACCCTCAGGGGTAGTGCTTTAAATGGTGTGGTAATAACCAGCGCTGAGTACTGGCACTTTTATATTTTCTTCCCCTGAATGCCGGGACCTTTCCTAAAACAAGGAGAGTAGCGGTACTCATAACGGCACTGTTTTGATGCGGTGGTGCTGAGCTCCAAAGCTCCATCCTTGGCAGCACCTTCTGTATGTCCTGCATGGGTTAAGCACCTTTCAATCCAAGCTGAAGCCTGGGCTGAGCTGATTAAAAAGCGCCAGAACAGCAGTCTTCAGTAGAACACAGTGAGCTACGAGTGCCTCTCTGGATGTCATGAGAGGAGGAGTATTGCTATTCTCTTTCAGAGAGCGTCTTGGAAGGTGACCATAAAACCTAATGGATGCAAGTGTGGGACACATTGTTCAGGGCAATACAGCTTCTTAGCATGCCCATTGATTTAGACACCCGCAAGGAGCAAATCTTCGCCCATCAACAATTTAAATGAAAGGGATTTAAAATGAAACAAATTTCTGGCCTGTAGACTTAAATCAAAGCATTCATGATTTTCAAAAAACTGTGCCATTTATTCATAAACATTTGTTTTTTAACTATAACCTTAGGTGATTTCCAGCATCCAAATCACCTCTTAAGTATCTCTGCTCCAATGAGACACACCTGTGGAAATCTCTAAAAAGATTTCAATATGCAAACACATGCCTGTTACAGTTTTTGATGGCCTCCACTGTTGGCCACTGTGTGTAAAAGAGAATGTGTGAGAGTCAGGAAGTAAAAGCAGTAAGTGTGTGAGTTTGCAAGCATGGGTATGACTGTGAGAATGAAAAGTAGTACTGTATGTTTGTGTGAAACTAAATGTGATTTAGAGAGCATGAAATGGGTTTTTAAATGTGTGAGGGGCGAGCGAGTGTGAAAGGGAGCAAATGTATTTCAACTTTTTTCAGCGTGCAGGGAATGTGTGTTAACAGTCCATCTCCATCTTTTCTAAAGATAATTTTGTGATTTTTGTGATGTTCTCTGATGATTTTGTGAAATTTGTGTACCTCTTTAAGAAAAGGCCAGCTATCTGAACAAGTGGTGCAACAGGTTTACAATTCAGAAGACAAATGTAGTGGTGGGGTAGCCAACAAATTTACAGGGAGAGCTGAGTCAAGGGTCTCGCTGGGCTCTAGGAGACCTTGCATGAGCTGAGCCCTGGAAATGTTAGTAATGTAAATCATCCAACAAATGCCTCTTCAAAATAAAAAAAAATATTTCTTTAACTTGGTTCAGCTTTGGCATTAATAGGTCACATTATACAATATTGAGGTATAATGAAGAAAAAGGGAGATTTGTAAAACAAAATATTTTCCTAAGATCATAGAGTTTGGCTAAGTGGAGAAGCCGGGATAAATCCCAGGTTTTTTTGTTTCCCATTGTACATAGCAGCCACTAAATGGGTATCTATTTATCTCTCCTTTTTACATCAAATCTTAATGTGTTGCTTTTATCTTTGTGCAAAATGGTACAGCAACTCCAGGAGGCAGAAGCCACATGACATTTTGGCTCATTTTGGGCTCGAAGTTCCAAGAGAACCTTGGGTTGATCCAGAGCCTAGCATCTGGCTCATGCATGACTCGACCTGTATGTGGCTCACACACCTCCAGGCAAATGTACTTTAAACAGTGCTTAATTTGAGCAGGAGCTTTCAGGTGCTCAGCACCTGCACTTCTTTCACAGGGCTGGGGCTACAATTTCTGACCCTTCAGGTGGTGGTCTCAATATTAATTGTTCAAATAAAAAATAAAAAAATAACATACATTGCATGGTTTCTGGCTGGTAAATGTTCATAGACAGGCAAGCACACGCCTGTCCAGGCAGACATGATTGTGTATCACCAAGTTAGTGATGATGTCATCTAGCCGATCACAAATCCAAGAAGTCATTCGACAAACTATGTCTTGCATTCTATTCCCAGAGTCTGCTGCACCATGCCACTACCTGAGCCTAAGCATCCCATTGGATAATTGTAGCAGGGGGCTGGCTCAAGACGGAGTTGAGGCAAGAAAGCTGCGCGAGCGCATTTGGAACTTGGGAGTGAGGGCTCTTGAGGAAGAATAAACAAAAGTAAGTGTGGACTTTCCACTTGCTGTGTCACCAGAGTAGCATATCCTGCGGCCCTGCATTGCTGCTATCCTCAACGTGCTCGATGAGGCTATGACCCAACACAACTTTTGTGTGCCATGACGTCACCTGTAGAATCTGTGCACTGCACCCCAGCATGGTAATTGCTGAGTGTGCGTGAGTCCAGTAGGCACCAAGGCCATACTTACCGGCATTGGTGGCATTGCGGCTGGGGACATTGCCTGTGCTGTAGCATTCAGGGTCACAGCAAGCTGAGCAGCGGATGCCAATGCCGTCACCTTCCCTGGACCTACTAATTACAGGCAGCACTAGTAGTGACATCACCTGCTGTGCTCGAGCAGCTACCTGTTCTGCAAATAATCCAGTTATACTGCACTGATTAATATATGCGAAAAAATAATTTTCATTTGGTGTACATTTAGTTTTTGCACTCGGTGTAGGTAAGAAAGTAAAACACATGTCATCTTCCTCTTCTTTTGGAAAGACAACAGGAAAACGAAGAGTTCAAAATAGCAAGGACATGTAGAGGCTGACAACAGGGGTCACAGGCAGCAGCAGTGTTATAGATGAGAGAGAGAGCAGGGGTAAAGAGGCGAAAGAAACAACACGAGAGGAGAGAGATAAGACGGAGCTAAGTAGAAGAAAAGGAGAGCAAATCAGATACAAAGAGAAAGCAGCCATGATGTGAAGAAGAGAACATTACGAAGAGAGAAGATAGAATGAAAGGATGTAGAGGACAGGACAGAGGAAAAAAAAGCAGACAAATGCTAAAACGGAGACACAGCTAATCACTGCTCGAAGAGTGTTCGTAAAGAGCCAAGATCAAGGGGAGAGAGAGCAGAGCATGGATAAAAGTGAAGAGGAAAAAGGTCAGGGGTAGAATGAATAGAGGGCAAATCAGAAATGCAAGGAATAAGGTAACACACCAGGTGTGACAAAGATGATAGAAAACTATTAGAAAGGTTAGAAGATAGACTCTTAGAGCCAAGATGTAGGGGACAGATAACAGATCAAGGTTAGAAGATAGAGACTGAGGCAGTGAGAGTGTTGTAAGTGGGGCTCACTGGAGGAAGAAGTGAGCTGTGGCCTCCTTGGCAACATTTTCAGCACCTGCACTTCTTTTTTTACAAATTAAGCACTGACTTTAAAAATGGGTACTCATGAGGCCAACTCTTGCTTTATTAATCTGGCAAAGGCCAAGGTTTGGCAGCAGAAAGTGGGCATAGTCTCATAGAGCAAAGCCTGAACTTTATTATTTTTTTAATCTGCCCCAAAGAATTTGACAAGACAAATGTGATAATAACTTATCTGCCTTGCCTAACTCATCACAACATGCTGCATTTCGAAATATTACCTGGTACAGAGATCTTTGCGTATCCAGTAAATTTCCGGGTAAAATGGCAATGTAATAACTCTGGTGGTTAATGCACTTCCTGGAAATATCTGTGACTGGGAGAGAGTGTCTGACAAGTTTCAGCGTTCCGCCCATCATCTCCTTGTGTGTACTTTGTTCACCCTAAGTTGGCAGGGTATGCCCACACATGGGTCCCTTACTCACTTTGCCACTGGATTCAAGCTAGACTGGCTGATGAGGCTGTTAGCCCAAAACAGGTCCCAGGATGCTTGTTTTCGGTCCAGGGAAGACATGGCTTGGCAGTTCGGGCTGGACCGTTCCCATGAGGCACAGGGTCAAGAATGATTTGCATATAGCTGTGTCTGAACTGGGGTGGCGAGGTGAGCTAAAGAACGATAATGGATTCAACCCAGATCTGTGATTGGAGGTGAGTGTCTGAAAAGTTTCAGTGCTCCGTCCATCATCTCCTTCTGTTTACGCTGTGCTGCATTCTTCTAATCAAAGGTTTGACTGCACATAAAATTGAATAGAGGATCAATGTGCCTGTTGTAATGCACAGCATGAAACCTGCAGATCACAGATTTGTTTTTTATATAGAGAGCTCTGTTGGTTACTGTTTTTGCTGCAGAGATCATTGTGTTACCTGCAGGTCACAAGTTAAAACCTTTGTCATATAATTGAGTGATTCATGATCCTACCTCAACTATATGTGTGCAAACTACAAGGGAAACGTTAGGAAACTTGCTGGTTTTTTTCTCAATATTTTATTATAAGGTTGCTAAAAAAGGTTTATTTGGTTAACAATAAAGACTTATAGGTAAGTACTATATAAATTGTTAGGCATTCTTACAATGCATGCACATTTTTTGCATGCAAAGCTTAGAAAGGTAAACAACATTGCCCCACCCCAAACTCTGCCCCCAGTCCACTGCTTATTTTTGGTGAGTACCTGCACTTATTCTTTTCCATTTAAAGCACTGCTCAGGGATGATAAGCTGCACTATTTAAATCTACAAAGTTACAGTGTGAGTCGGCTGGGCGCTGCTGCAGTTCTGCGCCACAGTATGTGAAAACATATCGCAGGAGTACTTTAATCATTATACCTACTAAAGTGCTCTTCTCTTTTCAAAGATCCTGTCTGCAGCACAGCCCCCAAACTTGGTAAAATGGAGGGAAACAGTCAGGTTGTCAACCGTGCCTTTTCTTTGAAAGAGTTAGGCACATCCATTCAGCACACCATGTCCTAGTTCATGTTTCTCGTCGGATTCCTCAGATTAATTAGCACTAATGCAGGGCCCAGCACATAATGACCGCCACATTTGTCTTGCTGAAGTTATTGCTGTATTGGAGTGTAATTTATGGCTTTCTAAAGCACTCTGTTTGAAAAGAGATATATAGTAATGCCAATATCCTGCAAGAGAAAAATGGATACACGCCTTATTTAAAAGTTTGCATCGTGATTAGATTTTTTTCTGAGATGAATTAGGACAAAAAGCTGACAGCGCCTTCATCTTTTTTCTTGTTGAATATATGTTAAATTAATAAGGAATAGGACTAATTTGCAGATTCTGATCTTCTGGAATGAATATTGTTTACATATATCTATATACAAAGTTGGCAGGAGAAAATATCCTAATTATGTTCCCTTATACTAAAAAATGCATTCTTTGCATAGATTGCATGGATTGCAGCTGGTGTCGAAAAGTAACTGATCAGGCTGTGACTTGTCCACAGATTTCGAATTTTGCATAAAATGAGTGCCAACATATTTGGCAAATTGCATTGAACACTGTAGGTCACTGAGGTTTTTTGGGCTGGATTGATCAGGCAGACAAAATGCAAACAAGATTCAATTTAATAGCCAGTTGAAAAGTCATATTTAAACTAGGCATCAGGACCAAAATCTTAGCAGTCAATACTAGAACTGCGCGGTGTTACGGAACACAGGCTACCAGGAGACGGTGCGCCTACGGAACAGTTGTGTTCTCTGGCCATCTCCCTGCCGAACACCAGTACGGGTTTATGGACCGCATAAACTCGTGAATGAAGTCCCGCACCACAGGGACCAGTCTCCACACATAACGTAGGAAGGGTACGGATCTAGTGGACCTGCCCATCCCTTGGGATCCATCGTCCGAATTACGGGAGGACTCAGAGTGGCACTGATTGCGACAGTCCTGAAGAAGACCGAATTGACCCTTAGAGGCACATAGTTAACGGTCGAAACATGTTGACTTTAGCAGTGGTAGGAGGTAAGCATTGAGATTCCTAAATTTCTCCTTAAGGCATTTCCCATCCCTTTCTTACTTTTTAATCCTGATAGGGGTACCAAGGAAAGTTGAATAAAAATACTTGTTTGGTTGGCACCCCTAATCAGTTTTAAGCACATCCCTTGTACTGCACTTTTGGTCGCACTTACAGTTTTGGTCACTGGGTGTTTGCACGGCTTTCACCGCACTTTATGTTATGTGTAACCCTATGTTGAATTTTTCTGGTTGTACGTCTTGTTAAGTGGAATTTATTATTTTTCCCCCTCCCTTATGCTCCGCCCTGTGTGGGTACACCAGGGCGTATTGTAAGCAGGCCCAATGATGAAGCATGTCACATACTTCGGTATGTGAGTGAGGGCAGTTTTTCCAAACAGAGCGATTTGCCTGCTTGGAATATTCATGTTTATGTCTTTTTGTGTTTTACTTGTGTGGGCTACTCTACTCACCCCCTTCGTGTGTGTACATTTGTTATTCATGGGGGTCAGGGGTGGTAGAGTTTAAACTTTTAGGACCCTCACCCCTTTTCTGTGTTGAATACTAGAACAAAGCCAGTGAAGGAACTACTTTATTGCCCTGGTTTTGCACAATATGTTTAAAGGGGTGCTATGCCCAGTCAGTTGAGTTCCAATTAGGGAATGAGAAAGCAGCTGGCAGGTATTTTAAGTTTTTGTTGAGGGAGGAGGAATGTCTCCTTGAGGATAGACTAAAAATGGCGATGAAGCACAAATTCTCCTGGGCTGATGGGAAAGGGGGCAAGAAATGTTTTGAAGACTGGAGCTAAATCGTGCATCTAATGGATGATTTTTAGAGAAATGCTAACATCTGAATGAGAACCATTACAAAATAATGGGGTGACCGATACTAGTCCAAGGACCTGGGTAATGCTCGGTATAGAAAACAATAGTCCTACACTAATTGCCTTAGGAAGGTATTTGTTATGTCCTTACTTAACGAATACCTTCCTAAGGCAACATCTGAATGAGCACACGTGATGCTTACCCACTGTAAATGTTCCGTTAGTGAAATTGATCTGGTGTCAGTACATTAACTAACAAGGACGTTCTCCATTGAATGCAGCTTACTTGCAAACCACCACTGAATAGTTGAAATATCTCTTGCCTCTTAGGTTCCAAGCAAAGACGGTCTTCATCAAAAGACAAAAATCTGCTGTTTGCTCTCATCTCCCACATATATGAAACTGTCACGTGGTTGGGTAGACCCCAGTTAGGAACACTACCATTTACATGTTCACGTTTCATAAGTTGCCTTCTCTTTTCAACACAATGATTTTTGACCTACATTTGTGTGCATGACCAAGCAGGATTGCATTCTTTAAATTTGCATTTCTTACATTTCCATTTCGTAGGCACACTATCATGACACCTTGAACATTTAGTACAAGAGATAAAGTTCAATGCGCAAATGTTTTTTTATGTTATTGTCAGGTAGGCGACTATGGTATCTAACTAGCAAAAACATTTGCAGCCCAACAGGGTTGCAACATGGCCACATGGGTGCTTGTTATTTTATAAACGGAAACACTTCTTGTTTAGGGAGAGGAGCACTAAGGTGACACTAAGAGGTCAGAACATGTCGGAATTCCAGCTCAGCTGAATCCTGCTTACCAACATGAGGGATGTCAAGTTCTACACCAAGTTCAACACCAAGACGGACAGCCTGATGACACTTACCCACAGGCAATTAGGAGTTAGACCACCTGGGCAAGGATTTGGCAGATCATCCACCGTAGGCAGGACTAGGTTAGGGAGCGCTTAGTAGGAGTACACTATATACAGTACTTATATGTCCACATATATTCACTGTCTTAGCATAATGGTGGACATGTTCATCTTTTTCATCGCACGTTTTCACTATTCTCGTAATGATAATTACTCTAATCTGTTACATTCTATTGATTATACCATCACACGTATTTCATACAAGAAGGACAATGCTTCCATAAATATTGAAATGCCTTGCTGAGTATTTCTTGTGTATTTCTTTGGGTATGTAGGAGAGGCTAAGCAAAAGGGTTTTAGATCCATTACCACAATTTCATTGGAGATTAGAGTTGTCATGTTCTGAGGCTGCATATACAACTATTACCTTGTTACCAGTGCAAATGGTGCACTGTGGGCTAGCAGGGATATAGGCAACATGTCCTGAGGGTGTGCATAGAATTAGTCTGACCAATCCTGAAGTTTATATTGAGCAAAAAATGCACAGAGGTACAACATGTACAACATGACGGCACCAATGGTATAGGTTGGGATCTTATATAATGGATCGCTTGAGTAGTGTTCTTTCGTATAAACCAAAGACCCCTACTCACCTCTGAACATGAGACATCCTTGGTGTTAGGGAAAAATCCTCCTCAGCTTAGTAGGTTAAACCTATGTATTGGCTGTAGGTTGTTCAAGTTTGAACCGTTCACAGGATCTCCCCATAGAAGTACCCTCTCTGAATTTACAACACAACACATTCTTATGGCAGAACCCGCAGCATTAATTATATCTGGGAATTCCAGACATTCAGTTACTCAGAAATTGCAACAGCATGATCTTGCACTTGCAGCTGGGGATGTTACCTTCGTGGCTGAGGAACACAAAGCATTTAGGACAGAGGTATTCTTTTTATGGGTTAGATTCACAGTAATGCACAATTGCACAAGGTTGTTTCACACTTACACTGCAGCTGATGTTCAAAATAACTGTACAGCCTATGAAGCTTTAGAAATTTACCAAGAACATAAAAACTGGGTTGAAGGTGCCCTACCACACTCTATAAAAGAAGTGACTCTAGGTCCCCTTAGCAACGAGTGAGCAACATGGCCAGTCTTAGCCTGTTGCACACCACATCCAAACATAGTTAATATGACAGTGCCACAATTATGCAGGCAACATATCAACCTAATCCGAATACACAGAAGTCTGACACAGTTTGGCATGCGAAAAATTACAGTAAATCCTGCGAGGAATGCTCAAGCTGCACAACTACAATTGGCTACACCAGGCATTGGTCCACAGACTATTAGTGATGTTATGGGTAAAATTCCCACCTGACTGGAGTATATTCAGTTCTGAATTGCACAAAAAACAAGTCAGCTTGAAGCAGTGTTTCCCCATAAGGGACTCCAGGAAAATCACATAATCTTACAATATGCTTGCCGAGGGGGATGACTCCCCCTGTAAAGGACTGCCCCTCTTGGAGCACAGTCTACGCTGCAGTCTATACCTGTACTCATGGTACACCCTCATTAGCTGTTTTGCCAGAGGCCCTTAAACATATTCAAAATGATTACCGGCAGCCCCCGCCCTAGATTATGGGATGAAACTGATGGGCAATTTTGTCACAGTATCAGCCATTAGGTTGAGTATCATTAAAGGGGAAGCAGCAGCATTGGTGGTACATCAACTCCCCACTAACGACTCTGAGAGAATAAGATTGAAAGTTACCTGAATTTACTGAGTAAACCTATGCATCCATAGGCAGAGATAATTTGCGAGCCAGACCTACAAAGTCAAAGTCAGAGGGTCTTGTATAGCGCAGCATGTCACCGTTAGGTCTCAAGAGGCTGCAGACAAGATCAGACTCACCAGATTCTTTCAATCGCTTTAACTAGGGAACAGCCAGGTTTTTAGTTCCTTACGAAAACACAGATGATCTGAAATGGACAAGATATGTGGGGGAAGCTTATTCCAGAAATGGGGGGCAAGATAGGAAAAAGATCGACCACCATATCTCACGGTGCGTGTCCTTAGAGGGGTTAAAAGAAATTTAGAACTGGATCTCAAAGTTCTAGTAGGCTGGTATTCTCACAATTTTTTACCTAGGTACTCTGGGCCTATGTGATAGAAACTTGTGTGTGTGAGGCAAAAAGTCTTGAATTTTCCTCTCAACCTGATTGGGAGCCAATGAAGTGTTTTCAGGTTGGCGCAGGATGATGATCTCAAGGGTAGATCCAGAATAAGTCTGGCAGCAGTGTTTTTGAGGGTCTGTAGTTTGGCATAGAGATCGTTGTTGATGGAAGCCAGTAGGGCATTGCCATAGTCTACTCGACTCACAATTAGGCCCTGAACAAATGGCATGCGAGATTCAATTGGTAGCCACTTGAAAATCTTCCGCAATTTGCGTAGAATGCCATAGCAAGTGCCCACTACACGGTTTACATGAGCTTTCATCGAAGGTTTATTGTTGATAGTGATCCCCAAGTTGCATATAGTTAGTTTTGGAGATGGACAGGAGCCCAGTGATTGGGGCCACCATTCACTGGACCAATGATCTTCAGCCCTGCCAAACAGAATGATCTCCGTTTTGCTGTTCTTCAATTGTAATATATTATGACCCATCCAGTTGTCAATGGGGGTCATACATTTCTTGAACAGGATGATGATATCCGAAGGGTCAGGGCCGAAGGCTATCAGCATTTGGGTATCATCGGCGTATGATACTGTTTCAAAGCTGTAGGATCTAATTATCTTGGCCAAAGGAGTGACATAAAGATTGAAAAGCATAGGGCTCAAGATAGAACCCTGCGGTACTCCAAAGCATACTGATCTGCTGCATGCTGCCATGGGACTGAGGTGCACAGTGGCAGAACGATCTTTTAAATAATTGTTGAATCAATCCAAGGCCTTCCCCTGGACCCCATCTCCCAGAGCTGTTGTAACAAAATGTCATGGCAGATGGTGTCAAAAGCGACCGATATGTCCAACAGCACCAGAATAGCTGATTCCTTCGTGATATTGTCAATCATTTCAACTACCGCAGTTTCCGTGCTGTGCGCCTGCACGAAACCCCGATTGAGAAGGGTCGAGAAGACTATGCCCTTCTAGATGGCTAGTTAGTTGTTTGTTTACCAAGGCTTCGAGAGCTTTCCCAAAATAGGGAAGCAGCGAGACAGGGCGGTAGTTGGCTTGTTCACTGGCATCTGATTTGAGCTTTCTTCCATCTGCCCGGTACGACAGCTTGATCCAGAGAAAGATTGAAAATCTCTGTAAGCCTTGGTATCAGAGAGGATGCCAATTTTGTACTCATCCGTGGGGGAAAGGGGTCTGTAGGAGATCCGGATTTAATTTTGACAATAACCTCCATCACATGATCCCTATATACTGGTTGAAATTTAGTCCATAAGGAGTTGGTGGGTCACTTCCGTTAGTAGCCTGCAGGTCGATCCCATTCTCATTCGGGAAAGATTTATATATGGCCTTTATTTTCTCATCGAAAAAAGGATAATTTATTGACCCAATCCTGAGAGGGAGGCACGGAAGATTGTATTGCTTCAGGGGTGGTGAACTCTTTCATGATTTTATAGTGTTCTTTACTTGAGTTGGCTGCATTGTTAATCCTCCCTGCTAGATACATCTTTTTAGCCTTTTTGATATTATTTAAATATGAACGATAACTTTCTCTATAGTTGACTTTATCGTTAGCTGTTCTCGTTTTTCTCCAAAGACGCTCAGCCCTCCTATTAGATAGTTTCTGAGTTTTGAGTTCTGCAGGGAACCAGAGGGGCGGTTTATGCTTCATCTTAACTCTAGAAAAAGGTGCTATTATATTCAATGTTGTTGTAATTGCCTGTTCGAAATCGGTAATCGCTTCCTGTTAGACCTGGCACCATTGGGGTGGGTCGCCCTTCCATTTTTTTGTTGTTGCTTCGTGTATTTTTGCTAGTGCTAGATGCTTTGGGCACTGTGCCACTGCTATTCAGTGCCACAGTGCAAGTGCTCCCTAAATTGATGTATTAATCAGTGGTTCCATGTTTGGCTATTTGGTTTACTTGTCAGACCCTAGTCTAGTGCACTGAGTGTGCCCAGGGCGTGTAAATCCAAATGCTGCTGGTGAGCCTGAAACACTGGTTGTACCACCCACAGAAGTAGCCTTGTAAAATGTGTCAAAGGTCTGCCATTGCAGAGCCTGTGCGCAGTCTTTTACTGTCATGCTGACTGGGCAAGTGCACCCACTTGCCAGTCCCTAAACCTGCCCTTTCCTTCATATTAGTCATCCCTATGGTAGGCCCAAGGGCAGGGTGCATTGTAAGTATAAGGTAGGACAAGCCCTGGTGTGTGTGGTATGTCCTAATAGTGAATTACAGCCATTTTCGTTTTTCACTATTGCAAAGCTACCTGTTCTCCATAGGCCAGAATGGGCTGTTAGAGTTATTACATTTTATAATCCTAACTGTCTCAGAGAACATGGTAGAAATTCGAGTTTAGTATGCCTGAACTCAGAATAATAAAATACATCTTTTAGTGAAGTTTATTTTAATATTCTGTGTTTGTAAATACCACTTTTAGAAAGTAGGTATTTGCTTGTCCAACCATTCTAACCTGCCTCTGCTAGGTTGTTGTATTACTATGTCTGGTTTTTGAGAGTGACAGGGCTGGGGAATTCCAGGAGACAGGCTGAGTCACCCAGTGGTGAATAGAGAGATCTTCATCTAGATGGGAGGGAGGAGTTGCACCTGAACCTTAAATAGGGCAGTGCCTGCCTTCCACAATGCTGACTCCACCCCCTAGGAAGCGGCTGATGTCTCTGCCCTGCACACTGAAAGAAGAGAAGGAGTCCGATAAACAACGTGCTCCAGGACTGTTCTTGTCTTCCACAATGCTGACTCCACCTCCTGTGGGGCGTCTGATGTGCCTGCCCTGCACTGTGAAAGGAAAGGAGAAGCCTGGTAAACAGAGTGCGTCAGAACTGGTTTGGACTGGGCAAAGGCCTCTCTCCCCTCAGAGAACAAAGGATTTTGGAGTATAAGTATTGGGAACCTGATCCCGTGAAATTAGATCACTTTGGACTACAAGAAGAAACCTTTACTGAGGAGAGGAACCTGAAGAAACTGAGGAGAGACTATTCCCAAGCTGAAGTGCTCCTTGGGGGATTGGCCTGCAGTGGTTGCCTCACTGCCAAAGAAAGGAGAAACTAAGAACTTTGTGTACTTTGCTTTCAACTTGTGAAGGATCTCCAAGGGCTTGGAAAAGAGCTTGCCTCCTGCTGAAGTCTAAGGGACAACAGACTTCACCCCCCCCCCCCAGCTCCCCAGAGTTCTTGTGGAAGTTCCTGCTGCTGATTTGGGCCTTCTGAGGAACTGCGTGTCGCAAGGAGCTGGAAGCGCGACTCAACGAGAAGAAGCGTGTCGCTGTGCCTGCCGTCACAACTCCGAAGGAGGGTGTCGTCGCTGGAACTGTCGCCCTGCACCGCATCGGAGAGAAGCGTGCCGCAACGAAGAGGAAGCGTGTCGCCATCGCTGCTGCTGCCGTCGCAACTCGAAAGAAGGAGGGTGTCGCTGCTGTAGTTGTCGCACTGCACCGCATCAGGAGATGAATCTCGCAACGAGGTCGGAGCGTGTCGCGGTCGCTGTGCCTGCCGTCGCAACTCCGAAGGAGGGTGTTGCCACTGGAACTGTCGCATTGCACTGCACCGACCAAGAGCACCTCACATCCCCGAGAAGCGTGCCGCTGTCGGAGCTGCTGCCGTCGCATCTTGGATGTCACCGCTGTAGTTGTCGCATCGAGCGGAAGCTTCACGCATCATGGGAGAAGAGCGTCACCGTTGAAGCTGGTGTCGTCGCACCGTAAGGGTGTCGCCGCTGCAGTCCACGCATCGAACCGATGGCTTCTCGTATCCCCGAGAAGCGTGCCGCATCTGGAAGATCTTCACGTCTTTATTTCTTTGTATCTGAACTTTGCCGCATTTCCCATCGCTGCGACATTACTTGTTGTGGAAGCGCAACGCAACTTAAAGTACATTGACGCAGAGTGTTGCATCTAAGAACTGAACTGAACTAAGCTTAAATCTACCCTCTTAAAGTAATCATAGTGTGTATTTTTGTCATTTATGGTCTTGTGGTAACTCTATATAAAGTCAACATATTTTTTATATAAAACCTGTGTGGTGTCCATTTGTAGTGTTGTCACTGGGTTACTGTATGTGGTCACAACTGCTTAACTTACAACGCCTCTGAAATAAGCCTCGACTGCTCGCGCCATGCAGCATAGAGGGTGAGCAGGGGTTATTTTCGGAGTGTAATCCCCTTGTCCTGACTAGAGGAGAGTGTCCCTATTTGTCACAAGTACCTACCTGTGCCAACTAGAGCCTTCTAAATCTAACACTTCCTCAATGTCTTTGGTGTTCAATTCGGCTTCATAGCTAAAATTATTGGAGAAGGAGGAGGATGTAACTTTGTGCCAAGGTTTAATCATGACGCTTTCATTATCTCGTCTCATTATCGGCTCATTAGCAGGAAGACTAAACTGTATTAAATAATGATCGGTCCAAAGGAGCTGTACAGGTTGGTCCAACGTGATCCTAGTGGAGTTCGTAAACAGAAGATTGAGAGTATGACCAGCCTGATGAGTGGGCCCGCTACCAATTGCTCCAGCCCCAAGGTCTGGAGAGATGTATTCAATTGGTCGGTATCCGGGTCATGAGCCAGCTCAGCATGATAATTGAAATCGCCGATAAGAAGGAAGTTATCAGCAACCATGACACAAGGAGCAATAAAGCCACAAAACCACAAATTAAGAGTAAATCTGAGAAGGGTAACTCAAAGCAAGCACCAAGTTTTCTAAGAATAAGTGGTATAATAAGAAACATAAAGAAAAGACTAACCCCCAGAATCATCAAGAACACATTTTGCGATTCCTTAATAGCGAAAAATACAGATTTTCTATTAAGGAATAGCAAAATGCTATTCATCAAGAAATCCATTCAAAAATAGCGATTTCTAATAATTCCTTAATTGCGACTCGCAAATTGCGAGTCGCAATTAAGGATTATCTCCCTAGAGGCCCATAGGAATGAATGGGAAGACCAACTCAATTTGCTAATCGCATTTAGCGATTCGCAAATTGAGATTGCGATTTCAAGGGTGCAGGGGTGTCCAAATGACACCCTGTTGCATCCCTGAAATTGATGTGTGCACATATGTTGCGCAGACACATGCCCTTAGGGCATGTGTGTGCGCAACATGAAACTTTGAAAAATGCACTTTAGTGCATTTTTCAAAGTTTTTGCTATTTACCACGTAGTTAGACTTCGCGGTAAATAGCGGCCCCAGATTGCGAATTCGTAATTTTTATATGGTTCATGAATTGCATTTAAGGAATCTCAAATTGAGATTCCTTAAATGCAATTCATCGCAATTTAGCGATTTCTATACTTGCGATTTTTGCATTTGGGATGATGAATCCCAAATGCAAAAATAGCACTCGCAAAGGGCCAGATTCTCATAATCTGGCCCTTTGCGAGCCGATTTCAGCTTCATGAATCTAGATGTAAGTCATGGGGTGGATCTCCTCAACAGGAGGCCACTGAAAAGTGCTATAATTTGCATAACCGTGATAATATTAAAACATCTGACAGGTATCAGGATACTTATACGCGTTCATCTCGTTCCTTTCAGGATAGATCAGAGAGAGGTGGGCAGTCAGAGTGCAGATCAGAGGAGTACATGAAACCGAAGAAGGACTCATAACACTCTTCTGACTACATGATAAAAAAGGAAGACAAACCTAAACAGTTAAAGCCACAATTCAAAAACAAGGTAGCAGGACATAAAGTCAAGCCTGGCACGGATATTGAGGATGCTGCATCTGAACGGGGAGTGGGCTCTGACCATGCTGGGCAGCCTGAGAGAAGTCACAATAGTTTGCTGGAATCTGATGAATTGTCTAGTGACAGTAGCGTTGAATGACTATATTTAAGTTGAAGCACCAGACACTAGGGTAAGCACCCCGCATCGTTTATACGAGGTGCAGCTTCAACTGGAGGGGGATGTACCAAGATACACTAATTTCCTTTTTTGCAAGAACTTATCATTTGACTATAATTTTCTCAAGGTCGAAAAGGATTGGCTACCTGAATTCATGATGGATTGCCCAGAGGGAGAGACGGTAATTTTACCTGGCTTTTCCAAACTCCTCCCAAAATCAGTTAAATATTCATATATATGCCAAGAAGTGGGCGTTAGTGCTGGCTTCTGCATTACACCCCAGCCATGGGGAGTGGGATGATGTTTCCCCTTATAATGCAATACCAGTGAAGTCGACATCACAACTTCAAAGACAACGCCCCATTAAAAATTAGGCTAAAAGACAAATTAGAGAGATTCTCATATAACTTGAATACCAAGATGTAACTGAAAGTTGCACCTCTCCCTTGTTTCCAGTAATGAAAATAGATCATTCATATCATCTAGTATTAGATTACAGACATTTAAACACAGATACACGAACATTTGCAGTACAAAATGCACACAGCACAGCACTAATGAAGAACATAATGCGTAAAAAATACAAAACAAATTAGATATCTCGAATGGATTTTTCTGCCAAAATATAGCACTTGAAAGCAGATATTTGACAGGCTTTAGCACTCTGGGTCTTCTAAATCAGTTCTGTTGCTTGCCCCAGGGGTATAAGAATAGCTTTGGGTTGTTTTCAGCATGGGCTACTGAACTTTTACAATAATTTAACAATGAGGAATTGTCCTATGTCAATGACCTTTATTTGACAGATTATGACCTTTCTACACACTTGTCAAGAGTAGATTGCATAATTCTGAGATTTACTCAAATGGGCTAGACATTCAACTTTAAAAAATCAAAAATTTCCCACCTCAATGTGTGGGATCTGGGATATGAGCTGTCAAGTGAAGGCAAAAGCCTTGCAACACACTTCTTAGAAAAGTATGTGCTTTTACAACCACCAACCACTTTGAAAATAATTCAATCCATATTCGTTTTTCTAGATTTTTGCAGAACATACATTCCAGATTATGCAGAATGGGTTAAACCATTCTAAGACTTGATTCGTCCAGACTTTTAAGCACACATTGTACAACTGACCACACACAGATTTTGTGCTCAGTAAAGCTGACATGCTACCATCAAAACATTTACACACATGTGTTAACACCAGAAACCTGTTGATCCATATCAATGCTGGTGCATCAAGTTATTCCTACTTTACATTCTACGAAGGAGACACAGTGCTAATTGCACATAAATCCCATTTATACATCAATGCTGGGATGCATTTTGCACCAATAGAAAAGATTCTGATGGCGGTACAGACTGCTGCGTTGAGAGAGTGAGAGCTTTGGCTCAGGGGAAGCAAATATTTGTCATGACTCCAGTGCCGGCCTTCGAGGCTGTCATGGAAGCTAGCGTTTCCAATGCTAACGCATTTCATCCAAGATGGATACAGTTGGTCAACTCTCTCACCACAACAGATGTAGACTATAGATTTGACTGTACACTACAAACACAAGCATGCCTGCAATACGAGAATGACTACCTTCTGCCTAATGAAGTCATGTCTCTTGATTAGTATGATTACATCATCTATACTGATGGTTCTGCACAGTCTGCTGTAGAGACAAAACAGCAATATTGAGCTGCATGGGCAGCTGTTAAGGGTAGAATGCAGGATGTGAATTCCAACCTGAAAAGACCCACACGCAGTCACTAGGTGATTGCACAGTGCAGCTGGCAGAACTCAGAGCTCTAATTCTGGCAGATTCCCCACGCTCATTGAGTGTGATTCGTATTATTATGTCCAGTCTTACAATGAGTATCTGCACTACTGGAGCCAGAATGGATTCAGAGATTCTAAAGGGTACACCATAAAGCACAAAGCACTTCGGGGACAGGTGGCTAAGGTGAAAGGATGCTTGCCACTGACTCATGAGACTCACACCTTCAGTCATCAATGTGCAGGAATACATGTTGCAGGGAATTACATTGCTGATGAAGCTGTAAAGGCAATTGTGCACACTGTGGCAGTCGCTGTGATTACTCAATCCAGTACGAGGATAGAGACATTACGATGACTGTCACTGAACATGAGAACACCCACTAGCATAAAGGCTTTTCAGCAAAGTACTCCTACCTACCAGTTAAGTGCTCAAAAATACCATTTGCTCATATTCCTGGAGTAAGTGATAGAGTAAATAACAAATTCAGATCGCAGGTTAGGTTTAATCCTAGGAGCACATGAGGGCTTAGAGTCTGCACACGCATGGGTGGCAGCTATAATTTCACTATTGCAGCAACGCTGTTGGTGGCCAGGTCTTTACAAACAGACTAGAGAATTTGTCCTTAAATGCGACATCTAGATGTGCAGCAGATGAAGGGTTCCACAATAGCACACCCACCACAGACACCACTATTAATATCAAACAAGCCTCTCACCTGTATTTATCTGGACCACTTTGGCCCCTCAAAATCAGATTGGGCTTACAAATACATCTTGGTTGCAGTGGATTCCTATGGGTTTTGCAACAACCATCAGCTGAAGCCCGCACTGAATCAAAGATTTGCAAGTCTTTATCGGAACATACGCAGGTGGCACATTCCATTCAGACCAGGGGCCAGTGTTCATCTCTAAGGCTTAAAAGAGACCATGGGGAAATTGGGTGTGACTGAGTGGCACTCCTCCCCCTACCATCCCGAGGGAAACACAGAGATGGAAAGGAAGAACCGGGACTTAAATCAGTATTTAACAGTGAGGGTATTAGGCTCAGGTCGCAGTTGGGTCCATCAACTATATGGTGTCCAGACAGCCCTCAACAATCTGCCAAGAAAATCCTTGGGTGGTCGGACTCCCCTGCAAGGTCCTGTTTAGGGTTAAGATGTGGGTACCTGACCTTAATTGTCCCAACACAGTGGTGGCTGAAACCCCCTCTGACATCGATGAACAAAGTGTGGGGTAGGCAATTCACCCTTTTTTTAGGTCATGAAGAAGCACCACATTTTGTTTTGACCAAAAGGGGCGCGAAAAATGTAGGCGCATTTTTCTCCTTACTAGGAAAAAAGAGAAGCTACGAGGGCACATTGCAACCCCTCTAGTAGCAACCAACTTATAAGTTTTTCTAATCTAAATGGGGAATCCATTTATTAAAGGCTTAGGTGATATCTGCATGTCAGTTTTAATTCACTCTTTCACACAGACTTTACACCACCTCACTTGGACATTCCTCGCAATCATCAAACAGCGATAAAAACCAAAAGATCTCTGCCAAAGGGACCCTTCGGGGTACCTGTACGTGTCAGGAATCCGGTTGTTGCCTCTATATTGGGTATTGCAATCAACATAAGAGTGTCAAACAAATCGAAACAGACAGCAGAGGATGAAACACAAAACCAGTTTGCGCAAGTAGACAGAGTAGAAATTTATACCGACTAAGAGTTCTGAAATTTAGTACAGAGGTAGGGTGCACGTGCTTAGTGTACAAAAAGGACCCTCAGGCACCAACTGCAAAAGTCGGTAGCCAGTTGTCTTCATTGGGTCCCCAAGAGTAGAAAAAGAAACTGGAATGGTGATTAGGAAAGTGATTTAAAAAGAGTGTGGGCTACTCATCAAACAATAATTTTATTGAGAAGGTAGCTCTAACTCTAATAAAAACAGTGAAAAAACAGTGGACTGGTGATTGGTTGAGTTAGCTTGAACCAATAAGTCCTCACAAAAGTGACAAATAAACAAAGATGGTCAACATGTTTCTGCTAACGAGCCCAAAGTCAGCTCAGCATTCGTCAGGACCAAAACACTCATTCATACTCCTTGGTGGGCACTCACTAAGGTGTCCTAACCTAAGGTGTAGAAAAAGAAAAAACTAATGCAACCTGATAACTGTAAAGGTTCCTAAGATGGATGAATCTCCAAGGAGTCTCGCCTCATTAAGGGAGACTAAAAATCTGAAAAGTAAGAGAAACAAACAAATCTGTTTTGAATGTAACTATTCTATAATTATCAAAGTTCAGTTTATCTAAGCAAACGTGCACATGTGTTCCCAGTTAGTGAAATTACTACAGAGAATTATACTGTTGGAAATACAGGGTACAGTGCCCAGGAGAAGGCTATCTCATTATATGAGTTCACAAACAAGTGTTCACTCGTTATTTAGCCAATATCAGAAAACACGCAAATAATATTATATCTGCATGTTATGAGGGTAGATACTTTATTAGTGAAAGTGCTCGTCAAAACAACCAAAGGTCGAGATTATGGAATTGCAAAAACGTCCTTTGAATAGAGCGCAATCAGGTGTCATATCGAGTCAGAGAGGGTAAACTCACTTTAAAAAGTCCGTTGTCGAACATCAATGGCTGGCGGAGGGGGGAAGCCTTCACGCTCGGTCAATCTGTCAGCATAACACAGTGGTATTATAAAACTCCTCTACTAGCGTGTACTTAGAGTCACAAAGGTTACGAGCGGTAAATGGAGTAAAATTCATAGGCCTACTTGCTCCGATGCGACTCCCCGCCGGTAAACCTGCTTGGACCACAACCGCCGCCCGCAACAACTAAGGGGCAATGCGGTCGCGGGTTTGTTTTGTAAGAGACCGCGGAAGTTCGGGAAGGGCGCGGCTCGCATTGGTAGTGGTCACGTGCTCCTGTAACTTCTCATTTTGCTTAAAGGGCCCTCACTGTTTCCTTGTTTGCTGTGCCGCGTTCACAAACTCTCGGCATAATGGACCGAAAGGATCCCATTATTTTAGAAAAATAAATTGTGTTGTTGATATTACATTAGTAAAAGAGGCATATTTCACCAGTGTAATCACGGGATACAAGGATGTCAAGACGCATCCTGGGAATAGTAATTTAAGATGACAGACGATTAAGCGCTCTATCAACCTAACCCCAACAATTTGTCCAATTACATACATTCGTATTTTAGTTTAGTTGGAAACAATAAAAAACATAAAGCAGATGGTGGTTTGTAGAGGAAAAAAGTATAAGTGACTCTTATAGCAATTACATCAGACAAAGAGCCACTGACAGAGAAACCCACAATGTCTAAGGAGAATAGTGGTGCAGTTATCTCCGCATTATCGTGCCCCACGGAATATCATCGTTGAGGCCATGAAGGTGTGTGGAAAGGCGATATATCCACCTTTGCTCCTTTTCAAAAAGAGTGCCTTCATTGTCTGAATTGATTTGCTCTATTTCCACCCATTTCACATCATTGGGGCCATGACCGTTTTCCAAGAAATGGGTAGTTAGTTTGGTAGTGTTCCTGCCACATCTAACATTACTGCGGTGTTCACCAATACGTGTCTTTATCCTCCTGGTGGTCATGCCCACGTACCTCAGATCGCAGGGGCAAGTAATCAAGTAGATGACATTACTTGAATTACAATTGGTATGGCTTCTCAGTTGCCATTCTTTTCCTTCTTCCAAATGTAAGACCTTGGTAGTAGTGGTAAGATGGCACACACTGCATCCCCCGCAAGGGAAATGGCCCATGACAGGTGGTAAGCCCCAAGCATTGAGGACAGTTTGACGGTGGAGGGTCTGATTGATTCTAGGGCGAGTATGTACAAGGGTGTCATGTAAGCTTCTTTCTCTTTTATAGGAGAATAAAGGTTTTTGCCAATTGCGACCATTACTCGTCAGTATTCTCCAATGTTTGCCGGTGCAGCGACTGACGGCATTGGAGATATTACTGTAGGTAGTCACGCACGTTAGGGGGACATCAGGTTCTATCTCCTTGTCTTGGTCTTCCAAAAGGGCCTCCCTATTATTATTCCTCGCCCTCTTACGGCTTTTCTGTAGTATTTTCTTGGGATAACCCCTCTGTGATAATTTCACAGTAAGGTCATCAGCATGGATGTTAAAATCCTTGAGGCTACTACAATTTCTACGTATACGTAGATATTGGCCGAAAGGGAGGTTTTCCCTTAAGGGGCGCGGGTGAAAACTTGTGAAATGAAGGAGATTGTTGGTGCTGGTAGGTTTGTAATAGGTTTTACTTACAAGTCGGTTACCTGCTCTGGTGAGGGTCACATCTAAGAAGACAATAGATTCAGAATTGTATTGGTGAGTGAATCTAAGGTGGGGGTCGCAAGTGTTCACCCAGTCAAAGAACGCTAGAAGACTTTCTTCCGACCCTTTCCAAATTAAAAGCACATCATCAATGTACCTCTGCCACAGGATAACATTGAGAGTGTAAGGGTTGTTTGCGTTCAGAATATGTGTCTTCTCGAAGTTATATACGTACAGCCCCGCAATGCTGGGGGCAAAAGTACTGCCCATTGAAGTGCCAGTCTTCTGTAAATAGATAGTGTCTTGGTACTGGAAGAAATTGCGTTTAAGTGCTAGGGTAGCACAATCAATGATGAAAGTCTTGGAGGTGTTATATGTCCAAGTTGTCTGTTCCAGTACATCTGCAAGGACCTTCAGGGTTGCATCCTGCGGGATGCAGGTATATAGACTTTCGATGTCTAGGGAAACCAGATAACATGGTTCTTCTGGTAGTTCTACAGTTAGCAGCATTGAAAGGAGACTTTTAGTGTCCTTAATATAGGTACAGGTGGATTGTACCAAGGGTTTGAAGAAGAAATCGCAATATTTGGAGAGTGGCTCCAATTGGGAGCCAATCCCAGACACAATGGGTCTTCCCGGAGGTGGAACCCGATTTTTATGGGTTTTTGGGAGGGTGTAAAAGTAAGGTATTTTCTCTTCAGAACGGGTCAAAAAGTCAGCCTCTTGTTTGCTGATGTAGCCATCCCTCTCTGCAGTACTGACTAAATCTAAAATGTCATCCTTTAAGTAAGGGGAAGGGTCCTGTTGGAGGATGGTGTAGCTATTGGTATCACCCAGGAGGCGTTTACATCCATTGTCATAGGCAATGGCATCCTGGATGACAATGCCACCCCCCTTGTCCGCACTTTTGATTACAATCTCTGTATTCTTCTGTAAATTTTGTATGGCCTTGTATTCTCCCGCTGTTAGGTTCTTAAAAGGGGTCGGCTCTGTCAGTGCCTCTACCTCAAGGGACACAGCGTGTTTAAACGCTATGATATCTGCTGGTATCAGATGAGTAGGAGGATTAAAGTGTGATTTGATTTTGAAATTGGTGTCACTAGAGGATGCTTGAGTGGTATGTTCCTGTTGTTCGAAGAAAGTCTTTAACCTGAGTTTTCTAAAGAACTCACCAAGTTCACATTTTAATTTGAAACGGTCCAGGCGGGGGGTAGGTATAAAACCTAAACCCCTTTCTAAGACACAAACTTCATCAGGGGTCAGGGTGGTGTTTGATAAGTTTGTTATTAAACTCTTTGGTTGCTCGGGCCAGCTCTCTATTCCTGTGTTTTGCTCCGCGTGTAGTCCCCTACGGATTCTGTTGGCCCCCAGTGAACTTGGTTCCCTGTTCTCCTCTTCCCCCTGCCTCTCCGGCCAAACCCTAAAAAAGGTTGTGGATACATGCTTTGGTGGAGGGGGAACAAAATGTGGATTCCATCCAAAATTAGGTGGAAATGGCGGCTGGTTGTAGGGGTTAGGCTGATAAGCACCCTGTCCTTGGTGTGGGTAGGGAAACCAGTGTGGATTGTATTGGTTTTGATGTAGATTCCCTCTGCCCCTACCACGCGATCTATTCCCTCTACTACCACTACTCGAATTACTAGAATCCGAGTCGTCAGTGGTGTTGAGGTTGTGATTAGTACGGTCTGGCGGAGTGTAATCCTCGCTGGCATATGGGTAGGTTTTGTCATAGGACCACCTTTTAAGGTCTTTCTGGAACTTAGTGATTTTAGACTGTGCAAGGTTTTCCTTGTATTCATTGAGTTCTTTATTAAACTCCTCTAGTTTCTTTTTAAAGCCCGTAATCGTGGTCTTAATATGAGTTTCTGTGGCCTGTATGTCAATCAGTAGGGCTTCTGATAGACGCATTGCTGTTTTTATGATTAGGAGGGCCCAATCATGCGTACAGTGCCAAGCAATTTGGGCCCACTCTTTCCTGAATACGCTATCCTCTAGAAATATTCGTGGGGCATTGGATACAAGTAGCCCCTTTGGGGCCATCTTGTTCGTGAGGTATTCCTTCATCATTGTCCCATGTAGGATAGCTCTAATTCTGCTTTTCTTTAATTCCCCCAGCTTGTCCCAATCGGACGTTTGTGAGATGGTTTGGGCCACCAAGGGATCCGCAAACAATGAGGGATCACTAAGTATGGCATCCGCCTCCTCTCTGGTAAACGACAGACCTGATGCCTCCATTCTCAGGGCATAGGCGTAGCACTTTCTAAAAAGATATTGTATCAACCAATGAGCTAAATTAAAAATAGACTCTCGCAGCTGCACGCTGCTAAATCAAATGAAACAACAGGAGAGAAAGGGTTTTATTGGGACCACTCTTTTACCCCTTCCAAATAAATGTATTGCAATCAACATAAGAGTGTCAAACAAATCGAAACAGACAGCAGAGGATGAAACACAAAACCAGTTTGCGCAAGTAGACAGAGTAGAAATTTATACCGACTAAGAGTTCTGAAATTTAGTACAGAGGTAGGGTGCACGTGCTTAGTGTAGAAAAAGGACCCTCAGGCACCAACTGCAAAAGTCGGTAGCCAGTTGTCTTCATTGGGTCCCCAAGAGTAGAAAAAGAAACTGGAATGGTGATTAGGAAAGTGATTTAAAAAGAGTGTGGGCTACTCATCAAACAATAATTTTATTGAGAAGGTAGCTCTAACTTTAATAAAAACAGTGAAAAAACAGTGGACTGGTGATTGGTTGAGTTAGCTTGAACCAATAAGTCCTCACAAAAGTGACAAATAAACAAAGATGGTCAACATGTTTCTGCTAAGGAGCCCAAAGTCAGCTCAGCATTCATCAGGACCAAAACACTCATTCATACTCCTTGGTGGGCACTCACTAAGGTGTCCTAACCTAAGGTGTAGAAAAAGAAAAAACTAATACAACCTGATAACTGTAAAGGTTCCTAAGATGGATGAATCTCCAAGGAGTCTCGCCTCATTAAGGGAGACTAAAAATCTGAAAAGTAAGAGAAACAAACAAATCTGTTTTGAATGTAACTATTCTATAATTATCAAAGTTCAGTTTATCTAAGCAAACGTGCACATGTGTTCCCAGTTAGTGAAATTACTACAGAGAATTATACTGTTGGAAATACAGGGTACAGGGCCCAGGAGAAGGCTATCTCATTATATGAGTTCACAAACAAGTGTTCACTCGTTATTTAGCCAATATCAGAAAACACGCAAATAATATTATATTTGCATGTTATGAGGGTAGATACTTTATTAGTGAAAGTGCTCGTCAAAACAACCAAAGGTCGAGATTATGGAATTGCAAAAACGTCCTTTGAATAGAGCGCAATCAGGTGTCATATCGAGTCAGAGAGGGTAAACTCACTTTAAAAAGTCCGTTGTCGAACATCATGGGCTGGCGGAGGGGGGAAACCTTCACGCTCAGTCAATCTGTCAGCATAACACAGTGGTATTATAAAAAAAAAAAAATTTTTGCCTCTATATTGGGCCCAGGAAAATATCAGGTCATGAAGAGGTTTAGAACCATTGTCAAGCCTAGCTTGGTAAACATTTGGGAAAACCTTTGTGTGAGGAATTGCACACAGTAAGATGGCCACCGTGTTGTTTGCAGTCTAGTTTTCATTTCTAACACACCTGTGTAGTCACTAATGGTTAAGACAGGTGCGCGCGCTTCCCTCGGCGCACTTCAACTGAATTCCGGAGAGAGTAGTTGAGTTAGCGTTTCCTCCGCACTTATTTCAAGTGCGTAGGTTCGAGTTCACAATTTTCATAGAAATAATTTAGAGAGTATTCGATGTTTCCAGAGTCCAGACGGATATCCATGGAAGCGTTCAGAGAGGTATCTGATGTTTTCGTGAAATCCGTATCGTAGCAGCTTCCCGACATAGAACTGGCAGAGAAGCTCTTATCCTCTTTGCAAGAGAGGTTAGAAGCGAGAGGGCTGAGGAGAGTGGAGCAACTTTCAAGTAAGACGCATTTGCCGTTCCTGTTATCTCCACCCAGGTTGCTGCAGTATTAAACCCCCAGCAAGGTCTTGACTGAGGATTTCCCTTGCGTTCTTACCTTTTCCTTACCTTCCCTCCTCCCCTTCCCTGTTCCTTTTGCGCGTTGCTTCTTCAGCGTTTGGAACCAACGTGGAAAATTCTGCAACTGTGCAAGATACTGAACTATTCAATTATACAGTTAGGTTTAACAGAACTCCCCGTCAGGCATACAGGTACAATGAATATCAGCATTGTTTGTCTCTAACACTTTCCTTGCATAGTCAAATACTTAATGTCGTATGTTCATTTACAGCTGCAGGGAGTCAGTCGCAACACAAAGACAACCTTAGAAGAGGGGCCATAACTCTTTCTTAGACTGGTAGGAAACTCTCTGTGATGTTATATGATATTTAGAGTGTTAGATAGAAGTTGTTTATCTTTTGCCCCTTTATGCATTAGGTATCCTTGACAGTACGGCACTGCAGTGCCGGCCCAATGAGGAGCACTTGCACGATGATGAAGCATGACATCCCCATGGATGTGTGAGGGCAACAGGAAACAGTCTTGTTGACTGTCCCCTTTACTTTGTCCATGACCCAGTCTCTCTTTTACCTTTCTCTGTCAGGAACAGTGACCCCATTTCTTGGTCTGTGCAGTCTGGTGCATGAACTACCTACTTTCGACAATCTAGCTATAGAAGAAAAACCTACACAACCCTTTTAAGAAAACCAAGAAGCACAGGTTAATTCATTCATTTGGGTTTTCAAATTAAGGACAATATTTAGATGCAATCTGAGATTATTTACAATGGTACTTGGCACGTTAAAGTTCCAAGATCAGACAGCCACTAACAATCACAAGAAGCACCTTTACTTAGTCCCAAAATGAGAATCTCAATTTTATCTGAGTTAAGCATTAGAGCCTGCATTTGCCCACACAGATAGCCAACACTTAAAATGTGCTTGTTTGTATTCAACTGAGCCGTCCAGCTGAGTAACCAGTTGAGTATCATTGGTGTACATCATGAAAGTGAAACTACATGATCCTATCGGATAAGCAACGGACGAAACCTAAATATTAAACAGCATTAAGCACAAAGTAGAGCGATGTGGTATGCTGAGTTTTACTGATTTCATGTCAGAAAAGTTAGTAATTTTTACTACTTGCATCCTTTTCTGAGATATATCAACCAGTCTAAAGGCAAACCTCTGATACCAATGCAAAAACACAACATCAGAAAAATCTAAAGCCGACTTAAAAAAATAGAGTCAATAATAATAGAAAAAATAACCCATAACAACTAAAATCCAATTAGTAGAACTGAAGTTATTTTTATTTTTTATTTTTTAGATGTAAAAAGGAGCCCAAAACATCTGTATCATCGCCTTTTCTATAGAAGGAGTATACTCTGATGCTAGACATGAGTCCAGGACCTCGGTGGGCCCCTTTTAGGGACCAGGACTCACTCCATTAGAGGTTAGCATAAGGGCCTAGGCAGATCTAGTTAGCGTTGGTCAACTGGATAGCTGCAGGGAGGAGGCCTCCTGAAGCTAGTTGTTTCCCTATAGCGCACAGAGGAGGTCACCCTACTGACCCTTGAAGTCACTTCTGGTTCAAGGCAAGTTGGTCCAATATTCCTTCTTCAGACATCAGGGCTGTCCTTCTTCTGAATCTTCCACAGGTCCAGCAGTGTTCTAATAAGAGGTTCTGAAGGCGCCACTTTTACAACTAACTAGTACCACTCTTTGTGTAGGGAATTCCCTGACCTGACCCCAAAACTGGTATGGTAATTTCTTCCAATTCCCCTGGTCCTGGCTACACACTGTTTAGGGTGAAAAAGGCAAGACATAGTGTCATGTAGGACATTTGGCATCATTTTGACATTGTGTGTCAGGTTCCTTTGTTTGTGCAGGGACATTTGAAGTGCTATCAGGGAAGGGTATAGCTCCTTCCCAGTCATCATATAAGGAAGACCCACTACCCTCACACCGAGGCCTCCATTATCCCCACATCAGGAAAGAATTCACAACCCACAACAGGGGAGCTATTCACAATCATGTGACTCTGTAGACTGGTAGAAGGGCACATTTGGTTTAGACAGAAAAATGCAAACTTTCTAAAAGTGGAATTTTTAGAATAGTAACATAAAATCTAACTTTACTATTGAAGAGAAATTTAAATTACCATTAATTTGAGTGAAAATAGCATTTCTCTATCTAGTCCCAAACTTAAGTTGACACTTATTTAGAGTAACAAGGTAGTCCAGTGTTGGTCAATGGGATGCATACACTTAAAGTAGTGAAAAACGACTTCAGTTTTTCTCTGCCTGAACATGAAAAGGTTAAGTGCACATGTCCTACAGAATAGGATGTGCATTTCATCACATGTGAGACTGTGAACCTGTCTTGATTCCAACCCTTGGTTAACATACGCACCAGCCCAAATAACTGTGCATCCTCTTCAGGGCAAAGACACCAAGCGGGAGAGCAAGACTGTGTGTCTTCAAAAGGTCAGGAGGAGTCAGCTAAGTCTTTTGAAAAGCATATTTTGTCTACTCAGGTTTCATAGCGTATTCCCAATGTGCAAAAATGGAATTCTGCAACATATGAAGAAAAGTGCTAGCAAGAACCAATTTGCAGTGTGGATGTAATTCAGTCTGTAAATTTCTCTGGGATGGATAGATTTTTACTACATATTATGTTTTTTTAGTTTGGGAAAAATATAAATACTACACTACAGTGTTTAACAAAAGGGCAGCCTCAATCTAAGCTGCATTGTCTGTCATTCATGCCTACTGTGTACCTCTGATAGCCAGAGGTATAAGGAAACAAATAGAAATCATGCAAATTCCAGGATTGGGAGTAAAGCTTATTCACAAAGATTTCTTGGTAAAACTGCCTCTGAATAGCTATGCAGAAGCCTTTTCCTTTCACTTTTTGGTCGCAGACAGAATAGTAGAGCTAGGCACATTCTGGTGGCTAGAGCAGTTAAAGACTGAGAGATACAGATTTCTTTTGAAGTTAAGTCAAGAGGGCAGACTAGGAGTAGCGCTGACTGGTATGGAGTGCTCAGCACAATGCACTACAAATTCCACTATCCTCTTTTTTTGTGGTGCAAGGGACTGTGTGAAAGCTGAATCTTCAACGACAACATTCTTGATTAAGAAAATGGATCACACTAATGAAAAATCTGGAAGGATGAAGCATGGGAATTTTTGTTCTATTAGATGAAGATTTTTCACCAATAGCTGGTAGGGATTATGCATTAAAATGTCTGCCTCACAAAGGAGTGTAGAGAGTGAAGTGTCTGGGCCTTTCCACAATACTGGTTGTGTTAGACACATATACAGGACTCTAAGCCATGAAAGTGAAGCACAAATACCCCTCTACACTCTGTTGACATAGGAGGTTGCTGCAAAGAAATCCAGAGGAGCATTTGGAAACTGACATTTTGGTGGTACCTGTGCTGGAGTTGTGAGGAATCTGTATGCCTGGAGGACTGGGATATGGTGTTATGCCTACTCAAACAAGTCAATGGTGTACCTGAAGAAAGGATTCCAAACATAAACCTTTAGAGCTGAAGAAAAAAGCTAATTTTACTTGGCAGTGATCGCTTGCAAATTAGCCGCAAGGGTGCTTACCACTGTTCCCACCAACGTGCGCGCGTGGGCGCGCGCCCACGTCTGTATCATGAAGCGCGCAGACTTGTGTGAGGAGCGCGCACACACACAGCACTTCAATCAACAACATTTTCGCCGCTGCTTTTAAAAAGCGAGCAGCGCGAAAACCGGGTGTTTCTTTATGTTTGCTTTTGTTTAAAGTATTCATGTTAATTGCAGCGCCGTCACGAGCTGCAATTAACATGAACACTTTAAACAAAAGCAAATAATGTGCCCATCACCCTTCAGCTGAGATCTATTAAGTAGAGAAATGCAGCAACTCTACAAACACAGCGTGTGCTTTTCACGTCGTGTTTGTAGAGATGCTCCATTTCTTTTCTTAACAGAGCTGGGCTGCGGGGTGATTGTGGGGCTTTGTTAAAGTTTTCAGGTTAATCACCGACGCCCGTCTGGGGCTGTAATTAACCCGAAAACTTTAACAAAGCCCCACAATCACCCCGCAGCCCAGCTCTGTTAAGAAAAGAAATGCAGCATCTCTACAAACACGACGTGAAAAGCACACGCTGTGTTTGTAGAGTTGCTGCCTTTCTCTACTTAATTAAAGGGTGATCGTGATACATTACATTCTGCAAAAAGCACAATTTAACTCGGATATCATATTAAGATTTAAAAAATGAGTCAAGAGAATGCAATAAGGAACAATTATTTTTACCTAGGTCCCTAAAGACATGTAACACACCTGAAATCAGTCAAATTCGGGGTGTCAGTTCCAGGAAAGGATGTTTGAGGCCAGACATTGAAATCCTCAGAGAAGAGTGTACCGAGTGAGGTACCCCCTGGCATACAAAATTCATGTTCCACAGGCAGATAGTTAGAATTATTCTAATTATGGGAGATCCATCTGCATAAGTGCAGGGACTCATGAGACAAAGTATTGGTTATTGTAGCACCCCATTTGATTTACAGAGCAATATGTAATGGCCTTGTTTGACGGTGCCTAAACAAAACACAGTGGGTGCAGGATACTGGCAACAAACCTGTGCCCACATTAATTTGGGGTAGGGTGAATATCCAAGTGTGCATCACGTGACTCAATTCTAAAGTCACTTCTCATCTTGACCACTCGGACCCTTCACTTGCTCGGTTTGCCCTCCCAGCTCTTTTCTCCATGAAGACTGAATACTGAGGGACATATTTACAAGCGGATACTGCCACCAGAACGTCACTTTTAGCGACGTTCTGGTGGAAATATGCCCTTCTACATATTTACAAAGCGGCGTTAAGCCACTTTTTGTGGCTTAACGCTGCCTTGTAAATAAGGCCCCTTAACACACATCACTTATCATTAAAGGGTCGTGCAACGATCGTTGATGTGGGTCTTCCACCGCAATACCCATTGCTTTTGATGCTGCCTCAGATTTACAAGGAGGTATAAATCTGAGGCAAAGCCAAAAAATAAGGCTATGCAAGAGCAGCTGTTAGAATGGCAAAATGAAGAGAAATACCTTTATTTCTCCTTGTTTTTGCTTTTTCTATGTGTACTGCATTCTGCAGAATATATAGAAAGAGCAAAATGCCATTAATAATTGTTTCTGTGCGGGAAGGTGTCCCTAACAAAGAAGGGTGGAAGGTTGGTTAGGTCTTGCCAAGATTTTTAATCTTGCCAAGATGCAGGTCTGAGCAGATGGCAGCTACAAGTGTGTAAATGACTGATCTATCTGTCAGGAGTATTCTCTTCACTAACACTTGCTTCCCTTCTCTTTTTGTAACTCAGGGTCAGCAACATTGTTGTGGTGCCACCAGGGCTTTAAGTTGAAGCCTTTTCAATATTACACACAGGCCATAGTTGCTGCTTATTTATCTTATGCAACTAACAACAATTGACAAAGCCAATAGTCCTTACTTGTAGGTATGATTTATTTATTTTAAGACTTTTATATAGCGCGAACTAGACCCGAGACATTGGGTATCAGAGTGTTTTACATGAGCACCAGTTTTGTTACAGGACACATTTTTGTTAGGCATGGGGAAATGAAGTGATTTCCTCATAATCGATGTTGAGACTCGAACCCGGTTCCCCAGCTTCAAAGTCGACCGCTCTAGCCATAAGGCTACATCCTCTCCGCCCTAGCAGTCTAAAGGCGGTTTGACCAAGATATCTTCACTTGAACATTTTACTAATTTTTAAGACATCAAAAGCTCAATCTAAATAGCAAAAAAAGGCACAAGGTTAAGAGCAATTCTATATATGGGTCAGAGAAATTCATTCATATGGGAGCACTCCCAGGGAAAAAAGATTATACTATCTCCCTGCAGATCACCAAGGTCCCTATCTACTAATCAATTCTCGTAAACAACTGCATTTTATTACCGACTCTGATTGGGTCATACTCTCGATAGCCCCGTATAAGACACACTTGTAATAAAAAGCTGTCTATCGTGCTCCACACACACACAAACATTACAAAACCCCTCTCTCTTTCATATTTATTTTGTTTAATAGCGCCACTCATACCAGTGTAAGGTGTTAAGCACTTTACCTCGCATACACATTACACAGAGACACTCAATCATAGTGTGTAAATCAATGTTTAGGATATGTTACATAAGAGAGAGGAATAAAATGTATTTTCTCAACAGAGCTGGGCTGCTAGGGTTTTAAGCAAACGTTTGTAGTGATATTTGGTACTGCACACATGCGCGGTGTGGTTCCTGGCGCACATAGCCACGGCTGAAGCGCACAGAGACCCTACACTGCCGCACACAGAGGAAAAAAATTAGAGGGAACATTGGTGCTTACTGCACACCAAATAAGAACACTGAAATTTTGGATGACTACAGTTTTTAATGGAGCTATTTTGGCTCTGCCTTTTGTTGCCTTCATGGGGTTTTCCTAATTTTTGTGGAACTTTACTCATTACATCTTTTTTTTTTAACTAAGTTGGTCTAGAAATGTATTTTAAGATGTTTATTTATTAACTGTATTCTTGTTTTAGTTAACTGTTGCATATGTACCACATGAACTTTCTCTCAGGAAGACCAAGCTGTTTATGCCAAGTCAGCAAGTGTGAACCAAAGCTTCTTCACAGAAACTGGTTTACCTTTTAAGGGTCAGGTTTTAGCATCTTGTGAGTTCTCAGTCACAGCTCACATTAAGGCTTTGGCTATATCCACTATATCTTACCTATCTTGTCCGTGTCAAATCTCTAGTCAAGCATGCAATAAACATCCATGATTTATTTAGAGACATAAATACTCGCCTCCTTGCTGTCACTGAAACCTGGCTCGCTGATGCTGGAGAAAGGACTCATTGCCTCATCCTCCAAGATCTCCTTGCCATCGCCTACAACAACATTATACACTACCAATCACTACATTATGTTGGTTTCAGTAGTCTACCGCAGCTCCATTCTGTGAAATGAATAAAAGACCTCATCATAAAAGTAATCACCTGATCATCACTCTCTCGCTCTTGAGCAGCACCTTGAGACCCTCATGGGTGAGTAGCCGCAATTTACGAGTCTGCTGATTGATTGTAATCTACCAAACAAAAAAGAAGGGCAACCCAGTAATCCCTTGCAAGTTCAGGGATAAACTACGAAACAGGGTTAAAGGCCAACAAAGGAATCATTTATATATAGTAATTTGGATCTTCTGTATCTTCATCTAAAAATTGCTTTAATCTTATTGTGTAAGGACATTGATAAGATCCTAGAGTAGACATTAATGTTTGGTTTTATCACATTTTCATATGTTTTGATTTGATTTACAAGTTTAATGCATGTGTGGAATTATATGGTGTGTACCCCTGAATGGTAGATAATGAATACAAACTTCTGTTTCCACTTTAAAACTTGAAGTGCTCCTGTTCATAGAATTATTTCCTTCCTCAATATTATTGAAAGCTTTACTTTGATTTAGTTTCTTCTGTCATTACATGGGCGGATAATTCAAGTAAATCACTTTCAAATTACTATATATAAATGATTCCCTTGTTGTCCGGCCATCTATCACGCAGCAAGAAAGATGCTTGAAGCAATCCGCAGTCCTTTTTAATTTGGCCTAACACATGCTGATAATCTCAAAGTATTACATCAGCATGTGGACTGATAATCCATTCAAAACACAAGCTCAAGGAATTGCCAATGATCTGATGAATCTGTGTTCCTTGTAAATCACCTACTCTTTCCACAATCGCATTGATAACCTTTACTCTATCTTGAGCTGATCATGCCTTGATCAGGTTTTTGTATCCTGGATTAATCCAAATTCATCTTTCCCTGTACTCACCCACTTTCAAGTCAGCAACCCTGTTGTCTCTTGATAGAGTAAATTGCACAATTTTACTATTGTAATCTTTCTCCAGACTTTTCCACTCATTAACCTCTCAAGCAATTCTATGTCAGGACTGGAGTCGAGGATTATGCCTTCTTTCTTCACTTTTATTTTTACAGCAACCATCATTTAATAAGCAAACATAAACTACGTTTCCCATTAACACTTGGGAAAAAGTGCAGTAGAATTTCCAATCCAGGGGCATAATCGCCCAACATAGTCCTTCTTTACTGAGCCTTCTCCCTCTTTCTTCGCTGCAGCGCAGCCGAAATAAGTATTTCAGATATTGTGGGCTATAATTGCATGTGTTTTTCATTGGGTTTTTCACTGTCATATTCAGTTATGGACATCATTTTGTAAAGCGGATTCGACGCGTCTTTCTCGTTGTTTCCCTGCGTTTGCTTGCAGGTTGTCTCAACTGCGGGAACGCTTTGCGCTCCTATGCAGCCCGATCTGGTGAGTCATTGACCTCCCACCACTAGAGGGCACTGGAAGTAGCGTGAGACCATGGCGCGCATGTTTGAATTCATCACAGATGAGTTTGTTCAGCGTGTTGTGGTTCCGTGAGCTTTACCGGCCTGAGGGAGATGTGCCGATGGGGTCCATAAGCAGATCGAGCCAATTCCTCAAAAGATTATGGCTGATCGCGCTCTAGTGTGTGAACTCTTTGCTGTCTGCAGTTATTAAATCAGCAGCACAGTCTGTATTGATTCTACTTACACCCTATCTAGGTCAGTATATGGTAGGCCCCAGAGGCCTGTGGGGACACTAACCCAGGCCGGCTCCCTACTAACTGTGCACGAGGGTGAGGTGACCCAAGACTGAGACCCCCTATAAAATAGCAAGAGATTTGGCCTAAACTATTTGGCTGCCACCCAGCCTCCCATTAATTAAAGCCTCTTGCGAAGAACTTTTGGGCTGACACTCAACTTAGCATGACTTTAAAAGCATCACCGGCCCCTGAGTACCCTTTGATAATGGACTATGAGGATGACTCCCAAGGGATGCAAGACCCCCTGGCCGACCTCTTTTGGGACAATAATTTCTACAATGTGGTGGACGCATCCATATAGAGGGTAGTGTCAGAGACCATGGCCCCTATAGAGGAGAGATTGTCCCGGAAGATAGCTCAAGCTTGCACATAAATGACAGCCCCCCTCAGCTTCCACTCCCCCTTTAGAGAACCCAAGTGTTCCCCCCCTGGAGGGGAAAGTGTCTCTCACCCCGAGATCGCCACACATATGGCCACCTTCTTACAGGAGTTTATGAAGTGCCCCAAAAAAAGGGATTTATAGGTCCTGGCATGCATGCCAGGACAAACTTTCTGGATACCCTGGGTCCCCTTACAAAATTCCTAGATATGGCAGGAGAAGCAAGCTAACAGGTTCCCTGATTTCCCCAGACACACACTTGGGGTGGGCACAAAGGGCCATTATCTTCTTTTGCAATGCAAATTTCACCCTGTCCACAGAGCGGCGCCGCTCTCTCCTAATTAAGGTGGCTGGGAGATCTGGCAGATTCAGAGGCAGGGGCCATTGCCGAGAGAGGTCTCTTTGGAAAGCCATTCGTCAAGGAACTTGGCAAATTTGTTAATATGTTTACATCCCTGGACAAGACCAAGACATCCATTAAAAAAGTATTCCCTAGTGTTTTCCACGGGGCCGGTCAAGGTAGGTACCACTCATCTGGCCGCCCTTCCAACCATTATACCCCAAGAGGGCACGGCTCCAGGCAAGGCCATTACCAGGACCAATACCGATTTGGAAATTTCTACCCCACAAGAGGTGGACGTGGCAAAGGCAGAGGATTCCGAGGAGCGGCAACCTCCTCAAGTCCGGTGAGTACGGTGAACGTTCTACCTTCTTCCCGATTAAAAGTAGGGGGGTGCCAAGCGTATTTTTCCAGACCTGGATTTCCATCACAGGGGACGAGTGGGTCCTTCAGACAAAACGAGTTTCATATAGAATGTTTCGCTGAACCCTACGAAGGGGCCAGGGCCAGTCCCATTCTCACAATGGGAGGCGGCCCTGGTGGAGGAGGAGGTCGCTTCCCTCCTCTTCAAGGACGCAATTTCCCTCTCAACCCCTCATCCCCGGGGTTTCATCAGCATTATCTTTTTTGAAGACAAGACCGATGGGGGCCAAAGGACAGTGATAAATCTCAGCAAATTCAATGAGTAGTTGGCTTATTGCCACTTCAAAATGGAGAGTATTCACCTCCTCAGGGATGTCCTACGGCCCTTGGATTGAATGGTAGGGATAGATCTCAAGGACCCCTACCTGGTCATTCTAATTTTCCCACCTCATCTCTGTTTCCTTCAGTTCATATGGCGGCAATAGATGTACGAGTTTACCGCTCTTCCTTTTGGCCTATCCTCGCCCCCTTGGTGTTTCACCAAGGTTCTCAAACCGGTGGTGGAATACCTGAGAGCTCGAGGTATACAAATGATAGTGTATTTGGACAATCTGCCACCTGATGGATCAGTGTCCACGTTAGCTGTCGTCCCACCTCCAGATTACAGTGGATATCCTTCAGAGCTTAGGCCCTGTTTGAACTAGAAAAGTCTCCCTTAACGCCGCTCAGAGCTTGATATTTCTAGGATTCATAATAGACTCCACCTCATCCACTCTCAGTCTGCTCTCCAGGAAGGTGTCGAAGATTCAACACGAGTTGAGGCGCACTCTTACCAAACAACAGGATTCTCTCAGGCATTTGGCTTGAATAGTGGGCCTGCTCTGTGCATAGATCCAGGCCATTTTTCCGGGACCCCTCCAATATCAGGCACTGCAGGGACTGAAGGCTTCATACCTATGCAGAGGGTGTCCCTACTCCCACAAAGTGGTACTTTCTGAGGAACCTCGAGAGGAAATCCAGTGGTGGTTAGACCACATGGATGCCTGGACTGGCCGGGCAATCTTTGGATCAGCCCCAGATTTGGTCATAGAATCTGATGCAGCAGAGCAGGCTGGAGTGCCAGATGCAGCATTTTCTCTACAGGAGGATAGTAGTTGCCAGAAGAACGAAAGTTACATATCAACTGCCTGGAGCTTTCAGCAGGTTACTTTGCAGTCCATTGCTGGACGAGGGATTCAATCCAGTTATGTGTCCTTCTGATAATGTACAAGATATCAGTGGCCCTTTATATCAATCACTTAGGGGGCACTCAGTCCAAAGCCCTCTCGGATCTCGCTGCCAGCTTTTGGCAGTATTGCCTGGAACATCAAGTATCTGTCACGGCGGAGTATTGGCCCTGCTGGGAGAACCAAGTGGTCGACTTTCAGTCGGCAACTTCAGGGACTCCAGTCATTAGAAGTTAGACCCAGAGATCTTTGCCATATTGCACGATCGCTGAAGTCCTTTCTCAGTGGACTTGTTCTCCTGAAAATTAGACCACCAGCTTCCCCGCTTCTTCAGACGGAGGCCGGACCCACTAGCAGTGGCCACAGATCCTTTCCTTCAGTACTGGAGTTGGGAGAAGGGGTATGCTTTCCCCCCTTCGCAATGATTACAAGAATGACAGCGCAGGTCCGGAGACAGAGGGCAGAAGTGGTTCTGATCACTCCCCTGTGGAGATTGCAAGTTTGGTTTCTACTGGAACTTTCCTGGGATTCTCCAATCCTACTCCCCCGGTTTCTGACTCTCCTCCTAAATCCCGACCAAGGCACCTCATCCACTTATTCAGGAGAGCTCATTGTGGCTCATGGCATGGCGGATTACAGGGGACGATGGGAGGTCCTGAGCCTTTCGTAAAAGGTTGAAACCTTCATGTTTAAGGCTTAGGCGGACAGCACTTTCAAAAGATACAGATCTGCATGGGGCAGATGGTCAAGTTGATGTATGCGACTCAGTCTTATTCCCCTGGCTGAAGATGTGGTGCACATACTCAATTTTCTGGCACACTTGGCTTCTAGCAGTTTAGCTTCCTGATCAATAAATACCTTCCGGTCAGCCATCTCAGCCGACCACATGCTGCTAAACGATGTGGCCATGGGGTAGCACCGCCTAGTATGCAAGTTGTTGCGAGGTATCAGACTCTCTCTACCTCCAAAGCCACGCTTCTCAGAACTTTGGGATGTGAACCAGATTCCCAACCTGTTCCTCTCCTGGCAACCTAATTGTTTTCTGTCAAGGAAGGAATTGTCCGCTAAGCTAGCTGTGCTGCTTTGCCTCATCTCTTGCCACTGTGTCTCGGACGTGAGGGCATTAAGCATTACGGGCAGGATTTTTTCCCCTAACGGAGAAACGTTCACATTCCAAAGACGAACTTAGTCTCACACTAGAGTGATCACTGACCCAATTTCCAGATTACCCTAAGCTGTGTGTGGTCAGATGCCTGAAGGAATACGAGGAGATGACCAAAGAGTTTCATATTCCGGGGAGCGACAACTCCTCATTGCAATGCTTAAGCCTTTTAAGGAGGTTTCTTTCCCCGTCATAGCTAGGTGGGTTAGATGGGTAATGCAGGAAGCTGGAATTTACCTTCAGATTTTCGGGGCCCACTCGGCACAAGGTGCAATGGCCTCTAAGGCATTTGGCTTGGGTGCCCGTTTGGAGGATATCCTCAATGTGGCAGATTGGTCTTCGGACTCTACCTTTAAGAGGTTTTACTTCAAGCCGGCGCTTTACAAGGCTCACCTCATGGTGAGCAAGCTTTAAACTAGCATAATCCTTGCTTCCAGTCCTGACATAGACAAAAAAATGTTCTAGCTATCGTAAAGGAAAGTTTCAAGTCTATTAAGGACTTGGAGGCAAGGATTATCCTACCCTAGGGTTTCATAAAATCGCCCTCTCGGTATAAGAGTGAGTAATATTGCTTAAGGTTTTGGGATTGTCTTGGTTGACGCATGTGATTTTATTGCACAATAACTACTTTCACTGCTGTTCGTCTGTAGGCTTTAGTGGTTACATGGCCAGGTGGTGACAATGTCCGTTTGCTTTTTGTAGTATCTGAAATAAACAGGATTCATGAAAGTGATCCAATGGCTGACTTCATGCAATGAAAGAGGGAGAAGGGCCAGTAAAGAAGGACTATGTTGGGCGATTTTGCCCCTTGATTGGACGTTGCACGACGGTTCCTGATTGGATGTTCTTTTACTAAAGTTTTTCCAAAGTGTTCATGGGAAACGTAGTTTATGTTTGCTTATTAAATGATGGCTGCTGTAAAAATAAAAATGTGAAGAAAGAAGGCTTAATCCTCAACTCCAAGTCCTTAATAGAATTAAAACATTCTGTTACGATAGCTAGGACATTTTTCATTACTCCCCATTGGAAATACTACCCCAAATGGAAGTAAAATTAACCACCTCCTTTGATCCAGTTGTACCCAGCTCCAAGCGCAAGGTAGAATAAGTAAATACACTTCAAAATGAATTAGTTCTACAAAAGAGCTCTGATTTCTGAAACATCAATAAAGTGCCTTGAAAGGTGCTAAAGGAACCGTTATCTTCTAATGTGACACAATACATAACCTCTTGCCCAAAATTGGCCAACATTGCTGCAAAGAATATTGCACAGCCAGGAAACAGCACTTCTTCATTAATGCACGTTGTGAGTTCACTGCTGCTAAGGAGGCAGAGGTATCAATAATTAATAGAGCAGTAGTGTTAGTGGACTCATCAAGTGAAATCTGCAACACAAAGGTCATTTAGTAATGTCAAACAACCACCATCATTAATACCATACTTACACAACAGAATGTCCTCCTGAGGCACAATCATACACTGATATCTCTATTTCTGGAAATGCCAAATGCCGATCCTCCGTTTTTGGCCACAAACAGCACATTTCCTAACTCCAATGCCTAGAAAAGGTACCCAAGACAGTAATGATCAAACCACGTTCCGGCTATTTTGAATAACACAGCAGTTTGCAAAGAGGGACAGGGCTTGCTTGTTGAACATCTGAGAAAACTGTGTACTGTAATACAACAGGACCATGACCAGGCTTGTACTTTGATGCTCTTTAACTCGCTACGTACGTCACATGCTACGCTACGTAATGCCATCAAAAGTATTCCTCAACAGTGTATGTAAAATTCAAGATGGAACTTGACAACAACATTTTGCATAAAATTAATTTTATCTTTCAGACTAAGATAGGCCAGGCCGTTTGATAGGCTCTTACATTTAGGGTTTAAGTATTATAGCAGTTAGTCAACTGGCTGTATTTGAAAAGTAATTTTGAAGAAGCCCGCATTAAACCCTAAATGGTTTTCTCACCATGATTTTGGTGTATAATTTTAGCTTCAAATCTCTTGATGATAAACCATTAAATATCCCTATAGGCTAGTAATCAATAAAGGAATATCATTGACTAAGCATACGGTGCATGAAGACTGGTAAGAAGATATGTTGATGACTGGAAAAATAGTAAACATATAGGAGGCCCTGAAATAGCTCTATTCCTTAGGCCTGTCCTGGAGCCCTTCTGCCTCTTTAGCTAATAAAATGTCCACTCCATACTGAATGAAAAGCAATAGGAAATGAAGTAATCACAAAGAGCGGAGAACATTGACAAAATGGTCCCATGAATGGGTATTTATAAAACAGTTCTCAATCAACAATCATACTGGAGCACCATCGCCGATCAACAAGAAATTAGAATATCATCCCTGATAGGGCTGACAGCCTTTAATTTGGAGACAGATTGGCCATATGAAAGACAGTACAACACCAATATCTAAAGACCTAAAGTACTTCTTACTTTTTTGCCCGGCCTCTAAATAAAGAAGTTAGGAAATGGAGACTGCTCAAGATCCTAGAATCCTCTCAAAGTACAAGGGATGCCATGGTTTTGCTCCTGGCAGAACTCGATTCTCATGACTGAAGCTTGGAAGAAGAGGAGTAAGTCTACACATTTCTCAGAAGCCAGTCTCTTCTTCTGGGTACAGCTGTGCAGTTCTCACAATATATCTGACTGTTAACAAATGGATTTTCAATAATGCATTTGAATTAGCATAGCTGCACTTGAATGTATTTCATTCTTTCCTGTTCTTGATGTTGGTTTTTATCTTCTCTTACATTTTCAGATATTTTACTACTTTATCCATGCGCAGTTGTGCAGGAATGATACCTGTGAATAAAAAGTGACAAAACAATACATTTCACACAAAAAAAATGACCAAAGGATTAAAAAGATGCCCAACACAAAATATTCCTTAAGGACTTTTACCAATCTCTGGTGTCAGAGGCACAACTTTTAAATCAGTCTCTGTTTGCCTTTGCAAAAGTTATGACCAGATAAAGCATAATCGACACCTGTCTGCCCCCAAAAGCATTTACCACAAGGTTCCACATGGGTCCGCATACTACTGATCCTTTTCAATGCACATATGGGTCCGCTTACAAATATCTTGGACATCCTGAACATGAGCTAGCATATGTATGATAATGACGCCCATATGCACATTAGATTATCCTCAAAAGCTAGAGATCATCAAACAATTTTGGACTGGTTAAAATGTTTAAATCAGAACGCACTGCACTGGTTGTGTCTTAATAGCCCAAAAAGTGAGGTTTACTCACACACCCGTCACCCCACCTCACGTCTTTGTGATTGGTTGCCCGGATCCCTCCTTTTACCCCTTTTCCTAATCTGAATTCTACTCAAAAAGACTTCAACTTTGGTTGTAAATCTGTAGAGGATGCTAGAAAGCCTGAAACAAGATGGCAGCTTATTAAGAGAGCTCCATAGACCGGAGTGAAAATCTGTCAGCAACATCCGTTAAAAGTAGTCATACAGCCCAAACGTTACTGGGGTGCATCTTGACATGCCACGAAGAATCCACTAACATGAAAATCCATTCCCGAGAAGTAAAAGCTCAGCCGCTAACCAGAGGAAGCAAAGCTCGTCTCAAGGCCTGGCAAACGTCTGTGGCCTATCGCTGGATGAGAAGCAGGTTCGGAGGTGTTGTGGCCCTTGATGGGGGAGGGCAGTCACTGCCTGAAGGGCTGATCATATTGCAAGTAACCCTCAACCTGGCACAAGCAAACAATAGAGCCTGGATAGACTGCCAGAATAGGCATGGAACTCAGCAGAGTTACAAACTTTGCCAGAGACTGGGGAGAATGCCACTATTGTTAGCCATATTCCACTTACTCAAGGGGAGTGACCATATTAATTAAGAAGTCTGCAAAGTTTGACCATGTCAAAACAGTAGCTATTGAGGATGGTCATTACCTCAGTGCATGGATTGATAGAGAGAACCCGCATCACACCAGGTAACTTACATGCACCTAACATTGACTGCCCAGTGTTCTTCCCCCATATCAGGTCACAATGTCAAGGGGGTGTGGACTGCAGGGGCAACATGGTGGACGCGCTTTGATTTCGCTCCACCACGGATCCCCTAATCTGAGTCATTTCTCTGTCATAGTTGTGACATCCAAGGTGCAGAATCGGAGAGGGCAACTATGCCTGACTTCAGGAGCTGACCGGAGTGCAGGCATTTGCAGAGCAATGTGCGCTTCGCCCTGATGTTCTGCGGAGGGTGAATGGTGCGGATAGAGGCAGCTGCTCGTAGTGGTAGGAACCAGCGGAGGAGCCCTTGGAACGGGACGGACACAGTGAGCACTGCAGCCAAGCAGCGTAGCGTCCCTGAGAGTGGTGTGGGCCTAACGTTGTTTCCAGCTGCCTGCCCGACTAGCTGTCATGAGGAATCCGGCTGCGCTGGTGGAAGCACTGATGGGAGGATGCATCAGATGCTGCAGTGGGACAGAGAGGGAGGACTGCAGCACTCGTTGACAGTGCTAGTCAACAGAATGCAAAATAATGGAGCGTCCCGGATTGGGGTAGAGAAGCGATGCGGGCAGATATACTGCAGCAAGTTTAGCGCCTACATTAGAAATTCCTGACACGTGGCAAATGGACTTGTTCTCAGAGCTCATTGACATGGGAGGAAGAAATATTGCACGGCAACCCCAATGTATGGACACAAGTGTCAGTGATACCACTGTGCAGACCTGTATAGTATAATCAGCACCACCGTGCATGCCCCATATGGTCAGGAAGAACGAAGTGAACAAAATATAGTGTGCTGCGAGGGCTGACAGCGGAGCTCTCTTGAATTAAAGGCTGCATAAGCATAGGCTTAGATCCGGTAGCCTGGGACAGTGCTTGTGACCCCCAGGTACGGAGGATAGGAGTGCTGCGGCAAAAGTACCTATAGGGGAAAACATTGGAGTTGTATAGGCTGGTGCTCTGCTGAAAGTAGTCACTTCACCCCGCGGGAACCTGCTAGGGAGGACTATGCTGTTGCAGAGCAAGTGGGGACACTGAGGAGTGACTGCTGTTGTCAATGTACCTGCGGAATATATAGCACATGCGACACCTGATTGCGCTGGTGGAGAGGAAGTGGGCCTTCACTCGATGCCATTGTGATTGGTACTGACGCAGTGGACGGGGCGATTGTTCTGCGTCCTTCCCCGCCTCTGCGAATACCTGGTGTACATCAAAGATCTTGGCCGGACAGATGAGTCGCACAAGAGGTGCTGGGTCGAGGGCTTCCTCACAGGTTGCAAGCTCGGCAGATATGGATCAAACTCATCCTTTTGTACGGCAGAGCTCCCTTGATGACGGACTGGATGCCATATTACATGCCATAGAATGAACCAGGGAATTGATGGAGGCAAAAATAGACAAAGTCTCAATAGATTTCACGTTATTGCATGCAGATTATCGAAAGCTGGGAGATCGTGTTGATGCAGTCGAACAGGATATTACAGAGCTGAAGCAGTGAATGATTTTTGTAGAGAAACAGCAGAATGCACATGAAGCTCGCATCAGATTCCTGTAGGACAGAGTAGAAGATGTGGAGGGACGCTCCAGAAGAAATAATATTTGTCTGATCAGGCTACCGGAAGGGACGGAGGGCCAAGATGCGGTAGTCTTTCTGGAAGGTTGGCTTAAAGATATTCTCCCCCCCTCCTCCCTCTTTCCGTTCTTCTCCATAGAGAGAGTACACAAATACCTGGCAGGAAGCCAGCTCCAGGCTTTGGGGCACGCTCACTAATATTTAAATTGCTGCACTTTAAAGATAGGGACATGATTTTACGTGAAACCAGAAAGCTGCCGGAAATCAAGTTTGATAATGTCAAGGTCCCCTTTTTCCCGACTATACACTTAGGGTGCAGCGTCAGTGAGGTTCTTTCCTCCAGGTAAACCAGAAGCTCCGGCATCTGAATATTATATATTCATTGCTATATCCAGCAAATTCAGAGTGGTTTCGGATGGGAAAGCAAGATTTTTCGACACCCCACAAGATACCTAGGACTGGCTGGAAACCAAAGGTAAATTTTCAGGCCCCAGACCTATGGGTACATTGGTCACTGGAAGAGGAGAGATGAGCGGTCCACGACAGCGTCAGGGGAGACCCAGGAGGCGTGACCCAGGTCTATCGGCGGCACCTGGACAGGACCAAATTAGACAGTAAAGGCACGCAGCGGTACATGAAGCAGAACAGATCATGGAGGCTGCAGAATCGCCCAGTCAAAAGGAACTCCATCTTGTTCATCGGACGATGATGGTTCATCGGCTATGGGACTATGGGATGTGGTGTCGTTGCATATGCCACATATAACGCCGCAAACTTCTGATGGTATCGTATGATTACTGGGGCACTGAAGTTGACATAGTGAACTCGCACAGAACTGCATCCTACTGACATTGGGTTTCGACATTGTAATATTGCGGACTATACTGTGGGAGTGCATGCCCCTGTCATAACCTCCAGATTGGGAAATGTTGTTCATAGACTATCTGTGATGTCTGCCATGATATAAGTATAATTAGGAATCAAAATTGGGGGATAACATAGTGGTGCTCCTTGCAAGGTCACACAACCTCCCTCGTTCTCCATAAAACAGGGAATTAGTTGCTCTCACGGATAGTTTTTTATTCCATCTGGGTTTGGGCAGCATCCCTTGTTCATGGGTGTAAAGTTCTTCCCCGTCTTGTTGACGTTTGTTTCTTCCCATATAGTTATGGAGGTTTCTTTAGGAGGGATGGGAGGGGCTGCTGGGCCCTACCGCATTGTATACCTACCTATGGTCACAGACTGGATCACACTATGACGATACATAACACAATGTCATGACCAATCATACAGTACTTACATGGAACGTGAGGGGCCTCCGAACACCTTCCCGTAGATATGCGGTCTTCTCATATCTTAAAAGACACAACATACACATTGCCATTTACTAGAGACACATTTGAACAGTGCTGAGGCGCTCCGACTAAAGAGATAATGGAGGGATAAAGTATATGCTACTGATTACTCATTTTTTTGCACCCGGGCCCTGTTCTGGGTTCTCCCAGGTACACCTTTTAATGTGGAGGAGGTACTTTTTGACAAATATATATGTTTTTTAAGAGTAGACTAGATGGACATCATATGCTAATGAGTAACATATATGCCCCAATATTGAACTAGAAGAATTCCTTAGTTCGCTTTCCCCACTATTAACTAAATGGTTAGACATACCATGGCTCATTGGGGGTGATTTTAATAGCGTCATGATCACTGGGTTGGACAGATCTTTTCCCCCCCTTTGAAATACAGCAGCGCCAATCAATTCTGATATCCTGAATGCTTGGGTACAAGGTGGGTTCTGGCAGATGTGAAGAGACATCGGAATCCTTCAGCAAGGATATACTCCTGCCACTCCATACAACATGACTTGCACGTTCAGTGGGACAGGTTTCACAGCTCACCCTCATTACTCCCGTATGTAGTGGACTCGGATTATTGGGATCGCACACAATTCAATCATAATCCTAATCGCCCTTCTAGTATTCCTACATCGTCACTTCAACCGTCTGCAATAGAAGACCAGTTATTCAGAGACTAGTTGGGGGAGGCCCTCAATGAATATTTTACTAATAACGCAGGGATGGCCTCATCCAACATGGTGGAATGGGCAGCTATGAAAGTCACGATACGTGGGAGATGCCTAGGGTTGGGCTGTGATATGAGCAGGCAGGTAGAGCCTGAGATGTTTGCAGTGGAAAAAGATTTGCTGAGTTTAGAAATTCGAACATTGGAAGCTCCCTCAGACTCAGCGGCGCTGTCGGAGGTGCATAAAACACACACTGAACTCTTGGAGCGACAGAGATGTTTAAATTATGCAGAGCACTGTGCGTCAGCACATGCAAAGGCTGATCATTCTGGGGCTTTGTTGGCCTGGTTAATCAAAAGAGATCAGTCCACTGGCCTCATTACTAGACTTCGGTCACTAGATGGTGGCCATAAGAACACACAGGGTGCAATTCACAGTGAACTGACCACGCATTACACTAGATTATAGACCTCCGCCCTGAGAGCATTTTACATAGATATATATCCTTCCTGGATGGTCTGCCTTTTCCCACATTCACGCCAGAACAGAGAGGAGAATTAGATACACCTATCACACTGGAGGAAGTGAAAGGTACAATACAGGCACTGCCCACTGGTAAGGTACTGGGGCCGGATTGCTTTCTGCAAAAGTTGTATAAGACTTACGCAGACATTTTAGGTCCACAGTTGTTGGGGGTGTATGAGGAGGGACTGGAGCGTGCTGCCCTTCCAGCTGCGATTACTGAGCCACTCTGATTTCCCTCCCGAAACTGGACAGAGATCCCACTCACACAGGTGCCTATCGCCCTGTAGCACTACTGAATGGGGATTATAAAATACTGTCCAGAGTCTGGCCCGGATCACCCTGCAGCTGATCCACTAAGACCAGAATGGATTGTTCCAGAGTGCAGCACATCCCTCAATATCCGTAGGCACTTTCGGGTGATGTGGGCTGCTGTAGAGGCCTGGCCAACATTGAGGTTCCGTGACGATTGTAAGTGGTGTTTTCGACTCGCACGAAAATGGTCGAGTCTGGTATCTATGAACCGCAAATGATGAGTTTAGTGGGTGTGCGCAGTTTCGCTGTGCTAGCCTAAAACCGTTCGTTTGTTACGTGGGTTTTTCATCTGTACCCACGGGTTCCATCTTAGATATAGCATCCATTTTGTTTCTTGCCCTCAAGTAGCCAGCGAACGGACGCTGTCCGCTTCGCGACCCTGGGATTCCCAAGACATCCGCGGAAGACACATGTCCTTTTGAAATTGTCTTTATGATGAGGGGGATGATACTGTAAGGCAGATGGCCCCGCTCGAGGCTCATCTTGCTGTGCCGGACTATTGTCTCAGCCGTGCATCTCATTAGGCACGTCCCTTTGATGCCTGTAGCTCGTGTTTCCTGATACCTCCCCTTTTACACCCTTTCCGATCTCCCCACTGTATCTGCCTTCCTCTACACCTGTTCTTGTTCCTTCTTCGATCTGTTTTACTGCCGATTGGAATGTACTAATGGTGGGAAGATGGGTTTTTACAGTTGGGAACCGTCAAATGTTTCCGCACTTATGTTCCGGACCTTGAATGTATCAAAGCGACCCCTCTCGGGGATAATCATGGGAACCAAGTTGTAAACCCTTGTGTACCATGTTAGCTTATGAGAGAAATCTGTATAAAAGGAGCGATCCACTTGTAGCAAGTTGAAGCAGTCTCCCCAAGTTGCACGTGTTGTACTTGTCGTGACTTCTGTGTTCCCTGCAGTAAATAAACCTCGAATCTTTGACGCCGAAGGAAGTGTCCCGTGTCTCTGTCATTTGTACGCCGGAACAGGTAACCCACGAAGGTTTCAGGTGTTGTCCCCTGGCACCGCTGGGTCTTAAATAACCCAGTCCTTCAGTAGGCGCCCAACGTGGGGCTGCATCAGTGGTACCGGTCCAAGCCCGACGATCGTGAGGAACTTCGTGTGAAATCTCCGAGGGAAGGTGCACTCCGCTTCATCGATCCCGTTGTCGAAACAAGTGGCCCGAAGACTTTTCCCGCGAAGATTCCCGCCTCCTGACGGCTGCGACGGACTGCTGCCCTGACTGTAGACCTGTTTTGGCGCCTGGCGTAGACCTTGGTACAGCGAGACGATTGACGGGCCTTCCTGGTGACGCCATCGATCTTTGAGTTAAGTATTTGTGGGTCGCTCCCAGAGTCCTTAGTTGTGGTTCTTAGTTGTCACATGGTTCCATTGCATTTGTGGTTCTTGGTACTTGGTTCTTTGTTGTATTATTTGACATCTGCAGTTGCCAAAAACCGAGGGTTTTCGCTCTTTGCTGGGACTTGGTAAATCCCGTAACCCTTGACGTTTGTGAAACTCGGCTAGTGTGCACGATGCCTGGTCGTAGTACTTTGTTCAGTTGTTTCAGCCGTTGTGGTGCGGATTCCCGACTGGAGGACTCGTGTCCGATACCTCCGGTTGGAACTCCAACTTATGAGCTCTACAGTAAGCACGGGCTAGGCCTGATTACTTTTAATGAATACTGGATTCGTTATACCAAAAAAGATGGTGCCCTTAGTTGGCCACCTCATGGTAGTTTTGAGACCCCCATTTTAGATAACCTCGAGGCGAAATTGTTTAAGAAAAAGTCAAGGCCGGCCATGTTTGATGCCTTTCGGTTGTGGCGAAAAGAAGCCCGACAGAAAGAGATCAGACAGACTAAACGTAATCAGAGAGATGGTGTTGCTACCATTGTAAAGAAAGCAGAGCAGTTTCAGCGTGATAAGGAGGATAAGGAAAAGGAAGTGTTTGATAGGCTACAGCGTATGTCCATAGATAAATGTTATCCCGCTTTGCCTACGGAGCCGGATAAGAAGGAAGAATCAGTTGAGGATCCTTTAATGTCCTATCTTATGAAGTCGCCACCTCCGTATGTACAGGGTACCGCACTTCCTGTGGTTCCCCCTGTACCTGTCCCTCAACCTGTTCCTCAACCTGCACCCGTTCTTCCGGCTGTTCCTGCTCCCTTGCCTACTGCTATTCCTACTGCTCCTCCGCTTCCACATACTCCTGCTCCCACTACTGCTTCTGCTCTACTTATTCCTGTTGCTTCTTCTGTTTCTACCCCTTCTCTTGTTAGTCCTTTGTGCTATACTTCTCCATCTATTCGAAGTCGTACTCCTCCTGTTGCGGCTAGCTTCTTTCATTCTCTTGGACCCGTTCTTGGGTCCGCAGGTTCAGACGGTCCTCAGAGACGTAGTCAGCTTCCCGGTAACAGGGAACGTGCTGCGCTATATAACATGGCGATGGGTTGGATGGCACACCCTCTTAGAAATCCTCCACGTGCTGTACTTAATACGTTCTGTCAATTCAATGTACCGACACAAAGATTTGTGTTCGAAGAAATGTGCAAGGTTCTGCGCGATCAGATATCTGCCGATGCACCTGACGATGTGTTGACCGCTTTGTCTGATCTACAACTTCAGTTCTCGAACGGACTGATAGTGGATACCAATGTTCGACGTGCTGTTGAGCGGTTGTTATCTTTCCGTCCCACTCCTATACCTCAAGCCTTGTTTGTTGAGGACGTTGAGAGCCAGTTCGATGCGTACGGTCAGTTTCCCATGCGCGAAGTTCCACCAGTGTACATGCCAGGTGATGCCACCCGAGCTCCACCGATCTTGCCACATTTCCAGAGAGTATGGATACATCTCCCATGGAAACGATCAGAAGTGTTGCAGGTGAAGCAATCTTTGCCTGACCCTCGCAAGAATCCTGCAGGGTACTATAAGGAATTGTCGCAGCTCGTAGACGCTACGATAATGAATCTTGCCGATATCGATATGCTGTTTGGTAATGTCGTACCGCAGCCGGTATGGGCTAAGATTCGTCAGGAAAATCATCCAAACGAATTAGGTGGTGATTGGGCTGCCCTTGTAGCAGCGGATGGGTTGCAAACTGGTGGTGCTAAACCCGAACAGTTGATCGCTGCTCTCCCTCAGAGAATAATTACACTAATGAAAACTCTTATGCCAGCTATGAGGGTGAACTGGGACAAACTGTCAGCTTGTAGACAGAAGAAAGACGAGAGTGTCTCCGATTTCTTTACGAGATTTGAGGAGGCATTCATTGACCACAGTGGTCAGGATATGGGTACTGAGGGTGGTCAACGGTTGTTTGTGGATAAATTTGTCTCTAACTTATTGCCTGACTTGAGCAATAAATTAAGAAATTCTGAGAGTGTGTGGGCTGTCTCTACATCTGCTCAAATATTGGCTACGGCTCAATATTATGAGAATAGGGAGAAAGAAGAGAATGACCGTGCTGATAAAAAGACGAAAGAACTTAAAACTAAAGTGTTGTTGCAGCAAGCGTATCCTCCGCGTTCGAATCAGAACGATTCGCAACAACGTAATCGATCGCAGTCGCAATCTAATAGGTCGCAATCGCGAAATGACTCCTCTTCCCAAAGATCTTCGTTAGGGTACAATCAGTGTGCCTATTGTAGACAGGAGGGTCATTTGAAATTCAATTGTCCTGTTCTAAACGATCGTAATAGTGGTACCTCATCTAGAGGAGGTCGTGGTGGTTCTCAGCAGACATCACGCGGTAGGGGTCGTGGTGCTCCAAATGACCGTTCAGATAACCCATCAAATTCCAATAACTGTTTCGATCAACGTGGATCATCGCAAGGACGATCTGCGCAGTACAATGTAGACGATTATTACGTCGATCAGGGAACTGACGACAGTAATTACTAGGACAGCCATAGACAAGGAGAGGGAGTGGTATCAGTTCCGGTTGATCAGAGAGGGCCTTACGTCGCAGTCGCTACATCGGGCGTCGTTGAGCCTTTTCTGTTGGACACTGGTGCAGCGAAAAGTTCTATAATGCGTTCGAAACTCCCTGGCGCACCTTTGTCTGGCTTAACGAATGTTTCCGTTGGATTCTCTGGCGCCCCCATTAGCAATCCAGTTTCGCGCCCTTTGCCCCTTACAATTGGGCCGCGTGAGCTTGAGGCTCCGCTAATTTTGACTACTGGTTGTGGTGAAAATCTTTTGGGCCTGGATTTGCTTAAACGTCTGTATGCAACTCTGTATTGTTCTCCTGCGGGAGTAAAGCTTACATTAGGTGAGAGGGTTGTCTCTCCTATGTACTTGTCTCTCGATAAGCTTCCACCGGAATTGAGTTCTCTTCCTGCATCTTTGTGGGCAACAGGTCCCAATGACGTGGGCCTGCTTGATATCTCCCCTTATGTTGTTCACGTGAAATCTAATGTGCGATTGCCACGTATTCCCCAGTATCGTATCTCCCTTGATGGTGAGCGAGCATTATTAGCGATCATCTATGATTTGATCGAGAAAGATGTCATTGAAGAGACTCGGGGAAACGTGTGCAATAGCCCTGTACTGCCTATTTTGAAACGTACTGATCCTTCAAAACCACCTGTTTATCGTTTTGTTATCGATTTACGGGAGGTAAATAAAATTGTGATTCCTCAGTTTCCTGTTGTGCCTGACATCACGGCGCTACTGACTCTGATTCCAGCTTCTGCATCATGGTTCTCGGTGATCGATCTGAAGAATGCTTTCTTTAGCATTCCGATTGCGGAAGAAAGCAGAGACCTTTTCGGTTTCTCTCTTGGTGGTCGCAGCTTCCGGTTTAAACGTGCTCCTCAGGGCTACTGTGAAAGTCCGTCTATTTACAGTCAAGCCTTGAAGAGTCAACTGGATGCGTTTGTGTTGCCGGCTGGTGCGGCCTTAATCCAATACGTCGATGACCTATTGGTGGCTGCCGATACTCAGGACATTTGCAAAATTGCCACTATATCGTTGTTGCAGCATCTCTGTGACTTGCATCACAAGGTGTCTCCTTCTAAACTTCAATATTGTTGTCAAGAAGTAACCTACCTAGGTCACTTATTGTCAAAGGAGGGAAGAAGGTTGACCCCAGAAAGAATTGCAGCAATTGCGCGCATATCCGTACCAAAAACCCAAAGAGATGTGCATGCCTTTCTAGGTATCACGTCATACTGTAGACAATGGATTCCGAATTTTTCATTGTTAGCGAAACCATTAGTGGCTCTTACGTGCAAGGATGTTTCAACTCCTTTACCATGGATGGACGAATGTCAGAAAAGTTTTTCTGAATTGCGTGACGCATTGTGTTCGGCTCCTGTGTTAGGTACTCCTGACTATAGCAAGCCGTTTACACTATACGTTCACGAGAGGGAAGGTTGTGCGTTGAGTGTTTTAACGCAACCTTTCGGTGATAAGCAGCGTCCATGCGCATATTTTTCCTCAACCTTGGACCCGGTAGCTAGAGTATTGCCGAGTTGTTTAAGAGCAACGGCGGCAGCCTCGGTCTCCATCCGACAATCAGCAGGATTGGTCATGGATAATATGCTTACGGTGATGGTTCCGCATGCAGTTGACACTCTTTTGAATCGTACGAAAACTCAGCACTTGACGAGTGCGAGGTTGTCTGGGTACGAGTTGACACTGTTGGCAAGTCATATTCAGATAAAACGTTGCAATGTTCTGAACCCGGCGACTTTGTTACCAATTAGCACAGAGTCAGATGAAATAGCAGCCCATGACTGCTATTTGAGAACAGAAGAGGAAACGAAAGGTCGAGTGGACCTTAAAAACACTCCTTTGGAAGATCCAGATGGAACATTGTATGTGGATGGTTCATGTTTTAAATTGCCGAATGGTGATGTGACTACTGCGTATGCTGTTGTAACGTTGAATACTGTTGTTGAAACTGCAAGATTAAATCAGAATTCTGCCCAGGCTGCGGAACTGATCGCTCTCACTAGAGTGTGTGTGTTAGCGAAAGGGAAACGTGTGAATGTGTTTACCGACAGCCAATATGCATTTGGCGTCGCCCATAGTTTTGGACGATTGTGGAGAGAGAGAGGTTTTATGACATCGCATGGTACGAAGATTCAGCATGGACAACTTGTGAATGATCTTTTGGATTCACTTACATTGCCTAAGCAGGTAGCGATTGTTAAATGTAGTGCGCATCGTAAGGTGACGGATGATGTTGGTCGTGGTAATGCATTTGCGGATGAGACTGCTAAGGAGACTGCCCGGAACCTTAGCACTCGAATGTACGTGACGAGTTCGGTTAGGTGGCCTACAGAGACTAGTATGTGTGAGGACACTATCGAGAGTGTGAAAGCAATTCAGAATGAGGCCACCGAGACTGAAAAGACGAAGTGGAAAGAAAGTACGGGAAAGTTAGATGCGAATGGTTGTTGGGTTGATTTGTCGGAACGTAAGAGATGGATGTTACCGGATGCGTATGTGCTAGCTGTTGTGACGATGGTTGCTATCCCCTGTGTGGAAGAATGATGGTATCACGAAATGTGCTGAACGATTGGTTAGGAATTGTATGGTGTGTATGTTGTACAATCCTGGTAAGGGAACTCCAACTCCTCCTGGTAGTTTTGCTCCCCCTTCATATCCCTTTGAAGTAATCCAGCTAGACTTCATCCATATGGAGAGATGCAATAACCTGAAATACGTTTTAGTTGTGGTTTGCGCGTTCTCCCGATGGATCGAAGCCTACCCTCTCAAAGACAATACTGCCCTGTCGACTGCGAAAATCCTACTGAAGGAATACTTTCCTCGGTATGGAATGCCTCGGATTGTATGGTCTGATAACGGAAGTGAGTTTGTGGGGAGTGTGATGAAGAGTGTGTGTAAGGGCCTTGGAATCAATCAAAAATTCCATAGCGCCAATCATCCCCAGTCAGCTGGTTTGGTTAAAGGGTATAACGGCACCCTTAAACTAAAGCTAGCGAAGATTCAGGCTACGACTGGTCTTTCGTGGCCTGACGCTTTACCCTTAGCTTTACTGTCAACTAGGGCAACCGTACACTCCCGAGTAGGGCTCAGTCCCTATGAAATAGTGTTCGGTCGTCCTGCGAATGTCTGGGGGGTCCCTAGGCCGGGAGTGTTCTCCAGTCTTGAATATCCAATGTTGATTGACTATCTTCATGATCTGACTGCTAAACTGAGGTTAATTCACCAACAGGTTTACGAAGCATTGCCGACGCAGACGGAGGGTCCAGGCCACCAGCTCCAGCCCGGAGACTGGGTGGTAACGCGTAACTTTGCGCGTAAGAAGAATTTGGAGCCCAGGTTCACTGGACCCTACCAGGTCCTCCTTGCCACGAGAACTGCCGTTCGTCTAGAGGGCTGGAAAAATTGGGTGCATGCCACCCATACGAAGAAAGTTCCTATACCGTTACCGGCAGACTCGTGGGTGAGGAGGGGCATTGCTTCAGCTGAATCCGAAGGATTGCCGGCGTTTGTACCTTTTAGCGACGCACAACCTGTCGGAGAATCCTCAATGCAGCAGAAAGACACTGTTGAACATTTGTCATCAAAAGACTCAAGACCAGAACATTCGACTGATCAACAGAACTCTGTTCCTTCAACGGATCCTTTGTTTGACGAACAGACACCTCCTGGGAAAACTCGATACTTTCTGCGATCCAACACTAAGGACAAATAAAAGATTTCGTTCTCTCCCTTGACAATTGCATTATCCCGTTTTCCACGATCAGTCTGAACACCCGTATCATTGTAATTATTTCTTTATATATTGAGTTTCGTTCCACATGTATTTTTGCTTCCACAGCTAAGAGACATTTTGCATATACAATTGTAAATAAAGGCCGTAGGGCCGCGCGTGTACTTCCTTCTGGTTAGTAGGTCTTGACGCTAGGTTAAAGACCGTCGGTTCCTGGGAACTCCTGGGGATTGACTACTGCTACACAGAACGAAGTGCGTCAAGAAACGTTGCGGACGGTCATAGGGGATGGCGTTTTCAAAGCTGATGGACTTGGAAGAAGCTCAGGCGCAAAGGTTCAAACTGCAACAACTTATTCGTACCAAATGTTTTATGTTTCAAATGTTCGTATTGCTTTTGACTGTTTCTGCACTATTGGCGGGTGGGGTGTATTACATGATGTCGTATTTCTTACCTTCTGCCATACCTACTCCTACTTCTGATCCTAAACTTACCTCCACTGCATCCCCTCACTCTTTCCATATCCTACCTGAACACGAACAGGCTAGACGTGCAGAATTCCGAAATAATTCCTTTATTCAGCTCCTTCATCAGCATCAGTTAGTGGTCAATACTACTAATTGTTGGGTGTGTGGGCTGATGCCACATACCACGGATAAGGGAATTCCATAGCTGGTCTTACCGTATAGTTCCCAGGGTTCAGCTCGAGCATTTCAAACAATGTTTCGAAGTGCACTAGATTCTTACCCCAGTCGAGAGCCACGTTCTCCCTACTTTGGCCCTGGCTCGTATCACAAGCCTTTGTCTATAGCGATAGAAGACTTGGATAGAGATATCTATGAGCCGTCGCTCATCCCTGAGGAAGAGGTACAAGCCTATAGGGTCCTGAGTAAGGTCGAGTATGGTGTGCTCACGAGTGATAAACAGCTTAAAAGCTCGTCTCCGATATGGGTCGTACCCCACATCGGTAATTTTTGTTTAATGGGTCGTGGCCGAAGATCGAAAGCCCGACTTGGAGAGAGTGCTTGCACTGAAAATTACATTCTGCCGATGGTCTCGTCCCCTGTGTTTCTGGCTGCCAAGGGTACATACTTTGTCTGCCATGATCGTGCATATGCATGGTTGCCCTCCGACTTTGTGGGCTCATGTTTTATCGCAAATCTGTTGCCTCCGACGTTCACTGTAGACGCAGACTATCACAAGACTAGAGTTGTGAGAGGCGTAATTAGCGAAGAGGACACTGCCGGTCAAGAGGCAGGAGACTTTTTCAAGGGTTTCCTCCCATTTTGGGGGCCTATGGTTAATAGTAGGAACCTGAGACAGTTGACTCGAGTGGTAGAATCGACAGCTAATATTACTGCCAGTGCCAGTGCCCTTGGTAATATCACCACAGAACTTCAGGCGGACAGACTTATGACGTTACAAAACCGTATGGTTTTAGACGTGATCTTAGCAGATCGCGGTGGGGTATGTAAGGTGATCCATTCGAGCTGCTGTATTTTCATTCCAGATAACGCTCCGACTGTCTATCAAGCCATCTCAAAGTTGCATAAAATCTCTGAATCCATACACGTGGATGTAGGGGATTGGACGCTACTTGGGTGGTTTTGGGGCCTGATGTCGACTTGGGGTTGGAAGATTCTGATGATCATCGGGGTTGTTATAGTGTTCCTGTTCACGTGTTGTCTTTGTGTGCAGTGTGGTCCTGCCTTATGTGGCCTCTGTGCTACAATGTGTATAAGGCAGCCACCTGTTACCAAGGGGACTCGGTTGGACAGAGCTATGCTGCAGCAACATCTAGATGGTCTGATGAATATCGAGTATGATTCCGACTAGTGCTTGCCTACATGAGGGCAAAAGGAGCGTCTGAGGTTCCGTGACGATTGTAAGTGGTGTTTTCGACTCGCACGAAAATGGTCGAGTCTGGTATCTATGAACCGCAAATGACGAGTTTAGTGGGTGTGCGCAGTTTCGCTGTGCTAGCCTAAAACCGTTCGTTTGTTACGTGGGTTTTTCATCTGTACCCACGGGTTCCATCTTAGATATAGCATCCATTTTGTTTCTTGCCCTCAAGTAGCCAGCGAACGGACGCTGTCCGCTTCGCGACCCTGGGATTCCCAAGACATCCGCGGAAGACACATGTCCTTTTGAAATTGTCTTTATGATGAGGGGGATGATACTGTAAGGCAGATGGCCCCGCTCGAGGCTCATCTTGCCGTGCCGGACTATTGTCTCAGCCGTGCATCTCATTAGGCACGTCCCTTTGATGCCTGTAGCTTGTGTTTCCTGATACCTCCCCTTTTACACCCTTTCCGATCTCCCCACTGTATCTGCCTTCCTCTACACCTGTTCTTGTTCCTTCTTCGATCTGTTTTACTGCCGATTGGAATGTACTAATGGTGGGAAGATGGGTTTTTACAGTTGGGAACCGCCAAATGTTTCCGCACTTATGTTCCGGACCTTGAATGTATCAAAGCGACCCCTCTCGGGGATAATCATGGGAACCAAGTTGTAAACCCTTGTGTACCATGTTAGCTTATGAGAGAAATCTGTATAAAAGGAGCGATCCACTTTTAGCAAGTTGAAGCAGTCTCCCCAAGTTGCACGTGTTGTACTTGTCGTGACTTCTGTGTTCCCTGCAGTAAATAAACCTCGAATCTTTGACGCCGAAGGAAGTGTCCCGTGTCTCTGTCATTTGTACGCCGGAACAGGTAACCCACGAAGGTTTCAGGTGTTGTCCCCTGGCACCGCTGGGTCTTAAATAACCCAGTCCTTCAACATCGGGATGTCTGGTGCTAGATTTAGAGAAGGCCTTCGACATGGTGGAATTGCCATTTATGTTTGCGGTGCTACGCCATGTTGGGTTTGGACCGCATTTTCATAGTTTAGTTCAAATGCTATACTACATGCCTACTGTGCAAGTCCGATTGGGAACCCTTTCCTCGAAGCCCATTCTGGTTGCAAGGGGAACAAAGCAGTGACCATTTTCCCCACTAATATTCTCTCTAGCCATAGAACCGCTGGCACTGACCATGCACCATTCAGTGGCTCAATGGGGAATACCCCTTCACTCCTGGTGCACATGCATCGCAGTTAAAAGTGGATGGCACATTGGTGACTTGGCAACCAGACATGTTTAGATATCTAGGTTTTTGTATATATCTCATGGATACAGACTTGCTGGATGGTAATCTGACCAGAGCCATTGCAGCATTAAGGCCCCACATTGAATTCTGGAAGACACTACACATTTCTGTTGCTGGCAGAGTGGTGATTATTAAAATGGGGATGCTGCCCCACCTGCTATATTATTTTTGCGAACCTTACACTGTATTTGTCGGGGTAATTCTTTAGGCCATTGGAAAGAATGATGAGGGATCTCATATGGAATAACAAGCGCTGCAGGGTGGCGCTCGCCAAATTGTATTTGCCCCAGGTACAGGGTGGTTTAGCCTTGCCTAACATGGAGCATTATTACCTGGCATCCCAAATACAATGGATTGCAAAATTGATGTAGGAACTTTACTTCAATGACACAGTAGATGGAGGGCACTCATACACACTGGACAAGCTCCTTTTTCTTTTCCACCCATGCACCAGGCCAAGGGCGCCCCTGCCACTTTTGGTACAGGTAGCTCAGAAATGTTTTCATAGGGCCCTATATTTCACCAGACATATCATATCTTATTTTAGGAATGGTGAGAGGGGGGAGGGTTACCGCGACATCGCTTTCAGCTTGGCGAGATGCTGAAATACATACTCTAGAACACCTATTTGTAGGGAGTGAGCTGAGGCCATTCCTCTCTTTTACTGAGGAGGAAGGCGTCCCACTGGGGAAATTTCTCAATCATACCTCCTGGAAAACTATTTTGAAACGTCACTGGGGTGACATCACACAGGAGGCCCCAACACATCTCTTACTGCAATATATTCACGTATTGGGCACGGGACGTCATCTAATAAAATAGTTTACTGAATCTATCCGCTTACATACCGGAATTGATTTAACGCCCTACGTAACAAATGGGAGATAGACCTGACAAGACCTTACACGCTCAAAGAATGGTGAATGTTGCTAGACAGTCCTGGACAGATCCTCAGAAATGCTAAGTTTAGACTTATCCAATTCTATATAATTCATAGAGTTTACTTGACTCCAGATAAAATTAATAGATACTTCACAAGAACGGCTGCATGCAGTCCGCGCTGCAGCTTGGTGGATGCAGATTTACTGCATATGTTGTGGTCTTGACCCAGGTTGTCGGGTTATTGGCATGGTGTGATTAACTTATGGACCATTAAAATGGATAGACCACTACCGAATACGTGGTAGGCCTACCTAACCGGTATATTTCCTAGGAAGAAGGAGCAGAGGGCGACCTCTAGATTCTTAGACCTATGCCTGGTGTGGCTAAAAGGCTTATTACATGCCACTGGAAAGCAGTGGACCCCCCACTTACAGCATGGACCAACTCGATGTTGAATTGTGCTAAGGCTGAGGCAGTCTCATGGTTAAGAGAGGACACACTAGGGTTGCGTAAATATCCCACTCCGGCGGCCTGGGGAATGATTTTGACGGCATTACAAGTAGCATTGACCTCGGATGACCCTACAGATGTTACTGACACAGATTAATTTACACTTACATTGGCTATCGAATGACTTGTTATGATTATGTACAATAATATGCATACTACTTATGTACAATAGACTAGTATTACATAACCTACTATTGTGAATGATGTGGATGAGCCAGAATAGAAGGGATATAGGGGTAAATGTGGCTCTCTTCCACCTTCCTCCCAACCTCTCTTCCTCTCTTTTGGTTATTCCCCCCTGTTAGTTAGAAGATAATCAATCTATGGTTGCAGCCCACGTAATTTATCTAATAGATGAAGCCTTACGACAATGTCAGAAGGAGGCATTAGAACAATGCTTAGGAGGATCATTTGTGGCTTCGTAACCTGCAGACATGCATTGCAAATGTAGAGATCCAGTGAATAGCTCTGAATACTGAAGTACAATGGTTTTGTTACATGTATATTAGCCTGCTATACGATTACAGTTGAAATCACATAAAGGTGTCAAGGGAGGTTTATTTTAAATATTCTAGATAAACCTGAGACCACTAATTCTGAGATTTTTGAGCATTTATTCTGCCTAGTTTTGATACTTCAAATAGACATTCATAAATCAATTGGACATGACTTTTAAAAGGAAACACCACATTAGTAAATCACACAATTGTAACACATTTGTATGCTTGATTTAGAACCATTTCTTTTGTGAGAGAATATATACAACACACACATGATACAAAAACGTTATTTGTGACAAAAATATATACAGCAAACCAATGATCACAAGCCAAACAACGATAAATTATGTGTGCCAGTCTGAAATTAAACCAGTCCCGCATTTGCACTGAAAACACAAGGCGGACAATTTCTCATTCAAAGACACATGTCTACTGTCCTGCCCGTGGGAGGGTGGGGATGCATATCCTACTTAAGGGCGTTGACAACCTAGAAAAAGGGGGACAATTATTTCTATGCAGTCCCCTCATGGCACACCCTGTTCTATCTTCCCCCACACCCAACAGCCAATGCGTTTCAAATCCCCAACAATTCCGGGATTCTCTTCAGGACTCTGACTTGGCTTTGTTTGGGCTCTAAAAAAATAAAAAATATGTTGCTATAAATCTGACGACCCCTTGTATGACCAGAACTTAATGGCCAGCACATGTATGATAGATACCTCAATTGTGCTGCAGACAGATGTCTATTATCTGTTCTTCAATTCATAGTATTAATCGAGGCTACAAAAAGATAGACATCAGGGCATTAAATGTACGATGTACTACATGAGAAACACATTGTATTTAAAAGGATCTTGGAACAGAGTTTCTACCTATAATTTTATGGATGTGTGGAAGCTCTTGATAATAATTTCACTGTGTAACTCTAATGCGAGCACAGAATGCAGGCAGAGTCAGTACTGATAATAATTTCACTTACCATTCCTAGATCCTGGACAGTTTTAAAATCATTATCAAGAGTTTCTGCACACCCATTAAATTCAAGTGACCTCTGAGTTAGCTGGCACACACAAGTAATTACGTTTAATGTAGGGGTGGGCGAAATGTGCGTAGTCGTGCTACGCAAAGCTCCGCAAAATGGTAAAAATTCCTGAACACGCAAAAGTTCTGCCAACACACGGAATTGCTTGCTCCGCCCATTCGCAATGCTTTTTTCCTGTTCGTAAACGCTGTTTGCGTGTTCAGGGAGAAATATCTTGTGAACACGCATTTTGAAAGGGCAAACAAGCAAAAAATTCCGCGAAGCAGCGGATTGTGGAATTTCTGGCAATTCCGCGTTCTCCGTGGAGCGCGAAATTACCCAAATTCCGCAAATTCTACAAGCATAACGGAATTTACCCCCAGGCCTAGTTTGATGTATTCAATAGGAGCATACTGACCTCAGTCCTTTGCTAAAACTGTAGTGTATATTATTCCAATGCGCAGAGCCTATAAGGGAAGTAGGAACTACACTACAGTGTGATGGTGATAACATCCAAGTAGGCCTCAAAAGTACTTTGAGCTCACTGCCTTCTGCTCATAAATCTGCAAAGAGGCAGTTATTGGCCTGGCTTGGGAAGTTCTGTGTTCCTGAATCAGCGCCCCAATGATCTGCCTCTGCTGGAAGTTCCGCTTTGAGATGTGATCTTTCCATATCATTTTCTCGGATAGGGTAACACCCAGATATTCAAAGGTAGCCACTCTTTCAAGCGGTATCCCCCATGTAGTATTTTTTCCCTGAATGTTCTGTGAGGGTTCAATAACAAAAGTTCTGTTTTTGAGGTATTTACCTCGAGGTCTCTTTGATCACAAAAGGCCTTAAAGCGATTCAAGAGCAATTGCACACCACTTGGCCTTTTAGACACTATCAATGTGTCGTCCGCAAACACAAGAGTGGTTACCTTTACTCCCCCCAGTACTGGAGCATGCGCTGGCACATCTGATAAATATCAGACAACACCGTTAATAAATAGTGAGAAGAAAGTGGGGGCCAGCACACTGACCTCCCTTTCCACACTAATTGGGTCCGACAACTGCCCCTGATCTCCCCAGTGGACCCTGGTGTAGTTGCCCTCATGAGTCAGACAGCCAACACCAGGAGCTCTGGGGGAAGGCCCAGCTCCTGTAAAACACACCACAACTTACACCGGGTATTAGATCAAAAGCAGACTTAATATCAATAAAAGCACATATAAGCTTGCCTTTTCAATACACATGGTTTTCCAGGCCAGTAAGCTAAAACGAAAGACCTGATCGATAGTACTAATTCTCTTTCTAAACCCTGCCTGGTAAGGAGACAGAATGTCTTCCTCCTCCACACAAGCAATGAATTTTACTAAAAGTGCCAGAGAAAAGACATTATGTGCCCTATCGATCAGACTGATGGGGCTGTAATTGGTAGCTAGTTAACTATCACCTTTTTTAAAGACTGGGATCACCTTGGCTCCCTTCCACAGAGGTGGAATAGGAGCCCCTGCAGCAATGCCATTTACCAGGTCCAAAAAGTAATTTGCCCTATTAGGAATATCGCTTCAGCAGACATCTCCATGGATGCTGTCAGGTCCTGGAGCCTTATCCCTTATAATGGATTTAATGCTAAGTGTAATATCAGTTAAAGAGAATAGACTAGAGGTCTGATGGCAGCTATGGTCAATGAAGAAGGCTTCATCAACCATATCCCTTGGTCCAGAATATACCGCAGAAAAGTGGTCATGCCAGGTGGATATGGAGATATTACTAAAGGGTGGAATTCATTTTTCTACCCCCCTCCCCTGTCTCAAGAAGCCAGAACTGCAGAGAGTCTTTCCTCATACATGCATTACTGCTCTGGAACCAACAGTCTTCCTCCCAAGCCTTTTTCACCTTGGTTAATGCTGCCTTATAATTTTTCCTAACTGCTCTTATTTTCGGCAAGATATTTGCTCTAATGGCAATGGCTAATTCCAGCTCTGAGTTAAACCAACTGAGGCCAACTTTGTTAGTTTTGGGCATGCCCACGGCCGATGTGGCATAATAAAATAAGACTACAGTTGTTTAAAGAAAGCTGTGTGGCACTTCATGATCTTGGAAAGCTAATCCTGTTGCTCAAGTAAGTTTCCTAATTCATTGCAACAATCTAAAAGTTCAATCTTTATTTTTCCAATGTTCACTGTGTCAATAGCAACTAGCTCCCGTTTTATTCACCTGTTATTATTCAAGGGATACATTTCCCTAGTTATGAGTTGTGTACTAGGGGCATTTTGGGCCAATGACCACAATGAAGACATTGTAAGCTCAATAGGGTTATGATCACTATCAGTGGTCGCTCACACCACCATATCCAACACCCAGAGCCACAGCTTGACATTTAATAGGAAATAGTTGATACGACTCATACTAGCTGTCCTATTGAAAGTATTCACCCCCTTCCTATCTGACCTTGTCCGCCCTTTTGCTGATCTAAGCCTGTATTCAAGCGTTAATGCATGAAGCTGCAACACTGTACATGTCCATTTTTAGGTCTCGCTTGAGCCAGCGCATGCGCTACTCTGCGAGACATTTAGGGGGTCATTAGGATCGCGGACGGACTTGAGTCCATCCGCCACCCCAGAGTAGGAGGGAATGTCCGCATGGGCTGCGGCGTTCCATCTGTGCAGATTAGGATGTGACCGCCAGGGTGGGGGTCACATCCTCTATCTTTAACATTGCAGCGGGTGCAGCTTCAAGCTGCACCCGCCGCAATGTTAAAAATGCATGCACGGCATTTGTGTGCACAAAGCGACAGGCACCGTGCGGTGCCTGCTGCTTTGTTCACGCAAATGCAGGGGGCTACCATAGGTACCCCCCATGTGCACCCCCCACCACCCCATTCACCCAGGGGGCCCGCAACGGGCCCCCGAAGTGAAGGTCTGTATGCTTTTCCACGGCGGAAAAGCCGCTGTAGAAAAGCATAGAAGTGCAGACATCCTAATATGCCTGGCGGTGTCTGATAGACACCGTTAGACATGTTAGAGCTTTTCGGCCGCGGTCGGAAGGCGACCGCAGCGGAAAAGCTGCGGACGGAATACCAGACCCACCAGCCATCCTAATTTGGCGGTGGGTCTGTGGAGGCTCCGCAGCAGTTTCCCGCATCCTCCGGGCCGGCGGTGGCTTCCGCCGGCCCGGAGGATGCGGGCCGGCGAAATTGAATATTTCCTAATTCAGTTTCTCCATATTGTATGTCAAGGGCCATATTCTGTAACAGAGAGAACCTATTTGTCAAAACAATATTGGAATCAATTATTGAGTCTATATTATCAGTAGTGTCTGTAGTATCTATAGGTTTGTCTGTAGAGTTGAGAATGTTGGTGTCAGTAGATGGTACCCTATTCTCCATTGCTTTCGAAACAACTGTGATGGCACTGTCGTAAGATCAGCTTGTGTGCCTAGCTGAGGGTTTTTCTTACTGCATGTGTTCCGATTTGCAAATATGGCCGGTACATGTCTAGCACGGATGGGAGAGGAAATAGGAGTAGAGTTGGGATTTGGTAGGGGATTGACAGTGGAGGAAGCGTTGTTGGAATTCAAAACCTTCCTTCTAGACAATCTTCCAACAATTGTATGGCAGGAGACCTAATTCCAGAATTGAAATCTCGGGCGTAGCCATTAAAAAGATCTAAAACAACACCATTCTGGCACCCAATATGGATGGCTAGAATATCCGGGCTATGAATATCGAACTCACGTAGAGTTAACTGGAGATCTATTTTGACTCAGATCACTAGGCCCCCAGCGGGCCGGCCATGCATTTTATTAAGAGCCGGACGACAAAAGGTTACATACCCAGGTATAAAGACTTGAGTGGTCGACCAAGATTCCTGCAAAATACAAATATCGTATTGTTCTATGTATTGTACCCAGTGCGCAAGTGCCAATTTGGAGCTCACTTCAGTTACATTCCAGGAAACCATCCTAAGCACTGCTGTGTAGCCTCCTATTGACAAGCGCAGAAGACAACTCCCTTCCGAGTTACCACTTAAGTGCGAGTCTAAGGCTGACTCCTGTGGTAAACAGAGGCCATCTTTGTTAACACCAACAACTATCTGTGAATGGTCATAATACATTTTACCTGAGCCTTTCTCTGCAGTTAACTTATGATTCATTATATGCCTGGCTTTTCCATAGGACAGTCAATCAACAGTAGCAAGTGTAGAATCATACCCCATTAGAGTGTTGATGGCGCTGTTGTTTTGTGACTGAGAAAAAATTAGAGGGCTCTATTTTATTTGAATACTGGTCGGCGTCGGGGAGCAACATCTAGCCTCTAGGGCTACAAGATTGTGGGCAATATTTTCATCTTTGAAAAACAACTCAATAAAATCCATATTAGAGATGGGATTAGCTAGTCTTTTAGCCCATAAGATATCCTCTCTGATAAATGATCTGCACCTTCTCACTTTACGGATCCAATGTATAGCTTTATTAATCAAGGAGTCTTTATCTTAATTTTTGTGTATGAGGTGATTTTGGGTACGTTGGTCATATATATGCTCTTGCCCTGGTTTAGAGCTTGGTGTTCGCTATAACTCACTTTTAGGCCATTGGGAGTTTGTTTTTTGCCTTGGTTTTGCAGACTATTCTTATTAAGGGTAGAACCAAGAGGGCGTGTGGGTATAGACTTCAAAGGGACTACAGATTTTATATTGGAAACTGATCCTAGCCTATTTCAGACTTACAATGGGATATTGAAGGAATGCTTCTCTCCTGGAGGAGCTTGACCTGGTCGGTAAGTGCTGCTATAAGTGTCTTAAGTGAAGTAGCTTCAGCCATTAGACCTAGCACAATTGAAACCAGATCCTGACCACCTTCTAACAATACATTTAAAGTGCCCTTAGCCCTATACTCACGTATGCTTTTACTCCGAACAATCCCTGGAAATTGAATATTGCCTAATTCAGTTTCTCCATTTTGTAGGTAAAGGGCCATATTCTGTAACAGAGAGAACCTATTTGTCAAAACAATATTAGAATCATTTATTGAGTCTATATTATCAGTAGTGTCTGTAGTGTGTAAAGGTTTGTCTGTAGAGTTGAGAATGTTGGTGTCAGTAGATAGTACCCTATTCTCCATTACTTTAGAAACAACTCTGATGGCACTGTCGTTAGAATCAATTATTGAGTCTATATTATCAGTAGTGTCTGTAGTATCTATAGGTTTGTCTGTAGAGTTGAGAATGTTGGTGTCAGTAGATGGTACCCTATTCTCCATTGCTTTAGAAACAACTGTGATGGCACTGTCGTGAAGATCAGCTTGGGTGCCTAGCAGAAGGTGTTTATTACTGCGTGTGTTCCGCTTTGCAAATATAGCCGGTATATATCTTTCACGGATGGGAGAGGAAATAGGAGTAGAGTTGGGATTCGGCAGGAGATTGACAGTGGAGGAAGCGTTGTTGGAATTCAAAACCTCCACACAGGGGTACAAAGTGCCTGAAGTATTTGGGAGAATAGGAAGGTTCAAAATGTCCTCACATTCCACTTGGAAATGATCAATACAATCTAGGACCTCTTTATTTGCAACAGATTTGTGTGCCAGTTTGTCTAGTGACCTTCGGGCAATTACCAGCAGTCCCTCCACCACCTTCATTCATAGCTGATTTTCATTTACCCATTGATTTGGATGTTTCTATTACAAAGAGTAAAAGAGACAAAATATAAAAACAGTGACACTATAAAAAAAAACTAAAATTACTAGAATTATTACAATACTTAGGATCAATATTTACGACCAGCAAGCAGGTCGGGAGAAAAATAGAATAAAAGAATCAAAATATTACGCTAAAAAAATCATAATATGAGTCCAGCTTATTGGTATCAGGATAGCAAACCGAGTAAAAAGCCAGGAAACTACTACCAGGAGGATGCAAAGCAAAACTTACAGTCATGTTGTCCTGGGGGCTTGGAGCCAAGAGAGGTGGCCCTGCTCTACCTCTTCCTGACAATGATGGGCAAGGACGAGCCCGCCCATGGCCCGCGCATGTCCCGCATCGCGTGGGGTGAGGCTATGCTTTATGCCACTAAGTTGGATTAGGCGCCTTCACCGCAGTTGCGACACCGGGATTGATGCGCGTTGCACGCTGGGACTAGTAGTCCCCCAATAGGGTGGAGTGTAGTGAGGCTAATGCGGCAGGCTAGCAGTGGAAAGCCCTGGGACTATGGTCCCACCAAGTTCTGCAGAGTGCTGGCAATGCCCCCAAAGTAGCAGCAAGGTGGAAAAAGAACAGCAGGAGTCTCCCGCACCACATGGGGTGAGACTGCGCTTTATGCACAAAGTTGGACTAGGCACCTCCCCTGCAGTTGCGGCACCGTTATTCATGTGCGTTGCACCCTGGGACTAGTAGTCCCCCAACAGAGTGTAGTGAGGCTAATGCAGGCAGCGGCTGGCAGTGGAAAGTCCTGAGACTATGGTCCCACCAGGGTCTGCAGAGTGCTGGCAATGCCCCCAAAGTAGCAGCAAGGTGGTGTCGCAGCGATTCCATGCTCAGACAGAACTAGGCATAGAGGCTTGGAACCTCAGTGAATTAGGGTGTGCCAAAACTCACCTTAGTACCCAAAAATCCCCTACCAGACTAGCTACAGTGTCTCATTGGTTATCACAAACTCCCAATGCTTAGACAAACCAGAACATGGACTTAGTGCACCTCAGGTACGTGGAACACATAAACACTCTTTCGTTATACAATCATTTCAATCCAGAACAAGGAGTAAAAGAGGGCACGTGCATATTTGAAATGTTTATTCACTAATGCAGTGTTCTCAAACGCAGTATCTTAGATAATACAAGCAAACATATTATAAGAAACAAAGTAATCAGCATAGTCACTAGTCCATAGAACACAAACGGTGAAAGCATGGTATTATGCTCAAATGAATAGGGATTAACAAAACCTAATTCTCACCCTCCCTAGCTAGTATATTATATTATATCTAAGAAGGTCTCTTTGGGTTTTAGCAGGGCGGGCCCATACCTCAAGATCCTAGTGGTAAGGGATCATCTTCCACCAGCTCTCTGCATGAGAAGCATCATCAAGTGTGTTTGTATGCTCTTGTGCAAAGTAATATAAAACGCGCCTAAAGCCAGAACTTGGCTGCAGCTGCATGTATCTTATGTCTAGGAACGTGCGAAGATCGGTGCTCACAACAACCACTGTGTTGAGATATCCTTGAAGGTTTCTGCACACACTGTACAGACACAGCTCGCCAAGCAAGGCTGATATCAGAGCAACAACATATTATTCTCGCATGAATCAAAAACATTCAACTAGGCTCAAAGCTAAAGCAACAGATATGTGTTGTGTGCAAAAGCAGCAGAAAGGTAAAATAGCGTTTAAACTCCTAAAAAGCTCATGCTAACTTAACACAGCATACAAGCTATATATATCTATATGACACCCTCCCTTGATCCGAGCATGTATCAGATAAGATAAGATAAGGGACTCAATGTTGAAAGCAGAGTTCAATAAAACATTCAGTTCAAAATCGAGTAGGTGAGGAAAAATAATGTAGTCCGCCCAAAAATCCAAAATCTCACCAGCATGACAATGTAATGTCCACTGTTATTAAAGCCAATAGGTCCGATATAAAAAATTGTCCATCACAATTTCGAAAAGGAAAAATTTTGAGAGGGAGAAAAAAATTATGATATCAAACGCCTCAATAGGAATAAGCCTAAAACTGAGTATGGGAAATAAGCAGCAACCGCTTCCAAAAGGAAGTCACTGATATCATCCGAAAATAACCAAGCCATCCAATTCAATAGTGAGAAAGAACATACATGCTCTTCAATTACCAGAGCCTCTAGTACCATCAGAGGACAACTTGGTGGGTTTTCAATGAAGCTGTGTGCCAAGAAATCTTGCGCTGCTGCGAAAATATTCCAACGACCCAGAACTCCATGCATCGCTGCAAAGGCCATAATCCCTCTGTCAGAACAAAGCAATTCATGAGTAACTAAGGGACTCATGAGATGATTAAAATCCACTTCAGGAGACACCAAATGCAGAGACACAAATCCAGGGCCCAGTCGAAATCACAGCTCAGGCAATGAAAGACAGGCTGGACACAGGTGAAATAGGAAAATCGAAACGATAATCCATATGCTGCAGTTAAAGTGGCAAGGGGCAGCGCACCATAGTATTTAAGCATCCTGTTGCGAAACAGTGCTAACTGCGCCAGCTCGTCTGCGAACACAGGACGGGCATCCATTTTGAATAAAACAATATAGCAACAAAAAGCCAGCAGCCAGCGCCAGTAAAACGGGAAATCCACCAAATAGGCTGGAAAAGATCGAATAGAAGAAAGCAGGAATGACTCCAAATATCTTTTGGAAAGAAGTCACTAGACCACTGCTCACTACTTTAAAAAAATGAGCCAGCCCCGAAGTGGAGGACGCGTTAAAGATTGTATGAATCAGCTCACTGAAATGTAAAGGAAGGTCAGTATTTAATAAAGCATGCACTTCTGTGTGGGTGTTAGCTACGTGAAGGACAAATGTTTCTCGAGCAGAAGTGAGGGCAATTTCTTTTTGTGACAATAAGGCTCTTATTCTGTTCATCTTATTGAACTCTGAATTCAAGGTCGGAATCCTCGGCCAGATGGAAACATCCAGGTACCCATCCATGGGTGGATACAACACATTTTTACAGCAAACCACACGCTCACTGACTGTTACAACATAAGCTATGCCTTTCAATAACCCACAGCAATCTTCATTATTTAAAAGGCAATAGCTCCTGTTTGCTAATAAAGTAAAAGTCGGGACAATAGCGGGCACAGGTGTGCCTTTTAAAACACATGCTAAATTAGGGCGTTCCTGATTACAAGAGCCATGCAATTGTATGTGTCTACACATTAATGAGTGATCAGGTGTTTCCGTACACTCCTCCCCCTTCAGATAAACGTAATTTCCGTCTCTAAGGCACCTGTAAGTGAAAGGGAGTGACCAGGCTTCATGTAAATAGGAGCTACCAAGAGACTCGTATCTACCAATGGCAAAATATTTCATGCAATTTGTAAACTGGAAAAGCGCAAATGGTAAAGTTATTAATCCGTGTATAAGCCACGTTGCAGCAGTGGCCTCTGCCACTGAAAAGGCTAAAGACTCCAAGCGTTCAATGTGTAACATGGAAAAAGAAGCATCTCTCATTGAAAGTAAACATTGTTTGTCAGTCAAATTAAAAGGGGCAAATAGAGATGAGACATTAATGTAATTCCAAGGCACTTTTCCATTTTTCAGTGTGTGCAGGGTCCATGCAAATTGCATAATAGAACGCAATTGATTTTGACCATGGTACAAAACAGACACTTTATCCTGTACTATTTCAACAACAGATGACACAATATTATCCAACGTGTAAATGCGGGAGGAAAGGGTGTTAATGCAGTTATCCACTACTGCAAGCACTTTTTCCAAATTAGCTTGATCAATAGCCCTAAGGCGGGTAGCCGCTTCAATCTGAGATGTTTTCCAGAGTTCATTATAAACGGCATAGATCCATCTTTTAGATCTAGCTTTAGCCGGGCCCTTTATGAAGTCATTCAAGTCAACCTCGTCAGTCAGTTTAGACAAATGCAGTTTTACTGACGCCAATGTAGATTGTTTGAGCCAATTCTGACACAATTTGCCTACCGAATAAGTGGTTACAGAATAGTCACTCTCAAAACGAGGATCTACTCTGACCTGTATAAAACCCTCAGTCAGGCCCAAAAAACGATGTTGGCACGAATCTGCACGTCTGTGCCACATCAACCAACCCTTGGGATCCAAACTGGTTATGTTAAAGGATGAATTTAGCAAAAGGGTCTGCAACCCTCTAATTGAAAATTTAGTTCAATTTTCCCAACCCGAATATTCTTCCAAATCAGGGAAGGAAGGAGCATTTAATTTTTTTAGAAGTAGCCAATCCAAAACATGTTGTCTGTGAGATAGTAGAATTCAAAAACAACATATGATTTGGGATGAGACATGCACGGTGCAAAGCCTCAATGCCTCGTACCTGCCAACTTTTAGAACCCCAAACTGATTTAAGGTCCATTGTTTCCTTCCACAACTCATAGCCACCAACAGCTAGCTGGTCTAGAAAGGACTTCGAATACAATAACTTAGTATCGGTAAGTCTAACTTTGGACATGGATTTGTCTGTCATTTTAAAATAAAAGGAAGCGGGATTGGACTTATTAAAGTCAGTAAAATAAGTGTACTTTTTCAAAAATGTATTTGAGCTGCCTTTTAAAGGAGCCGGGCAATGTTCCCGCTGGGTATAATTCACTGTACTTCTCCTAGAATTAGTTTTATGTAAGAAGTGATTGCCAAAATGTTGGAAACAAAACAAATCACCATAATTAGCAGATTCTAAATATAAATCCTCAGCATCAAAGGCAGCATAATATTTAAAATCAGCAAACAAAGCCTCTACGGTCTGAACATCCCAATCATCAGAATGTATGTTTTGTTGAACTACATCCCCCATGTTAACTCTAAGCACATTAGGAACAATAATAACTTCAGTCGGCCATGGATTTGAAATTTAACTGCATCCCAGACTATTCCATCCAGGACAGGCCATGCGGTGATGTTAACAAAGGCCAAGTTTTTTTCAATCTGTGGGCTGAATGTGATGAGGAGTGGGGAGCCAATGTTCCATTCAGATGTCTGATGCATGTTCTCTCCTCGACATAATGTCCATTGATGAATCGGAAAAAATAAAACACAAATCCACTTGACATAAATAGATAGAGAGCAAAAAGCCTCAGCCAAATATAAGTCCAAGGGGGAATCAAAAAATGTTTTTTAAACAAAGTCGCATGGGCCCTTAGCCTCATGGGCTTCCCTGAAGTATGTGAAATAGTGTCAGATCGGGATTCTGTGGCTAAACGAGTTTGTAAATCAGGCATCGATAATTCAGTTGGGTAGGTGTAGTCTGTATCATCAAGGCGAGTACCAGGCAAAGCACTCAATAAAGGACTTGAAACTGCAGACATTTCAAGGGCCACCTCCGGTGCACGATCCGAAGCAGAGGCCAATACAGAATTTCTCACCATCGAAGGACATGAGACAGCCGGTGTCATGCTAAGAAGAATCGGCCACTCTGTGTATTTTGACATTGTCAATGGAGATATACCTGTTCTCTTTACAACCTGGAAGTGGTGGTAAAATGACTGTTTTGTGCCCTTCACTCCAAGCACAGGAACCGGACCACGGTATGAGGGACCAAATTCCTTCTTGTTATCGATCTTCTCCCGAACCAGTTCTCCAACTTGTGGTAGCCAGCCAACTACTGGGATCTGCAACGCATCATCCAACGTGGAGGGCAAATGTTCCTTTGCAAGACTGTCTCTCGTCTTTTGTAGAGTCCGTAAAACATTGCAATGTTCATCTACTTCAAAGGAGGCAGCCGAACCAACTGTGTCTAGACGGTTATGGTCCGGGACATACATCTTGATACCAAAGAGTATTTTGTATGGGGTTCGTCCACCCAGAGACCTTCTACGGAAATTATTAAGAGCACGCTGCATGCCATTAAGATGGGCCAGCCAGTTTCTGCCAGTGCCTATAACTCGAGCTGTCAGTGATTGCTTTAAGTCATGGTTCATTCGTTCCACAGCACTATTACCCTCAGGCCGGTATGGAGAAAAAAACTTCACTTGGAGCCCCGACGAAGCCATGGCATCCTTATACGCCTTAGAGGTGAAAGCAGGACCCTGATCCGAATGGAAGGTACCACAGGCAAAAATCCCTACAAAGACACACAAATCCCTGATGACAGTCCGTGAATCATCGCTGCGATGAGGCCAGACCCATACAAAGCGTGCAACTGCTACTAAAATGTACTTATACGCAGTATCTGAAGAAAAAGGACCGCAGTGATCTAAATAAACACAACCTAATGGCTTATCAGAAATGAACAACTGTGTTTGGGACGGACGCGTAGCAGTTGAAGGCTTAATCTGCTGGCAAATGTCACATTGAAGGACATAGTCACGCGTCTGTTTGTACAGTCCCCGCCACCAAAAACGTTGTTGTAACTGAGACACAGTGGCTGAAACGCCCGCATACGCAGACGCAACACCTTCATGGGCCGCTGTGATCAGTGTATTTCTGCAATCCAAGTTGGGAATCGACCTCTCCCGAACTTCAGGAATTTTCACATAAGGAACCTCATCGGGACTTAAGTGGTATGTGTACTTCGAAGGGAACCCCATAGGATATTTACCTCCCTTCTCAGTGGCAGCAACAGCCGCCAAGATATCATCATCAATCTTACTTTTGGACCGTGTGACTGCTGCAACTAAATATGTCGATACCGCTGATTTTGCTGCTTCATCAGCAAGCGAGTTGCCGACAGCGTGGACTCCAACGCGCTGGTGATCGAGAGTATGAATTACAAACACGATTGGCAACTGCTCTTTAAGCTCAGCCACTCGGACCCAGATCATTTTATGCTTTATTGTGCTACCCTTGGAATCACGAAAATCATTCTGAATCCAAAAGAACAAGTTCTCATTGTAAGACTGGACACAGTAGTAAGAATCACTTACGATAAGTGTTGTCACACTAGGATCTGCGTACTCCAATGCAAGCATCAGAGCACGAAGCTCTGCCAACTGTGCGGTGGTCCCCTAGACTCTGCGTGTGCACGACTCTGGACTTGAACTCATCGTTCACCATGGCACCTACCACAATGGCGCAAGCGGAAACGTAGGCATGTTTAGAACCATGCGCAACCTGCGCCGAACCATCAGTGTATATGATGCAATGGAAATTTCCAAAGGCCGCATAGCCAAAGGTGCAGGTTGAAAAAACTCATATTGCAAAAACTCCTGCGACCGTAAGGAGGCATCAAAAATAAACGTGACATCCGGAGACGTCACTGACGAAGCCCATTGTATCCATCGAGGGTGCAAAGCTTTAGAATTAGGTACACTGGTGTTCGTAACTGCCTTCAAAGCAGGACACGGGGTAACCACCAACATGCGTTTTCCCTGTGACAGAACACGTTCCTTCAGAATCGCCATCTGTACAGCCGTCAAAACCTTCTCCACAGTGGAAAATCGCATTTCAGCCGAAGTGTACAAGTGTGACTTGTAAGCAATAGGTACTGTATCTCCTTCATTAAAAGTAAGGTATGTGAAACCCACCGTCCCAGGGATGATTCTTATCACCAGGTTGGTGTGATTATCACGAGTCAATAAGTATTTAGAAGCAAGCAGATCGGCCTGCAAAGATTGCAGTATAACCGAGGGCTAAGGCAGCCAGTTTGATTTAGTAAAATCTGGTTGTATCAAAGCATACAAGGGCTTGATACGCTGGGCATATTCAGGTATGTATGTCCTCCCGAAATTTAAAAATCCCAGCAAAGACTGTAATTTCTTCAGAGTTGTAGGAGCGCGCAATTGTGCGCATTTCTCCAAGAGGTGAGGAGCTAATCCTCGACCTTCATTGTTGAGCTCGTAGCCCAGGAACAACATTGTGTACTCTGCAATATGCGATTTTGCAAAGTTGAATTTGTAACCATAGTCCGCAAAGCTACAAATTAAGTGGTCAGCTCGACACAGATGCTCCCACAGTTCATCATCCGTGAAATAAATGTCATCCACATATGAACAAGCATCTGGGTCAACTCTCTCTAAGAGAGAGACTATGCCGGCAGCAAACACTCCAGGACTATTTTTGTAGCCCATCGGTAAATGTTTGAAATGTTTTTGGAAACCGCCGCAAGTAAAGGCAGTCCATTAGGAACTCAGACCATCCAAATGGTGGGCATAAAAACCGTTGGAAATGTCAGGCGTGGTTTTAAACCGCTTACGCACGAGACTATCCGCTAAAGCAGAGCTGTGAGTATTCTGTACTGCACAGGTACGGCAATGCGAGTTTAAATGCCGGTAATCCAAAACCAAACGATACGAACCGTCAGGCTTGGTCACAGTAAAAAGAGGGTTATTCATTGGTGACACACAAGTTTCAATAACACCCTGATATTCTAATTGTTCAAGGATTTCCGCAACGGAAGCCTTCGCTTCACACTTTATGGGATATTGAGGTTGTGGCTGAGGCATAGACCGCAAAGGAATCTCGTGGTGCGGGGAAAATTGATCCCATCCACAGTGCATATGGTACAGAGCTGGCGCAAGGGCCTTAGCCCACTCTTCTGCAAAATTCAGCGCATGCTCCTTCGAGACTGTGTGCGTGAAACTAGGGAGGATTACCTCCTCCCCTCTCGGAGCTGCGAGCACAAAAGTTGGGGGCCAGTCAGCCGCCGCTAACAAAATGTCATAGGTAGTCGTAAGATTCTCCCGAAATACCCATTCTATGGTGCGTTGAATTTCACCTTTAATGAATAAGACTATTTCATAGAGTCTGTCAGGGGGAGCTACTCTAGTGTCAGCTGTCTCCACAACAACATAACGGTCAGTCGCTGTCACCTTCAGTAGTGGACGCAGGGCCTCTCGCACTATGGTAATCTCTGCTGCACTGTCCAGCAAGGTCAGAGCCCAGGTCGGATTCCGAAGCTGGGTTCCGTCTTTCGGGCGGGGCTGGTCACGTCCTTGTTGACCACCCAGACCCCTGCCGCCTCCTCCAGCACCGGACGAAAAGGCCGATGACTCCTGAAAAGAACGAGGAAAGCGTTGGTCAGAAACCTGAAAATGAGCAGGTGATTTTATCAACGCGCGATCGCGTAAGTCATAAACACGTTCTGTGGGCGCAGGCAATGGAGATGCAGGACGAGACTCCTGTTTCTATAGTTGTTGTTTTTGCTTTCCCTGTTTCTGTTTATTGGGCCAATTTTGTTTTTTGCACTTGGGCTGGTCGTCGGTCTCCGACTTCTGCCCTTGGGGTTGTTTTTTCTCTTTTGTAGAAAAAGGCTTGAGACCCCTACTATTGCGGCCCACGGTTTTATAAGCTGCCGCAATAATCCTCGCCAACTGTCTGGGTTTTTCGGCATCGGGAATCGCCTGGAATGCATTGGCAACCTGAAAGTTCACCGCATCCCCCTTGACATTAGCAAGAACAAGATCGGAAACCACATCAAAGACGCCAGAGAGACGCATATCCAATTCAACCGCAGCCTCTGGTCCGTGTTCATCCTGAACACATTTAAGGACCGTCGGCAGGACAGTCATAGACGGAGTGCCGTAACACCTCGTGTAGACCGCCGCAAATGTCTTTCCCCAGGTCTCACAGTCACCGACTTCGGGGGTCAAGTCCTTTGGTAAGCTAATTGTCAGAATCCTTTGTTTCTCACCAGGAGACGTGTTAGGAAATACTGCCTCCAGTTGGTCAAACTTCTCGGCAAGCCAGAAAGGAAAATCATCCATTTCTTGGGGGCGCTTGCCCATCACAGCGTTGACCATAACGGGACTGAGCTTCATACCGCCCTGTCCGGCAGGAAGCACCGCACCACCCGGGGCCCCGCCCGGGAGATTGCGGGTAATGTATTGCACTAACGACCTAATCACTCTAATTGCGACCACATGTAGTTGTCTTAACTCAGCCACGTTACATGCTTCGTGCTGAGGATGAGGCATAAATCCAGCCAAAACAGGCCAAGTTGTGCCTGGAATGGACAAAGGACCTAACCTCGGAGCTGATAATGAATGGGGTAGGGCGCCATGAAACCAAATACGATGCTGCCAAGTATCAATAGGAATCTCCTGTGCCCTATATGGTGCATATTCTGCTGGCACAGCCGTGGGAGTGTACGTGTCGAACACACGAGTATTTGCATTCAGGGCCGGGAAGGTCACCCATGAGTAGAAAATCTCATACGGGTAAGCCACCTCTGCACTCACTACCAAGATCACGGCCATACCATCTTCGGGGACATTATAAGTCTGCAAATGATTGCGCACCGCAATGCGACTATGTTGAGCAATGTCCACCGCAGTCATAGTGACACAGAAAGAAAAAAGGTACAAAGGAAACTTTGTAGCACAACTGGGTAGTAACTCAATGAAAGCGTTTTAGAATGATTCAAGCTTGAAAGGACCTATACGGATACAGGTAGGTTTGTCCGACACCGCTGTTAACCGGAAACAACAGTGAAGGGGTTAAGGACTGAACAATGTACTACTCGAGTATCATGCAATAAGACCACCAACGGTTGGGCGCCATGTCGCAGGGATTCCGTGCTCAGACAGAACTGTGCATAGAGGCTTGGAACCTCAGTGAATTAGGGTGTGCCAAAACTCACCTTAGTACCCAAAAATCCCCTACCAGACTAGCTACAGTGTCTCATTGGTTATCACAAACTCCCAATGCTTAGATAAACCAGAACATGGACTTAGTACACCTCAGGTAACGTGGAACACATAAACACTCTTTCGTTATACATATCATATATATATATATATATATATAATTTCAATCCAGAACAAGGAGTAAAAGAGGACACGTGCATATTTGAAATGTTTATTCACTAATGCAGTGTTCTCAAACACAGTATCTTAGCTAATACAAGCAAACATATTATATGAAACAAAATAATCAGCATAGTCACTAGACCATAGAACACAAATGGTGAAAGCATGGTATTATGCTAAAATGAATAGGGTTTAACAAAACCTAATTCTCACCCTCCCTAGCTAGTATATTATATTATATTATACCTAAGAAGGTCTCTTTGGGTTTTAGCAGGGCGGGCCCATACCTCAAGATCCTAGTGGTAAGGGATCACATCATCTTCCACCAGCTCTCTGCATGCGAAGCACCATCAAGTGTGTTTGTATGCTCTTGTGCAAAGCAATATAAAACACGCCTAAAGCCAGAACTTGGCTGCAGCTGCATGTATGTTATGTCTAGAAACGTGCGAAGATCAATGCTCACAACAACCACTGTGTTGAGATATAGTTGAAGGTTTCTGCACACTCTGTAAAGACACAGCTCGCCAAGTAAGGCTGATATCAGAGCAACAACATATAATTCTCGCATGAATCAAAAATATTCTACTAGGCTCAAAGCTAAAGCAACAGATATGTGTTGTGTGCAAAAGCAGCAGAAAGGTTAAATGGCGTTTAAACTCCTAAAAAGCTCATGCTAACTTAACACAGCATACAAGCTATATATATCTATATGACAGTGGAAAAAGAACGGCAGAAGTCTCCCCTGATCAGATGTTAAATGTTTAAGTTCTTCATCTTTTTTGAGTACATTCCAGTGATTCCCTATTGCTTGTGTGATGGCTCTATTTCATTTATTGAAATCAGTAATGAATCTGGTTGTTTCCTTATCTGGTCTGACGATGTCATGGATTCTTTAGGCATCAATAGATTTTCTCTCTTTTGTTTGGTGGCTCTCATCCATGCATCTTCCAGTACAGTTATTGAATATCCTCATCGTCTGAACATGTTGTACATTTCATTTATCTGTTCTTCATATTGCTCATCTTCAGAGCAGTTTCTACGGGGTCTTAAGAATTCCCCGTATGGTATACTCCACTTAAGAGCTTTGGGGTGTACACTGTTTGTAGCCAGAATACTGTTACATGCAGTAGGTTTGCAAAATAAGGTGGTGCATATTTTATCACTTTCAATTTAAATCCGTATATCTAGAAAATCAATTGAACGCTAGCTGCTTAGATGGGTGAATCGTATATTCAAGGAGTTGTTGTTTAAAGATGATAAAAATGCTTGTAATTCATCTTCATTATAAAGCGGACACATGAAATCACTTATCCCAAACTCATACTGTTAGTTTCTGACCACAAACATTCTGCTCCCCAGAAACCCATTGTTAAGTCTGCATACGTTACTGCAAATATGTTTGCATACGTTGGGGCAAATGAAGTGCCCATGGCTGTTCTCTCCTTTTGTTTGTAAAATTTGCCATCAAAGATAAAAACATTATTCGTGAGGCAGAAGGATAACATCTCCAAAAGCATTTGTGTATGGCTAAGTACATTCAAAGAACAAGACTTCATAAAATATTCACATGCAATTAGACCAACACTATGGACAATTGTGGTATAAAGTGAGACCATGTTCACCATGGCCATGACATATCCTGATTTCCAAGGAGTCCCATTGATGCGGTTGAGTAAGTCCATTGAGTCGCATATGTAAGATGGTAGATTGGATATATATGGGAACAAGAAGATATCCACAAACCTGAGGTGCTCTCCAAGAGGGAGCCACACAAACTTACGATAAGACGCCCTGGGGATTTTCCAGACTTTTGTGCACTTTTGGTAATACGTAAAGTGTTGGGAAGATTGGATGAGTGATCTTTAAATATTGCAATTCATCCTAATCAAGTAGACCTTGATCATGCCCTGTCTGTAATTTGGTATGGCATATTAGCATATTTGCTTGGCTGGATTATTTTTTATCCTTTCATAATTGGTGGAGTCACCTAATTGTCTCATATCCTCATGATGTTACTTACGACAATCCATTAAAATAATGTTCCCACCTTTGTCCGATGGCTTGATTATGGTATTCTCATTCCATAGATTTGTGAGTACCCACCAATCATCTGCTCTCATATTTAACTATTCATGATTTGTGTGTTTCCTCTCCTTAAGGTAGATGTCTCTCAGGTCTTCTGCCATAAGTTCCTGAAATATGTCTACTCTGTTTCCTGGTGGAAGTTGAGGTTAAAATTTAAATTTCACTTTACACTTGCTACTCACAGACTTATTGGTTTCAATTCATCGCACAGTATTCTATATTAGATGAACCATTCTGTCTCACAAATGTTCCCCTCTATTTTGAGGCTGTGCAGGGCTCTTAATGGATCAATGTCTTTCGTTGTAAGGTTTGATAATTGCTGTGAGGTTCTGGACTTGTTTTTTGCTGCAGGTCTTGCAGCAAAAAAAAAATCAGTTTTAATTTTCTGCAGTACTTGTAGAGGTCTACTCTAGTTGCAGCTAGGTCCATCCCGGTGTCCGGGCTAAAAGTGAGGCCTTTGTTCAATAGATTTTGTATGTTTGTCATTCAGAATTTTTCAGAGATTGCAATTTGATGTAACATTGTTTCCTTTTATCTTTTTCCACCTCTGGTTCCTTTCCTTTTGCCTATTCCAGCTGCGTCTTGTCATTTTTGTACTTATCCCATGGGATGGGGATTACTCCCCTTTCACCTGTGCTGTCATTCATAGCAGACGCATCTCGCCAGAAAAATCCATCCTCTGTCTGCTACTCAGGGCTCATTAATCCCCCCAGCTGACCTCTGAACTTTCTGCACTTGAAAGGTTAGTTTGATCATGTCCCTGAATTTGATCCATAGTTTCTTTCTTGTAGTTTGCGTCATACCGTCGAGCAAACATGTAGACCCTCTGGTGGTATAATCAATTCTATCCCTGTTGAATTTCTTCATTTTCTTTGGTTGCACTTTCTTTTCATATTTTTCCAACCTCTTTTCCAGGTCTTCAGACAAGTTCTTCTCTTCTGGGGTCTCAAGGAATTTCTTTAGGGATTTCTCAATCGCAGCTATGTTTTCCATTGCAGATGATTATCTCCTCTCTGCATGCATTATGAGGGCATTTATCAGTTTCATAGAGCATTCAGATGTATTCGTTTACCAGTGCAAGAGCAAGTCTGAATTTGAGTCACTTAAAGTCAGGAGGACAAAAATTATATATTTTTATAGTGACATAATTAAGAAAATTAATTACTTTTTATTATATTAATTTTATTAATGTTTTAAATGTATTACAACAAATAAATATACATATACATTTTCATCTGAATACATTGTATGGTTTAAATCTTTTTATTGATTTTGCAAGCAAAGCATTACCCACCACCTATAACCAGTGGCCGGTGTGAAAAATCATAATAAAGAGAGGTAAAGAGAAACAGAGCAAGGAGTGCCTATAGGTATAACAGAAAAAGAGGGGGTGGAAGATGGGGCTCGAGGCTAATGATAGCGTGTGGGCAGGGGGGAAAGAATATGCCATCTGTCTGTCTGTACCATTCTATCATACAACACAACTGGGCTGCTTGATAATATCTCTCCAGGTGCAGGACACCCAGTCCCCATTCTTCATGTTTCAGATATGACTGGGCGTGTGCCACCGTGCCCTCTTTCCACCCCAGATGAAATCCCCTATAAGATGTTGTTGCTTGGCCAGTATCAGTGGGAGATTGCAGCGGGAATGTCTGCATCACATATAGAATACGAGGGAGTTAAGTCATCTTGACTATGGCCAGTCTGCCCAGCCATGCCAGGGCAAGTCTCTTCTAGATCAAGAGTTCCCCCCAAGTGTTAGTCAGAAGGATGGCATAATGCTCCTGAGACATCCTTTCGTCGTGGGGAAGACTTGTAGGCTCAGGTATTTTACATCAAGTGATGCCCAGAAAAATGTAATCTTCAACACCAGGCTTGCCTGTTCAGTCCTGGAGATAGTTAAGCTTAGTGCCTGCGTTTTTTGGATGTTGGCTTTGAAGACTGAAACTAAACCAAAGTTCTCTATCTCTTGTAAGAGGGGGGGCAAGGAGGAGAACGGCTGAGTAAGAAATAGCACAACATCATGGGCATAGAGGGGAATGTTATGTTCCCTGTCACCCATGCGGATTCCAGCAATCAAGCCGAGTTGGCGAATACTCTCCACAAAGGGCTCCATAGATAGGGCAAAGAGCAAGGGTGACACATGGCACCCTTGTCATGTACCTCTCGAGATTTAAAGGGGTGGAAGCTGATGCCACTCACCCTGATCCGTGCTTCTGTTTTTTTGTGCGTGCAGCTTACCCGGTTCAAATTTCTTGCATCCAGTCCAAATCTAGCCAGGGCAACTGCAGGTAGGGCAAGTGGACTCGATCAAATGCCTTTTCTGCATCAATCGTTAGGAGCAAGGCCAGTGTCTGGGAGCGTTGGACCTTGTTGAGGATGTACCACATTCGCTTAGTTCCATCACTGCAACTCTGCTCTGGAATAATGCCAGACTGGTCTGGGTCCACTAGGCCCTGCATGTATGGAGCCAGGCGGACCACCAGGATGCTGGTAAAAAAGGGGAAGTCCACATTTAGTAAGGATATGGGGCCATATGAGGTGCACCGCATCAGGTATTTACCTGGTTTGGTATGACCACAACCGCAGTCATACTCATGAAAGAGGTGAGAGCTCCAGCGTCGCTAAATGAGTTAAAGAGGCACGTGAACAGTGGTACAAGGCTAAGTGCAAATATTTTATGAAAATTGAAAGAGAAGCCATCTTCACCGGATGCCCATGGCGAGTCTTTGGATAGCTCGCAACACCTCATCTGGTCGGATGTCTGCGTCTATTTTGATTGCCTCTGATTTGGAAGGGGAGGCTACTAGAGCCTGCTCTACTTAGGCCGCAGCCGCTCCCTCGTCGAGGGATTCAGCGGGGTATAGATTTGAATGGTACTTTTTTTCAATTCGCCAGCTGTGAGATCATTTGTTCTTAGTTTTTCTCCTTGGGGTCTGTCAATTTTTACAACTCGTCACTTGCTTATTTGGACTCGGAGTTGGTGTGCCAAAAGTTTCCAGTCTCTGGCCCCCCCCCTCTTGTAATAGCGCTGTTTGGTGCGTAGGAGCGAGTACTCTGCGCGATCAAAGTCTAGTACTTTCATTTGTTTTCGTGCAGTACTGAGCTGGAGTCTAGATTGAAAGGAACCCATATGCAGATCAACCCCCTCCAGTTCCGTAATCTGGCCCTCTAATTACTCTTGTTTTTCACGCCTGTCTTTCTTCAGTCTAGCCTTTATCGCAATGAACTGTCCCCAAATCACTGCTTTCAGAGTGTCACACAGCAGTAGGCCTCGGGTAAGGCCATCATCAATGGTACCTAAGTAGTTTGCACCTCTTGAATGTTTGTATCATATGTGAGAAGTTTATGGTTCAGCCCCCACATTCTTTGGCGACTGTGGTCTCCAGTCAACTGTAGTGTAAGGTTGGTTGGTTGATAGCTTTATTTTGATATGCAAATATCATAAAAGCATTACAAAAATATATAAAACAGCACATCGTAAAAAACTGTACAAATTAAGAACAAGTCGGATAAAAGATTTCTGATTGTACAACAAATAAGTTAATTAAAAAGGAATTAAATTGATATAGACAGTCTTTTTAAGCGGATCAACCATGCCCATTTTAAAAATTTAGACACGCCACAAACTATGGGGGAAGATGTGTCAGTTATTAAAATCCGTAAAGCCACCATATACTGGCGAGTTCCCAATTGTCTGCAGAGAGGTTTGAGCCAGTGTCTTCTTGGACGGGTGTAATCAGGGCACTCAAAAAAGAAATGAGCCACAGTTTCGGGCCTAGTTGTGCATAGGGCGCAATGTGGTGATGCCTGCGCGGGCATGATCCATCTCGAGAGCAGGTCTCCTAAGGGTAAGGTGCCTACTCTAAATTTAATATAGAGTGCCCGATCAGCAGATATTGTAATTAGGTCCAGGTAAGGCTCAAAGGCAACGACGTCTTTTATTTTCAGGTAGGCTGTGGTGGAGTTGCAGTGACGTGGATTGATGATGAGCTGGGCAGAGACCCACTCCCAATATAGTTTTTTTCGGGTCGCCTTCCGGGGGGCAGATTGTGTAGTCCAGCAAGACCCCAAACCTAGGTCCCCCAGGAGGTTTTTGATGTCCCTGAGCCACTTGATCTTATGCCAGCCACCCATTCCCATCACCTCTGACAGCCCGTAGTGTAAGGGTAATAGGGGAGTGGTCTCACAGTGGAGCTGTTCCTATGCCGGCCTCCAGGGTCGCCAGTGTGGTGCTTGAGGAGGTCAGGAAAAAGTCTATGGGTGCATAGGTCTGATGGGCAGCTGATAAAAAGGTGTATTCCTGTGCAATGGGGTTGCACTGATGCCAAATGTCCACCAGGCCCAACTCATGGAGTCCGAAAGTGTCACAGAGCGTCCCACCCTTTGCATGGTTGTCTAGCTGCGGATTGTCTACTATATTAAAATCTCCCCCTACTAGTAGATACTCATCTGAGGATTCAAGTACAGTATTTAAGGTTTACCTAATGTGTAGATATGTTCACCTACCTCTACCCGCAATGCAAGCAATCTCCCAGACACCGCTGCCTGGGTTTCTAGCACCCTCCTCGGAAATGAGTTGCAAATAGAATAGCCACACCCGCCCTTTTCCCTGTCACAGAGGAGAAATATTGGCGGTCACACCACCTCGACTGCAGAAACTTCTAGTCTGCTCGTACTAGATGTGTCTTGTGTAAAAGACAAATATCACATTTGGCATCCCTAAGTAATGCAAGGAATGTGCATCAATGGTTTATTTAGGCCTTGTACATTGAGGCTCAGCAACAACATCCTAAGAGGAGCCATTAAAGAGGGACCAAGCAGTAGTGCACCCAGCATGATGGTTCCTCCTCCCCAAGGGTCCAAAGAGCCAACCCTACATGCACTGCGCAAGGAAGGGGAGATGACAGCTGTCGAGAAAGGGGAGAGAGAAGTCAACCCTGCCCCAGCCATGTAAATCCCCCAAGTGTGGCGTGTGCCAGAAGAGAAAAAGCTCCAAGGTGACCACAATGTTAAATCCTGTGTGTGTGTTGTCCCACATGGTTCCCATTCAGGAGCCTGGCCCAGCAGAGTGGCTCGGTAAGGCCAGCCAGAAGGAAGAAGGCCCATAACTGCCCAGGTGGCACTCCACATTAAGTCTAGGAGTGCAAGTGAGTGACATATCCACAAAGTCCCCCGGCAAACCTTAGTGTCCCCAAGCCCTATCAGGAAGAGGAGTGCACAAGAGATAAGGAAAGGAAAAAGAGGGACAGCATAGCTGTAAATGTATTAACCTTAGAAGAACAGCCCAAAAAAGGGCATCTATATCACCATAGTGAGAGGGTCTGTAGGTCAGTCAGTCAGTCATCCCCATCATTCAAATTCAGTAGCATAGGATGGCTCTCCGACTGGTGAGGCCAAGGCGCGTGTCCCATTCCGGTGCCTTCGGATGACCAGACAGAAAAATCAACATGCTCCGAACTGCCCTGTGGTGAGGTCATCCTTCGGGCCCCCTCCACTGTCATCGTGGTCTTGTGGCTGCCGGAGGGCCACCCATTCCTTTGGAATCCTCACCTCAGATGGCCGATAGCAAACAATCTTCGCGGTCCGACGACACCCTCTTGACTTTGTAGGCTGGGACACTAGAGTTTCTCCGCATGACTTCCTTCCGCCTCCAGGTCTACTCACAGCACAGATTGCACCTCTCTTAGGGACCGCACTGCGTGCATCTTGTGATTCCACACGAAGATGTCCCCAACCATAGCGAATACCTTTCTCTCAAAGGAAAGCAGTAGCCAGTATCATGTCTCTGCGCCTTTGAAGTGTGAGGGTGGAAAGATCCTGGTAAATGCCAACTTGCAAACCCTCAAATGAGAAGTCCGCTGTGTAGCCACCATGATGGTTTCCTTATGCTTGTAGAAGTGGAGGCAGGTAAGCATGTCTTGTCGCCTGCTCAGGCCCACGGTGGGGCGTCCATCCTAATGGGTGCGCTTGAGAAAAGTCTCCCTGTCCCCCAACACCGGAGCTACATGCCGGAAGAGCTGTGACACCAAGTCTTCCAGTTTCCTGGAGTTTGCCTGTAGTGGCACACCCTTAAAGTAAATGTTGGAGCGCCGGGACCCATTTTCAAGATCCTCCATGCGCAGGTGTAGGTCCTCAATGAGATACCTCAGTTCCAGCAGCTCCCAGGCGTGGTCAGTAAGTTCTTCCTCCCTTAAGTCTCCAGACTACTCCAGGGAGTCCACTCAGTTGCCCAATTAGTTGATTTCAGATCTGACTTTCTTGATATCAGCAACAACTTCCTGGTGCAGGCCCGCAAAATAATTCTTTAACGTGCCAAATAAGTGCTCCAAAAATTGACACGTGAACAATTCCTCTGCGCCATTCCCGGTCATGTTATGGGCCCGTTCCTGCTCGTGAGTTTGCGGCTGGTCAGGACCACCCCCAACTGCCTTATTGGATCCAGGGTTTTGTAGGAGGTTCTCAATGGATGCCTCCTTCTTTGCCCAATGAGACATCATCTCGACGAGTGCAGGCCCACAGGAGCTGAGCAGCCCCCTCCAAATTCAACAGTGTGGGCACTGTCTGCCTAAGGGGTCAAATCACGGGGTGCCCATACCACAAACAGCCGCAGTCAGTAGTCACCAGTTCTGTGAATTCCTTGTGATGGGCCTCCCAGATGAGCCCCTTCTTATGCAGTTACCAGTTGGGCCCAAAGATTCAGATCTCTCTATGTCCTTTTGGCCTTAAGTCACTTTTCTCTGGGCCTCCAATGCATGCTGCAGTAACGTGACTCCTCCACACTGCACAGGCACTGCTGCTTCTTCGCCCAGATTCCTCCCTGGGAGGCACTGCTTCCTACTTCTCCCAAGAACCCGGGCACCCATCTCGACGGGCCAGCCAATACAGGGGCCCTCACCAGGGGGCCCACTGCTGATCTCTGTGTCAAGGCTCCCGTATATGCAGCTGTTTTCTGCTATCTACCCCGGCCGCACCGCACACTGTATTTTCCCCATAGAGCTTGGCTTACCACTCGGTCTGGGCAAACATGGAGATCAGATGGGGGGACTCAGGTTCCCTGCTGTGCTCTGTTTAGTGCCTAGTAGTGGGCCGAACCTCTTCCAGGCCTCCAGGCGTGAGGCCTGGAAGGCAGCTGCGTCACAGCTACGGTTGGGCGGCAGGCGATTAGCAGGCTTACACTTACAAGCTGCACGATCTCTAGGCGCCTTGATGCCCTTGGGCTAAGTTGCACGGTACAAGACGCAATTCATTCATTCATTCAGGTCGCGGAGGCCCTTCGAGTGATCGCTCCTTCTGTACTTTGGGGTCGTTACGGCCCTGGGATGTCGGCTAGAGTTGCTGCTACCGGCCTCGGTCGGCAGAGCTCAGTGAGGAAGCTGCTACTCTGCCCTTATCTTGGCTATGCCCCACCCCCCAAATACATTTTAAATAATACAAAATGAATAATGTATAATAAATGTTTAATATACTTTATATATATATGTATATATTTACATATTCATAGCAAATTAAAAATATTAAACATGCATAGTGTAAAATAAATATTTCTATCAATTAAGTTACACTATATATGTATATATAAATAAAAAACACATATATGTGATTGTGTGGTTATATAAGTATACATGTGTAAATAATTATAGGATTAAATATTAGTGGAATATATTTAATTTACATTTTATAAAATGTATATATTTAACATGTACTCCTTCAAGCTCTATTTATACGAAAAGAAAATACATTGTCTATTTTTGTATATTAGTGTGTTTATATATGTTTGTGTGTTTATATAAGTATATATTTACATATATAGTATTAAATATTAGTAGAGCTCAGGAGAAGCAAAATTAACTAGAGAGACAGTTTTAGACTGTTTGGCCTGGGATAAGGGTCTTTCGATCCCCTGGATAGCGTACGTCAAATAATCCATAGAAACTATTGGATTGGCTTATGTGTTTTTAGATAAAACACCGTGGGCAGCCCCTGTCAGAAAGCAAGTGCAAGTCTTGCTGCTAGAGTGAGCCAAAGAAGAAAGGATGAGGGCTGAAAGACAAAATACAAATGTTAAGCATTATTTATATCTTAATCCTAGGGCTATTTCTACCAACTACCTGCAGAACACTAATAAGAGCTGGGAAAGCCTTTTATTGTTCAGCGTACGGGCTGATATTGTGAAATATTTACTTTGTTTTCCAGCTGGACACCAATCCCAGCTCGACTCTAGAGAATGCCCAGGTACTAATTTGCACAAACTATGGTACATTACCTCTCCTTTGTGAATATCAAAATGTATACCAAAAAAATCCTCATACCATTTTTGAAGTTTAGGAATCTACAGCTTTGTATGCATGCATATCATTATTAATTGGCATTACTAAATGATGAAATGTGTGGTCACATGACTTTTTTTCTTAAAGTCGCAGTCCTCTTCGGGATGTCAATGATTTTAAATTAATTTCAGTGTATTGTTGAATTAGTACCTGACTTTGCATTAATTTCTGTTTTATTTATCCAGCCTGTTTTTATCCAGATTATTAGTCATTAATATCCCAGCCCTGATGATTTTACGTATTTTACTTGCATGTTTCAATAGCTTGTATCTATATTATTGCTATTTTTGCACGTCTTGCATGCTTTTATGGTGGTTCACACCCGAATAAAGAGAACTCTGATAGTGGAATTATTTCATTTACATTATAATAAATGAATATATAACAATTTTTCACATCTACAACTTTTAACTGTATATAAAAAAGATATTTTTGTCTATTTTTAAACATTAGTGTCATTGATATTTTTGTACTTACCATTATAAGTATAGGAGCACAATGCTATGGTGAACGATTCTATTGCCAACGATATTGTTTACCACGATATTGAGCCAGTTATCCCTACCTCTCCCTAGGATAACGTTGGGTTACCTTATTATATTCATTAAGTATAAACTTTTGATTGAGAACAGTTAGAAATGTTGTGTTTACCTAGTAAAGGATTGTAATTTAAAACCCTATTTATTGGTAAAGTCAACTTTTAAGTCACAAATCTAAAAATGCCACTTTTAGGAAGTTAGCCTTTTCTTGTCCTAACAATTTGAGGCCTGCAGACTGATCCTGGTCACATGGATAGGTGTGGTTGGCAATTGGCCATTGTGTATTCTTCCCATACAGCCACACCACAACAGATGGACTGGGTGTTGACAGGATGGGCCATTCTGACATAATGGGTGAGACAAAGTTGTCATCTGTCACACTTGCACTTGAAAGACACTGCTTATGCCCACACACAAATTACTAGCTTTTTGTGACCCAGACCAAGTGGAGCCAGGGCAGGGAGGTAGGAAGTTCCAGAACCAGATCTGGGGGTGGGGTGGCGGGGGGAGTCTGGAAATTTCTCCCAGTTCAAACCTAGCAACAGGTATTAATATTGGACCCTCAGACCTGTTTTTCTGCATTGGGTGACAACTAACTTTGGCTAACGAACCTTGCCAGCTGGACAGAGGAGAGAGCACAGAGCATTTTACCAGCACCAGGACTGGAGGACCACACCGCCTTGCAGTCTTTGCGCCAGGAGGCGCCACCACGCTTTGTTTGCGTCAGGCAGCGCTCTTAAACGGCCATGGGCTCCCACAGCGTGGGACGCTGCAGGAGTTCCCAGACCAGGCCCAGGCAAAGCCTGGGCAAGGGCAGGCCCATCTGCGCCCGTCCAAGGCTGGGCTGGGCTCACCATTGTGGCACTACACCCGGGACCCCCTCGCGAAATTGACCACGGCGACTACCGAGATCAAAGCCTTCAAGGAGCTGTGACCCCTCCAGTACCTGCCTACTTTTGTGATATTGTCAGAGGCGGAGGAGGAAGGATTGGCTCTTTTTGCTGAGCGGCCTTGACCTATGGTTGAAGTGACCTTTTTAACACCTTTTAATACTGAATGCGGTTGAGCTCCTGATTGGAGTGTTCGTTCGTCTTTCGCCCTCATGCTGTATCCTTGACTTCTTTTTTTGGGACTGCAGTTTCCTGCATTTGCCTATCGGTTTGTAGAGACATGGTTAGGCGTAAGGTAGCATCGGCCAAGGCTAAGACTTGCACCACTGCTAGTGCCTCAGTATCTACCATGGATTCTTTTTTGCAGCGGGCAGTAGCTGTGATAGACAAGGAGATCGAGCTAGTTAACAGACGTCTCTCCAGGTCACCAACTAGTATCACTTATCTACCATTTGTTGCTACTCACGTGTCTTGGATAGAAGGTGATGATAAGTAGATCTCGGGATTCTTGATGGCTTGCAGACCGGTGCTGAGACATTTAGTTTGTTAATAGACCCTCCTAAGCACACGCCAAGACCTCTTTTGCCTGTTATCACAATAAGCAAAAAGGGGGTAGTGAATCCAATCAATCACAAGGGAACGCTATTAACTCAACCAGTAAGCCAATGGAACTATCTTCAGCCATTAGAAGCGAAGACGTACATCTGGTCATTAAGGGGAATTCGCGAGTAAGCGCTGCCACCAAAAGGAAATCTCAAGCGATTGGGGGTAAGGCGAAGAAATCGAAACCTAACCTGGTTCCTAAACCTTCGGCACCCGCTTCAGTATCCCCTACCATGAATCCTATGGGGGCTTTTGAAGCCTTCCAGGCAGTGATGACTAGTCTGCTGGACCTCAAACTGGGTTCGATCTTTGAGAGGCTGACTCTGATCGAGAAAACCTTTGCAGCCCGGAACAATACTGAATTACCTCTCTTAACAGGAGTGCGAAGGGCTAGTTTGTGCCAGAGTACTGCAAGGGACTCTTCTTTGATGACAGATTTGCCTAACAATAACATGGAACAGCAACAAATACCATTACAGATGCGGCGTCTAGCATGGGGGGCATGGAACATAAGTAAAGTCCCAAGTAATAGGGATATGTCTGTACAGGCGTGGGTTTCTGATGATAGTCATTCTTTAGGGAGCCGGATGCCTGGGAGTAGAGAGGTTCAGCCACAGAATTTACCAGTTATCGATTTACCTCCTGAACCTACCCCATACATAGTAGTTTTGGGGAATGTTCCACCTCTCCCTCGTGGAGCTAAAGAGGATTTTGGCCAGTTAAAGAACAAAGTACTTCACTGGTTATCAAATAATACCAGACTGGGTTCACGGGTTGCAAAAAATATCATCATGGTGCGTAGAGTTAGATGGATAGGCAGCTCTTGTAAAATTAGCGCGGACGATTGTGTTATTATTTATTTTGATAGACCACATCTTGTTGGAAGGATACTGTTTAGGGACACACCCCGCTCTTTCTAGCTCCGGGTCGTTTGTTAGGGCTTTACCACTGGATTTTTTTTATAATTTTATAAATCTGATACACCAGGGTATACCCACAGGAACATCCACATGGAAGCCCCCTTAGATGGTTGGCCACAAAGTTTTTCGCCTGCATATGCACAATTGCCAAATCCCCCAATTCACCCAGCACATTTGCCAGATCGCCAGTATATCGCCCTCCCACTTAATTAATAGATTTTCTCCATTAGCTAGGTTGGAGGAGTGTGATTGACTCACGAGCCCCACACGTCTGTCAATGAGCCTGAACCCAAAAAACAGGATTCTCCAGTGCAATACAAGGGGGCCCCTGATGTATTTGATAACAATATCTTATCGTGGAACATCGCAGGCCTGACTAATAAATTCCATGATCCAATCTGGTTGCAATTTGGGACTCAATTCAGTGAGTTCTGTTACAAGAAGCGTGGTCAGTGGATTGTGACTTATTTTTGGAGGGCTAGAAGCCTTTTTTTGTGCCAGCCTCTCAGTCGGTGGGTGGCAGATCCTAGGGTGGCCTTATTACCTATATATCTCTGGCGGTTGACTGCCAGTTACAGGTTTTGCCGTCATCAAGCCAAGGTCTTCAGGCTCTGGTACTTAAAAGGGGGGCTAACAGATTGGGTCCCATACATTTTTATAATTCTGTGGCATGCCCCCTAGATGTCTGTAATATTACATTCCTGGTTTCATTTATAAGGCAGTCTTGCACTTCTAATTTACACACTCTTATGGTCCTGGGTGATTTTAATATCCACCCTTGTGGAGACCCAAGGATGACAAGTACTGCTGACTTAGGTTGCCCTCGGATGAGGGGATTCATTTTGAACACCTTACTCAGGGAGAACTATTGAACAATCTATTAAATTAATTTGCTTTGATGTCACCTGTGTCCTTATCTGACCCGCATAGTATAGCTCCTGTCCCCTCCTTTAAAGGGAGAGGTAACAGCTCTTTTATAGATTATATTTGAATTTCAGCTTCCTTACAAGCTTTATTTTGTGGTTTCACTATTCTGGAAAGTCCTTATAGTGACCATAACCCGCTCTGTGTCCAATTTCATGGCCCACTTTTATTGAAAATTAGAAATGTGATAATCAAGGGTACGCTAAGATCAACAGACCGTAGACGACGGCTCAAATGGTACCAGATCTCTCCAGATGATTTTCATCGTGAAGTCAGAGAATCCTGTGACACTGAACTAGCACTGTGCAGCTCTCCAGGTACTTCCCCTTGAGAGGTTATCAGTGCTTATAATATCATCTCTACCAAAGTCAGAACTTTTAAGTACACTGGTTCGCAGAGTAGCTATTTCTACACCCAGATGCTTTGATTCATCATGCTCCCAGGCAGCGAGAAAGCTGAGGGAAGCCCTGAATGTTAATCCAAGCTTGTTGCACAGAGTACAAAATAACATTGGCCAAACGGAAGGGTGTCTTGAAGGAGGAGGCTTGGACGGAGTAGATTGAGTTGAGTACCCTTAAGAATAGCTCCAGGTTTTGGTGCATTATCAATAGACCAATCTTCAAGCATGAAGTAGGGGGTGAACTAGGTTCACACATTACTGAGGAGGAATGGGTGCTCCATTTTAAAACCATATTTGAAAGTCCGATGGAGCAAATTTGCCAGACAGGCCGTGCTATGGACGCCCCCGTAGCAATATTTGAACAGGGAAAGGTTGAGGTTGGTATTGATAGGCTAACCTGCAACAAACCTCCAGGACCAAATAGCTTCCTTGTTATGTTATGTTATGTTAATTTATTTTTTATAATGCGCACAGCTACCCAACAAGGGTTTCCCAGCGCAAGCCAACAGAAGCATAACATTAGCAATATTGATTAAAAAGCCAAGTTTTTAATTGGGAAACAGCTTCTCCCTCCTCATTACAGCAGGCAAGGAATTCCACATGGTGGGTCCCAGTAGGGAAAAGGAACGGCCACCCATTCTCGACAGCTTAATCCTAGGAATCACAAAAAGCTCATCCGCAGAAGAACGAAGGAGTCGAGAAGGATGGTAAGGGAGTACCAGATCTTGTAAGTATTTAGGCGCAGAGCCAATCTTAATTCTGAACATGTAACACAGGGCCTTAAATTTTATACGATGTTCTATTTTCAGCCAATGTAATTCTCTCAGAGCGTTACCCGTGTTGGACATTCTAGGAAGTCCACAGACCAAACGGGCTGCAGAATTTTGCACCACCTGGAGCTTGCGAAGTACATCTTTGTTAGACCCCAAAAAAAGGACGTTGCCGTAATCCAGGCGAGATGTTACAAGTGCCTGTACCACCGTCCTTTTGGTGTCCACAGGGAGCATCCAGATTATGTTTCTTAGCCATTTTAAGATGCTAAAACAGGTGGCTGCAACTTGTACTGCCTGTTGTTTCATTGACAATTTATTGTCAATAATAACGCCTAGATTGCGTACCTGAGAGGAGGGCTTGGGTAAGGGCCCCATTCCTCTCGATCTTTTTAAGTCTGACTCACTCTTATGGGCGCCGGTCCTTGTGGCTGTGTTCAATGCAGCGGCCGTGAATGGTAGCCCTGAGTCCTGGGCCACCTCAACTATAGTACCTGTTTTCAAGAAGGGTGAACGTAATAGCATTTATTGCTATAGGCCGATCTCACATCTTGATTCAGTGTTTAAGGTCGTTGGCCGCGTACTACTAGAACGGTTGTCCACTTCGGCGGAGGAGCACAAGATAATATCTGATGTCCAGTTTGGATTACGCCCTGGTCGGTCAACCCTGGCCCAATGCCTTAACTTAACCATGTTATTAAGTAAATGTACAGTTGCGCGTCTTGGTACTGTCTACCTAGCCTTCATGGACTTGTCTTCCGCATTTGATTGCGTAAATAGGGTCAAACTGTGGCAGTTCATGAGGGTTATGGGGGTAGAGAGTAATATTGTCAACTTCATTGAGGACCTTCATAGGGCAACCAAGGCCAATGTTAGACTCCCCCAGGATCTCCGCGTTTCACGGGACATCGATATGAAGAGAGGTGTACGGCAAGGCTGTATTTTGGCCCCATTTGTGTTTAATCTCTATATCAACGACTTAGAAAGATCATTAATAGCTACGGGGGTAGATTACTCGTATGTAGGGCGACGTGGTCTCCCCATCCTACTATATGCGGATGACTCAGTTCTTTTATCTAGCCTGCTAGAGGTTTGCAATCTGTTAGATGCTTTTTCAAACTTTATGTCGGAACAAGACTTATCAATTAATAACTCAAAATCCTCCATAATGCAGGTGGGGATTCGCCCTAAAAGAAGTTTTCAATTTAGAGTAGGCCCCGCCAAAGTCCCCCGCACTGATGTTTGTTCTTACCTGGGGGTCTTATTGGATGATCAAATAAAATGGGGGCCACTTACCCACAGGAAAAAGGGTGCTCTGGTCTGGGTGAACGTTGACATTTTTAACTTTGCTTTTAAATTAGGCAAGAGCTGAAAGTTTATCAAGCTAAAAGTGTGGCTACAGCCAGTTATGGAAGCAAAATTTGGGGGCATACTGCCGCAGACTCACTACAGGTGGTTGAGAACACTTTTTTGAAGTGCCTGTTGTGTGTTCCGCGTGGTCTATCTAATCTGGTGGTCCACGAGGAACTGGCAGTGCTCTATATAACTGACATCCAGTCAGTGCACCCCCTTGTGTCTTGGCTAAAGTGTTGGATGAATAAAGAATTAACTCTTAGCCACTTGATTTTAAAAGAGTGCATGTCTCTTGACAACGCGTTCTGAATACAGTGGCTTAAATATATTAAAAGTAGATTTGAAGAGTTAGGGCGTGCTGATCTATTTTCCAATCCCAAAACTATTGTAAAAACGGATGTGGAGATAACTAGGGAATTCTTCATTCGTTTAAGGAAATTGGAAAGGGATGAGCGGGAATTGCGGAAACCGAGTGTCCGCATATTTTTAATACTTAAAACAACTCCATCTGCCGAGCATTATTTCCTGGGGTCTTTATATACTTATGAGCATTTTTTATTGACAAGGTTCCGCCTGGATCTCTTCCACCTCCTGCTTGCCAGTCCAAGAGGCTGCAGTAGAGGTCAATTGTTAGCACCCTGCGGCTGCGACGGACAGTCTCCACAGGATCTGCTACATTTTATGCTTCTCTGTAAATTTTATGCAGTACCTCAAAGGCACTTTTTAGTTCCTATTTTAAAGAGAATTAATTTTAATCAGGCTCATCCAGCTCTCCTGTGCCTCCAACTATTGAAGGCGGACTGTAAATTTGTTATTGTTGGCTATCTAAAATCCACTGTTTGGACAATTAGCTATTTGATTGAGGATCCATGGAGGAGATAAATGTCTATGAGGATCAGAATACCATTGTAGGGCAGTATTAATCTAAAGGGGATACTGCTTGACTCTGCACTGTGCACTTTATTGCTAGAGATTAATAGGGGAGGTTGTGCAATGGTCTCTTGTTATATTTTACTGGACATGTAATTTTATGGATTTATATTTTACTGGACTTGTAACTTTATGGATTTATGTTGTTAATGTAATCTGGATTCTCTGCAACTTTTATGATTTTATCTATGTGAAACCGAATAAAGTTTATTTGAATTTAATTGAATTGGACCCTCAGACCAACTCTGAACTGCCTGCTGACTGAGGAAGAAAGAATGGACCTGCTCCTTGAACCCAGAACCACCAGAGTGACAAGGGCTAGCTGACTGGCCTCCTGTTCTGAGCTATTGGGCCATAACAAGCTCCAAAGACCCGCCCTGCGTCTGCCCAGCTGCTCAGAATCAACCGGATCTGTCTACGCTCGCTGCTTGTCTCCGATGGAGTGAATCTTGATGCCTGAGAGGTGCCCACCCAGGTCCTAGACCCTTGGATGGTATTAGAGTGCACTCCTCCTGGCCCAACTGTGGGTTTCATCAGAACAAGTACAGCACAACTTGAATCAATGCGGTGCAAAGCAGATCATCGCAGCACCTGACCAGTGGCCTCGTCGGAACCGATGCAATGTGATGCAACTCTATGCAGAACCTCACATTGCAGCACTTGCAGCTCATCGGAACAAACACAGCATGACGCAACTCGATGCAGGACCTCACATTACAGCTCTTGCAGCTCATCATTGGAACCGATGCAGGGAGATGTAACCGAACGTAGGGCCTTGCATTGCAGCCCTTGCAGCTCCTCTTTAGAACCAATGCAGCACAATGCAACGGTCCGCATCAAGGACATAAGGTATAATTCTCAATGGGTTCCTGTATCCAGCCTGTACTCCTTCCCGGTTGTCACAACCAGATAACCACAGTTGGCGCTTTGTGCTTTTAGGGGCTACACTTTACCTAAAACTTTTAATGGGATTTTTGTCCTTTTAGTGTGAATTTTTTTTAACAAATTTTACCATATTTTTCTAAATTGGTGTGAGATTTTTCTTGTGTTGTGTTTTCACTTTATTGCTGTTTGTGTGCTGCATACATACTTCACACATTGCCTCTAAATTAAGCCTGACTGCTTTTGTGGCAAGCTACCACAAGGTAAAGCTCAGGATACTTTAGTGACTGTTTGCAGTTCACCCTGACTAGGACTGTGACTGTTGATTGTGAAAGGCTCACACAGAGCCCATCAACCAAAAACCCAATTTCTCACAGACATGCAATTTGACACAGGGTCATGTTTTCAAACAATGGAGTCAGAGAAGTGCATATAATGTTATGGTTAATAGCTCTCAAGATACATTGGGACATGCTGGCTTTGGTTAGTTGTAGGTATATTCTTGAGTAACACAGCTGTGACCACTAACTTAGGTTGATGCACAGTACATTTTTGTCTCCCATGCCCTGGCAGTGAAGTGAGTAACAGTAAATGACAGAACAGTAGAAAAGGATAATGCAACACAACAGGAATTCACAGTTGACAAAAATACAGGGACAGCTTCCCCCAATTCCAAATTAGTTTTTGTTTAAAAGAAATGCTATTTTAACTCAAGAGGAAGTATACAGAGGAACTGTGAAAGATTCCTACTATCTGGGATTTGCAGACTTTCAAAATATGTCTTGTAAATTGTTATGTTAAAATAAACAAATAAAGAATACAGAAAACCAATATCTGTAGCATAGCTCATTTTATTGTTTAAACAGTTTTTGCATAGGAAATATATCCGCTTCCAGTAATTGACTGCAGTATGAGCAGCTGCTAGCAGAGTAGGCTGGATATAACAGTAACAATCACATTAAGCCAAGCTTGATTTATACCATTTTAAAACTTGTGGCAATTTTGAGTTCATTTATAACCTGCAAAACGTACCCAAAACAAATATTTATCTTCCAACCAGTTGCAGTAATACTGCAGATTATATCCTGGCCTTGTCTGAGTCTAGCTTCCTGGTGATCAGGATGCAGCATCTCCTGGCTATCTGTAATGTATAGCGGATTTCACTCCCAGACATTATGTGCACCTCATTTTGTTTGATTTAAAATACAAACTTCTGCGTGTGTTCCCCAGGAGAAGCCGGAAAGTGGGTGGGTAAAAAGTTTGGGGAAAGAGGGAGAAAACCCAGCTGGACAGAACATGCCAAAAGTTTTAAAACGGATCAACCCTGGTATGTAGCTAGCAAGCAATAACTGACTACTTGTCACCTACAGTTGTACTAAATGTATCTAAAGAAACACACAGCCCTACAAAAGTTGTTCTTGGAGAAATAGCATTGAGATGGGGCTCCTCTTCCCAGTTGACTAAAAGATCTACATGGTGTAAGCACAAATTAACAGCATGATGAAGACATATTCTAATGCAGCTTTTGAGAAGCCTATCCCTGGGACACAGTCACCCCTCACATTCTACTTGTTGTAGAGTTTATTTTTATTTTTTGAAGAAACTGTTTTCTGAAACATATTTACAACTGAACTCAACAGAGACTGTGAAATTGAACAGGCACGGCTCACTTATTTGAGTTTTTTGGTAAACATTTTGCTGGTTTTTTTGTTTCTTTCATATTTTGCATCAACTTGTGTTTTTTTCCAGTCCATGCAACTTCAATGCCCTCAATGAAGAATGCACAAGTAGCCATACTTCTTTTTTTTCTAAAAAAAAAACGTCCTTCCGCTTAAAGAGATACGTTTGCCACATCAGTCCCTGTAGCAGTTTCAAAACCATCCTGTCAAAAATACAGTAATACAAAGAGTGACTTCAGTGCCACCAGCTCCTAGTGTTTAGGCCACCTTGTGTTTCAAATAGTACTTTAACATGCAATGAAAGTATCAAAGGCTCAATAGGGCACACTGGTGTGCTAGTGGCACTCAGGTCCTTTCCACAAATTCAACATACAATTGAATTGCAACACACACAGATATTTCTAAAGAGTTATAACTAGTGAACCCTTTCATTATAAAAAACAAAAAAAACTACTTACAACCATCGAAGAAAAAATTGCAACGAAAGAAAATGTAGAAATTGACCATCTCCAACTCCCCCCTCCTTTTTTCTACTATTAACAATGTGACCAACAGAGCGGTGGCATGGAAACAGTACAAAGAGTTGTCATGGCAATAGGTTTGGCTGATGCAAAGGTCATTGTGCAGGGTCAAAGGGCAAAATAAGTGGTCTGGGTTATTCTCCAACTGCAGTGCTCGATTACACCCACACTGTCATGGTGTGGAATGGGGTGTGTGAGGCGAGAGGGTAATTAAAAAGCAAATTAAAAATGGGGAAACTGTCAGAAAGTGCAAATATAAAGGAGGTGGCTTGTTCAGCTCCTTCGCATAGGAATGGGATTACAACAGCGATTAATTCCCAAGCTTTTCATGTTGAACTTGCTGAGCACGCACCTTTAAACGTTTTTCCATGGAAACCCAATAAAAAAGAGTCCAGAAAGCATGCAGCTGGTTAGCGTTAACAAAAGACCTTGACAAGTACATGTAAACCATATTGGATCTGAAGCTTGGGCCTAACTGCCAGCAGCATTAGAAAGTTGTTCCATTAAAAGTGAATACTGAATTTTGAATATGGGAAAGCTCTCCTCAACCTTGGTAATCTCTTTCAGATTGTATAATTTAGAGTTTAGGCCATAAAACATTCACTGGTGTCACAGATGGCCACATTCCTGTACAATCTCTTTCCAATAAGTCCTTGTGAAGCTTTAGGAGACAAAACCAAAATTCTGCTCCCTGAGGACATAGGTGTGAGAGATATAGAAGTAATGTTTTTAAATTGTTTGCTTTCTCCTGAATGCTCCGTTAAACCTAGTCTTAAATACCAATATGCAACAATCACATAAAACCATTTGCTAAAGGCCATATATACTAATAAAAAGACAGTGTTGCTTCCAACATTATGAAATGCTCTGAAAACCAACTTTTCCAATACTAAATACAACAAAATAACCTTCATAAAATATAACTTTTCTCCATTTACAATTTTTTTCGCTTTTAAAGGATTAGTGACCCATGCTTTTTAAGCACAGGGCTTTGCGAAACATTTCCTAACGTGGACAGATTTTCGGTTGAAAACATAAATTAAGAAGCTGGAGAGTTTTAACCCAAGTCCAGCTTCAGAAACAAGGACTACTCCTGTTTTGTTTATTAAAAAAAAAGTGGAAATAAAATATATCCCCGATTACAATTGTTAAAAAGTTAGCTTTACAAACGGGTATTTTAATTCAAAAAAAGTTCTTAACAAAACTATACAGTGTACAAATTACTGTCTACAAGGTAGGCGGTTCACCAAGAAGAACCCTGGGCTCTTCTTGCTAGGTGCAGCTTCACAGACTCATTCACATATTTTAACGGAGCTGCCCACCAATACAAATACCCCACAACTATATTGCTATAATATTTATTTTTGCCATGCCTTTATGTACAGTCTCCTTCACTGCTTTTTCCCTTAATATAAGCTTAGAAACGTTCACGTCACTCCAGGGGAAACAGGCTTTCGGGGGCACTGCCGTGTGGGCCTGGGCTGCAAAGCGACTCGATAAAAGCAGAACAGTGCACATAGAACGGGGTGGCTCGGTTTAGTCAGAATTACACTTCCTGGTGAAGGAGGAGGCCAAAGACTAGACTTGAGTTTGGAAATACTTATGTTTAGAAAAGAAATATAAATAATTATATTATTCAAGCAAATGGGCAGTTTGGCAAGAGAGTATCAATCCCCTCCCCCACACTTTCCACCTAAGGAAAATGTAGAGATATTCATTAGTTTGGGTTCTAAGAATCTTGTTCAACCTTAAAATCATTTGAGGCATTTTTCACAAAAATGTTTGCGGTCAAGCGTTTACTTATGCAGAAGTTCTTCAATTTGAATTCAGAGAAAGAGGTTTGAGGATTTTTCCCGAAACTACATAATATTTATGATTGACAATAATTCACCAATATGGCGGTTTTTGTTCTAAATTAAGGAATATGAATATGGAATATGAATGCTCCCTCAGGAGGGGCAGCTAGTGGTCATCAGGAATGTGGTGAACATCAAAATTTGAGATTATTCACAAGATTTCATAATGGTTTTCACACCAGTTTTGCAAATCTAACTTTGATGGCGAATAAGCCAGAATAACTCTGGAATTGTGAAAGAAAAACCCTCCAAATAGCCCCATTTTAGGAGAGAGTATGGGGGTACTCTAAACTTTTCCTTAGTGGAGAAAAATGAAAAATAAATTGTGTTTAGCTAGTGTACATTCATGCAATAGTCACTACACTGGATCGTTGAACCAGCGTCCATAGGACAAAGTATTGCAGGAGTTCTCATGGAAATGTACAATTGGTTGTAGATATCACTCTTTTGCAAGAAGCTGTGTTAAGTGGTTCACAGGTGTCCAGGTTAAACCTAGAACTCCAGATTGTGATCTATATGACTATTATTAATTTACTATCCTTTGATAAAGGGTCATGGATTCTTAAAACATTATTGAGTTTGTGAAAGGTGTTGCCTAAGGGTGGACTTATGTCGAATCAAGTGTTAATACTTAGGGTTATTGCCACTCATTCAGGCTTCTTCTCTGTGATTATATTAATCTACAAGACTATTTATTGCCCATTGACATCAGCACTCTGTTGAAAAGGGAAGTCTTACCTTGCAAATGTTATACAATCCAATATCACACAAACAAGTCTGACTTTGGATTTAAAAGGCTTTGGTGAAAGATGACACATTTAGCTATGTTTGGAGTGCTTTAAATGGGCAAGTATTGTCAAATTATGAGTATCTGCACTTCTTTATTTTTTTTAAAATAGTACCTTTACTTCTCAGCAGAAATCTAATACTTTTTTAATAGGAGTACTGGCACTTCTAAGTAGCAAACCAGTAGTCTAGGATAGTGAATACTTACACATATATATTTCCTTTCCAAGCACTGTGTGTCTGGACGTTGAATAATGAATAACACAGGATTGCTTATACTTGTTTACTTTTCAGCATAAATATCTGAAAAATCTATGTTAAAACAAGCATTTTAAACTTTCCCTTCTGTGGAATGGTTTCAACTTGACAATATTACGTAATAAAATGTAATGGACACAAAAATGGAATGCTGATCGAAAATTAACACTATCTGAATGACCAGACAGAGAAACACAATCTGCATTTGTTGGAGGGAGCATTTGTGATTTGGCACCTTGTGCCTACTGATGTTGTGTGTCCGCTTATAGCGCTTAGATACCCCTGGGTGATACAGCGCTCTACAAGCTCATAATAACATAACATAACATAACATTGGAGGAGCAGCTTTGAAAATAATCATAGTGCATAGTAGCAGTGATGTAGAATTGTTGCAGTGCCTACACACTTATGCTAAACAGGAAGCAATTAGGCCTCTTGCACAGCCTGCAGCTGTTCCCTCAATTATTATGATAGCAGCTTTACTTTGTGTCCCATGAAGAGACATGCAGTCGCAACAGGGTAATATTTACAGCCATGGGTACTATTGACCAATTAAAAATGCTTTTCCATAGGTCCCTTGTCGTGGAAATCAATGGATGTACCGGCAACAAGACTCAGAGGTTTAACCCTAAAAGATAAGTGGGGCCTATTTAATGTCACACTTCACATACAAAGGAGATGTTTATACATTTATTTTTAGTATTAAAGTTATTCTGCAGCACCAACCACACTGTGCTTGCTTCAAAAAATCTGTCCACCGGAATACACCTGTTGCAAAGGTGGGCAGCAAAGAATGACACCATCAACAAGAACCAAGGTGCTTTGTTCTTGAACTTACAGTTAATGGCAACAATGAAATAATATTTTGATGGAAACTGCAAGATTGCAAAAAGGAAAATTTCACTAAAAACCTGTTACAAGAAGAGTGACAAAGTGGTCCTTTCCCACCATTCCCCTGGTTTATAAACTCCTAGAAGTGGAGAAAAGAACGTTGTTATGGTCTTTTACTCTAGATTTTGTAGTTTATAGAATGATCATGTTATTTTTTACTGGGTAATATCTGGAAAGCTGTGTAATATGGAACTCCACTACCTGTCAACACTAAGGGCCGTATTATGATAGTGGGCGGTTGGACCACCAGTCCGCAAACACGGTGGTCAGGAGACCGCCAGACTAGCAGGCAGTGATTCAACCACCCAATTACGATGCGACCGCTGGGATGGCGGTCACAAAGCGCTTATTTTTGCAGCGGTTTGTGCTGTGGCCCAGATATTGGGCCGCAGCACATTTTGCTGGGTAAAAGAGCACTTTGTGCACATGTGGTGCATGGAAGTGTGTGGGAGCACTACTTGTGCCAAAGGACCAAGTTGCTGTGGCCCACGAGGGACGGCCATATTTGGGACCCCCAAAGTCCCTTTCCGAGAACCGTTTCATGACTGTCAGACGGCCATGAAAAGGCTGTCGGAAAGGGGCATCGTAATCCTGATGGCGGTGCCTGCCTTGGCACTGCCTCCATTCAGGATCACAATTTAAAATGATGTCCCGTCAGGAGCACTTATCTTGGCGGAGGCGGCAGTCTGTCCCCCGACTGACAAAGGTCTGACCGCCAACATTGTAATACGATGGGCGAATTGAAGGGTTATCTGTCGGAAAACCACCACCGACAGCCTATCGGTTGGGGTCCCACCGACTTTATAATGAGGCCCTAAATGGACATGAAGTATAACAGAAATTCACATGAGCTCACTGCACTTTTGATTGCTCTCCCAAACTTTTTTGCTACATTTAAACAATTTCCTCAAGTCAAGTCTGCCTCCAGCGGAATCCAATATTTTTATAAAAATTGTTTTGGATTTACTAATAATCCAAAAATATGTTCAGCTTGCACCCCAAGTGGAAAGTTAAAAGGAGGAAACCTTATAATATAGTTTGTCACAGTACAGTCGTTTTGCAGCCCGTGCCTGGCTAAGGTTGCATTGCATCGCAGGTACACTGAAAAGGGAAAAAATCTGCCCTACCCAGCCCCTGCCCCAGAATATACATATGCACGTATAAAAACAAAAACAAAGAAAACCTTTCCATCTCTCAGAACACAATAGGACCTCACTACACTGCAATATTAGCAGTACCCACTTTGGTCAATTAAAACAAACAAAAAAAGCATACATCATTCTTTTTTTCATCCGCAAAATTACCTAGAGTAACAAATACAGCTAAAAGCACAATCTACATAGGCCAAACGTGGTATTGCATAATTTGTATAAATTTGAACACCCCTCCCATCCTCCTCCCGCGGCCCCAACTCCCCGCCGGTTCCCTCCCCCAAATATTAATTGGAAGATGAAAAACATGAAAGGTTAATAGAAAAACACCAAAAATACTGAAAATATTGCTGGTTGATTACAATTCCTTAAGCGGCAGCTATACACAGCCATGATATGCATTATAAATGTGAGAAAAAGGTATAACTGTCTAAAAAATCCATGATGTCACATATTTCTCTTTTTTCCTCTGGCATACAAAATATTTTGTCATAAAAATGGTAAAGATTTAAAATGATAATGAATGCAGCAAAACAAGTGTAGTGATGTCACCTTTTTTTTATAGTTCAAGGCAAGGCACGTAATGTGGACATTATATCTTCGTGCAAATTAGGATTACTGGAAAGAGTAGTTTTGATATATACTATATTTATATATATTTTTTAAAGAGACAGTGAGGCAAAATGTGTCTGCCCATGCAGGTTTCAGTTTAGTCAATGCTAGGAAACTTGTTGAACAAGACTTGAATTGTTAGACAGCACCATGCAAGATGTGGACACCCTGCATTTAGACAATTTACTCAGAGTTTACTAATTTACTGTATCCCTGCCGGCATTTGCAGTTTGTGAGCTGCAAGCTCTGCCCATTTTATGACATATAATTTGCCTCTTGCTCATGTCTCTGTGATGCAGGGCTTTCATCCCTAGAACCTTCTGTACACGCATAGATTTCCATGATGCAAACAGTAAATTCATTAATAAATAATCTCCTCCCTTCGGAAGGTTAGGAAGCTAAGCCCAATATACGTTAAGTGCTACATCTCCATATTCATTCCTCTCATGTGCGTCATTCCTCTAGGTTCCAACACCTTTTGAACACCCTCAAAACCAGGCAAGAGGACGGGGATAACACGTTTCTTAAAAAATGCTTCAAATTAATTTTTGTCTCCTCGATTTAGAGTCTGAGGGAGGAAGGACTAATCATTATCCCCCTTTGGGCATAATTTGTGAATCACAATTGCCTATAGGTACTTCTTTCCCGGGGACATGCTAAATTTATTTCCCTGTTGCATGAGAAGGTAACACTTTTTTACACCTTCATAGAGGCATTTACTTCAGTCTCGCCTTTCGGTTTGAGCAAATTTTGCATATCAATCTTGCTAACCCTCAAATAGCTGAGTTAAGGGGATGATGTTTCAGAATATACAGACAACCAAAAATTATGTTACCTTTTATAAACTGTAACATACATATATATAAATATACATATATATAGGCTTATGGGCCTTGTCATTTTGCAGCCTGGCTGCTGTCCACTAGCCTTTGTTCAGTGAGAAAGGTTAGGAATAGTGATCCCATGCGTAAACACCAAAAATACTAAACCAATAAAACTAGCTTATCATGCAAATATTAAGGCATCTAGAAGTCAGTTAAAATATATTGTCAGAGAGAGACAAGAACATCTATTTCCCAGCGGACTTCAGACAACAAAGGCTAGTTCAGCCGGGGCAGCTGTTTTACCCCTCAGTGAAATATCAACACTTTGTGTTCATGTCATCAGAGTTTCAGCCTTGAGGGAATTAGTGATTGTAAGTGCTGCAATTGCTGGTCTGTTTTCTTCTCTTTCATCAGTTTTATAGTTCGTTTTCATATTTTTTGTCCCATCGTCCTTATTTGTGAAACATTGGTGGGCACTCTTATCTCAGTTGCTCGTTTCTGCTTGTAGAAAGGGTTCTCCGATTATGTTGAGTCCATAGTTCTGGACATTGGTGGGCAGGATTTGCGTCCTGTTCGAAACTTGAAATGGAACCAAGCTAGCCCAGGTACCAGGACTGCAAAAGAGAAAAAAGAGAAACAGTTGATTATCCCAAATACATTGTGTAGGCATTAAAAAGTACTTCCTGCAAAGTCTCACCTCAACTGGAGCCCTATCAAACCTTAACCGCAAATTATACACACACCAGTCTTGCAATGTTTCGGAGTGGGGAAGACCCAGTGACATTTTAAGGACCTGTTATTGGAATTCCTCGTTGGCACTTTTCTCACCAGCATTCAGAAATTTCATTGGTCTTTGAAAAAGAATACTTCAACGCTAGACACATTTAGTAACTCAAAGTACGCGTCAAAACAACGCACAAATAAAGTACATTGTATTAAACCAATGTGTACAAACCTCCTAGCATATGCAATGCACACAACATATAATACAAAACTTAGAAAAGAACTAGAGCATAATCTCAGTGTATCCTGCCCTGGTCAGATCTAATACTGGACATTGCTATAGTCACTACAAATTTATTTTACTTTTGGTGTCTGCTCTTTAAAGAAAACCTCGTCTGATATTCACTCAAACTGTCTTAAACGTTTTTAATGTGAACAACGTGCCCACGACGGTTTGCCCCAGAAGATGCCTGATGTTATCTTATGAAATCAGAATGGTTACAAAATCGACCCAACACAATGTACCGCATCAAAAAGGTGCCATTTTTTTACTGTACCCCTTCATCTTCCCACACTCATTTTTCTGAACAATAGAGCTGTTTGTTCCTTGTACGAATTTAATTTGGAAAATACTGACGCACCTATTCTGAAAGGACGGTTGGCAAGAACAATTCCAAAGTGTTCTATGCTAATGGCCAACTGGGGGAGGGGGCGAGGGGGCAGAACAAAAAGGTGTAAACAGGATGTGACAGGATGTTGCAAGAGCAGCCATCTCTTGGCATCGAAAGTGTCTGGAAGAAAGCAAACAATCGTTTTCTCTGGGAAAGTTCCGGTTAAACTCGAGGTATCACTGCAATGTGTACATCGGACTACTTTTCTAGTCACCTACCCGTCAGTCCAATCTTGGTTTCTTTCTTTGAATATCTTTTCATCCCCTCTATGTGTCCTTCTCGCCCTAATAATATCTCTGGCTCTCTCTCTTTTCCTTACTGTCCATATGCTCCGGAGTATATGTGGGCACCGTTGTGGGGTAATGCAAAAATGCTAGTGCTTCAATGCAAACTTTGTGGCGGAACCATGACGTCTGGCATCACAGAGAAGCAAAGGCAAACAGCAAAGTGAGGGAGCCTGAAAAATGAAGCCCCCTGCCCCACAGGGATCCAAGGATCCACATGACATTCAAGATAATTAATTGGACCGAATGTTTGTTACTAATCAATTAGCTGGATAATCACAAACAGATATTTCTCATGAATCTGTTCTGTACACCAAGGGGTCTAATTCACAAAGGTACACTTACACTTTTGTGTATGTTTACAATTTTTTGCTATTCACAAAGGAATGTTCGAGTAGTACCTTTAAGGCGGTCCTATCTTTTTCTGTACGGAATCTCCGCCACGAGTGCAGAGATTCTGCAATCGTAAATATACTAATCTGAAAATTTGTTTGTGAATAGCAAAAAAATGTAGACTTACAAGTGTAAGTGTACCTTTGTGAATCAGGCACCAAGTCACAAAATCAGATCTCGTGACACTGGCGGATGTTGAATAACATATTTCTACATCAGCACTCTGCTTGGTTTTGCAGTATCGTACTGTATCTACTAATTGTAGCTTTGTTGACCCTATATAGCTCATAGCCTACTGAGAAACCCTGACTTCACTGCGACTTTTTAATTGTTTCCTAAGTATATGCCTTATTCTGAAAAGAACAAATCAGTTTAATCAGTTGTAATATCTAAAACAGTAAACTAGTGGAATCCCTGCCTATTGGGTGTTTTTCTATTTATAGAAAGCACGAGCCTTATATGGGTTTTTGCAAACTGTGACACCGGGATCATGAGATGAATGGGACAGAGCAGGCGCACAGCTTCCAAGACCCAGTCGTATAGCAGTCACTATTGACTTTGGGATCTGTTGCCTTATTCTCCAAATGATATACTGAAAGAAATGATGACAACGTGTTTTCATTGAGGTCCCTGATTTGCTTCTTTGTGTCTTCTTAATACTGGTTACCAAGACTAACCTAGTTAACAGAAGCAAGAGCTACGTAATAGCAAAGGGGCAAGTGCTAGAATTGCGCTTTCTGCTCACTCCAGAAGTTCAGACGAGTTCTAGATGAACCCTTTCAGATTCAACTATATGACTTACTACAAGTCACTGTCAGATACTTTATGAGCCTCAATCGTGCAACAATATATTTTACATAGCCTTTTCTGGAAGACGGAGAGATAGATACAAGAAGCACATTTTTAGGGTGTTGACTACCCCATGCTATTCTTATACTGAACAGTAAATATGCTTTGTAGAAAGCAACAAATGGAGATATGGCAGCCAGGGCCCCTTTTCAAAGAATGCAAGAAATGCAATATAATTATTAAAGAGACATTCACCACAAAATAAACAGAGATGACCATTTTGTGGTCAATGTAATTTCACTGAAGGAGGCTTTAGCCAATCCTAGTTTATCAGCCAGTAAAACAACAAATGGAGACCATCATCAGTACCCTGGGATTTGTAGTGTTTCATTTTCACAATTATATCTTTACTAATTCCACTAGGCCTAGGTCTGTTTTTTGAAAAGCAAAGAATGGCTGCAGGGTGTGCTTAATATGTAAAAGAATGAGTGGCAGTGGCCAAAGCTCTGCTAGGCCGGTGCTATGAAAAAAAACGGTGTGTCAATACCAAGGCTTGTGAAGTACGGAATTTACCACAGGACTCTTTAATTCGCCTCCAGACACTGCTGGCCCTTTATCTCACTGTTGTAGGTTCCCTGCATTCTCTCTTTGTGATGCTTTTCTTTCTTTTTCTTTCCCCTTCCTCTCATTTTGTGGGTTTTGTACCTTTCTTGGTCGCGGTCAATATCTGATGAGAAAACCTAAGTGCTGGTCCCTGAAAATGAGTGCCGGTGGAACACACGAGCAACCACAGGCTCAAATTAAGCACTGTCTGCAGGTCACCCTCATGACACACAGCTAACTGACAGCTATGAATAAAGCATCCAGTACAATCATCCTCACGCACTTTACACCTCTTTGAAGTATACAGAATAAAGTGTGGAGCAAAGATTGTCTTTTACTTACAGTGCTACATTCAACATAGATTTATGAGGAATAGTCAATTTGCTCACGTTTTCTTTTAGGTAAGTCTTTTGTATGGCATTTGAATGTCGGAGAGACCTTTTGTATGCCACTTGCACTTTAAACTTATCGCTCATTGTTTATGACACTTACTAGGCAATCAGAGTACCTTGTGGTGTGGTTCTTAGATCCTGAGGCGCACTTCGTTTTGGGGTGCAGTTGAGCAGTGTAACCTGTCTTCTAACATCCAGCATCTATTGTTTTACCAATAATTTCATCTACACTCGTTCAACGTGATACATTAAATGTATTCATCTCAACAACATAGTTAAAAGGAAAAACATCTGAAATGTTACGTACGGTCTCACAGGGCCTTGGTCACAGTATCAACCAAGACTGTGTGAGGTAGAAACGCATCAAGTTTTTTTTCTTTTAACTGTGTTTGTGAGATGAATATATTTAATGCATCACCTTGAATAAGTGTACATATGCATGCCGGAATTATTATGCAGTTTAGAGATTTTGTGCATGATATTGGCTGCCTCCGTCTCAAGAATACCCTCAAGTGCTCAGTCGATATATAGAAGACCAAAGCAGATGGTCAG